>NW_028126513.1:0-665030 GCF_965194825.1 Balaenoptera physalus | reverse complement strand
CTGGAAACCCATGGCCTGGGAACTTGACATTGGTTTGATTCTGGAACCCTGTGTCCTGGGAACATGATTGAGGTTTGATGGAGGAACCCTGTGGCCTGGGAACATGACTGAGGTTTGATGGTGGTACCCTGTGGCCTTTCAACATGACTGAGGCTTGATTCTGGAACACTGTGGCCTGGGAACTTGACTGTGGTTGGATCGCAGAAACCTGTGGACTGGCAACATGCCTGAGGTTTGATGGTGGAACCGTGGCCTGGCAAGAGGACTGAGGTTTCATTGTGGAAACCTCTGGCCTGGGAATATGACTGAGGTTTAATTGTGGAACCCTGTGGCCTGGGAACATGACTGGGATTTTATTTTTGTAACCTGTGTCCAGGGAACATGATTGAGGCCTTGTTCTGGAACCCTGTGTCCTGGGAAAACGCCTGAGGTTTGATTCTGGAACCATGTGTCCTGGGAATATGACTGAGGTTTGATTCTGGAAACATGTGGCCTGGGAATATGACTGAGGTTTGATGGTGGAACACTCTGGCCTGGCAAAATGACTGAGGCTTGATTCTGGAACCATGTGGCCTGGGAACTTGACTCTGGTTTGATCGCAGAAACTTGTGGACTGGTAACATGACTGAGGTTTGATGGTGGAGCCCTGTGCACTGGGAACATGACTGAGGCCTGATACTGGAACCTCGTGGCATGGGAACATGCCATTGGTTTGATTCTTGAACCCTGTTTCCTGGGAACATGACTGAGGTTTGATGGTTGAACCCTGTGGCCTGGCAACATGATTGAGGTTTGATTGTGGAAACCTCAGGCTTGGGAACATGACTGAGGCTTGATGGTGGAACCCTGTGGCCTGGAAAAATGACTGAGGTTTGTTTCTGGAAGCCTGTTCCCTGGGAACATGACTGAGGTTTGATTCTGGATACCTGTGTCCTGGGAATATGACTGAGGTTTGATTGTAGAAACCTGTGGCCTGCGAACATGACTGAGGTTTGATTCTGGAACCATGTGTCCTGGGAATATGACTGAGGTTTCATTGTGGAAACATGTGGCCTGGGATCATGACTGAGGTTTGATGGCAGAACACTCTGGTCTGGCAAAATGACTGAGGCTTGATTCTGTAACCCTGTCGCCTGGGAACATGACTGAGGTTTGATTCTGGAAACATGTGGCCTGGGAATATGACTGAGGTTTGATTCTGGAAACCATTGGCCTGGGAACATGACTGATGTTAGTTTGTGGAATCCTGTGGCCTGGGAAAATGACATCGGTTTGAATCCTGGTACCCTGTTGCCTGGGAACATGAAATCGTTTTGATTCTGGAAACCTGTGGCCTAGGAACATGGCTGAGGTTTGATTGTGGAACCCTCTGGCCTGGGAACGTGCCTGTGGTTTGATTCTGAAACCCTGTGGCCTGGGAACATGACTGAGGTTTGTTTCTGGAAACTTGTTCCCTGGGAACATGACTGAGGTTTGATTCTGGACACCTGTGTCCTGGGAAAGTGACTGAGGTTTGATTGTTGAAACCTGTGGCCTGCGAACATGACTGAGGTTTGATTCTGAAACCATGTGTGCTGGGAATATGACTGAGGTTTGATTCTGGAAACCTGTGGCCTGGGAACATGACATCGGTTGTATTCTGGAACCCTGTGGCCTGGGAACGTGACTGAGGTTTGTTTCTAGAAGCCTGTTCCTGGGTACATGACAGAGGTATGATTCTGGAACCATGTGTCCTGGGAATATGACTGAGGTTTGATTTTGAAAATCATTGGCCTGGGAACATGACTGATCATAAATTGTGGAATCCTGTGGCCTGGGAACATGACATCGGTTTGGATTCTGGTACCCTGTTGCCTGGGAACATGAAATCGGTTTGATTCTGGAAACCTGTGGCCTGGGGATATTACTGAGGTTTGATGGAGGTACCCTATGGCCTGGCAACATGAGTGAGGTTTGATTCTGGATCCCAGTGGCCTGGGAACATGACTGAGGCGTGATTCTGGAAAACTGTGGCCTGGGAACTTGACTGAGGTTTGATGGCAGAAACCTGTGGAGTGGCAACATGACTGAGGCTTGATTCTGGAACCCTGTCGCCTGTGAACCTGAGTGAGGTTTGATTGTGGAGCACTGTGGCCTGGGAACATGACATCGGTTGGTTTCTGGAACCCTGTTGCCTGGGAACATGACAGAGATTTGTTTCTGGAACCCTGTGACCTGGGAACATGACAGAGATTTGATTCTGCACACCTGTGTCCTGGGAACATGACTGAGGTTTGATTGTTGAAACCTGTGGCCTGCGAACATGACTGAGGTTTGATTCTGGAACCATGTGGCCTGGGAATATGACTGAGGTTTGATTCTGGAAACCATTGGCCTGGGAACATGACTGATGTTAGATTGTGGAATTCTGTGGCCTGGGAACATGACATCGGTGGATTCTGGAACCCTGTGGCCTGGAAACATGAGAACGGTTTGATTCTGGAAACCTGTGGCCTGTGAACATGTCTGAGGTTTGATGGTGGAAACCTGTGGGCCGGCAACATGACTGAGGTTTGATTCTGGAACCCTGTGTCCTGGGAACTTGACTGAGGTTTGATGGCAGAAACCTGTGGACTGGCAAAATGACTGAGGATAGATTGTGGAACCCTGTGCCCTGGAAACATGACTGTGGCCTGGTACTGGAAACCCATGGCCTGGGAACTTGACATTGGTTTGATTCTGGAACCCTCAGTCCTCGGAACATGATTGAGGTTTGATGGAGGAACGCTGTGGCCTGGGAACATGTCTGAGGTTTGATGGTGGAAACCTGTGGCCTGGCAACATGACTGAGGTTTGATTCCGGAAGACTGTGGCCAGGGAATATGATATCGGGTTGATTTTGGAACCCTGTGTCCTGGGAACAAGACTGAGGTTTGCTTCTGGAACCCTATGGCCTGGGAACATGACAACGGTTGGATTCTGGAACCCTGTGGCCTGGGAACATGACTGAGGTTTGTTTCTGGAAGCCTGTTCCCTGGGAACATGACTGAGGTTTGATTCTGCACACCTGGGTCCAGGGAACATGACTTAGGTTTGATTGTTGAAACCTGTGGCCTTCGAACATGACTGAGGTTTGATTCTGGAACCATGTGTCCTGGGAATATGACTGAGGTTTGATTCTGGAAACCTGTGGCCTGGGAAAATGACTGAGGTTTCATTGTGGAAACATGTGGCCTGGGATCATGACTGAGGTTTGATGGCAGAACACTCTGGCCTGGCAAAATGACTGAGGCTTGATTCTGGAACCCTGTGGCCAGGGAACTTGACTGAGGTTTGACGGCAGAAACCTGTGGACTGGCAACATGACTGAGGTTTGATTGTGGATCCCTGTAGCCTGGGAACATGACATCGGTTGGATTCTGGAACCCTGTGTCCTGGGAACATGATTGAGGTTTGATGGTGGAACCCTGTGGCCTGGCAACATGACTTAGGTTTGATTGTGGAATACTCTGGCCTGGGAACATGACTGAGGCTTAATTCTGGAACCCTGTGGCCTGGGCACTTGCCTGAGGTTTGATGGCAGAAACCTGTGGATTGGCAACATGACTGAGGGTTGATTGTGGAACCCTGTACCCTGGAAACATGACTGTGGCCTGGTACTGGAAACCCATGGTCTGGGAACTTGACATTGGTTTGATTCTGGAACCCTGTGTCCTGGGAACATGATTGAGGTTTGATGGAGGAACCCTGTGGCCTGGGAACGTGACTGAGGCTTGATGGTGGAACCCTGTGCAGTGGGAACATGACTGAGGCCTGATAGTGGAACCCCGTGGTGTGGGAACATGTCATTGGTTTGATTCTGGAATCGGGTTTCCTGGGAACATGACTGAGGTTTGATGGTTGAACCTTGTGGCCTATCAACATGACTGAGGTTTGATGGTGGAACCCTGTGGCCTGGCAAGATGACTTAGGTTTGATTGTGGAACCCTGTGGCGTGGGAAAATGTCTGAGGTTTCATTGTGGAAACATGTGGCCTGGGATCATCACTGAGGTTTGATGGTGGAACACTCTGGCCTGGCAAAATGACTGAGGCTTAATTCTGGAACCCTGTGGCCTGGGCACTTGCCTGAGGTTTGATGGCAGAAACCTGTGGACTGGCAACATGACTGAGGTTTGATTGTGGAGCCCTGTGGCCTGGGAACATGACTGGGATTTTATTTTTGAAACCTGTGTCCAGGGAACATGACTGAGGTTTTATTCTGGAACCCTGTGTCCTGGGAACACGACTGGAGTTTCATTCTGGAACCATGTGGCCTGGGAATATGAGTGAGGTTTGATTCTGGAAACCATTGGCCTGGGAACATGACTGATGTTAGATTGTGGCATCCTGTGGCCTTGGAACATGACATCGGTTTGTATTCTGGTACCCTATTGCCTGGGAACATGAAATCGGTTTGTTTTCGGAAACCTGTGGACTGGGAATATGACTGAGGTTTGCTGGTGGTACCCTATGGCCTGGCAACATGACTGAGGTTTGATTCTGGATCCCTGTGGCCTGGGAACATTGACTGAGGCGTGATTCTGGAACCCTGTAGATGGGAACATAACTGAGGATTGATTCAGGAACCCTGTGGCCTGGGAACATGACATCGGTGGATTCTGGAACCCTTTGGCCTGGCAACATGAGAACGGTTTGCTTCTGGAACCCTGTGGCGTGGGAATATGTCTGAGGTTTGATTCTGGAAGACTGTGCCCAGGGAACATGATATCAGGTTGATTCTGGAAACCTGTGTGTTGGGAACAAGACTGAGGTTTGCTTCTGGAACCCTGTGGCCTGGGAACATGACATCGGTTGTATTCCGGGACCCTGTGGCCTGGAAACATGGCTGAGGTTTGATTGTGGAAACCTCTGGCCTGGGAATATGACTGTGGCTTGATTCTGGAACCATGTGGCCTGGGCACTTGCCTGAGGTTTGATTGCAGAATCCTGTGGACTGGCAACATGACTGAGGGTTGATTGTGGAACCGTGTGCCCTAGAAACATGACTGTGGCCTGGTACTGGAAACCCATGGCCTGGGAACTTGACATTGGTTTGATTCTGGAACCCTGTGTCCTGGGAACATGATTGAGGTTTGATGGAGGAACCCTGTGGCCTGGGAACATGACTGAGGTTTGATGGTGGTACCCTGTGGCCTTTCAACATGACTGAGGCTTGATTCTGGAACACTGTGGCCTGGGAACTTGACTGTGGTTTGATCGCAGAAACCTGTGGACTGGCAACATGCCTGAGGTTTGATGGTGGAACCGTGGCCTGGCAAGAGGACTGAGGTTTCATTGTGGAAACCTCTGGCCTGGGAATATGACTGAGGTTTAATTGTGGAACCCTGTGGCCTGGGAACATGACTGGGATTTTATTTTTGTAACCTGTGTCCAGGGAACATGATTGAGGCCTTGTTCTGGAACCCTGTGTCCTGGGAAAACGCCTGAGGTTTGATTCTGGAACCATGTGTCCTGGGAATATGACTGAGGTTTGATTCTGGAAACATGTGGCCTGGGAATATGACTGAGGTTTGATGGTGGAACACTCTGGCCTGGCAAAATGACTGAGGCTTGATTCTGGAACCATGTGGCCTGGGAACTTGACTCTGGTTTGATCGCAGAAACTTGTGGACTGGTAACATGACTGAGGTTTGATGGTGGAGCCCTGTGCACTGGGAACATGACTGAGGCCTGATACTGGAACCTCGTGGCATGGGAACATGCCATTGGTTTGATTCTTGAACCCTGTTTCCTGGGAACATGACTGAGGTTTGATGGTTGAACCCTGTGGCCTGGCAACATGATTGAGGTTTGATTGTGGAAACCTCAGGCTTGGGAACATGACTGAGGCTTGATGGTGGAACCCTGTGGCCTGGAAAAATGACTGAGGTTTGTTTCTGGAAGCCTGTTCCCTGGGAACATGACTGAGGTTTGATTCTGGATACCTGTGTCCTGGGAATATGACTGAGGTTTGATTGTAGAAACCTGTGGCCTGCGAACATGACTGAGGTTTGATTCTGGAACCATGTGTCCTGGGAATATGACTGAGGTTTCATTGTGGAAACATGTGGCCTGGGATCATGACTGAGGTTTGATGGCAGAACACTCTGGTCTGGCAAAATGACTGAGGCTTGATTCTGTAACCCTGTCGCCTGGGAACATGACTGAGGTTTGATTCTGGAAACATGTGGCCTGGGAATATGACTGAGGTTTGATTCTGGAAACCATTGGCCTGGGAACATGACTGATGTTAGTTTGTGGAATCCTGTGGCCTGGGAAAATGACATCGGTTTGAATCCTGGTACCCTGTTGCCTGGGAACATGAAATCGGTTTGATTCTGGAAACCTGTGGCCTAGGAACATGGCTGAGGTTTGATTGTGGAACCCTCTGGCCTGGGAACGTGCCTGTGGTTTGATTCTGAAACCCTGTGGCCTGGGAACATGACTGAGGTTTGTTTCTGGAAACTTGTTCCCTGGGAACATGACTGAGGTTTGATTCTGGACACCTGTGTCCTGGGAAAGTGACTGAGGTTTGATTGTTGAAACCTGTGGCCTGCGAACATGACTGAGGTTTGATTCTGAAACCATGTGTGCTGGGAATATGACTGAGGTTTGATTCTGGAAACCTGTGGCCTGGGAACATGACATCGGTTGTATTCTGGAACCCTGTGGCCTGGGAACGTGACTGAGGTTTGTTTCTAGAAGCCTGTTCCTGGGTACATGACAGAGGTATGATTCTGGAACCATGTGTCCTGGGAATATGACTGAGGTTTGATTTTGAAAATCATTGGCCTGGGAACATGACTGATCATAAATTGTGGAATCCTGTGGCCTGGGAACATGACATCGGTTTGGATTCTGGTACCCTGTTGCCTGGGAACATGAAATCGGTTTGATTCTGGAAACCTGTGGCCTGGGGATATTACTGAGGTTTGATGGAGGTACCCTATGGCCTGGCAACATGAGTGAGGTTTGATTCTGGATCCCAGTGGCCTGGGAACATGACTGAGGCGTGATTCTGGAAAACTGTGGCCTGGGAACTTGACTGAGGTTTGATGGCAGAAACCTGTGGAGTGGCAACATGACTGAGGCTTGATTCTGGAACCCTGTCGCCTGTGAACCTGAGTGAGGTTTGATTGTGGAGCACTGTGGCCTGGGAACATGACATCGGTTGGTTTCTGGAACCCTGTTGCCTGGGAACATGACAGAGATTTGTTTCTGGAACCCTGTGACCTGGGAACATGACAGAGATTTGATTCTGCACACCTGTGTCCTGGGAACATGACTGAGGTTTGATTGTTGAAACCTGTGGCCTGCGAACATGACTGAGGTTTGATTCTGGAACCATGTGGCCTGGGAATATGACTGAGGTTTGATTCTGGAAACCATTGGCCTGGGAACATGACTGATGTTAGATTGTGGAATTCTGTGGCCTGGGAACATGACATCGGTGGATTCTGGAACCCTGTGGCCTGGAAACATGAGAACGGTTTGATTCTGGAAACCTGTGGCCTGTGAACATGTCTGAGGTTTGATGGTGGAAACCTGTGGGCCGGCAACATGACTGAGGTTTGATTCTGGAACCCTGTGTCCTGGGAACTTGACTGAGGTTTGATGGCAGAAACCTGTGGACTGGCAAAATGACTGAGGATAGATTGTGGAACCCTGTGCCCTGGAAACATGACTGTGGCCTGGTACTGGAAACCCATGGCCTGGGAACTTGACATTGGTTTGATTCTGGAACCCTCAGTCCTCGGAACATGATTGAGGTTTGATGGAGGAACGCTGTGGCCTGGGAACATGTCTGAGGTTTGATGGTGGAAACCTGTGGCCTGGCAACATGACTGAGGTTTGATTCCGGAAGACTGTGGCCAGGGAATATGATATCGGGTTGATTTTGGAACCCTGTGTCCTGGGAACAAGACTGAGGTTTGCTTCTGGAACCCTATGGCCTGGGAACATGACAACGGTTGGATTCTGGAACCCTGTGGCCTGGGAACATGACTGAGGTTTGTTTCTGGAAGCCTGTTCCCTGGGAACATGACTGAGGTTTGATTCTGCACACCTGGGTCCAGGGAACATGACTTAGGTTTGATTGTTGAAACCTGTGGCCTTCGAACATGACTGAGGTTTGATTCTGGAACCATGTGTCCTGGGAATATGACTGAGGTTTGATTCTGGAAACCTGTGGCCTGGGAAAATGACTGAGGTTTCATTGTGGAAACATGTGGCCTGGGATCATGACTGAGGTTTGATGGCAGAACACTCTGGCCTGGCAAAATGACTGAGGCTTGATTCTGGAACCCTGTGGCCAGGGAACTTGACTGAGGTTTGACGGCAGAAACCTGTGGACTGGCAACATGACTGAGGTTTGATTGTGGATCCCTGTAGCCTGGGAACATGACATCGGTTGGATTCTGGAACCCTGTGTCCTGGGAACATGATTGAGGTTTGATGGTGGAACCCTGTGGCCTGGCAACATGACTTAGGTTTGATTGTGGAATACTCTGGCCTGGGAACATGACTGAGGCTTAATTCTGGAACCCTGTGGCCTGGGCACTTGCCTGAGGTTTGATGGCAGAAACCTGTGGATTGGCAACATGACTGAGGGTTGATTGTGGAACCCTGTACCCTGGAAACATGACTGTGGCCTGGTACTGGAAACCCATGGTCTGGGAACTTGACATTGGTTTGATTCTGGAACCCTGTGTCCTGGGAACATGATTGAGGTTTGATGGAGGAACCCTGTGGCCTGGGAACGTGACTGAGGCTTGATGGTGGAACCCTGTGCAGTGGGAACATGACTGAGGCCTGATAGTGGAACCCCGTGGTGTGGGAACATGTCATTGGTTTGATTCTGGAATCGGGTTTCCTGGGAACATGACTGAGGTTTGATGGTTGAACCTTGTGGCCTATCAACATGACTGAGGTTTGATGGTGGAACCCTGTGGCCTGGCAAGATGACTTAGGTTTGATTGTGGAACCCTGTGGCGTGGGAAAATGTCTGAGGTTTCATTGTGGAAACATGTGGCCTGGGATCATCACTGAGGTTTGATGGTGGAACACTCTGGCCTGGCAAAATGACTGAGGCTTAATTCTGGAACCCTGTGGCCTGGGCACTTGCCTGAGGTTTGATGGCAGAAACCTGTGGACTGGCAACATGACTGAGGTTTGATTGTGGAGCCCTGTGGCCTGGGAACATGACTGGGATTTTATTTTTGAAACCTGTGTCCAGGGAACATGACTGAGGTTTTATTCTGGAACCCTGTGTCCTGGGAACACGACTGGAGTTTCATTCTGGAACCATGTGGCCTGGGAATATGAGTGAGGTTTGATTCTGGAAACCATTGGCCTGGGAACATGACTGATGTTAGATTGTGGCATCCTGTGGCCTTGGAACATGACATCGGTTTGTATTCTGGTACCCTATTGCCTGGGAACATGAAATCGGTTTGTTTTCGGAAACCTGTGGACTGGGAATATGACTGAGGTTTGCTGGTGGTACCCTATGGCCTGGCAACATGACTGAGGTTTGATTCTGGATCCCTGTGGCCTGGGAACATTGACTGAGGCGTGATTCTGGAACCCTGTAGATGGGAACATAACTGAGGATTGATTCAGGAACCCTGTGGCCTGGGAACATGACATCGGTGGATTCTGGAACCCTTTGGCCTGGCAACATGAGAACGGTTTGCTTCTGGAACCCTGTGGCGTGGGAATATGTCTGAGGTTTGATTCTGGAAGACTGTGCCCAGGGAACATGATATCAGGTTGATTCTGGAAACCTGTGTGTTGGGAACAAGACTGAGGTTTGCTTCTGGAACCCTGTGGCCTGGGAACATGACATCGGTTGTATTCCGGGACCCTGTGGCCTGGAAACATGGCTGAGGTTTGATTGTGGAAACCTCTGGCCTGGGAATATGACTGTGGCTTGATTCTGGAACCATGTGGCCTGGGCACTTGCCTGAGGTTTGATTGCAGAATCCTGTGGACTGGCAACATGACTGAGGGTTGATTGTGGAACCGTGTGCCCTAGAAACATGACTGTGGCCTGGTACTGGAAACCCATGGCCTGGGAACTTGACATTGGTTTGATTCTGGAACCCTGTGTCCTGGGAACATGATTGAGGTTTGATGGAGGAACCCTGTGGCCTGGGAACATGACTGAGGTTTGATGGTGGTACCCTGTGGCCTTTCAACATGACTGAGGCTTGATTCTGGAACACTGTGGCCTGGGAACTTGACTGTGGTTTGATCGCAGAAACCTGTGGACTGGCAACATGCCTGAGGTTTGATGGTGGAACCGTGGCCTGGCAACAGGACTGAGGTTTCATTGTGGAAACCTCTGGCCTGGGAATATGACTGAGGTTTAATTGTGGAACCCTGTGGCCTGGGAACATGACTGGGATTTTATTTTTGTAACCTGTGTCCAGGGAACATGATTGAGGCCTTGTTCTGGAACCCTGTGTCCTGGGAAAACGCCTGAGGTTTGATTCTGGAACCATGTGTCCTGGGAATATGACTGAGGTTTGATTCTGGAAACATGTGGCCTGGGAATATGACTGAGGTTTGATGGTGGAACACTCTGGCCTGGCAAAATGACTGAGGCTTGATTCTGGAACCATGTGGCCTGGGAACTTGACTCTGGTTTGATCGCAGAAACTTGTGGACTGGTAACATGACTGAGGTTTGATGGTGGAGCCCTGTGCACTGGGAACATGACTGAGGCCTGATACTGGTACCTCGTGGCATGGGAACATGCCATTGGTTTGATTCTTGAACCCTGTTTCCTGGGAACATGATTGAGGTTTGATGGTTGAACCCTGTGGCCTGGCAACATGATTGAGGTTTGATTGTGGAAACCTCAGGTTTGGGAATATGACTGAGGCTTGATGGTGGAACCCTGTGGCCTGGAAAAATGACTGAGGTTTGTTTCTGGAAGCCTGTTCCCTGGGAACATGACTGAGGTTTGATTCTGGATACCTGTGTCCTGGGAATATGACTGAGGTTTGATTGTAGAAACCTGTGGCCTGCGAACATGACTGAGGTTTGATTCTGGAACCATGTGTCCTGGGAATATGACTGAGGTTTGATTCTGGAAACCTGTGGCCTGGGAAAATGACTGAGGTTTCATTGTGGAAACATGTGGCCTGGGATCATGACTGAGGTTTGATGGCAGAACACTCTGGTCTGGCAAAATGACTGAGGCTTGATTCTGTAACCCTGTCGCCTGGGAACATGACTGAGGTTTGATTCTGGAAACATGTGGCCTGGGAATATGACTGAGGTTTGATTCTGGAAACCATTGGCCTGGGAACATGACTGATGTTAGTTTGTGGAATCCTGTGGCCTGGGAAAATGACATCGGTTTGAATCCTGGTACCCTGTTGTCTGGGAACATGAAATCGATTTGATTCTGGAAACCTGTGGCCTGGGAACATGGCTGAGGTTTGATTGTGGAACCCTCTGGCCTGGGAACGTGCCTGTGGTTTGATTCTGAAACCCTGTGGCCTGGGAACATGACTGAGGTTTGTTTCTGGAAACTTGTTCCCTGAGAACATGACTGAGGTTTGATTCTGGACACCTGTGTCCTGGGAAAGTGACTGAGGTTTGATTGTTGAAACCTGTGGCCTGCGAACATGACTGAGGTTTGATTCTGAAACCATGTGTGCTGGGAATATGACTGAGGTTTGATTCTGGAAACCTGTGGCCTGGGAACATGACATCGGTTGTATTCTGGAGCCCTGTGGCCTGGGAACGTGACTGAGGTTTCTTTCTAGAAGCCTGTTCCTGGGTACATGACAGAGGTATGATTCTGGAACCATGTGTCCTGGGAATATGACTGAGGTTTGATTTTGAAAATCATTGGCCTGGGAACATGACTGATCATAAATTGTGGAATCCTGTGGCCTGGGAACATGACATCGGTTTGGATTCTGGTACCCTGTTGCCTGGGAACATGAAATCGGTTTGATTCTGGAAACCTGTGGCCTGGGGATATTACTGAGGTTTGATGGAGGTACCCTATGGCCTGGCAACATGAGTGAGGTTTGATTCTGGATCCCAGTGGCCTGGGAACATGACTGAGGCGTGATTCTGGAAAACTGTGGCCTGGGAACTTGACTGAGGTTTGATGGCAGAAACCTGTGGAGTGGCAACATGACTGAGGCTTGATTCTGGAACCCTGTCGCCTGTGAACCTGAGTGAGGTTTGATTGTGGAGCACTGTGGCCTGGGAACATGACATCGGTTGGTTTCTGGAACCCTGTTGCCTGGGAACATGACAGAGATTTGTTTCTGGAACGCTGTGACCTGGGAACATGACAGAGATTTGATTCTGCACATCTGTGTCCTGGGAACATGACTGAGGTTTGATTGTTGAAACCTGTGGCCTGCGAACATGACTGAGGTTTGATTCTGGAACCATGTGGCCTGGGAATATGACTGAGGTTTGATTCTGGAAACCATTGGCCTGGGAACATGACTGATGTTAGATTGTGGAATTCTGTGGCCTGGGAACATGACATCGGTGGATTCTGGAACCCTGTGGCCTGGAAACATGAGAACGGTTTGATTCTGAAAACCTGTGGCCTGTGAACATGTCTGAGGTTTGATGGTGGAAACCTGTGGGCCGGCAACATGACTGAGGTTTGATTCTGGAACCCTGTGTCCTGGGAACTTGACTGAGGTTTGATAGCAGAAACCTGTGGACTGGCAAAATGACTGAGGATTGATTGTGGAACCCTGTGCCCTGGAAACATGACTGTGGCCTGGTACTGGAAACCCATGGCCTGGGAACTTGACATTGGTTTGATTCTGGAACCCTCAGTCCTGGGAACATGATTGAGGTTTGATGGAGGAACGCTGTGGCCTGGGAACATGTCTGAGGTTTGATGGTGGAAACCTGTGGCCTGGCAACATGACTGAGGTTTGATTCCGGAAGACTGTGGCCAGGGAATATGATATCGGGTTGATTTTGGAACCCTGTGTCCTGGGAACAAGACTGAGGTTTGCTTCTGGAACCCTATGGCCTGGGAACATGACAACGGTTGGATTCTGGAACCCTGTGGCCTGGGAACATGACTGAGGTTTGTTTCTGGAAGCCTGTTCCCTGGGAACATGACTGAGGTTTGATTCTGCACACCTGGGTCCAGGGAACATGACTTAGGTTTGATTGTTGAAACCTGTGGCCTTCGAACATGACTGAGGTTTGATTCTGGAACCATGTGTCCTGGGAATATGACTGAGGTTTGATTCTGGAAACCTGTGGCCTGGGAAAATGACTGAGGTTTCATTGTGGAAACATGTGGCCTGGGATCATGACTGAGGTTTGATGGCAGAACACTCTGGCCTGGCAAAATGACTGAGGCTTGATTCTGGAACCCTGTGGCCAGGGAACTTGACTGAGGTTTGACGGCAGAAACCTGTGGACTGGCAACATGACTGAGGTTTGATTGTGGATCCCTGTAGCCTGGGAACATGACATCGGTTGGATTCTGGAACCCTGTGTCCTGGGAACATGATTGAGGTTTGATGGTGGAACCCTGTGGCCTGGCAACATGACTTAGGTTTGATTGTGGAATACTCTGGCCTGGGAACATGACTGAGGCTTAATTCTGGAACCCTGTGGCCTGGGCACTTGCCTGAGGTTTGATGGCAGAAACCTGTGGATTGGCAACATGACTGAGGGTTGATTGTGGAACCCTGTACCCTGGAAACATGACTGTGGCCTGGTACTGGAAACCCATGGTCTGGGAACTTGACATTGGTTTGATTCTGGAACCCTGTGTCCTGGGAACATGATTGAGGTTTGATGGAGGAACCCTGTGGCCTGGGAACGTGACTGAGGTTTGATGGTGGTACCCTGTGGCCTGGCAACATGACTGAGGCTTGATGGTGGAACCCTGTGCAGTGGGAACATGACTGAGGCCTGATACTGGAACCCCGTGGTGTGGGAACATGTCATTGGTTTGATTCTGGAATCGGGTTTCCTGGGAACATGACTGAGGTTTGATGGTTGAACCTTGTGGCCTATCAACATGACTGAGGTTTCATGGTGGAACCCTGTGGCCTGGCAAGATGACTTAGGTTTGATTGTGGAACCCTGTGGCGTGGGAAAATGTCTGAGGTTTCATTGTGGAAACATGTGGCCTGGGATCATCACAGAGGTTTGATGGTGGAACACTCTGGCCTGGCAAAAAGACTGAGGCTTAATTCTGGAACCCTGTGGCCTGGGCACTTGCCTGAGGTTTGATGGCAGAAACCTGTGGACTGGCAACATGACTGAGGTTTGATTGTGGAGCCCTGTGGCCTGGGAACATGACTGGGATTTTATTTTTGAAACCTGTGTCCAGGGAACATGACTGAGGTTTTATTCTGGAACCCTGTGTCCTGGGACCACGACTGGAGTTTCATTCTGGAACCATGTGGCCTGGGAATATGACTGAGGTTTGATTCTGGAAACCATTGGCCTGGGAACATGACTGATGTTAGATTGTGGCATCCTGTGGCCTTGGAACATGACATCGGTTTGTATTCTGGTACCCTATTGCCTGGGAACATGAAATCGGTTTGTTTTCGGAAACCTGTGGACTGGGAATATGACTGAGGTTTGCTGGTGGTACCCTATGGCCTGGCAACATGACTGAGGTTTGATTCTGGATCCCTGTGGCCTGGGAACATTGACTGAGGCGTGATTCTGGAACCCTGTAGATGGGAACATAACTGAGGATTGATTCAGGAACCCTGTGGCCTGGGAACATGACATCGGTGGATTCTGGAACCCTTTGGCCTGGCAACATGAGAACGGTTTGCTTCTGGAACCCTGTGGCGTGGGAATATGTCTGAGGTTTGATTCTGGAAGACTGTGCCCAGGGAACATGATATCAGGTTGATTCTGGAAACCTGTGTGTTGGGAACAAGACTGAGGTTTGCTTCTGGAACCCTGTGGCCTGGGAACATGACATCGGTTGTATTCTGGGACCCTGTGGCCTGGAAACATGGCTGAGGTTTGATTGTGGAAACCTCTGGCCTGGGAATATGACTGTGGCTTGATTCTGGAACCATGTGGCCTGGGCACTTGCCTGAGGTTTGATTGCAGAATCCTGTGGACTGGCAACATGACTGAGGGTTGATTGTGGAACCGTGTGCCCTAGAAACGTGACTGTGGCCTGGTACTGGAAACCCATGGCCTGGGAACTTGACATTGGTTAGATTCTGGAACCCTGTGTCCTGGGAATATGAGTGAGGTTTGATGGAGGAACCCTGTGGCCTGGGAACATGACTGAGGTTTGATGGTGGTACCCTGTGGCCTTTCAACATGACTGAGGCTTGATTCTGGAACACTGTGGCCTGGGAACTTGACTGTGGTTGGATCGCAGAAACCTGTGGACTGGCAACATGCCTGAGGTTTGATGGTGGAACCGTGGCCTGGCAACAGGACTGAGGTTTCATTGTGGAAACCTCTGGCCTGGGAATATGACTGAGGTTTAATTGTGGAACCCTGTGGCCTGGGAACATGACTGGGATTTTATTTTTGTAACCTGTGTCCAGGGAACATGATTGAGGCCTTGTTCTGGAACCCTGTGTCCTGGGAAAACGCCTGAGGTTTGATTCTGGAACCATGTGTCCTGGGAATATGACTGAGGTTTGATTCTGGAAACATGTGGCCTGGGAATATGACTGAGGTTTGATGGTGGAACACTCTGGCCTGGCAAAATGACTGAGGCTTGATTCTGGAACCATGTGGCCTGGGAACTTGACTCTGGTTTGATCGCAGAAACTTGTGGACTGGTAACATGACTGAGGTTTGATGGTGGAGCCCTGTGCACTGGGAACATGACTGAGGCCTGATACTGGAACCTCGTGGCATGGGAACATGCCATTGGTTTGATTCTTGAACCCTGTTTCCTGGGAACATGACTGAGGTTTGATGGTTGAACCCTGTGGCCTGGCAACATGATTGAGGTTTGATTGTGGAAACCTCAGGCTTGGGAACATGACTGAGGCTTGATGGTGGAACCCTGTGGCCTGGAAAAATGACTGAGGTTTGTTTCTGGAAGCCTGTTCCCTGGGAACATGACTGAGGTTTGATTCTGGATACCTGTGTCCTGGGAATATGACTGAGGTTTGATTGTAGAAACCTGTGGCCTGCGAACATGACTGAGGTTTGATTCTGGAACCATGTGTCCTGGGAATATGACTGAGGTTTGATTCTGGAAACCTGTGGCCTGGGAAAATGACTGAGGTTTCATTGTGGAAACATGTGGCCTGGGATCATGACTGAGGTTTGATGGCAGAACTCTCTGGTCTGGCAAAATGACTGAGGCTTGATTCTGTAACCCTGTCGCCTGGGAACATGACTGAGGTTTGATTCTGGAAACATGTGGCCTGGGAATATGACTGAGGTTTGATTCTGGAAACCATTGGCCTGGGAACATGACTGATGTTAGTTTGTGGAATCCTGTGGCCTGGGAAAATGACATCGATTTGTATCCTGGTACCCTGTTGCCTGGGAACATGAAATCGATTTGAT
The DNA here is from genome assembly GCF_965194825.1 of Balaenoptera physalus. NCBI lineage: Eukaryota > Metazoa > Chordata > Mammalia > Artiodactyla > Balaenopteridae > Balaenoptera > Balaenoptera physalus. Next base: position 648,478 of record NW_028126513.1, on the reverse strand, counting down.
TCTGGAAACCTGTGGCCTGGGAACATGGCTGAGGTTTGATTGTGGAACCCTCTGGCCTGGGAACGTGCCTGTGGTTTGATTCTGAAACCCTGTGGCCTGGGAACATGACTGAGGTTTGTTTCTGGAAACTTGTTCCCTGGGAACATGACTGAGGTTTGATTCTGGACACCTGTGTCCTGGGAAAGTGACTGAGGTTTGATTGTTGAAACCTGTGGCCTGCGAACATGACTGAGGTTTGATTCTGAAACCATGTGTGCTGGGAATATGACTGAGGTTTGATTCTGGAAACCTGTGGCCTGGGAACATGACATCGGTTGTATTCTGGAACCCTGTGGCCTGGGAACGTGACTGAGGTTTCTTTCTAGAAGCCTGTTCCCTGGGAACATGACAGAGGTTTGATTCTGGAACAATGTGTCCTGGGAATATGACTGAGGTTTGATTTTGAAAATCATTGGCCTGGGAACATGACTGATCATAAATTGTGGAATCCTGTGGCCTGGGAACATGACATCGGTTTGGATTCTGGTACCCTGTTGCCTGGGAACATGAAATCGGTTTGATTCTGGAAACCTGTGGCCTGGGGATATTACTGAGGTTTGATGGTGGTACCCTATGGCCTGGCAACATGAGTGAGGTTTGATTCTGGATCCCAGTGGCCTGGGAACATGACTGAGGCGTGATTCTGGAGAAGTGTGGCCTGGGAACTTGACTGAGGTTTGATGGCAGAAACCTGTGGACTGGCAACATGACTGAGGCTTGATTCTGGAACCCTGTCGCCTGTGAACCTGAGTGAGGTTTGATTGTGGAGCACTGTGGCCTGGGAACATGACATCGGTTGGATTCTGGAACCCTGTTGCCTGGGAACATGACAGAGATTTGTTTCTGGAACCCTGTGACCTGGGAACATGACAGAGATTTGATTCTGCACACCTGTGTCCTGGGAACATGACTGAGGTTTGATTGTTGAAACCTGTGGCCTGCGAACATGACTGAGGTTTGATTTTGGAACCATGTGGCCTGGGAATATGACTGAGGTTTGATTCTGGAAACCATTGGCCTGGGAACATGACTGATGTTAGATTGTGGAATTCTGTGGCCTGGGAACATGATATCGCTTTGGATCCTGGTACCCTGTTGCCTGGGAACATGAATTCGGTTTGATTGTGAAAACCTTTGGTCTGGGAATATGACTGAGGTTTGATGGTGGTACCCTATGGCCTGGCAACATGACTGAGGTTTGGTTCTGGATCCCTGTTGCCTGGGAACAAGACTGAGGCGTGATTCTTGAAAACTGTGGCCTTGGAACATGACATCTGTTCAGATTGTGGAATACTGTGCCCTGGGATCCTGACTGAGCCTTGGTACTGGAACCCTGTGGACTGGGAACATGACTGAGGTTTTATTCTGGAACCCTGTAGCCTGGGAATATAACTGAGGATTGATTCTGGAACCCTGTGGCCTGGGAACATGACATCGGTGGATTCTGGAACCCTGTGGCCTGGGAACATGAGAACGGTTTGATTCTGGAAACCTGTGGCCTGTGAACATGTCTGAGGTTTGATGGTGGAAACCTGTGGGCCGGCAACATGACTGAGGTTTGATTCTGGAAGACTGTGGCCAGGGAACATGATATCGGTTTGATTCTGGAACCCTGTGTCCTGGGAAGAAGACTGACGTTTGCTTCTGGAAGCCTGTGGCCTGGGAACATGACATCGGTTGGATTCTGGAACCCTGTGGCCTGGGAACATGACTGAGGTTTGTTTCTGGAAGCCTGTTCCCTGGGAACATGCCTGAGGTTTGATTCTGCACACCTGTGTCCTGGGAACATGACTTAGGTTTGATTGTTGAAACCTGTGGCCTGCGAACATGAAAGAGGTTTGATTCTGGAACCATGTGTCCTGGGAATATGACTGTGGTTTGATTCTGGAAACATGTGGCCTGGGATCATGACTGAGGTTTGATGGCAGAACACTCTGGCCTGGCAAAATGACTGAGGCTTGATTCTGTAACCCTATCGCCTGGGAACATGACTGAGGTTTGATTGTGGAGCCCTGTGGCCTGGGAACATGACATCGGTTGGATTCTGGAACCCTGTGGCCTGGGAACATGACAGAGATTTGTTTCTGGAAGCCTGTTCCCTGGGAACATGACTGAGGTTTGATTCTGGACACCTGTGTCCTGGGAACATGACTGAGGTTTGATTGTTGAAACCTGTGGCCTGGGAACATAACTGAGGATTGATTATGGAACCCTGTGGCCTGGGAACATGACATCGGTGTATTCTGGTACCCTGTGTCCTGGGAACAGGAGAACGGTTTGATTCTTTAACCCTGTGGCCTGGGAACATGTCTGAGGTTAGATGGTGGAAACCTGTGGCCTGGCAACATGACTGAGGTTTGATTGTTGAAACCTATGGCCTGGGAACATGACTGAGGTTTGATTCTGGAACCATGTGCCCTGGGAATATGACTGACGTTTGATTTTGGAAACCATTGGCCTGGGAACACGACTGATGTTAGATTGTGGAACCCTGTGTCCTGGGAACATGACATCGGTTTGGGTTCTGGTAACCTGTTGCCTGGGGATATGACTGAGGTTTGATGGTGGTACCCTATGGCCTGGCAACATGAGTGAGGATTGATTCTGGATACCTGTGGCCTGGGAACTTGACTGTGGTTTGATCGCAGAAACCTGTGGACTGGCAACATGCCTGAGGTTTGATGGTGGAACCGTGGCCTGGCAAGAGGACTGAGGTTTCATTGTGGAAACCTCTGGCCTGGGAATATGACTGAGGTTTAATTGTGGAACCCTGTGGCCTGGGAACATGACTGGGATTTTATTTTTGTAACCTGTGTCCAGGGAACATGATTGAGGCCTTGTTCTGGAACCCTGTGTCCTGGGAAAACGCCTGAGGTTTGATTCTGGAACCATGTGTCCTGGGAATATGACTGAGGTTTGATTCTGGAAACATGTGGCCTGGGAATATGACTGAGGTTTGATTCTGGAACCATGTGGCCTGGGAACTTGACTCTGGTTTGATCGCAGAAACTTGTGGACTGGTAACATGACTGAGGTTTGATGGTGGAGCCCTGTGCACTGGGAACATGACTGAGGCCTGATACTGGAACCTCGTGGCATGGGAACATGCCATTGGTTTGATTCTTGAACCCTGTTTCCTGGGAACATGACTGAGGTTTGATGGTTGAACCCTGTGGCCTGGCAACATGATTGAGGTTTGATTGTGGAAACCTCAGGCTTGGGAACATGACTGAGGCTTGATGGTGGAACCCTGTGGCCTGGAAAAATGACTGAGGTTTGTTTCTGGAAGCCTGTTCCCTGGGAACATGACTGAGGTTTGATTCTGGATACCTGTGTCCTGGGAATATGACTGAGGTTTGATTGTAGAAACCTGTGGCCTGCGAACATGACTGAGGTTTGATTCCGGAACCATGTGTCCTGGGAATATGACTGAGGTTTGATTCTGGAAACCTGTGGCCTAGGAAAATGACTGAGGTTTCATTGTGGAAACATGTGGCCTGGGATCATGACTGAGGTTTGATGGCAGAACACTCTGGTCTGGCAAAATGACTGAGGCTTGATTCTGTAACCCTGTCGCCTGGGAACATGACTGAGGTTTGATTCTGGAAACATGTGGCCTGGGAATATGACTGAGGTTTGATTCTGGAAACCATTGGCCTGGGAACATGACTGATGTTAGTTTGTGGAATCCTGTGGCCTGGGAAAATGACATCGGTTTGAATCCTGGTACCCTGTTGCCTGGGAACATGAAATCGATTTGATTCTGGAAACCTGTGGCCTGGGAACATGGCTGAGGTTTGATTGTGGAACCCTCTGGCCTGAGAACGTGCCTGTGGTTTGATTCTGAAACCCTGTGGCCTGGGAACATGACTGAGGTTTGTTTCTGGAAACTTGTTCCCTGGGAACATGACTGAGGTTTGATTCTGGACACCTGTGTCCTGGGAAAGTGACTGAGGTTTGATTGTTGAAACCTGTGGCCTGCGAACATGACTGAGGTTTGATTCTGAAACCATGTGTGCTGGGAATATGACTGAGGTTTGATTCTGGAAACCTGTGGCCTGGGAACATGACATCGGTTGTATTCTGGAACCCTGTGGCCTGGGAACGTGACTGAGGTTTGTTTCTAGAAGCCTGTTCCCTGGGAACATGACAGAGGTTTGATTCTGGAACCATGTGTCCTGGGAATATGACTGAGGTTTGATTTTGAAAACCATTGTCCTGGGAACATGACTGATCTTAAATTGTGGCATCCTGTGGCCTGGGAACATGACATCGGTTTGGATTCTGGTACCCTGTTGCCTGGGAATATGAAATCGGTTTCATTCTGGAAACCTGTGGCCTGGGGATATTACTGAGGTTTGATGGTGGTACCCTATGGCCTGGCAACATGAGTGAGGTTTGATTCTGGATCCCAGTGGCCTGGGAACATGACTGAGGCGTGATTCTGGAAAACTGTGGCCTGTGAACCTGAGTTAGGTTTGATTGTGGAGCACTGTGGCCTGGGAACATGACATCGGTTGGATTCTGTAACCCTGTTGCCTGGGAACATGACAGAGATTTGTTTCTGGAACCCTGTGACCTGGGAACATGACAGAGATTTGATTCTGCACACCTGTGTCCTGGGAACATGACTGAGGTTTGATTGTTGAAACCTGTGGCCTGCGAACATGACTGAGGTTTGATTCTGGAACCATGTGGCCTGGGAATATGACTGAGGTTTGATTCTGTAAACCATTGGCCTGGGAACATGCCTGATGTTAGATTGTGGAATTCTGTGGCCTGGGAACATGACATCGCTTTGGATCCTGGTACCCTGTTGCCTGGGAACATGAATTCGGTTTGATTGTGAAAACCTTTGGCCTGGGAATATGACTGAGGATTGATGGTGGTACCGTATGGCCTGGCAACATGACTGAGGTTTGGTTCTGGATCCCTGTTGCCTGGGAACAAGACTGAGGCGTGATTCTTGAAAACTGTGGCCTTGGAACATGACATCTGTTCAGATTGTGGAATACTGTGCCCTGGGATCCTGACTGAGCCTTGGTTCTGGAACCCTGTGGACTGGGAACATGACTGAGGTTTTATTCTGGAACCCTGTAGCCTGGGAATATAACTGAGGATTGATTCTGGAACCCTGTGGCCTGGGAACATGACATCGGTGGATTCTGGAACCCTGTGGCCTGGGAACATGAGAACGGTTTGATTCTGGAAACCTGTGGCCTGTGAACATGTCTGAGGTTTGATGGTGGAAACCTGTGGGCCGGCAACATGACTGAGGTTTGATTCTGGAAGACTGTGGCCAGGGAACTTGATATCGGTTTGATTCTGGAACCCTGTGTCCTGGGAAGAAGACTGAGGTTTGCTTCTGGAAGCCTGTGGCCTGGGAACATGACATCGGTTGGATTCTGGAACACTGTGGCCTGGGAACATGACTGAGGTTTGTTTCTGGAAGCCTGTTCCCTGGGAACATGACTGAGGTTTGATTCTGCACACCTGTGTCCTGGGAACATGACTTAGGTTTGATTGTTGAAACCTGTGGCCTGCGAACATGAAAGAGGTTTGATTCTGGAACCATGTGTCCTGGGAATATGACTGAGGTTTGATTCTGGAAACATGTGGCCTGGGATCATGACTGAGGTTTGATGGCAGAACACTCTGGCCCGGCAAAATGACTGAGGCTTGATTCTGTAACCCTATCGCCTGGGAACATGACTGAGGTTTGATTCTGGACACCTGTGTCCTGGGAACATGACTGAGGTTTGATTCTGGACACCTGTGTCCTGGGACCATGACTGAGGTTTGATTCTGGACACCTGTGTCCTGGGAACATGACTGAGGTTTAATTCTGGACACCTGTGTCCTGGGAACATGACTGAGGTTTGATTGTTGAAACCTGTGGCCTGGGAACATAACTGAGGATTGATTCTGGAACCCTGTGGCCTGGGAACATGACATCGGTGTATTCTGGTACCCTGTGTCCTGGGAACAGGAGAACGGTTTGATTCTTTAACCCTGTGGCCTGGGAACATGTCTGAGGTTTGATGGTGGAAACCTGTGGCCTGGCAACATGACTGAGGTTTGATTGTTGAAACCTATGGCCTGGGAACATGACTGAGGTTTGATTCTGGAAGCATGTGCCCTGGGAATATGACTGACGTTTGATTTTGGAAACCACTGGCCTGGGAACACGACTGATGTTAGACTGTGGAACCCTGTGTCCTGGAAACATGACATCGGTTTGGGTTCTGGTAACCTGTTGCCTGGGAACATGAAATCGGTTTCATTCTGGAAACCTGTGGCCTGGGAATATGACTGAGGTGTGAAGGTGGTACCCTATGGCCTGGCAACAAGACTGAGGTTTGATTCTCGATCCCTGTTGCCTGGGAAGATGACTGAGGCGTGATTCTTGAAAACTGTGGCCTGTGAACATGACATCTGTTTAGATTGTGGAATACTGTGCCTTGGGATCCTGACTGAGCCTTGGTTCTGGAACGCTGTGGACTGGGAACTTGACTGAGGTTTGTTTTTGGAAGCCTGTTCCCTGGGAACATGACTGATGTTTGATTCTGGAACCATGTGTCCTGGGAATATGACTGAGGTTTGATTCTGGAAACCTGTGGCCCTGGAACATGTCTGAGGTTTGATGGTGGAAACCTGTGGTCTGGCAACATGACTGAGGTTTGATTCTGGAAGAGTGTGGCCAGGGAACATGATATCGTTTTGATTCTGGAACCCTGTGTCCTGGGAAAAAGACTGAGGTTTGCTTCTGGAACCCTGTGGCCTGGGAACATGACATCGGTTGGATACAGGAACCCTGTGGCCTGGGAGCATGACTGAGGTTTGTTTCTGGAAGCCTGTTCCCTGGGAACATGACTGAGGTTTGATTCTGCACACCTGTGTCCTGGGAACATGACTGAGGTTTAACTGTTGAAACCTGTGGCCTGCAAAGATGAGTGAGGTTTGATTCTGGAACCATGTGTCCTGGGAATATGAATGAGGTTTGATTCTGGAAACCTGTGGCCTGGGCAAATGACTGAGGTTTCATTGTGGAAACATGTGGCCTGGGATCATGACTGAGGTTTGATGGCAGAACACTCTGGTCTGGCAAAATGACTGAGGCTTGATTCTGTAACCCTGTCGCCTGGGAACATGACTGAGGTTTGATTCTGGAAACATGTGGCCTGGGAATATGACTGAGGTTTGATTCTGGAAACCATTGGCCTGGGAACATGACTGATGTTAGTTTGTGGAATCCTGTGGCCTGGGAAAATGACATCGGTTTGAATCCTGGTACCCTGTTGCCTGGGAACATGAAATCGATTTGATTCTGGAAACCTGTGGCCTGGGAACATGGCTGAGGTTTGATTGTGGAACCCTCTGGCCTGAGAACGTGCCTGTGGTTTGATTCTGAAACCCTGTGGCCTGGGAACATGACTGAGGTTTGTTTCTGGAAACTTGTTCCCTGGGAACATGACTGAGGTTTGATTCTGGACACCTGTGTCCTGGGAAAGTGACTGAGGTTTGATTGTTGAAACCTGTGGCCTGCGAACATGACTGAGGTTTGATTCTGAAACCATGTGTGCTGGGAATATGACTGAGGTTTGATTCTGGAAACCTGTGGCCTGGGAACATGACATCGGTTGTATTCTGGAACCCTGTGGCCTGGGAACGTGACTGAGGTTTGTTTCTAGAAGCCTGTTCCCTGGGAACATGACAGAGGTTTGATTCTGGAACCATGTGTCCTGGGAATATGACTGAGGTTTGATTTTGAAAACCATTGTCCTGGGAACATGACTGATCTTAAATTGTGGCATCCTGTGGCCTGGGAACATGACATCGGTTTGGATTCTGGTACCCTGTTGCCTGGGAATATGAAATCGGTTTGATTCTGGAAACCTGTGGCCTGGGGATATTACTGAGGTTTGATGGTGGTACCCTATGGCCTGGCAACATGAGTGAGGTTTGATTCTGGATCCCAGTGGCCTGGGAACATGACTGAGGCGTGATTCTGGAAAACTGTGGCCTGTGAACCTGAGTTAGGTTTGATTGTGGAGCACTGTGGCCTGGGAACATGACATCGGTTGGATTCTGTAACCCTGTTGCCTGGGAACATGACAGAGATTTGTTTCTGGAACCCTGTGACCTGGGAACATGACAGAGATTTGATTCTGCACACCTGTGTCCTGGGAACATGACTGAGGTTTGATTGTTGAAACCTGTGGCCTGCGAACATGACTGAGGTTTGATTCTGGAACCATGTGGCCTGGGAATATGACTGAGGTTTGATTCTGTAAACCATTGGCCTGGGAACATGCCTGATGTTAGATTGTGGAATTCTGTGGCCTGGGAACATGACATCGCTTTGGATCCTGGTACCCTGTTGCCTGGGAACATGAATTCGGTTTGATTGTGAAAACCTTTGGCCTGGGAATATGACTGAGGATTGATGGTGGTACCGTATGGCCTGGCAACATGACTGAGGTTTGGTTCTGGATCCCTGTTGCCTGGGAACAAGACTGAGGCGTGATTCTTGAAAACTGTGGCCTTGGAACATGACATCTGTTCAGATTGTGGAATACTGTGCCCTGGGATCCTGACTGAGCCTTGGTTCTGGAACCCTGTGGACTGGGAACATGACTGAGGTTTTATTCTGGAACCCTGTAGCCTGGGAATATAACTGAGGATTGATTCTGGAACCCTGTGGCCTGGGAACATGACATCGGTGGATTCTGGAACCCTGTGGCCTGGGAACATGAGAACGGTTTGATTCTGGAAACCTGTGGCCTGTGAACATGTCTGAGGTTTGATGGTGGAAACCTGTGGGCCGGCAACATGACTGAGGTTTGATTCTGGAAGACTGTGGCCAGGGAACTTGATATCGGTTTGATTCTGGAACCCTGTGTCCTGGGAAGAAGACTGAGGTTTGCTTCTGGAAGCCTGTGGCCTGGGAACATGACATCGGTTGGATTCTGGAACACTGTGGCCTGGGAACATGACTGAGGTTTGTTTCTGGAAGCCTGTTCCCTGGGAACATGACTGAGGTTTGATTCTGCACACCTGTGTCCTGGGAACATGACTTAGGTTTGATTGTTGAAACCTGTGGCCTGCGAACATGAAAGAGGTTTGATTCTGGAACCATGTGTCCTGGGAATATGACTGAGGTTTGATTCTGGAAACATGTGGCCTGGGATCATGACTGAGGTTTGATGGCAGAACACTCTGGCCCGGCAAAATGACTGAGGCTTGATTCTGTAACCCTATCGCCTGGGAACATGACTGAGGTTTGATTCTGGACACCTGTGTCCTGGGAACATGACTGAGGTTTGATTCTGGACACCTGTGTCCTGGGACCATGACTGAGGTTTGATTCTGGACACCTGTGTCCTGGGAACATGACTGAGGTTTAATTCTGGACACCTGTGTCCTGGGAACATGACTGAGGTTTGATTGTTGAAACCTGTGGCCTGGGAACATAACTGAGGATTGATTCTGGAACCCTGTGGCCTGGGAACATGACATCGGTGTATTCTGGTACCCTGTGTCCTGGGAACAGGAGAACGGTTTGATTCTTTAACCCTGTGGCCTGGGAACATGTCTGAGGTTTGATGGTGGAAACCTGTGGCCTGGCAACATGACTGAGGTTTGATTGTTGAAACCTATGGCCTGGGAACATGACTGAGGTTTGATTCTGGAAGCATGTGCCCTGGGAATATGACTGACGTTTGATTTTGGAAACCACTGGCCTGGGAACACGACTGATGTTAGACTGTGGAACCCTGTGTCCTGGAAACATGACATCGGTTTGGGTTCTGGTAACCTGTTGCCTGGGAACATGAAATCGGTTTCATTCTGGAAACCTGTGGCCTGGGAATATGACTGAGGTGTGAAGGTGGTACCCTATGGCCTGGCAACAAGACTGAGGTTTGATTCTCGATCCCTGTTGCCTGGGAAGATGACTGAGGCGTGATTCTTGAAAACTGTGGCCTGTGAACATGACATCTGTTTAGATTGTGGAATACTGTGCCTTGGGATCCTGACTGAGCCTTGGTTCTGGAACGCTGTGGACTGGGAACTTGACTGAGGTTTGTTTTTGGAAGCCTGTTCCCTGGGAACATGACTGATGTTTGATTCTGGAACCATGTGTCCTGGGAATATGACTGAGGTTTGATTCTGGAAACCTGTGGCCCTGGAACATGTCTGAGGTTTGATGGTGGAAACCTGTGGTCTGGCAACATGACTGAGGTTTGATTCTGGAAGAGTGTGGCCAGGGAACATGATATCGTTTTGATTCTGGAACCCTGTGTCCTGGGAAAAAGACTGAGGTTTGCTTCTGGAACCCTGTGGCCTGGGAACATGACATCGGTTGGATACAGGAACCCTGTGGCCTGGGAGCATGACTGAGGTTTGTTTCTGGAAGCCTGTTCCCTGGGAACATGACTGAGGTTTGATTCTGCACACCTGTGTCCTGGGAACATGACTGAGGTTTAACTGTTGAAACCTGTGGCCTGCAAAGATGAGTGAGGTTTGATTCTGGAACCATGTGTCCTGGGAATATGAATGAGGTTTGATTCTGGAAACCTGTGGCCTGGGCAAATGACTGAGGTTTCATTGTGGAAACATGTGGCCTGGGATCATGACTGAGGTTTGATGGCAGAACACTCTGGTCTGGCAAAATGACTGAGGCTTGATTCTGTAACCCTGTCGCCTGGGAACAAGACTGAGGTTTGATTGTGGAACCCTGTGGCCTGGGAAAATGACATCGGTTGGATTCTGGAAAACCTGTGGCCTGGGAACATGACTGAGGTTTGATTGTGGAAACCTCTGGCCTTTGAACATGACTGTGGTTTGAATCTGGAAACCTGTGGCCTGTGAACATGACATCTGTGGGATTCTGGAACCCTGTGGACTGGGAACATGACTGAGGTTTTATTGTGGAGCCCTGTGGCCTGGGAACATGACATCGGTTGGATTCTGGAACCCTGTTGCCTGGGAACATGACAGAGATTTATTTCTGGAAGCCTGTTCCCTGGGAACATGACTGAGGTTTGATTCTGGACACCTGTGGCCTGGGAAAATGTCTGAGGTTTGATTCTTGAAACCTGTGGCCTGCGAACATGACTGAGGATTGATTCTGTATCCATGTGTCCTGGGAATATGACTGAGGCTTGATTCTGGAAACCTGTGGGTTGGCAAAATGACTGAGGCTTGATTCTGGAACCCTGTGGCCTGGGAACTTGACTGTGGTTTGATGGCAGAAACCTGTGGACTGGCAACATGACTGAGGATTGATTGTGGAACCCTGTGCCCTGGAAACAGGACTGTGGCCTGGTACTGGAAAACCATGGCCTGGGAACTTGACATTGGTTTGATTCTGGAACCCTGTGTCCTGGGAACATGATTGAGGTTTGATGGAGGATCCCTGTGGCCTGGGAACATGACTGAGGTTTGATGGTGGTACCCTGTGCCCTGGCAACATGACTGAGGCTTGATTCTGGAACCCTGTGACCTGAGAACTTGAATGTGGTTTGATCGCATAAACCTGTGGACTGGCAACATGACTGAGGTTTGATGGTGGAACCCTGTGCACTGGGAACATGACTGAGGCCTGATACTGTAACCCCGTGGCGTGGGAACATGCCATTAGTTTGATTCTGGAATCCTGTTTCCTGGGAACATGACTGAGGTTTGATGGTTGAACCCTGTGGCCTGGCAACATGATTCAGGTTTGATTGTGGAACCCTCAGGTTTGGGAACATGACTGAGGCTTGAAGGTGGAACCCTGTTGCCTGGCAAGATGACTTAGGTTTGATTGTGGAACACCCTGGCCTGGGAACATGACTGAGGCTTGGTGGTGGAACCGTGGCCTGGCAATAGGACTGAGGTTTGATTGTGGAACCCTCTGGCCTGGGAATATGACGGAGGTTTAATTGTGGAACCCTGTGAACTGGGAACATGACTGGGATTTTATTTTTGAAACCTGTGTCCAGGGAACATGACTGAGGTTTTATTCTGGAACCCTGTGTCTTGGGAATATGACTGAGGTTTGATTCTGGAAACCATTGGCCTGGGAACATAACATCTGTTGGATTCTGGAACCCTGTGGCTTGGGAAGATGACTGAGGTTTGATTGTGGAGCCCTGTGGCCTAAGAACATGACATCGGTTTGATTCTGGAACCCTCTTGCCTGGGAACATGACTGAGGTTTGTTTTTGGAAGCCTGTTCCCTGGGAACGTGACTGAGGTTTGATTCTGGATCCATGTGTCCTGGGAATATGTCTGAGGTTTGATTCTGGAAACCTGTGCCCTGGCAAAATGACTGAGGCTTGATTCTGGAACCCTATGGCCTGGGAACTTGCCTGAGGTTTGATGGCAGAAACCTGTGGACTGGCAACATGACTGAGGATATAGTGCGGAACTCTGTGCACTGGAAACATGACTGTGGCCTGGTACTGGAAAACCATGGCCTGGGAATTTGACTTTGGTTTGATTCTGGAACCCTGTTTCCTGGGAACATGACTGAGGTTTGATGGTTGAACCCTGTGGCCTGGCAATATGATTGAGGTATGATTTTGGAACCCTCAGGTTTGGGAACATGACTGAGGCTTGATGGTGGAAGCCTGTTTCCTGGCAACATGACTGAGGTTTGATGGTGGAACCCTGTGGCCTGGCAAGATGACTTAGGTTTGATTCTGGAACCCTGTGGCCTGGGAACTTGACTGAGGTTTGATTCTGGAAGACTGTGGCCAGGGAACATGATATCGGGTTGATTGTGGAAACCAGTGTCCTGGGAACAAGACTGAGGTTTGCTTCTGGAACCCAGTGGCCTGGGAACATGACAGAGGTTTGTTTCTAGAAGCCTGTTCCCTGGGAACAAGACTGAGGCGTGATTCTGGAAAACTGTGGCCTGGGAACATGACATCTGTTTAGATTGTGGAATACTGTGCCCTGGGATCCTGACTGAGTCTTGGTTCTGGAACCCTGTGGACTGGGAACATGACTGAGGTTTTATTCTGGAACCCTGTAGCCTGGGAATATAACTGAGGATTGATTCTGGAACCCTGTGGCCTGGGAACGTGACATCGGTGGATTCTGGAACCCTGTGGCCTGGGAACATGAGAACGGTTTCATTCTGGAAACCTTTGGCCTGGCAACATGTCTATGGTTTGATGGTGGAAACCTGTGGCCTGGCAACAAGACTGAGGTTTGCTTCTGGAGGCCTGTGGCCTAGGAACATGACATCGGTTGGATTCCGGAACCCTGTGGCCTGGGAACATGACTGAGGTTTGTTTCTGGAAGCCTGTTCCCTGGGAACGTGACTGAGGTTTGATTCTGGAACAATGTGTCCTGGGAATATGACTGAGGTTTGATTCTGGAAACCATTGGCCTGGGAACATGACTGATGTTTGATTGTGGAATCCTGTGGCCTGGGAACATGACATCGGTGGATTCTGGAAGCCTGTGGCCTGGGAACATGAGAACGGTTTGATTCTGGAACCCTGTGGCCTGGGAATATGTCTGAGGTTTGATGGTGGAAACCTGTGTCCTGGCAACATGACTGAGGTTTGATTCGGGAAGACTGTGGCTATGGAACTTGATATCGGTTTGATTCTGGAACCCTGTGTCCTTGGAACAAGACTGAAGTTTGCTTCTGGAAGCCTATGGTCTGGGAACATGACATCGGTTGGATTCTGGAACCCTGTGGCCTGGGAACATGACTGAGGTTTGTTTCTGGAAGCCTGTTCCCTGGGAACATGTCTGAGGTTTGATTCTGGTACCATGTGTCCTGGGAATATGACTGAGGTTTGATTCTGGGAACCATTGGCCTGGGAATATGACTGATGTTAGATTGTGGAATCCTGTGGCCTGGGAACATGAAATCAGTGGATTCTGGAACCCTGTGCCCTGGGAACATGAGAACGGTTTGATTCTTTAACCCTGTGGACTGGGAACATGTCTGAGGTTTGATGGTGGAAACCTGTGGCCTGGCAACATGACTGAGGTTTGATCCTCGAAGACTGTGGCCACGGAACATGATATCGGGTTGATTGTGGAAACCTGTGTCCTGGGAACAAGACTGAGGTTTGCTTCGGGAACCCTGTGGCCTGGGAACATGACAGAGGTTTTTTTCTGGAAACCAGTTCCCTGGGAACATGACTGAGGTTTGATTCTGGACACCTGTGTCTTGGGAACATGACTGAGGTTTGATTGTTGAAACCTATGGCCTAGGAACATGACTGAGGTTTGATTCTGGAACCATGTGCCCTGGGAATATGACTGACGTTTGATTCTGGAAACCATTGGCCTGGGAACATGAGTGATGTTAGATTGTGGAATCCTGTGGCCTGGGAACATAACATTGGTTTGGGTTCTGGTACCCTGTTGCCTGGGAACATGAAATCGGTTTGATTCTGGAAACCTTTGGCCTGGCAACATGACTGAGGTTTGATGGTGGAACCCTGTGCACTGGGAACATGACTGAGGCGTGATACTGGAACCCCATGGCGTGGGAACATGCCATTGGTTTGATTCTGGAACCCTGTTTCCTGGGAACATGACTGAGGTTTAATGGTTGAACCCTGTGGCCTGGCAGCATGATTGAGGTTTGATTGTGGAAACCTCAGGTTTGGGAACATGACTGAGGCTTGATGGTGGAAACCTGTGGCCTGGCAAGATGACTTAAGTTTGATTGTGGAACACTCTGGCCTGGGAAGATGACTTAGGCTTGATGGTGGAACCGTGGCCTGGCAATTGGACTGAAGTTTGATTGTGGAACCCTCTGGCCTGGGAATATGACTGAGGTTTAATTGTGGAACCCTGTGGGCTGGGAACATGACTGGGATTTTATTTTTGAAACCTGTGTCCAAGGAACATGAATGATTTTTTATTCTGTAACCCCGTGTCCTGGGAACACGACTGAGGTTTGATTCTGGAAACATGTGTCCTGGGAATATGACTGAGGTTTGATTCTGGAAACCATTGGCCTGGGAACATGACTGATGTTAGATTGTGGCATCCTGTGGCCTGGGAACATGACATCGGTTTGGATTCTGGTACCCTGTTGCCTGGGAACATGAAATCGGTTTGATTCTAGAAACCTGTTGCCTGGGGATATGACTGAGGTTTGATGGTGGTACCCTATGGCCTGGCAACATGAGTGAGGATTGATTCTGGATACCTGTGGCCTGGGAACTTGACTGTGGTTTGATCGCAGAAACCTCTGGACTGGCAACATGCCTGAGGTTTGATGGTGGAACCATGGCCTGGCAACAGGACTGAGGTTTCATTGTGGAAACCTCTGGCCTGGGAATATGACTGAGGTTTAATTGTGGAACCCTGTGGCCTGGGAAAATAACTGGGATTTTATTTTTGTAACCTGTGTCCAGGGAACATGATTGAGGCCTTGTTCTGGAACCCTGTGTCCTGGGAAAACGCCTGAGGTTTGATTCTGGAACCATGTGTCCTGGGAATATGACTGAGGTTTGATTCTGGAAACATGTGGCCTGGTAACATGACTGAGGTTTGATGGTGGAGCCCTGTGCACTGGGAACATGACTGAGGCCTGATACTGGAACCTCGTGGCGTGGGAAGATGCCATTGGTTTGATTCTTGAACCCTGTTTCCTGGGAACATGACTGAGGTTTGATGGTTGAACCCTGTGGCCTGGCAACATGATTGAGGTTTGATTGTGGAAACCTCAGGCTTGGGAACATGACTGAGGCTTGATGTTGGAACCCTGTGGCCTGGAAAAATGACTGAGGTTTGTTTCTGGAAGCCTGTTCCCTGGGAACATGACTGAGGTTTGATTCTGGATACCTGTGTCCTGGGAATATGACTGAGGTTTGATTGTAGAAACCTGTGGCCTGCGAACATAACTGAGGTTTGATTCTGGAACCATGTGTCCTGGGAATATGACTGAGGTTTGATTCTGGAAACCTGTGGCCTGGGAAAATGACTGAGGCTTGATTCTGGAACCCTATGGCCTGGGAACTTGCCTGAGGTTTGATGGCAGAAACCTGTGGACTGGCAACATGACTGAGGATATAGTGCGGAACTCTGTGCACTGGAAACATGACTGTGGCCTGGTACTGGAAAACCATGGCCTGGGAATTTGACTTTGGTTTGATTCTGGAACCCTGTTTCCTGGGAACATGACTGAGGTTTGATGGTTGAACCCTGTGGCCTGGCAATATGATTGAGGTATGATTTTGGAACCCTCAGGTTTGGGAACATGACTGAGGCTTGATGGTGGAAGCCTGTTTCCTGGCAACATGACTGAGGTTTGATGGTGGAACCCTGTGGCCTGGCAAGATGACTTAGGTTTGATTCTGGAACCCTGTGGCCTGGGAACTTGACTGAGGTTTGATTCTGGAAGACTGTGGCCAGGGAACATGATATCGGGTTGATTGTGGAAACCAGTGTCCTGGGAACAAGACTGAGGTTTGCTTCTGGAACCCAGTGGCCTGGGAACATGACAGAGGTTTGGATTCTGGTACCCTGTTGCCTGGGAACATGAAATCGGTTTGATTCTGGAAACCTGTGGCCTGGGGATATTACTGAGGTTTGATGGAGGTACCCTATGGCCTGGCAACATGAGTGAGGTTTGATTCTGGATCCCAGTGGCCTGGGAACATGACTGAGGCGTGATTCTGGAAAACTGTGGCCTGGGAACTTGACTGAGGTTTGATGGCAGAAACCTGTGGAGTGGCAACATGACTGAGGCTTGATTCTGGAACCCTGTCGCCTGTGAACCTGAGTGAGGTTTGATTGTGGAGCACTGTGGCCTGGGAACATGACATCGGTTGGTTTCTGGAACCCTGTTGCCTGGGAACATGACAGAGATTTGTTTCAGGAACCCTGTGACCTGGGAACATGACAGAGATTTGATTCTGCACACCTGTGTCCTGGGAACATGACTGAGGTTTGATTGTTGAAACCTGTGGCCTGCGAACATGACTGAGGTTTGATTCTGGAACCATGTGGCCTGGGAATATGACTGAGGTTTGATTCTGGAAACCATTGGCCTGGGAACATGACTGATGTTAGATTGTGGAATTCTGTGGCCTGGGAACATGACATCGGTGGATTCTGGAACCCTGTGGCCTGGAAACATGAGAACGGTTTGATTCTGGAAACCTGTGGCCTGTGAACATGTCTGAGGTTTGATGGTGGAAACCTGTGGGCCGGCAACATGACTGAGGTTTGATTCTGGAAGACTGTGGCCAGGGAACTTGATATCGGTTTGATTCTGGAACCCTGTGTCCTGGGAACTTGACTGAGGTTTGATGGCAGAAACCTGTGGACTGGCAAAATGACTGAGGATAGATTGTGGAACCCTGTGCCCTGGAAACATGACTGTGGCCTAGTACTGGAAACCCATGGCCTGGGAACTTGACATTGGTTTGATTCTGGAACCCTCAGTCCTGGGAACATGATTGAGGTTTGATGGAGGAACGCTGTGGCCTGGGAACATGTCTGAGGTTTGATGGTGGAAACCTGTGGCCTGGCAACATGACTGAGGTTTGATTCCGGAAGACTGTGGCCAGGGAATATGATATCGGGTTGATTTTGGAACCCTGTGTCCTGGGAACAAGACTGAGGTTTGCTTCTGGAACCCTATGGCCTGGGAACATGACAACGGTTGGATTCTGGAACCCTGTGGCCTGGGAACATGACTGAGGTTTGTTTCTGGAAGCCTGTTCCCTGGGAACATGACTGAGGTTTGATTCTGCACACCTGGGTCCAGGGAACATGACTTAGGTTTGATTGTTGAAACCTGTGGCCTTCGAACATGACTGAGGTTTGATTCTGGAACCATGTGTCCTGGGAATATGACTGAGGTTTGATTCTGGAAACCTGTGGCCTGGGAAAATGACTGAGGTTTCATTGTGGAAACATGTGGCCTGGGATCATGACTGAGGTTTGATGGCAGAACACTCTGGCCTGGCAAAATGACTGAGGCTTGATTCTGGAACCCTGTGGCCAGGGAACTTGACTGAGGTTTGACGGCAGAAACCTGTGGACTGGCAACATGACTGAGGTTTGATTGTGGATCCCTGTAGCCTGGGAACATGACATCGGTTGGATTCTGGAACCCTCTGTCCTGGGAACATGATTGAGGTTTGATGGTGGAACCCTGTGGCCTGGCAACATGACTTAGGTTTGATTGTGGAATACTCTGGCCTGGGAACATGACTGAGGCTTAATTCTGGAACCCTGTGGCCTGGGCACTTGCCTGAGGTTTGATGGCAGAAACCTGTGGATTGGCAACATGACTGAGGGTTGATTGTGGAACCCTGTACCCTGGAAACATGACTGTGGCCTGGTACTGGAAACCCATGGTCTGGGAACTTGACATTGGTTTGATTCTGGAACCCTGTGTCCTGGGAACATGATTGAGGTTTGATGGAGGAACCCTGTGGCCTGGGAACGTGACTGAGGCTTGATGGTGGAACCCTGTGCAGTGGGAACATGACTGAGGCCTGATAGTGGAACCCCGTGGTGTGGGAACATGTCATTGGTTTGATTCTGGAATCGGGTTTCCTGGGAACATGACTGAGGTTTGATGGTTGAACCTTGTGGCCTATCAACATGACTGAGGTTTGATGGTGGAACCCTGTGGCCTGGCAAGATGACTTAGGTTTGATTGTGGAACCCTGTGGCGTGGGAAAATGTCTGAGGTTTCATTGTGGAAACATGTGGCCTGGGATCATCACTGAGGTTTGATGGTGGAACACTCTGGCCTGGCAAAATGACTGAGGCTTAATTCTGGAACCCTGTGGCCTGGGCACTTGCCTGAGGTTTGATGGCAGAAACCTGTGGACTGGCAACATGACTGAGGTTTGATTGTGGAGCCCTGTGGCCTGGGAACATGACTGGGATTTTATTTTTGAAACCTGTGTCCAGGGAACATGACTGAGGTTTTATTCTGGAACCCTGTGTCCTGGGAACACGACTGGAGTTTCATTCTGGAACCATGTGGCCTGGGAATATGAGTGAGGTTTGATTCTGGAAACCATTGGCCTGGGAACATGACTGATGTTAGATTGTGGCATCCTGTGGCCTTGGAACATGACATCGGTTTGTATTCTGGTACCCTATTGCCTGGGAACATGAAATCGGTTTGTTTTCGGAAACCTGTGGACTGGGAATATGACTGAGGTTTGCTGGTGGTACCCTATGGCCTGGCAACATGACTGAGGTTTGATTCTGGATCCCTGTGGCCTGGGAACATTGACTGAGGCGTGATTCTGGAACCCTGTAGATGGGAACATAACTGAGGATTGATTCAGGAACCCTGTGGCCTGGGAACATGACATCGGTGGATTCTGGAACCCTTTGGCCTGGCAACATGAGAACGGTTTGCTTCTGGAACCCTGTGGCCTGGGAATATGTCTGAGGTTTGATTCTGGAAGACTGTGCCCAGGGAACATGATATCAGGTTGATTCTGGAAACCTGTGTGTTGGGAACAAGACTGAGGTTTGCTTCTGGAACCCTGTGGCCTGGGAACATGACATCGGTTGTATTCTGGGACCCTGTGGCCTGGAAACATGGCTGAGGTTTGATTGTGGAAACCTCTGGCCTGGGAATATGACTGTGGCTTGATTCTGGAACCATGTGGCCTGGGCACTTGCCTGAGGTTTTATTGCAGAATCCTGTGGACTGGCAACATGACTGAGGGTTGATTGTGGAACCGTGTGCCCTAGAAACATGACTGTGGCCTGGTACTGGAAACCCATGGCCTGGGAACTTGACATTGGTTTGATTCTGGAACCCTGTGTCCTGGGAACATGATTGAGGTTTGATGGAGGAACCCTGTGGCCTGGGAACATGACTGAGGTTTGATGGTGGTACCCTGTGGCCTGGCAACATGAGTGAGGATTGATTCTGGATACCTGTGGCCTGGGAACTTGACTGTGGTTTGATCGCAGAAACCTGTGGACTGGCAACATGCCTGAGGTTTGATGGTGGAACCGTGGCCTGGCAAGAGGACTGAGGTTTCATTGTGGAAACCTCTGGTCTGGGAATATGACTGAGGTTTAATTGTGGAACCCTGTGGCCTGGGAACATGACTGGGATTTTATTTTTGTAACCTGTGTCCAGGGAACATGATTGAGGCCTTGTTCTGGAACCCTGTGTCCTGGGAAAACGCCTGAGGTTTGATTCTGGAACCATGTGTCCTGGGAATATGACTGAGGTTTGATTCTGGAAACATGTGGCCTGGGAATATGACTGAGGTTTGATGGTGGAACACTCTGGCCTGGCAAAATGACTGAGGCTTGATTCTGGAACCATGTGGCCTGGGAACTTGACTCTGGTTTGATCGCAGAAACTTGTGGACTGGTAACATGACTGAGGTTTGATGGTGGAGCCCTGTGCACTGGGAACATGACTGAGGCCTGATACTGGTACCTCGTGGCATGGGAACATGCCATTGGTTTGATTCTTGAACCCTGTTTCCTGGGAACATGATTGAGGTTTGATGGTTGAACCCTGTGGCCTGGCAACATGATTGAGGTTTGATTGTGGAAACCTCAGGTTTGGGAATATGACTGAGGCTTGATGGTGGAACCCTGTGGCCTGGAAAAATGACTGAGGTTTGTTTCTGGAAGCCTGTTCCCTGGGAACATGACTGAGGTTTGATTCTGGATACCTGTGTCCTGGGAATATGACTGAGGTTTGATTGTAGAAACCTGTGGCCTGCGAACATGACTGAGGTTTGATTCTGGAACCATGTGTCCTGGGAATATGACTGAGGTTTGATTCTGGAAACCTGTGGCCTGGGAAAATGACTGCGGTTTCATTGTGGAAACATGTGGCCTGGGATCATGACTGAGGTTTGATGGCAGAACACTCTGGTCTGGCAAAATGACTGAGGCTTGATTCTGTAACCCTGTCGCCTGGGAACATGACTGAGGTTTGATTCT
The DNA here is from genome assembly GCF_965194825.1 of Balaenoptera physalus. NCBI lineage: Eukaryota > Metazoa > Chordata > Mammalia > Artiodactyla > Balaenopteridae > Balaenoptera > Balaenoptera physalus. The sequence goes on along the minus strand of NW_028126513.1, from coordinate 627,514 downwards.
GGAAACATGTGGCCTGGGAATATGACTGAGGTTTGATTCTGGAAACCATTGGCCTGGGAACATGACTGATGTTAGTTTGTGGAATCCTGTGGCCTGGGAAAATGACATCGGTTTGAATCCTGGTACCCTGTTGTCTGGGAACATGAAATCGATTTGATTCTGGAAACCTGTGGCCTGGGAACATGGCTGAGGTTTGATTGTGGAACCCTCTGGCCTGGGAACGTGCCTGTGGTTTGATTCTGAAACCCTGTGGCCTGGGAACATGACTGAGGTTTGTTTCTGGAAACTTGTTCCCTGAGAACATGACTGAGGTTTGATTCTGGACACCTGTGTCCTGGGAAAGTGACTGAGGTTTGATTGTTGAAACCTGTGGCCTGCGAACATGACTGAGGTTTGATTCTGAAACCATGTGTGCTGGGAATATGACTGAGGTTTGATTCTGGAAACCTGTGGCCTGGGAACATGACATCGGTTGTATTCTGGAGCCCTGTGGCCTGGGAACGTGACTGAGGTTTCTTTCTAGAAGCCTGTTCCTGGGTACATGACAGAGGTATGATTCTGGAACCATGTGTCCTGGGAATATGACTGAGGTTTGATTTTGAAAATCATTGGCCTGGGAACATGACTGATCATAAATTGTGGAATCCTGTGGCCTGGGAACATGACATCGGTTTGGATTCTGGTACCCTGTTGCCTGGGAACATGAAATCGGTTTGATTCTGGAAACCTGTGGCCTGGGGATATTACTGAGGTTTGATGGAGGTACCCTATGGCCTGGCAACATGAGTGAGGTTTGATTCTGGATCCCAGTGGCCTGGGAACATGACTGAGGCGTGATTCTGGAAAACTGTGGCCTGGGAACTTGACTGAGGTTTGATGGCAGAAACCTGTGGAGTGGCAACATGACTGAGGCTTGATTCTGGAACCCTGTCGCCTGTGAACCTGAGTGAGGTTTGATTGTGGAGCACTGTGGCCTGGGAACATGACATCGGTTGGTTTCTGGAACCCTGTTGCCTGGGAACATGACAGAGATTTGTTTCTGGAACGCTGTGACCTGGGAACATGACAGAGATTTGATTCTGCACATCTGTGTCCTGGGAACATGACTGAGGTTTGATTGTTGAAACCTGTGGCCTGCGAACATGACTGAGGTTTGATTCTGGAACCATGTGGCCTGGGAATATGACTGAGGTTTGATTCTGGAAACCATTGGCCTGGGAACATGACTGATGTTAGATTGTGGAATTCTGTGGCCTGGGAACATGACATCGGTGGATTCTGGAACCCTGTGGCCTGGAAACATGAGAACGGTTTGATTCTGAAAACCTGTGGCCTGTGAACATGTCTGAGGTTTGATGGTGGAAACCTGTGGGCCGGCAACATGACTGAGGTTTGATTCTGGAACCCTGTGTCCTGGGAACTTGACTGAGGTTTGATAGCAGAAACCTGTGGACTGGCAAAATGACTGAGGATTGATTGTGGAACCCTGTGCCCTGGAAACATGACTGTGGCCTGGTACTGGAAACCCATGGCCTGGGAACTTGACATTGGTTTGATTCTGGAACCCTCAGTCCTGGGAACATGATTGAGGTTTGATGGAGGAACGCTGTGGCCTGGGAACATGTCTGAGGTTTGATGGTGGAAACCTGTGGCCTGGCAACATGACTGAGGTTTGATTCCGGAAGACTGTGGCCAGGGAATATGATATCGGGTTGATTTTGGAACCCTGTGTCCTGGGAACAAGACTGAGGTTTGCTTCTGGAACCCTATGGCCTGGGAACATGACAACGGTTGGATTCTGGAACCCTGTGGCCTGGGAACATGACTGAGGTTTGTTTCTGGAAGCCTGTTCCCTGGGAACATGACTGAGGTTTGATTCTGCACACCTGGGTCCAGGGAACATGACTTAGGTTTGATTGTTGAAACCTGTGGCCTTCGAACATGACTGAGGTTTGATTCTGGAACCATGTGTCCTGGGAATATGACTGAGGTTTGATTCTGGAAACCTGTGGCCTGGGAAAATGACTGAGGTTTCATTGTGGAAACATGTGGCCTGGGATCATGACTGAGGTTTGATGGCAGAACACTCTGGCCTGGCAAAATGACTGAGGCTTGATTCTGGAACCCTGTGGCCAGGGAACTTGACTGAGGTTTGACGGCAGAAACCTGTGGACTGGCAACATGACTGAGGTTTGATTGTGGATCCCTGTAGCCTGGGAACATGACATCGGTTGGATTCTGGAACCCTGTGTCCTGGGAACATGATTGAGGTTTGATGGTGGAACCCTGTGGCCTGGCAACATGACTTAGGTTTGATTGTGGAATACTCTGGCCTGGGAACATGACTGAGGCTTAATTCTGGAACCCTGTGGCCTGGGCACTTGCCTGAGGTTTGATGGCAGAAACCTGTGGATTGGCAACATGACTGAGGGTTGATTGTGGAACCCTGTACCCTGGAAACATGACTGTGGCCTGGTACTGGAAACCCATGGTCTGGGAACTTGACATTGGTTTGATTCTGGAACCCTGTGTCCTGGGAACATGATTGAGGTTTGATGGAGGAACCCTGTGGCCTGGGAACGTGACTGAGGTTTGATGGTGGTACCCTGTGGCCTGGCAACATGACTGAGGCTTGATGGTGGAACCCTGTGCAGTGGGAACATGACTGAGGCCTGATACTGGAACCCCGTGGTGTGGGAACATGTCATTGGTTTGATTCTGGAATCGGGTTTCCTGGGAACATGACTGAGGTTTGATGGTTGAACCTTGTGGCCTATCAACATGACTGAGGTTTGATGGTGGAACCCTGTGGCCTGGCAAGATGACTTAGGTTTGATTGTGGAACCCTGTGGCGTGGGAAAATGTCTGAGGTTTCATTGTGGAAACATGTGGCCTGGGATCATCACAGAGGTTTGATGGTGGAACACTCTGGCCTGGCAAAAAGACTGAGGCTTAATTCTGGAACACTGTGGCCTGGGCACTTGCCTGAGGTTTGATGGCAGAAACCTGTGGACTGGCAACATGACTGAGGTTTGATTGTGGAGCCCTGTGGCCTGGGAACATGACTGGGATTTTATTTTTGAAACCTGTGTCCAGGGAACATGACTGAGGTTTTATTCTGGAACCCTGTGTCCTGGGACCACGACTGGAGTTTCATTCTGGAACCATGTGGCCTGGGAATATGACTGAGGTTTGATTCTGGAAACCATTGGCCTGGGAACATGACTGATGTTAGATTGTGGCATCCTGTGGCCTTGGAACATGACATCGGTTTGTATTCTGGTACCCTATTGCCTGGGAACATGAAATCGGTTTGTTTTCGGAAACCTGTGGACTGGGAATATGACTGAGGTTTGCTGGTGGTACCCTATGGCCTGGCAACATGACTGAGGTTTGATTCTGGATCCCTGTGGCCTGGGAACATTGACTGAGGCGTGATTCTGGAACCCTGTAGATGGGAACATAACTGAGGATTGATTCAGGAACCCTGTGGCCTGGGAACATGACATCGGTGGATTCTGGAACCCTTTGGCCTGGCAACATGAGAACGGTTTGCTTCTGGAACCCTGTGGCGTGGGAATATGTCTGAGGTTTGATTCTGGAAGACTGTGGCCAGGGAACATGATATCAGGTTGATTCTGGAAACCTGTGTGTTGGGAACAAGACTGAGGTTTGCTTCTGGAACCCTGTGGCCTGGGAACATGACATCGGTTGTATTCTGGGACCCTGTGGCCTGGAAACATGGCTGAGGTTTGATTGTGGAAACCTCTGGCCTGGGAATATGACTGTGGCTTGATTCTGGAACCATGTGGCCTGGGCACTTGCCTGAGGTTTGATTGCAGAATCCTGTGGACTGGCAACATGACTGAGGGTTGATTGTGGAACCGTGTGCCCTAGAAACGTGACTGTGGCCTGGTACTGGAAACCCATGGCCTGGGAACTTGACATTGGTTAGATTCTGGAACCCTGTGTCCTGGGAACATGACTGAGGTTTGATGGAGGAACCCTGTGGCCTGGGAACATGACTGAGGTTTGATGGTGGTACCCTGTGGCCTTTCAACATGACTGAGGCTTGATTCTGGAACACTGTGGCCTGGGAACTTGACTGTGGTTGGATCGCAGAAACCTGTGGACTGGCAACATGCCTGAGGTTTGATGGTGGAACCGTGGCCTGGCAAGAGGACTGAGGTTTCATTGTGGAAACCTCTGGCCTGGGAATATGACTGAGGTTTAATTGTGGAACCCTGTGGCCTGGGAACATGACTGGGATTTTATTTTTGTAACCTGTGTCCAGGGAACATGATTGAGGCCTTGTTCTGGAACCCTGTGTCCTGGGAAAACGCCTGAGGTTTGATTCTGGAACCATGTGTCCTGGGAATATGACTGAGGTTTGATTCTGGAAACATGTGGCCTGGGAATATGACTGAGGTTTGATGGTGGAACACTCTGGCCTGGCAAAATGACTGAGGCTTGATTCTGGAACCATGTGGCCTGGGAACTTGACTCTGGTTTGATCGCAGAAACTTGTGGACTGGTAACATGACTGAGGTTTGATGGTGGAGCCCTGTGCACTGGGAACATGACTGAGGCCTGATACTGGAACCTCGTGGCATGGGAACATGCCATTGGTTTGATTCTTGAACCCTGTTTCCTGGGAACATGACTGAGGTTTGATGGTTGAACCCTGTGGCCTGGCAACATGATTGAGGTTTGATTGTGGAAACCTCAGGCTTGGGAACATGACTGAGGCTTGATGGTGGAACCCTGTGGCCTGGAAAAATGACTGAGGTTTGTTTCTGGAAGCCTGTTCCCTGGGAACATGACTGAGGTTTGATTCTGGATACCTGTGTCCTGGGAATATGACTGAGGTTTGATTGTAGAAACCTGTGGCCTGCGAACATGACTGAGGTTTGATTCTGGAACCATGTGTCCTGGGAATATGACTGAGGTTTGATTCTGGAAACCTGTGGCCTGGGAAAATGACTGAGGTTTCATTGTGGAAACATGTGGCCTGGGATCATGACTGAGGTTTGATGGCAGAACTCTCTGGTCTGGCAAAATGACTGAGGCTTGATTCTGTAACCCTGTCGCCTGGGAACATGACTGAGGTTTGATTCTGGAAACATGTGGCCTGGGAATATGACTGAGGTTTGATTCTGGAAACCATTGGCCTGGGAACATGACTGATGTTAGTTTGTGGAATCCTGTGGCCTGGGAAAATGACATCGGTTTGTATCCTGGTACCCTGTTGCCTGGGAACATGAAATCGATTTGATTCTGGAAACCTGTGGCCTGGGAACATGGCTGAGGTTTGATTGTGGAACCCTCTGGCCTGGGAACGTGCCTGTGGTTTGATTCTGAAACCCTGTGGCCTGGGAACATGACTGAGGTTTGTTTCTGGAAACTTGTTCCCTGGGAACATGACTGAGGTTTGATTCTGGACACCTGTGTCCTGGGAAAGTGACTGAGGTTTGATTGTTGAAACCTGTGGCCTGCGAACATGACTGAGGTTTGATTCTGAAACCATGTGTGCTGGGAATATGACTGAGGTTTGATTCTGGAAACCTGTGGCCTGGGAACATGACATCGGTTGTATTCTGGAACCCTGTGGCCTGGGAACGTGACTGAGGTTTCTTTCTAGAAGCCTGTTCCCTGGGAACATGACAGAGGTTTGATTCTGGAACAATGTGTCCTGGGAATATGACTGAGGTTTGATTTTGAAAATCATTGGCCTGGGAACATGACTGATCATAAATTGTGGAATCCTGTGGCCTGGGAACATGACATCGGTTTGGATTCTGGTACCCTGTTGCCTGGGAACATGAAATCGGTTTGATTCTGGAAACCTGTGGCCTGGGGATATTACTGAGGTTTGATGGTGGTACCCTATGGCCTGGCAACATGAGTGAGGTTTGATTCTGGATCCCAGTGGCCTGGGAACATGACTGAGGCGTGATTCTGGAGAAGTGTGGCCTGGGAACTTGACTGAGGTTTGATGGCAGAAACCTGTGGACTGGCAACATGACTGAGGCTTGATTCTGGAACCCTGTCGCCTGTGAACCTGAGTGAGGTTTGATTGTGGAGCACTGTGGCCTGGGAACATGACATCGGTTGGATTCTGGAACCCTGTTGCCTGGGAACATGACAGAGATTTGTTTCTGGAACCCTGTGACCTGGGAACATGACAGAGATTTGATTCTGCACACCTGTGTCCTGGGAACATGACTGAGGTTTGATTGTTGAAACCTGTGGCCTGCGAACATGACTGAGGTTTGATTTTGGAACCATGTGGCCTGGGAATATGACTGAGGTTTGATTCTGGAAACCATTGGCCTGGGAACATGACTGATGTTAGATTGTGGAATTCTGTGGCCTGGGAACATGATATCGCTTTGGATCCTGGTACCCTGTTGCCTGGGAACATGAATTCGGTTTGATTGTGAAAACCTTTGGTCTGGGAATATGACTGAGGTTTGATGGTGGTACCCTATGGCCTGGCAACATGACTGAGGTTTGGTTCTGGATCCCTGTTGCCTGGGAACAAGACTGAGGCGTGATTCTTGAAAACTGTGGCCTTGGAACATGACATCTGTTCAGATTGTGGAATACTGTGCCCTGGGATCCTGACTGAGCCTTGGTACTGGAACCCTGTGGACTGGGAACATGACTGAGGTTTTATTCTGGAACCCTGTAGCCTGGGAATATAACTGAGGATTGATTCTGGAACCCTGTGGCCTGGGAACATGACATCGGTGGATTCTGGAACCCTGTGGCCTGGGAACATGAGAACGGTTTGATTCTGGAAACCTGTGGCCTGTGAACATGTCTGAGGTTTGATGGTGGAAACCTGTGGGCCGGCAACATGACTGAGGTTTGATTCTGGAAGACTGTGGCCAGGGAACATGATATCGGTTTGATTCTGGAACCCTGTGTCCTGGGAAGAAGACTGACGTTTGCTTCTGGAAGCCTGTGGCCTGGGAACATGACATCGGTTGGATTCTGGAACCCTGTGGCCTGGGAACATGACTGAGGTTTGTTTCTGGAAGCCTGTTCCCTGGGAACATGCCTGAGGTTTGATTCTGCACACCTGTGTCCTGGGAACATGACTTAGGTTTGATTGTTGAAACCTGTGGCCTGCGAACATGAAAGAGGTTTGATTCTGGAACCATGTGTCCTGGGAATATGACTGTGGTTTGATTCTGGAAACATGTGGCCTGGGATCATGACTGAGGTTTGATGGCAGAACACTCTGGCCTGGCAAAATGACTGAGGCTTGATTCTGTAACCCTATCGCCTGGGAACATGACTGAGGTTTGATTGTGGAGCCCTGTGGCCTGGGAACATGACATCGGTTGGATTCTGGAACCCTGTGGCCTGGGAACATGACAGAGATTTGTTTCTGGAAGCCTGTTCCCTGGGAACATGACTGAGGTTTGATTCTGGACACCTGTGTCCTGGGAACATGACTGAGGTTTGATTGTTGAAACCTGTGGCCTGGGAACATAACTGAGAATTGATTATGGAACCCTGTGGCCTGGGAACATGACATCGGTGTATTCTGGTACCCTGTGTCCTGGGAACAGGAGAACGGTTTGATTCTTTAACCCTGTGGCCTGGGAACATGTCTGAGGTTTGATGGTGGAAACCTGTGGCCTGGCAACATGACTGAGGTTTGATTGTTGAAACCTATGGCCTGGGAACATGACTGAGGTTTGATTCTGGAACCATGTGCCCTGGGAATATGACTGACGTTTGATTTTGGAAACCATTGGCCTGGGAACACGACTGATGTTAGATTGTGGAACCCTGTGTCCTGGGAACATGACATCGGTTTGGGTTCTGGTAACCTGTTGCCTGGGGATATGACTGAGGTTTGATGGTGGTACCCTATGGCCTGGCAACATGAGTGAGGATTGATTCTGGATACCTGTGGCCTGGGAACTTGACTGTGGTTTGATCGCAGAAACCTGTGGACTGGCAACATGCCTGAGGTTTGATGGTGGAACCGTGGCCTGGCAAGAGGACTGAGGTTTCATTGTGGAAACCTCTGGCCTGGGAATATGACTGAGGTTTAATTGTGGAACCCTGTGGCCTGGGAACATGACTGGGATTTTATTTTTGTAACCTGTGTCCAGGGAACATGATTGAGGCCTTGTTCTGGAACCCTGTGTCCTGGGAAAACGCCTGAGGTTTGATTCTGGAACCATGTGTCCTGGGAATATGACTGAGGTTTGATTCTGGAAACATGTGGCCTGGGAATATGACTGAGGTTTGATGGTGGAACACTCTGGCCTGGCAAAATGACTGAGGCTTGATTCTGGAACCATGTGGCCTGGGAACTTGACTCTGGTTTGATCGCAGAAACTTGTGGACTGGTAACATGACTGAGGTTTGATGGTGGAGCCCTGTGCACTGGGAACATGACTGAGGCCTGATACTGGAACCTCGTGGCATGGGAACATGCCATTGGTTTGATTCTTGAACCCTGTTTCCTGGGAACATGACTGAGGTTTGATGGTTGAACCCTGTGGCCTGGCAACATGATTGAGGTTTGATTGTGGAAACCTCAGGCTTGGGAACATGACTGAGGCTTGATGGTGGAACCCTGTGGCCTGGAAAAATGACTGAGGTTTGTTTCTGGAAGCCTGTTCCCTGGGAACATGACTGAGGTTTGATTCTGGATACCTGTGTCCTGGGAATATGACTGAGGTTTGATTGTAGAAACCTGTGGCCTGCGAACATGACTGAGGTTTGATTCTGGAACCATGTGTCCTGGGAATATGACTGAGGTTTGATTCTGGAAACCTGTGGCCTAGGAAAATGACTGAGGTTTCATTGTGGAAACATGTGGCCTGGGATCATGACTGAGGTTTGATGGCAGAACACTCTGGTCTGGCAAAATGACTGAGGCTTGATTCTGTAACCCTGTCGCCTGGGAACATGACTGAGGTTTGATTCTGGAAACATGTGGCCTGGGAATATGACTGAGGTTTGATTCTGGAAACCATTGGCCTGGGAACATGACTGATGTTAGTTTGTGGAATCCTGTGGCCTGGGAAAATGACATCGGTTTGAATCCTGGTACCCTGTTGCCTGGGAACATGAAATCGATTTGATTCTGGAAACCTGTGGCCTGGGAACATGGCTGAGGTTTGATTGTGGAACCCTCTGGCCTGAGAACGTGCCTGTGGTTTGATTCTGAAACCCTGTGGCCTGGGAACATGACTGAGGTTTGTTTCTGGAAACTTGTTCCCTGGGAACATGACTGAGGTTTGATTCTGGACACCTGTGTCCTGGGAAAGTGACTGAGGTTTGATTGTTGAAACCTGTGGCCTGCGAACATGACTGAGGTTTGATTCTGAAACCATGTGTGCTGGGAATATGACTGAGGTTTGATTCTGGAAACCTGTGGCCTGGGAACATGACATCGGTTGTATTCTGGAACCCTGTGGCCTGGGAACGTGACTGAGGTTTGTTTCTAGAAGCCTGTTCCCTGGGAACATGACAGAGGTTTGATTCTGGAACCATGTGTCCTGGGAATATGACTGAGGTTTGATTTTGAAAACCATTGTCCTGGGAACATGACTGATCTTAAATTGTGGCATCCTGTGGCCTGGGAACATGACATCGGTTTGGATTCTGGTACCCTGTTGCCTGGGAATATGAAATCGGTTTGATTCTGGAAACCTGTGGCCTGGGGATATTACTGAGGTTTGATGGTGGTACCCTATGGCCTGGCAACATGAGTGAGGTTTGATTCTGGATCCCAGTGGCCTGGGAACATGACTGAGGCGTGATTCTGGAAAACTGTGGCCTGTGAACCTGAGTTAGGTTTGATTGTGGAGCACTGTGGCCTGGGAACATGACATCGGTTGGATTCTGTAACCCTGTTGCCTGGGAACATGACAGAGATTTGTTTCTGGAACCCTGTGACCTGGGAACATGACAGAGATTTGATTCTGCACACCTGTGTCCTGGGAACATGACTGAGGTTTGATTGTTGAAACCTGTGGCCTGCGAACATGACTGAGGTTTGATTCTGGAACCATGTGGCCTGGGAATATGACTGAGGTTTGATTCTGTAAACCATTGGCCTGGGAACATGCCTGATGTTAGATTGTGGAATTCTGTGGCCTGGGAACATGACATCGCTTTGGATCCTGGTACCCTGTTGCCTGGGAACATGAATTCGGTTTGATTGTGAAAACCTTTGGCCTGGGAATATGACTGAGGATTGATGGTGGTACCGTATGGCCTGGCAACATGACTGAGGTTTGGTTCTGGATCCCTGTTGCCTGGGAACAAGACTGAGGCGTGATTCTTGAAAACTGTGGCCTTGGAACATGACATCTGTTCAGATTGTGGAATACTGTGCCCTGGGATCCTGACTGAGCCTTGGTTCTGGAACCCTGTGGACTGGGAACATGACTGAGGTTTTATTCTGGAACCCTGTAGCCTGGGAATATAACTGAGGATTGATTCTGGAACCCTGTGGCCTGGGAACATGACATCGGTGGATTCTGGAACCCTGTGGCCTGGGAACATGAGAACGGTTTGATTCTGGAAACCTGTGGCCTGTGAACATGTCTGAGGTTTGATGGTGGAAACCTGTGGGCCGGCAACATGACTGAGGTTTGATTCTGGAAGACTGTGGCCAGGGAACTTGATATCGGTTTGATTCTGGAACCCTGTGTCCTGGGAAGAAGACTGAGGTTTGCTTCTGGAAGCCTGTGGCCTGGGAACATGACATCGGTTGGATTCTGGAACACTGTGGCCTGGGAACATGACTGAGGTTTGTTTCTGGAAGCCTGTTCCCTGGGAACATGACTGAGGTTTGATTCTGCACACCTGTGTCCTGGGAACATGACTTAGGTTTGATTGTTGAAACCTGTGGCCTGCGAACATGAAAGAGGTTTGATTCTGGAACCATGTGTCCTGGGAATATGACTGAGGTTTGATTCTGGAAACATGTGGCCTGGGATCATGACTGAGGTTTGATGGCAGAACACTCTGGCCCGGCAAAATGACTGAGGCTTGATTCTGTAACCCTATCGCCTGGGAACATGACTGAGGTTTGATTCTGGACACCTGTGTCCTGGGAACATGACTGAGGTTTGATTCTGGACACCTGTGTCCTGGGACCATGACTGAGGTTTGATTCTGGACACCTGTGTCCTGGGAACATGACTGAGGTTTAATTCTGGACACCTGTGTCCTGGGAACATGACTGAGGTTTGATTGTTGAAACCTGTGGCCTGGGAACATAACTGAGGATTGATTCTGGAACCCTGTGGCCTGGGAACATGACATCGGTGTATTCTGGTACCCTGTGTCCTGGGAACAGGAGAACGGTTTGATTCTTTAACCCTGTGGCCTGGGAACATGTCTGAGGTTTGATGGTGGAAACCTGTGGCCTGGCAACATGACTGAGGTTTGATTGTTGAAACCTATGGCCTGGGAACATGACTGAGGTTTGATTCTGGAAGCATGTGCCCTGGGAATATGACTGACGTTTGATTTTGGAAACCACTGGCCTGGGAACACGACTGATGTTAGACTGTGGAACCCTGTGTCCTGGAAACATGACATCGGTTTGGGTTCTGGTAACCTGTTGCCTGGGAACATGAAATCGGTTTCATTCTGGAAACCTGTGGCCTGGGAATATGACTGAGGTGTGAAGGTGGTACCCTATGGCCTGGCAACAAGACTGAGGTTTGATTCTCGATCCCTGTTGCCTGGGAAGATGACTGAGGCGTGATTCTTGAAAACTGTGGCCTGTGAACATGACATCTGTTTAGATTGTGGAATACTGTGCCTTGGGATCCTGACTGAGCCTTGGTTCTGGAACGCTGTGGACTGGGAACTTGACTGAGGTTTGTTTTTGGAAGCCTGTTCCCTGGGAACATGACTGATGTTTGATTCTGGAACCATGTGTCCTGGGAATATGACTGAGGTTTGATTCTGGAAACCTGTGGCCCTGGAACATGTCTGAGGTTTGATGGTGGAAACCTGTGGTCTGGCAACATGACTGAGGTTTGATTCTGGAAGAGTGTGGCCAGGGAACATGATATCGTTTTGATTCTGGAACCCTGTGTCCTGGGAAAAAGACTGAGGTTTGCTTCTGGAACCCTGTGGCCTGGGAACATGACATCGGTTGGATACAGGAACCCTGTGGCCTGGGAGCATGACTGAGGTTTGTTTCTGGAAGCCTGTTCCCTGGGAACATGACTGAGGTTTGATTCTGCACACCTGTGTCCTGGGAACATGACTGAGGTTTAACTGTTGAAATCTGTGGCCTGCAAAGATGAGTGAGGTTTGATTCTGGAACCATGTGTCCTGGGAATATGAATGAGGTTTGATTCTGGAAACCTGTGGCCTGGGCAAATGACTGAGGTTTCATTGTGGAAACATGTGGCCTGGGATCATGACTGAGGTTTGATGGCAGAACACTCTGGTCTGGCAAAATGACTGAGGCTTGATTCTGTAACCCTGTCGCCTGGGAACATGACTGAGGTTTGATTGTGGAACCCTGTGGCCTGGGAAAATGACATCGGTTGGATTCTGGAAAACCTGTGGCCTGGGAACATGACTGAGGTTTGATTGTGGAAACCTCTGGCCTTTGAACATGACTGTGGTTTGAATCTGGAAACCTGTGGCCTGTGAACATGACATCTGTGGGATTCTGGAACCCTGTGGACTGGGAACATGACTGAGGTTTTATTGTGGAGCCCTGTGGCCTGGGAACATGACATCGGTTGGATTCTGGAACCCTGTTGCCTGGGAACATGACAGAGATTTATTTCTGGAAGCCTGTTCCCTGGGAACATGACTGAGGTTTGATTCTGGACACCTGTGGCCTGGGAAAATGTCTGAGGTTTGATTCTTGAAACCTGTGGCCTGCGAACATGACTGAGGATTGATTCTGTATCCATGTGTCCTGGGAATATGACTGAGGCTTGATTCTGGAAACCTGTGGGTTGGCAAAATGACTGAGGCTTGATTCTGGAACCCTGTGGCCTGGGAACTTGACTGTGGTTTGATGGCAGAAACCTGTGGACTGGCAACATGACTGAGGATTGATTGTGGAACCCTGTGCCCTGGAAACAGGACTGTGGCCTGGTACTGGAAAACCATGGCCTGGGAACTTGACATTGGTTTGATTCTGGAACCCTGTGTCCTGGGAACATGATTGAGGTTTGATGGAGGATCCCTGTGGCCTGGGAACATGACTGAGGTTTGATGGTGGTACCCTGTGCCCTGGCAACATGACTGAGGCTTGATTCTGGAACCCTGTGACCTGAGAACTTGAATGTGGTTTGATCGCATAAACCTGTGGACTGGCAACATGACTGAGGTTTGATGGTGGAACCCTGTGCACTGGGAACATGACTGAGGCCTGATACTGTAACCCCGTGGCGTGGGAACATGCCATTAGTTTGATTCTGGAATCCTGTTTCCTGGGAACATGACTGAGGTTTGATGGTTGAACCCTGTGGCCTGGCAACATGATTCAGGTTTGATTGTGGAACCCTCAGGTTTGGGAACATGACTGAGGCTTGAAGGTGGAACCCTGTTGCCTGGCAAGATGACTTAGGTTTGATTGTGGAACACCCTGGCCTGGGAACATGACTGAGGCTTGGTGGTGGAACCGTGGCCTGGCAATAGGACTGAGGTTTGATTGTGGAACCCTCTGGCCTGGGAATATGACGGAGGTTTAATTGTGGAACCCTGTGAACTGGGAACATGACTGGGATTTTATTTTTGAAACCTGTGTCCAGGGAACATGACTGAGGTTTTATTCTGGAACCCTGTGTCTTGGGAATATGACTGAGGTTTGATTCTGGAAACCATTGGCCTGGGAACATAACATCTGTTGGATTCTGGAACCCTGTGGCTTGGGAAGATGACTGAGGTTTGATTGTGGAGCCCTGTGGCCTAAGAACATGACATCGGTTTGATTCTGGAACCCTCTTGCCTGGGAACATGACTGAGGTTTGTTTTTGGAAGCCTGTTCCCTGGGAACGTGACTGAGGTTTGATTCTGGATCCATGTGTCCTGGGAATATGTCTGAGGTTTGATTCTGGAAACCTGTGCCCTGGCAAAATGACTGAGGCTTGATTCTGGAACCCTATGGCCTGGGAACTTGCCTGAGGTTTGATGGCAGAAACCTGTGGACTGGCAACATGACTGAGGATATAGTGCGGAACTCTGTGCACTGGAAACATGACTGTGGCCTGGTACTGGAAAACCATGGCCTGGGAATTTGACTTTGGTTTGATTCTGGAACCCTGTTTCCTGGGAACATGACTGAGGTTTGATGGTTGAACCCTGTGGCCTGGCAATATGATTGAGGTATGATTTTGGAACCCTCAGGTTTGGGAACATGACTGAGGCTTGATGGTGGAAGCCTGTTTCCTGGCAACATGACTGAGGTTTGATGGTGGAACCCTGTGGCCTGGCAAGATGACTTAGGTTTGATTCTGGAACCCTGTGGCCTGGGAACTTGACTGAGGTTTGATTCTGGAAGACTGTGGCCAGGGAACATGATATCGGGTTGATTGTGGAAACCAGTGTCCTGGGAACAAGACTGAGGTTTGCTTCTGGAACCCAGTGGCCTGGGAACATGACAGAGGTTTGTTTCTAGAAGCCTGTTCCCTGGGAACAAGACTGAGGCGTGATTCTGGAAAACTGTGGCCTGGGAACATGACATCTGTTTAGATTGTGGAATACTGTGCCCTGGGATCCTGACTGAGTCTTGGTTCTGGAACCCTGTGGACTGGGAACATGACTGAGGTTTTATTCTGGAACCCTGTAGCCTGGGAATATAACTGAGGATTGATTCTGGAACCCTGTGGCCTGGGAACGTGACATCGGTGGATTCTGGAACCCTGTGGCCTGGGAACATGAGAACGGTTTCATTCTGGAAACCTTTGGCCTGGCAACATGTCTATGGTTTGATGGTGGAAACCTGTGGCCTGGCAACAAGACTGAGGTTTGCTTCTGGAGGCCTGTGGCCTAGGAACATGACATCGGTTGGATTCCGGAACCCTGTGGCCTGGGAACATGACTGAGGTTTGTTTCTGGAAGCCTGTTCCCTGGGAACGTGACTGAGGTTTGATTCTGGAACAATGTGTCCTGGGAATATGACTGAGGTTTGATTCTGGAAACCATTGGCCTGGGAACATGACTGATGTTTGATTGTGGAATCCTGTGGCCTGGGAACATGACATCGGTGGATTCTGGAAGCCTGTGGCCTGGGAACATGAGAACGGTTTGATTCTGGAACCCTGTGGCCTGGGAATATGTCTGAGGTTTGATGGTGGAAACCTGTGTCCTGGCAACATGACTGAGGTTTGATTCGGGAAGACTGTGGCTATGGAACTTGATATCGGTTTGATTCTGGAACCCTGTGTCCTTGGAACAAGACTGAAGTTTGCTTCTGGAAGCCTATGGTCTGGGAACATGACATCGGTTGGATTCTGGAACCCTGTGGCCTGGGAACATGACTGAGGTTTGTTTCTGGAAGCCTGTTCCCTGGGAACATGTCTGAGGTTTGATTCTGGTACCATGTGTCCTGGGAATATGACTGAGGTTTGATTCTGGGAACCATTGGCCTGGGAATATGACTGATGTTAGATTGTGGAATCCTGTGGCCTGGGAACATGAAATCAGTGGATTCTGGAACCCTGTGCCCTGGGAACATGAGAACGGTTTGATTCTTTAACCCTGTGGACTGGGAACATGTCTGAGGTTTGATGGTGGAAACCTGTGGCCTGGCAACATGACTGAGGTTTGATCCTCGAAGACTGTGGCCACGGAACATGATATCGGGTTGATTGTGGAAACCTGTGTCCTGGGAACAAGACTGAGGTTTGCTTCGGGAACCCTGTGGCCTGGGAACATGACAGAGGTTTTTTTCTGGAAACCAGTTCCCTGGGAACATGACTGAGGTTTGATTCTGGACACCTGTGTCTTGGGAACATGACTGAGGTTTGATTGTTGAAACCTATGGCCTAGGAACATGACTGAGGTTTGATTCTGGAACCATGTGCCCTGGGAATATGACTGACGTTTGATTCTGGAAACCATTGGCCTGGGAACATGAGTGATGTTAGATTGTGGAATCCTGTGGCCTGGGAACATAACATTGGTTTGGGTTCTGGTACCCTGTTGCCTGGGAACATGAAATCGGTTTGATTCTGGAAACCTTTGGCCTGGCAACATGACTGAGGTTTGATGGTGGAACCCTGTGCACTGGGAACATGACTGAGGCGTGATACTGGAACCCCATGGCGTGGGAACATGCCATTGGTTTGATTCTGGAACCCTGTTTCCTGGGAACATGACTGAGGTTTAATGGTTGAACCCTGTGGCCTGGCAGCATGATTGAGGTTTGATTGTGGAAACCTCAGGTTTGGGAACATGACTGAGGCTTGATGGTGGAAACCTGTGGCCTGGCAAGATGACTTAAGTTTGATTGTGGAACACTCTGGCCTGGGAAGATGACTTAGGCTTGATGGTGGAACCGTGGCCTGGCAATTGGACTGAAGTTTGATTGTGGAACCCTCTGGCCTGGGAATATGACTGAGGTTTAATTGTGGAACCCTGTGGGCTGGGAACATGACTGGGATTTTATTTTTGAAACCTGTGTCCAAGGAACATGAATGATTTTTTATTCTGTAACCCCGTGTCCTGGGAACACGACTGAGGTTTGATTCTGGAAACATGTGTCCTGGGAATATGACTGAGGTTTGATTCTGGAAACCATTGGCCTGGGAACATGACTGATGTTAGATTGTGGCATCCTGTGGCCTGGGAACATGACATCGGTTTGGATTCTGGTACCCTGTTGCCTGGGAACATGAAATCGGTTTGATTCTAGAAACCTGTTGCCTGGGGATATGACTGAGGTTTGATGGTGGTACCCTATGGCCTGGCAACATGAGTGAGGATTGATTCTGGATACCTGTGGCCTGGGAACTTGACTGTGGTTTGATCGCAGAAACCTCTGGACTGGCAACATGCCTGAGGTTTGATGGTGGAACCATGGCCTGGCAACAGGACTGAGGTTTCATTGTGGAAACCTCTGGCCTGGGAATATGACTGAGGTTTAATTGTGGAACCCTGTGGCCTGGGAACATGACTGGGATTTTATTTTTGTAACCTGTGTCCAGGGAACATGATTGAGGCCTTGTTCTGGAACCCTGTGTCCTGGGAAAACGCCTGAGGTTTGATTCTGGAACCATGTGTCCTGGGAATATGACTGAGGTTTGATTCTGGAAACATGTGGCCTGGGAATATGACTGAGGTTTGATGGTGGAACACTCTGGCCTGGCAAAATGACTGAGGCTTGATTCTGGAACCATGTGGCCTGGGAACTTGACTCTGGTTTGATCGCAGAAACTTGTGGACTGGTAACATGACTGAGGTTTGATGGTGGAGCCCTGTGCACTGGGAACATGACTGAGGCCTGATACTGGAACCTCGTGGCGTGGGAAGATGCCATTGGTTTGATTCTTGAACCCTGTTTCCTGGGAACATGACTGAGGTTTGATGGTTGAACCCTGTGGCCTGGCAACATGATTGAGGTTTGATTGTGGAAACCTCAGGCTTGGGAACATGACTGAGGCTTGATGGTGGAACCCTGTGGCCTGGAAAAATGACTGAGGTTTGTTTCTGGAAGCCTGTTCCCTGGGAACATGACTGAGGTTTGATTCTGGATACCTGTGTCCTGGGAATATGACTGAGGTTTGATTGTAGAAACCTGTGGCCTGCGAACATAACTGAGGTTTGATTCTGGAACCATGTGTCCTGGGAATATGACTGAGGTTTGATTCTGGAAACCTGTGGCCTGGGAAAATGACTGAGGTTTCATTGTGGAAACATGTGGCCTGGGATCATGACTGAGGTTTGATGGCAGAACACTCTGGTCTGGCAAAATGACTGAGGCTTGATTCTGTAACCCTGTCGCCTGGGAACATTACTGAGGTTTGATTCTGGAAACATGTGGCCTGGGAATATGACTGAGGTTTGATTCTGGAAACCATTGGCCTGGGAACATGACTGATGTTAGTTTGTGGAATCCTGTGGCCTGGGAAAATGACATCGGTTTGAATCCTGGTACCCTGTTGCCTGGGAACATGAAATCGATTTGATTCTGGAAACCTGTGGCCTGGGAACATGGCTGAGGTTTGATTGTCGAACCCTCTGGCCTGGGAACGTGCCTGTGGTTTTATTCTGAAACACTGTGACCTGGGAACATGACTGAGGTTTGTTTCTGGAAACTTGTTCCCTGGGAACATGACTGAGGTTTGATTCTGGACACCTGTGTCCTGGGAAAGTGACTGAGGTTTGATTGTTGAAACCTATGGCCTGCGAACATGACTGAGGTTTGATTCTGAAACCATGTGTGCTGGGAATATGACTGAGGTTTGATTCTGGAAACCTGTGGCCTGGGAACATGACATCGGTTGTATTCTGGAACCCTGTGGCCTGGGAACGTGACTGAGGTTTGTTTCTAGAAGCCTGTTCCCTGGGTACATGACAGAGGTATGATTCTGGAACCATGTGTCCTGGGAATATGACTGAGGTTTGATTTTGAAAATCATTGGCCTGGGAACATGACTGATCATAAATTGTGGAATCCTGTGGCCTGGGAACATGACATCGGTTTGGATTCTGGTACCCTGTTGCCTGGGAACATGAAATCGGTTTGATTCTGGAAACCTGTGGCCTGGGGATATTACTGAGGTTTGATGGAGGTACCCTATGGCCTGGCAACATGAGTGAGGTTTGATTCTGGATCCCAGTGGCCTGGGAACATGACTGAGGCGTGATTCTGGAAAACTGTGGCCTGGGAACTTGACTGAGGTTTGATGGCAGAAACCTGTGGAGTGGCAACATGACTGAGGCTTGATTCTGGAACCCTGTCGCCTGTGAACCTGAGTGAGGTTTGATTGTGGAGCACTGTGGCCTGGGAACATGACATCGGTTGGTTTCTGGAACCCTGTTGCCTGGGAACATGACAGAGATTTGTTTCAGGAACCCTGTGACCTGGGAACATGACAGAGATTTGATTCTGCACACCTGTGTCCTGGGAACATGACTGAGGTTTGATTGTTGAAACCTGTGGCCTGCGAACATGACTGAGGTTTGATTCTGGAACCATGTGGCCTGGGAATATGACTGAGGTTTGATTCTGGAAACCATTGGCCTGGGAACATGACTGATGTTAGATTGTGGAATTCTGTGGCCTGGGAACATGACATCGGTGGATTCTGGAACCCTGTGGCCTGGAAACATGAGAACGGTTTGATTCTGGAAACCTGTGGCCTGTGAACATGTCTGAGGTTTGATGGTGGAAACCTGTGGGCCGGCAACATGACTGAGGTTTGATTCTGGAAGACTGTGGCCAGGGAACTTGATATCGGTTTGATTCTGGAACCCTGTGTCCTGGGAACTTGACTGAGGTTTGATGGCAGAAACCTGTGGACTGGCAAAATGACTGAGGATAGATTGTGGAACCCTGTGCCCTGGAAACATGACTGTGGCCTAGTACTGGAAACCCATGGCCTGGGAACTTGACATTGGTTTGATTCTGGAACCCTCAGTCCTGGGAACATGATTGAGGTTTGATGGAGGAACGCTGTGGCCTGGGAACATGTCTGAGGTTTGATGGTGGAAACCTGTGGCCTGGCAACATGACTGAGGTTTGATTCCGGAAGACTGTGGCCAGGGAATATGATATCGGGTTGATTTTGGAACCCTGTGTCCTGGGAACAAGACTGAGGTTTGCTTCTGGAACCCTATGGCCTGGGAACATGACAACGGTTGGATTCTGGAACCCTGTGGCCTGGGAACATGACTGAGGTTTGTTTCTGGAAGCCTGTTCCCTGGGAACATGACTGAGGTTTGATTCTGCACACCTGGGTCCAGGGAACATGACTTAGGTTTGATTGTTGAAACCTGTGGCCTTCGAACATGACTGAGGTTTGATTCTGGAACCATGTGTCCTGGGAATATGACTGAGGTTTGATTCTGGAAACCTGTGGCCTGGGAAAATGACTGAGGTTTCATTGTGGAAACATGTGGCCTGGGATCATGACTGAGGTTTGATGGCAGAACACTCTGGCCTGGCAAAATGACTGAGGCTTGATTCTGGAACCCTGTGGCCAGGGAACTTGACTGAGGTTTGACGGCAGAAACCTGTGGACTGGCAACATGACTGAGGTTTGATTGTGGATCCCTGTAGCCTGGGAACATGACATCGGTTGGATTCTGGAACCCTCTGTCCTGGGAACATGATTGAGGTTTGATGGTGGAACCCTGTGGCCTGGCAACATGACTTAGGTTTGATTGTGGAATACTCTGGCCTGGGAACATGACTGAGGCTTAATTCTGGAACCCTGTGGCCTGGGCACTTGCCTGAGGTTTGATGGCAGAAACCTGTGGATTGGCAACATGACTGAGGGTTGATTGTGGAACCCTGTACCCTGGAAACATGACTGTGGCCTGGTACTGGAAACCCATGGTCTGGGAACTTGACATTGGTTTGATTCTGGAACCCTGTGTCCTGGGAACATGATTGAGGTTTGATGGAGGAACCCTGTGGCCTGGGAACGTGACTGAGGCTTGATGGTGGAACCCTGTGCAGTGGGAACATGACTGAGGCCTGATAGTGGAACCCCGTGGTGTGGGAACATGTCATTGGTTTGATTCTGGAATCGGGTTTCCTGGGAACATGACTGAGGTTTGATGGTTGAACCTTGTGGCCTATCAACATGACTGAGGTTTGATGGTGGAACCCTGTGGCCTGGCAAGATGACTTAGGTTTGATTGTGGAACCCTGTGGCGTGGGAAAATGTCTGAGGTTTCATTGTGGAAACATGTGGCCTGGGATCATCACTGAGGTTTGATGGTGGAACACTCTGGCCTGGCAAAATGACTGAGGCTTAATTCTGGAACCCTGTGGCCTGGGCACTTGCCTGAGGTTTGATGGCAGAAACCTGTGGACTGGCAACATGACTGAGGTTTGATTGTGGAGCCCTGTGGCCTGGGAACATGACTGGGATTTTATTTTTGAAACCTGTGTCCAGGGAACATGACTGAGGTTTTATTCTGGAACCCTGTGTCCTGGGAACACGACTGGAGTTTCATTCTGGAACCATGTGGCCTGGGAATATGAGTGAGGTTTGATTCTGGAAACCATTGGCCTGGGAACATGACTGATGTTAGATTGTGGCATCCTGTGGCCTTGGAACATGACATCGGTTTGTATTCTGGTACCCTATTGCCTGGGAACATGAAATCGGTTTGTTATCGGAAACCTGTGGACTGGGAATATGACTGAGGTTTGCTGGTGGTACCCTATGGCCTGGCAACATGACTGAGGTTTGATTCTGGATCCCTGTGGCCTGGGAACATTGACTGAGGCGTGATTCTGGAACCCTGTAGATGGGAACATAACTGAGGATTGATTCAGGAACCCTGTGGCCTGGGAACATGACATCGGTGGATTCTGGAACCCTTTGGCCTGGCAACATGAGAACGGTTTGCTTCTGGAACCCTGTGGCCTGGGAATATGTCTGAGGTTTGATTCTGGAAGACTGTGCCCAGGGAACATGATATCAGGTTGATTCTGGAAACCTGTGTGTTGGGAACAAGACTGAGGTTTGCTTCTGGAACCCTGTGGCCTGGGAACATGACATCGGTTGTATTCTGGGACCCTGTGGCCTGGAAACATGGCTGAGGTTTGATTGTGGAAACCTCTGGCCTGGGAATATGACTGTGGCTTGATTCTGGAACCATGTGGCCTGGGCACTTGCCTGAGGTTTTATTGCAGAATCCTGTGGACTGGCAACATGACTGAGGGTTGATTGTGGAACCGTGTGCCCTAGAAACATGACTGTGGCCTGGTACTGGAAACCCATGGCCTGGGAACTTGACATTGGTTTGATTCTGGAACCCTGTGTCCTGGGAACATGATTGAGGTTTGATGGAGGAACCCTGTGGCCTGGGAACATGACTGAGGTTTGATGGTGGTACCCTGTGGCCTTTCAACATGACTGAGGCTTGATTCTGGAACACTGTGGCCTGGGAACTTGACTGTGGTTTGATCGCAGAAACCTGTGGACTGGCAACATGCCTGAGGTTTGATGGTGGAACCGTGGCCTGGCAACAGGACTGAGGTTTCATTGTGGAAACCTCTGGCCTGGGAATATGACTGAGGTTTAATTGTGGAACCCTGTGGCCTGGGAACATGACTGGGATTTTATTTTTGTAACCTGTGTCCAGGGAACATGATTGAGGCCTTGTTCTGGAACCCTGTGTCCTGGGAAAACGCCTGAGGTTTGATTCTGGAACCATGTGTCCTGGGAATATGACTGAGGTTTGATTCTGGAAACATGTGGCCTGGGAATATGACTGAGGTTTGATGGTGGAACACTCTGGCCTGGCAAAATGACTGAGGCTTGATTCTGGAACCATGTGGCCTGGGAACTTGACTCTGGTTTGATCGCAGAAACTTGTGGACTGGTAACATGACTGAGGTTTGATGGTGGAGCCCTGTGCACTGGGAACATGACTGAGGCCTGATACTGGTACCTCGTGGCATGGGAACATGCCATTGGTTTGATTCTTGAACCCTGTTTCCTGGGAACATGATTGAGGTTTGATGGTTGAACCCTGTGGCCTGGCAACATGATTGAGGTTTGATTGTGGAAACCTCAGGCTTGGGAACATGACTGAGGCTTGATGGTGGAACCCTGTGGCCTGGAAAAATGACTGAGGTTTGTTTCTGGAAGCCTGTTCCCTGGGAACATGACTGAGGTTTGATTCTGGATACCTGTGTCCTGGGAATATGACTGAGGTTTGATTGTAGAAACCTGTGGCCTGCGAACATGACTGAGGTTTGATTCTGGAACCATGTGTCCTGGGAATATGACTGAGGTTTGATTCTGGAAACCTGTGGCCTGGGAAAATGACTGAGGTTTCATTGTGGAAACATGTGGCCTGGGATCATGACTGAGGTTTGATGGCAGAACACTCTGGTCTGGCAAAATGACTGAGGCTTGATTCTGTAACCCTGTCGCCTGGGAACATGACTGAGGTTTGATTCTGGAAACATGTGGCCTGGGAATATGACTGAGGTTTGATTCTGGAAACCATTGGCCTGGGAACATGACTGATGTTAGTTTGTGGAATCCTGTGGCCTGGGAAAATGACATCGGTTTGAATCCTGGTACCCTGTTGTCTGGGAACATGAAATCGATTTGATTCTGGAAACCTGTGGCCTGGGAACATGGCTGAGGTTTGATTGTGGAACCCTCTGGCCTGGGAACGTGCCTGTGGTTTGATTCTGAAACCCTGTGGCCTGGGAACATGACTGAGGTTTGTTTCTGGAAACTTGTACCCTGAGAACATGACTGAGGTTTGATTCTGGACACCTGTGTCCTGGGAAAGTGACTGAGGTTTGATTGTTGAAACCTGTGGCCTGCGAACATGACTGAGGTTTGATTCTGAAACCATGTGTGCTGGGAATATGACTGAGGTTTGATTCTGGAAACCTGTGGCCTGGGAACATGACATCGGTTGTATTCTGGAGCCCTGTGGCCTGGGAACGTGACTGAGGTTTGTTTCTAGAAGCCTGTTCCTGGGTATATGACAGAGGTATGATTCTGGAACCATGTGTCCTGGGAATATGACTGAGGTTTGATTTTGAAAATCATTGGCCTGGGAACATGACTGATCATAAATTGTGGAATCCTGTGGCCTGGGAACATGACATCGGTTTGGATTCTGGTACCCTGTTGCCTGGGAACATGAAATCGGTTTGATTCTGGAAACCTGTGGCCTGGGGATATTACTGAGGTTTGATGGAGGTACCCTATGGCCTGGCAACATGAGTGAGGTTTGATTCTGGATCCCAGTGGCCTGGGAACATGACTGAGGCGTGATTCTGGAAAACTGTGGCCTGGGAACTTGACTGAGGTTTGATGGCAGAAACCTGTGGAGTGGCAACATGACTGAGGCTTGATTCTGGAACCCTGTCGCCTGTGAACCTGAGTGAGGTTTGATTGTGGAGCACTGTGGCCTGGGAACATGACATCGGTTGGTTTCGGGAACCCTGTTGCCTGGGAACATGACAGAGATTTGTTTCTGGAACCCTGTGACCTGGGAACATGACAGAGATTTGATTCTGCACATCTGTGTCCTGGGAACATGACTGAGGTTTGATTGTTGAAACCTGTGGCCTGCGAACATGACTGAGGTTTGATTCTGGAACCATGTGGCCTGGGAATATGACTGAGGTTTGATTCTGGAAACCATTGGCCTGGGAACATGACTGATGTTAGATTGTGGAATTCTGTGGCCTGGGAACATGACATCGGTGGATTCTGGAACCCTGTGGCCTGGAAACATGAGAACGGTTTGATTCTGAAAACCTGTGGCCTGTGAACATGTCTGAGGTTTGATGGTGGAAACCTGTGGGCCGGCAACATGACTGAGGTTTGATTCTGGAACCCTGTGTCCTGGGAACTTGACTGAGGTTTGATAGCAGAAACCTGTGGACTGGCAAAATGACTGAGGATTGATTGTGGAACCCTGTGCCCTGGAAACATGACTGTGGCCTGGTACTGGAAACCCATGGCCTGGGAACTTGACATTGGTTTGATTCTGGAACCCTCAGTCCTGGGAACATGATTGAGGTTTGATGGAGGAACGCTGTGGCCTGGGAACATGTCTGAGGTTTGATGGTGGAAACCTGTGGCCTGGCAACATGACTGAGGTTTGATTCCGGAAGACTGTGGCCAGGGAATATGATATCGGGTTGATTTTGGAACCCTGTGTCCTGGGAACAAGACTGAGGTTTGCTTCTGGAACCCTATGGCCTGGGAACATGACAACGGTTGGATTCTGGAACCCTGTGGCCTGGGAACATGACTGAGGTTTGTTTCTGGAAGCCTGTTCCCTGGGAACATGACTGAGGTTTGATTCTGCACACCTGGGTCCAGGGAACATGACTTAGGTTTGATTGTTGAAACCTGTGGCCTTCGAACATGACTGAGGTTTGATTCTGGAACCATGTGTCCTGGGAATATGACTGAGGTTTGATTCTGGAAACCTGTGGCCTGGGAAAATGACTGAGGTTTCATTGTGGAAACATGTGGCCTGGGATCATGACTGAGGTTTGATGGCAGAACACTCTGGCCTGGCAAAATGACTGAGGCTTGATTCTGGAACCCTGTGGCCAGGGAACTTGACTGAGGTTTGACGGCAGAAACCTGTGGACTGGCAACATGACTGAGGTTTGATTGTGGATCCCTGTAGCCTGGGAACATGACATCGGTTGGATTCTGGAACCCTGTGTCCTGGGAACATGATTGAGGTTTGATGGTGGAACCCTGTGGCCTGGCAACATGACTTAGGTTTGATTGTGGAATACTCTGGCCTGGGAACATGACTGAGGCTTAATTCTGGAACCCTGTGGCCTGGGCACTTGCCTGAGGTTTGATGGCAGAAACCTGTGGATTGGCAACATGACTGAGGGTTGATTGTGGAACCCTGTACCCTGGAAACATGACTGTGGCCTGGTACTGGAAACCCATGGTCTGGGAACTTGACATTGGTTTGATTCTGGAACCCTGTGTCCTGGGAACATGATTGAGGTTTGATGGAGGAACCCTGTGGCCTGGGAACGTGACTGAGGTTTGATGGTGGTACCCTGTGGCCTGGCAACATGACTGAGGCTTGATGGTGGAACCCTGTGCAGTGGGAACATGACTGAGGCCTGATACTGGAACCCCGTGGTGTGGGAACATGTCATTGGTTTGATTCTGGAATCGGGTTTCCTGGGAACATGACTGAGGTTTGATGGTTGAACCTTGTGGCCTATCAACATGACTGAGGTTTGATGGTGGAACCCTGTGGCCTGGCAAGATGACTTAGGTTTGATTGTGGAACCCTGTGGCGTGGGAAAATGTCTGAGGTTTCATTGTGGAAACATGTGGCCTGGGATCATCACTGAGGTTTGATGGTGGAACACTCTGGCCTGGCAAAAAGACTGAGGCTTAATTCTGGAACCCTGTGGCCTGGGCACTTGCCTGAGGTTTGATGGCAGAAACCTGTGGACTGGCAACATGACTGAGGTTTGATTGTGGAGCCCTGTGGCCTGGGAACATGACTGGGATTTTATTTTTGAAACCTGTGTCCAGGGAACATGACTGAGGTTTTATTCTGGAACCCTGTGTCCTGGGACCACGACTGGAGTTTCATTCTGGAACCATGTGGCCTGGGAATATGACTGAGGTTTGATTCTGGAAACCATTGGCCTGGGAACATGACTGATGTTAGATTGTGGCATCCTGTGGCCTTGGAACATGACATCGGTTTGTATTCTGGTACCCTATTGCCTGGGAACATGAAATCGGTTTGTTTTCGGAAACCTGTGGACTGGGAATATGACTGAGGTTTGCTGGTGGTACCCTATGGCCTGGCAACATGACTGAGGTTTGATTCTGGATCCCTGTGGCCTGGGAACATTGACTGAGGCGTGATTCTGGAACCCTGTAGATGGGAACATAACTGAGGATTGATTCAGGAACCCTGTGGCCTGGGAACATGACATCGGTGGATTCTGGAACCCTTTGGCCTGGCAACATGAGAACGGTTTGCTTCTGGAACCCTGTGGCCTGGGAATATGTCTGAGGTTTGATTCTGGAAGACTGTGCCCAGGGAACATGATATCAGGTTGATTCTGGAAACCTGTGTGTTGGGAACAAGACTGAGGTTTGCTTCTGGAACCCTGTGGCCTGGGAACATGACATCGGTTGTATTCTGGGACCCTGTGGCCTGGAAACATGGCTGAGGTTTGATTGTGGAAACCTCTGGCCTGGGAATATGACTGTGGCTTGATTCTGGAACCATGTGGCCTGGGCACTTGCCTGAGGTTTGATTGCAGAATCCTGTGGACTGGCAACATGACTGAGGGTTGATTGTGGAACCGTGTGCCCTAGAAACGTGACTGTGGCCTGGTACTGGAAACCCATGGCCTGGGAACTTGACATTGGTTAGATTCTGGAACCCTGTGTCCTGGGAACATGACTGAGGTTTGATGGAGGAACCCTGTGGCCTGGGAACATGACTGAGGTTTGATGGTGGTACCCTGTGGCCTTTCAACATGACTGAGGCTTGATTCTGGAACACTGTGGCCTGGGAACTTGACTGTGGTTGGATCGCAGAAACCTGTGGACTGGCAACATGCCTGAGGTTTGATGGTGGAACCGTGGCCTGGCAACAGGACTGAGGTTTCATTGTGGAAACCTCTGGCCTGGGAATATGACTGAGGTTTAATTGTGGAACCCTGTGGCCTGGGAACATGACTGGGATTTTATTTTTGTAACCTGTGTCCAGGGAACATGATTGAGGCCTTGTTCTGGAACCCTGTGTCCTGGGAAAACGCCTGAGGTTTGATTCTGGAACCATGTGTCCTGGGAATATGACTGAGGTTTGATTCTGGAAACATGTGGCCTGGGAATATGACTGAGGTTTGATGGTGGAACACTCTGGCCTGGCAAAATGACTGAGGCTTAATTCTGGAACCATGTGGCCTGGGAACTTGACTCTGGTTTGATCGCAGAAACTTGTGGACTGGTAACATGACTGAGGTTTGATGGTGGAGCCCTGTGCACTGGGAACATGACTGAGGCCTGATACTGGAACCTCGTGGCATGGGAACATGCCATTGGTTTGATTCTTGAACCCTGTTTCCTGGGAACATGACTGAGGTTTGATGGTTGAACCCTGTGGCCTGGCAACATGATTGAGGTTTGATTGTGGAAACCTCAGGCTTGGGAACATGACTGAGGCTTGATGGTGGAACCCTGTGGCCTGGAAAAATGACTGAGGTTTGTTTCTGGAAGCCTGTTCCCTGGGAACATGACTGAGGTTTGATTCTGGATACCTGTGTCCTGGGAATATGACTGAGGTTTGATTGTAGAAACCTGTGGCCTGCGAACATGACTGAGGTTTGATTCTGGAACCATGTGTCCTGGGAATATGACTGAGGTTTGATTCTGGAAACCTGTGGCCTGGGAAAATGACTGAGGTTTCATTGTGGAAACATGTGGCCTGGGATCATGACTGAGGTTTGATGGCAGAACTCTCTGGTCTGGCAAAATGACTGAGGCTTGATTCTGTAACCCTGTCGCCTGGGAACATGACTGAGGTTTGATTCTGGAAACATGTGGCCTGGGAATATGACTGAGGTTTGATTCTGGAAACCATTGGCCTGGGAACATGACTGATGTTAGTTTGTGGAATCCTGTGGCCTGGGAAAATGACATCGGTTTGTATCCTGGTACCCTGTTGCCTGGGAACATGAAATCGATTTGATTCTGGAAACCTGTGGCCTGGGAACATGGCTGAGGTTTGATTGTGGAACCCTCTGGCCTGGGAACGTGCCTGTGGTTTGATTCTGAAACCCTGTGGCCTGGGAACATGACTGAGGTTTGTTTCTGGAAACTTGTTCCCTGGGAACATGACTGAGGTTTGATTCTGGACACCTGTGTCCTGGGAAAGTGACTGAGGTTTGATTGTTGAAACCTGTGGCCTGCGAACATGACTGAGGTTTGATTCTGAAACCATGTGTGCTGGGAATATGACTGAGGTTTGATTCTGGAAACCTGTGGCCTGGGAACATGACATCGGTTGTATTCTGGAACCCTGTGGCCTGGGAACGTGACTGAGGTTTCTTTCTAGAAGCCTGTTCCCTGGGAACATGACAGAGGTTTGATTCTGGAACCATGTGTCCTGGGAATATGACTGAGGTTTGATTTTGAAAATCATTGGCCTGGGAACATGACTGATCATAAATTGTGGAATCCTGTGGCCTGGGAACATGACATCGGTTTGGATTCTGGTACCCTGTTGCCTGGGAACATGAAATCGGTTTGATTCTGGAAACCTGTGGCCTGGGGATATTACTGAGGTTTGATGGTGGTACCCTATGGCCTGGCAACATGAGTGAGGTTTGATTCTGGATCCCAGTGGCCTGGGAACATGACTGAGGCGTGATTCTGGAGAAGTGTGGCCTGGGAACTTGACTGAGGTTTGATGGCAGAAACCTGTGGACTGGCAACATGACTGAGGCTTGATTCTGGAACCCTGTCGCCTGTGAACCTGAGTGAGGTTTGATTGTGGAGCACTGTGGCCTGGGAACATGACATCGGTTGGATTCTGGAACCCTGTTGCCTGGGAACATGACAGAGATTTGTTTCTGGAACCCTGTGACCTGGGAACATGACAGAGATTTGATTCTGCACACCTGTGTCCTGGGAACATGACTGAGGTTTGATTGTTGAAACCTGTGGCCTGCGAACATGACTGAGGTTTGATTTTGGAACCATGTGGCCTGGGAATATGACTGAGGTTTGATTCTGGAAACCATTGGCCTGGGAACATGACTGATGTTAGATTGTGGAATTCTGTGGCCTGGGAACATGATATCGCTTTGGATCCTGGTACCCTGTTGCCTGGGAACATGAATTCGGTTTGATTGTGAAAACCTTTGGTCTGGGAATATGACTGAGGTTTGATGGTGGTACCCTATGGCCTGGCAACATGACTGAGGTTTGGTTCTGGATCCCTGTTGCCTGGGAACAAGACTGAGGCGTGATTCTTGAAAACTGTGGCCTTGGAACATGACATCTGTTCAGATTGTGGAATACTGTGCCCTGGGATCCTGACTGAGCCTTGGTACTGGAACCCTGTGGACTGGGAACATGACTGAGGTTTTATTCTGGAACCCTGTAGCCTGGGAATATAACTGAGGATTGATTCTGGAACCCTGTGGCCTGGGAACATGACATCGGTGGATTCTGGAACCCTGTGGCCTGGGAACATGAGAACGGTTTGATTCTGGAAACCTGTGGCCTGTGAACATGTCTGAGGTTTGATGGTGGAAACCTGTGGGCCGGCAACATGACTGAGGTTTGATTCTGGAAGACTGTGGCCAGGGAACATGATATCGGTTTGATTCTGGAACCCTGTGTCCTGGGAAGAAGACTGACGTTTGCTTCTGGAAGCCTGTGGCCTGGGAACATGACATCGGTTGGATTCTGGAACCCTGTGGCCTGGGAACATGACTGAGGTTTGTTTCTGGAAGCCTGTTCCCTGGGAACATGCCTGAGGTTTGATTCTGCACACCTGTGTCCTGGGAACATGACTTAGGTTTGATTGTTGAAACCTGTGGCCTGCGAACATGAAAGAGGTTTGATTCTGGAACCATGTGTCCTGGGAATATGACTGTGGTTTGATTCTGGAAACATGTGGCCTGGGATCATGACTGAGGTTTGATGGCAGAACACTCTGGCCTGGCAAAATGACTGAGGCTTGATTCTGTAACCCTATCGCCTGGGAACATGACTGAGGTTTGATTGTGGAGCCCTGTGGCCTGGGAACATGACATCGGTTGGATTCTGGAACCCTGTGGCCTGGGAACATGACAGAGATTTGTTTCTGGAAGCCTGTTCCCTGGGAACATGACTGAGGTTTGATTCTGGACACCTGTGTCCTGGGAACATGACTGAGGTTTGATTGTTGAAACCTGTGGCCTGGGAACATAACTGAGGATTGATTATGGAACCCTGTGGCCTGGGAACATGACATCGGTGTATTCTGGTACCCTGTGTCCTGGGAACAGGAGAACGGTTTGATTCTTTAACCCTGTGGCCTGGGAACATGTCTGAGGTTTGATGGTGGAAACCTGTGGCCTGGCAACATGACTGAGGTTTGATTGTTGAAACCTATGGCCTGGGAACATGACTGAGGTTTGATTCTGGAACCATGTGCCCTGGGAATATGACTGACGTTTGATTTTGGAAACCATTGGCCTGGGAACACGACTGATGTTAGATTGTGGAACCCTGTGTCCTGGGAACATGACATCGGTTTGGGTTCTGGTAACCTGTTGCCTGGGGATATGACTGAGGTTTGATGGTGGTACCCTATGGCCTGGCAACATGAGTGAGGATTGATTCTGGATACCTGTGGCCTGGGAACTTGACTGTGGTTTGATCGCAGAAACCTGTGGACTGGCAACATGCCTGAGGTTTGATGGTGGAACCGTGGCCTGGCAAGAGGACTGAGGTTTCATTGTGGAAACCTCTGGCCTGGGAATATGACTGAGGTTTAATTGTGGAACCCTGTGGCCTGGGAACATGACTGGGATTTTATTTTTGTAACCTGTGTCCAGGGAACATGATTGAGGCCTTGTTCTGGAACCCTGTGTCCTGGGAAAACGCCTGAGGTTTGATTCTGGAACCATGTGTCCTGGGAATATGACTGAGGTTTGATTCTGGAAACATGTGGCCTGGGAATATGACTGAGGTTTGATGGTGGAACACTCTGGCCTGGCAAAATGACTGAGGCTTGATTCTGGAACCATGTGGCCTGGGAACTTGACTCTGGTTTGATCGCAGAAACTTGTGGACTGGTAACATGACTGAGGTTTGATGGTGGAGCCCTGTGCACTGGGAACATGACTGAGGCCTGATACTGGAACCTCGTGGCATGGGAACATGCCATTGGTTTGATTCTTGAACCCTGTTTCCTGGGAACATGACTGAGGTTTGATGGTTGAACCCTGTGGCCTGGCAACATGATTGAGGTTTGATTGTGGAAACCTCAGGCTTGGGAACATGACTGAGGCTTGATGGTGGAACCCTGTGGCCTGGAAAAATGACTGAGGTTTGTTTCTGGAAGCCTGTTCCCTGGGAACATGACTGAGGTTTGATTCTGGATACCTGTGTCCTGGGAATATGACTGAGGTTTGATTGTAGAAACCTGTGGCCTGCGAACATGACTGAGGTTTGATTCTGGAACCATGTGTCCTGGGAATATGACTGAGGTTTGATTCTGGAAACCTGTGGCCTGGGAAAATGACTGAGGTTTCATTGTGGAAACATGTGGCCTGGGATCATGACTGAGGTTTGATGGCAGAACTCTCTGGTCTGGCAAAATGACTGAGGCTTGATTCTGTAACCCTGTCGCCTGGGAACATGACTGAGGTTTGATTCTGGAAACATGTGGCCTGGGAATATGACTGAGGTTTGATTCTGGAAACCATTGGCCTGGGAACATGACTGATGTTAGTTTGTGGAATCCTGTGGCCTGGGAAAATGACATCGGTTTGTATCCTGGTACCCTGTTGCCTGGGAACATGAAATCGATTTGATTCTGGAAACCTGTGGCCTGGGAACATGGCTGAGGTTTGATTGTGGAACCCTCTGGCCTGGGAACGTGCCTGTGGTTTGATTCTGAAACCCTGTGGCCTGGGAACATGACTGAGGTTTGTTTCTGGAAACTTGTTCCCTGGGAACATGACTGAGGTTTGATTCTGGACACCTGTGTCCTGGGAAAGTGACTGAGGTTTGATTGTTGAAACCTGTGGCCTGCGAACATGACTGAGGTTTGATTCTGAAACCATGTGTGCTGGGAATATGACTGAGGTTTGATTCTGGAAACCTGTGGCCTGGGAACATGACATCGGTTGTATTCTGGAACCCTGTGGCCTGGGAACGTGACTGAGGTTTCTTTCTAGAAGCCTGTTCCCTGGGAACATGATAGAGGTTTGATTCTGGAACCATGTGTCCTGGGAATATGACTGAGGTTTGATTTTGAAAATCATTGGCCTGGGAACATGACTGATCATAAATTGTGGAATCCTGTGGCCTGGGAACATGACATCGGTTTGGATTCTGGTACCCTGTTGCCTGGGAACATGAAATCGGTTTGATTCTGGAAACCTGTGGCCTGGGGATATTACTGAGGTTTGATGGTGGTACCCTATGGCCTGGCAACATGAGTGAGGTTTGATTCTGGATCCCAGTGGCCTGGGAACATGACTGAGGCGTGATTCTGGAGAAGTGTGGCCTGGGAACTTGACTGAGGTTTGATGGCAGAAACCTGTGGACTGGCAACATGACTGAGGCTTGATTCTGGAACCCTGTCGCCTGTGAACCTGAGTGAGGTTTGATTGTGGAGCACTGTGGCCTGGGAACATGACATCGGTTGGATTCTGGAACCCTGTTGCCTGGGAACATGACAGAGATTTGTTTCTGGAACCCTGTGACCTGGGAACATGACAGAGATTTGATTCTGCACACCTGTGTCCTGGGAACATGACTGAGGTTTGATTGTTGAAACCTGTGGCCTGCGAACATGACTGAGGTTTGATTTTGGAACCATGTGGCCTGGGAATATGACTGAGGTTTGATTCTGGAAACCATTGGCCTGGGAACATGACTGATGTTAGATTGTGGAATTCTGTGGCCTGGGAACATGATATCGCTTTGGATCCTGGTACCCTGTTGCCTGGGAACATGAATTCGGTTTGATTGTGAAAACCTTTGGTCTGGGAATATGACTGAGGTTTGATGGTGGTACCCTATGGCCTGGCAACATGACTGAGGTTTGGTTCTGGATCCCTGTTGCCTGGGAACAAGACTGAGGCGTGATTCTTGAAAACTGTGGCCTTGGAACATGACATCTGTTCAGATTGTGGAATACTGTGCCCTGGGATCCTGACTGAGCCTTGGTACTGGAACCCTGTGGACTGGGAACATGACTGAGGTTTTATTCTGGAACCCTGTAGCCTGGGAATATAACTGAGGATTGATTCTGGAACCCTGTGGCCTGGGAACATGACATCGGTGGATTCTGGAACCCTGTGGCCTGGGAACATGAGAACGGTTTGATTCTGGAAACCTGTGGCCTGTGAACATGTCTGAGGTTTGATGGTGGAAACCTGTGGGCCGGCAACATGACTGAGGTTTGATTCTGGAAGACTGTGGCCAGGGAACATGATATCGGTTTGATTCTGGAACCCTGTGTCCTGGGAAGAAGACTGACGTTTGCTTCTGGAAGCCTGTGGCCTGGGAACATGACATCGGTTGGATTCTGGAACCCTGTGGCCTGGGAACATGACTGAGGTTTGTTTCTGGAAGCCTGTTCCCTGGGAACATGCCTGAGGTTTGATTCTGCACACCTGTGTCCTGGGAACATGACTTAGGTTTGATTGTTGAAACCTGTGGCCTGCGAACATGAAAGAGGTTTGATTCTGGAACCATGTGTCCTGGGAATATGACTGTGGTTTGATTCTGGAAACATGTGGCCTGGGATCATGACTGAGGTTTGATGGCAGAACACTCTGGCCTGGCAAAATGACTGAGGCTTGATTCTGTAACCCTATCGCCTGGGAACATGACTGAGGTTTGATTGTGGAGCCCTGTGGCCTGGGAACATGACATCGGTTGGATTCTGGAACCCTGTGGCCTGGGAACATGACAGAGATTTGTTTCTGGAAGCCTGTTCCCTGGGAACATGACTGAGGTTTGATTCTGGACACCTGTGTCCTGGGAACATGACTGAGGTTTGATTGTTGAAACCTGTGGCCTGGGAACATAACTGAGGATTGATTATGGAACCCTGTGGCCTGGGAACATGACATCGGTGTATTCTGGTACCCTGTGTCCTGGGAACAGGAGAACGGTTTGATTCTTTAACCCTGTGGCCTGGGAACATGTCTGAGGTTTGATGGTGGAAACCTGTGGCCTGGCAACATGACTGAGGTTTGATTGTTGAAACCTATGGCCTGGGAACATGACTGAGGTTTGATTCTGGAACCATGTGCCCTGGGAATATGACTGACGTTTGATTTTGGAAACCATTGGCCTGGGAACACGACTGATGTTAGATTGTGGAACCCTGTGTCCTGGGAACATGACATCGGTTTGGGTTCTGGTAACCTGTTGCCTGGGGATATGACTGAGGTTTGATGGTGGTACCCTATGGCCTGGCAACATGAGTGAGGATTGATTCTGGATACCTGTGGCCTGGGAACTTGACTGTGGTTTGATCGCAGAAACCTGTGGACTGGCAACATAGCTGAGGTTTGATGGTGGAACCGTGGCCTGGCAAGAGGACTGAGGTTTCATTGTGGAAACCTCTGGCCTGGGAATATGACTGAGGTTTAATTGTGGAACCCTGTGGCCTGGGAACATGACTGGGATTTTATTTTTGTAACCTGTGTCCAGGGAACATGATTGAGGCCTTGTTCTGGAACCCTGTGTCCTGGGAAAACGCCTGAGGTTTGATTCTGGAACCATGTGTCCTGGGAATATGACTGAGGTTTGATTCTGGAAACATGTGGCCTGGGAATATGACTGAGGTTTGATGGTGGAACACTCTGGCCTGGCAAAATGACTGAGGCTTGATTCTGGAACCATGTGGCCTGGGAACTTGACTCTGGTTTGATCGCAGAAACTTGTGGACTGGTAACATGACTGAGGTTTGATGGTGGAGCCCTGTGCACTGGGAACATGACTGAGGCCTGATACTGGAACCTCGTGGCATGGGAACATGCCATTGGTTTGATTCTTGAACCCTGTTTCCTGGGAACATGACTGAGGTTTGATGGTTGAACCCTGTGGCCTGGCAACATGATTGAGGTTTGATTGTGGAAACCTCAGGCTTGGGAACATGACTGAGGCTTGATGGTGGAACCCTGTGGCCTGGAAAAATGACTGAGGTTTGTTTCTGGAAGCCTGTTCCCTGGGAACATGACTGAGGTTTGATTCTGGATACCTGTGTCCTGGGAATATGACTGAGGTTTGATTGTAGAAACCTGTGGCCTGCGAACATGACTGAGGTTTGATTCTGGAACCATGTGTCCTGGGAATATGACTGAGGTTTGATTCTGGAAACCTGTGGCCTAGGAAAATGACTGAGGTTTCATTGTGGAAACATGTGGCCTGGGATCATGACTGAGGTTTGATGGCAGAACACTCTGGTCTGGCAAAATGACTGAGGCTTGATTCTGTAACCCTGTCGCCTGGGAACATGACTGAGGTTTGATTCTGGAAACATGTGGCCTGGGAATATGACTGAGGTTTGATTCTGGAAACCATTGGCCTGGGAACATGACTGATGTTAGTTTGTGGAATCCTGTGGCCTGGGAAAATGACATCGGTTTGAATCCTGGTACCCTGTTGCCTGGGAACATGAAATCGATTTGATTCTGGAAACCTGTGGCCTGGGAACATGGCTGAGGTTTGATTGTGGAACCCTCTGGCCTGAGAACGTGCCTGTGGTTTGATTCTGAAACCCTGTGGCCTGGGAACATGACTGAGGTTTGTTTCTGGAAACTTGTTCCCTGGGAACATGACTGAGGTTTGATTCTGGACACCTGTGTCCTGGGAAAGTGACTGAGGTTTGATTGTTGAAACCTGTGGCCTGCGAACATGACTGAGGTTTGATTCTGAAACCATGTGTGCTGGGAATATGACATCGGTTGTATTCTGGAACCCTGTGGCCTGGGAACGTGACTGAGGTTTGTTTCTAGAAGCCTGTTCCCTGGGAACATGACAGAGGTTTGATTCTGGAACCATGTGTCCTGGGAATATGACTGAGGTTTGATTTTGAAAACCATTGTCCTGGGAACATGACTGATCTTAAATTGTGGCATCCTGTGGCCTGGGAACATGACATCGGTTTGGATTCTGGTACCCTGTTGCCTGGGAATATGAAATCGGTTTGATTCTGGAAACCTGTGGCCTGGGGATATTACTGAGGTTTGATGGTGGTACCCTATGGCCTGGCAACATGAGTGAGGTTTGATTCTGGATCCCAGTGGCCTGGGAACATGACTGAGGCGTGATTCTGGAAAACTGTGGCCTGTGAACCTGAGTTAGGTTTGATTGTGGAGCACTGTGGCCTGGGAACATGACATCGGTTGGATTCTGTAACCCTGTTGCCTGGGAACATGACAGAGATTTGTTTCTGGAACCCTGTGACCTGGGAACATGACAGAGATTTGATTCTGCACACCTGTGTCCTGGGAACATGACTGAGGTTTGATTGTTGAAACCTGTGGCCTGCGAACATGACTGAGGTTTGATTCTGGAACCATGTGGCCTGGGAATATGACTGAGGTTTGATTCTGTAAACCATTGGCCTGGGAACATGCCTGATGTTAGATTGTGGAATTCTGTGGCCTGGGAACATGACATCGCTTTGGATCCTGGTACCCTGTTGCCTGGGAACATGAATTCGGTTTGATTGTGAAAACCTTTGGCCTGGGAATATGACTGAGGATTGATGGTGGTACCGTATGGCCTGGCAACATGACTGAGGTTTGGTTCTGGATCCCTGTTGCCTGGGAACAAGACTGAGGCGTGATTCTTGAAAACTGTGGCCTTGGAACATGACATCTGTTCAGATTGTGGAATACTGTGCCCTGGGATCCTGACTGAGCCTTGGTTCTGGAACCCTGTGGACTGGGAACATGACTGAGGTTTTATTCTGGAACCCTGTAGCCTGGGAATATAACTGAGGATTGATTCTGGAACCCTGTGGCCTGGGAACATGACATCGGTGGATTCTGGAACCCTGTGGCCTGGGAACATGAGAACGGTTTGATTCTGGAAACCTGTGGCCTGTGAACATGTCTGAGGTTTGATGGTGGAAACCTGTGGGCCGGCAACATGACTGAGGTTTGATTCTGGAAGACTGTGGCCAGGGAACTTGATATCGGTTTGATTCTGGAACCCTGTGTCCTGGGAAGAAGACTGAGGTTTGCTTCTGGAAGCCTGTGGCCTGGGAACATGACATCGGTTGGATTCTGGAACACTGTGGCCTGGGAACATGACTGAGGTTTGTTTCTGGAAGCCTGTTCCCTGGGAACATGACTGAGGTTTGATTCTGCACACCTGTGTCCTGGGAACATGACTTAGGTTTGATTGTTGAAACCTGTGGCCTGCGAACATGAAAGAGGTTTGATTCTGGAACCATGTGTCCTGGGAATATGACTGAGGTTTGATTCTGGAAACATGTGGCCTGGGATCATGACTGAGGTTTGATGGCAGAACACTCTGGCCCGGCAAAATGACTGAGGCTTGATTCTGTAACCCTATCGCCTGGGAACATGACTGAGGTTTGATTCTGGACACCTGTGTCCTGGGAACATGACTGAGGTTTGATTCTGGACACCTGTGTCCTGGGACCATGACTGAGGTTTGATTCTGGACACCTGTGTCCTGGGAACATGACTGAGGTTTAATTCTGGACACCTGTGTCCTGGGAACATGACTGAGGTTTGATTGTTGAAACCTGTGGCCTGGGAACATAACTGAGGATTGATTCTGGAACCCTGTGGCCTGGGAACATGACATCGGTGTATTCTGGTACCCTGTGTCCTGGGAACAGGAGAACGGTTTGATTCTTTAACCCTGTGGCCTGGGAACATGTCTGAGGTTTGATGGTGGAAACCTGTGGCCTGGCAACATGACTGAGGTTTGATTGTTGAAACCTATGGCCTGGGAACATGACTGAGGTTTGATTCTGGAAGCATGTGCCCTGGGAATATGACTGACGTTTGATTTTGGAAACCACTGGCCTGGGAACACGACTGATGTTAGACTGTGGAACCCTGTGTCCTGGAAACATGACATCGGTTTGGGTTCTGGTAACCTGTTGCCTGGGAACATGAAATCGGTTTCATTCTGGAAACCTGTGGCCTGGGAATATGACTGAGGTGTGAAGGTGGTACCCTATGGCCTGGCAACAAGACTGAGGTTTGATTCTCGATCCCTGTTGCCTGGGAAGATGACTGAGGCGTGATTCTTGAAAACTGTGGCCTGTGAACATGACATCTGTTTAGATTGTGGAATACTGTGCCTTGGGATCCTGACTGAGCCTTGGTTCTGGAACGCTGTGGACTGGGAACTTGACTGAGGTTTGTTTTTGGAAGCCTGTTCCCTGGGAACATGACTGATGTTTGATTCTGGAACCATGTGTCCTGGGAATATGACTGAGGTTTGATTCTGGAAACCTGTGGCCCTGGAACATGTCTGAGGTTTGATGGTGGAAACCTGTGGTCTGGCAACATGACTGAGGTTTGATTCTGGAAGAGTGTGGCCAGGGAACATGATATCGTTTTGATTCTGGAACCCTGTGTCCTGGGAAAAAGACTGAGGTTTGCTTCTGGAACCCTGTGGCCTGGGAACATGACATCGGTTGGATACAGGAACCCTGTGGCCTGGGAGCATGACTGAGGTTTGTTTCTGGAAGCCTGTTCCCTGGGAACATGACTGAGGTTTGATTCTGCACACCTGTGTCCTGGGAACATGACTGAGGTTTAACTGTTGAAACCTGTGGCCTGCAAAGATGAGTGAGGTTTGATTCTGGAACCATGTGTCCTGGGAATATGAATGAGGTTTGATTCTGGAAACCTGTGGCCTGGGCAAATGACTGAGGTTTCATTGTGGAAACATGTGGCCTGGGATCATGACTGAGGTTTGATGGCAGAACACTCTGGTCTGGCAAAATGACTGAGGCTTGATTCTGTAACCCTGTCGCCTGGGAACATGACTGAGGTTTGATTGTGGAACCCTGTGGCCTGGGAAAATGACATCGGTTGGATTCTGGAAAACCTGTGGCCTGGGAACATGACTGAGGTTTGATTGTGGAAACCTCTGGCCTTTGAACATGACTGTGGTTTGAATCTGGAAACCTGTGGCCTGTGAACATGACATCTGTGGGATTCTGGAACCCTGTGGACTGGGAACATGACTGAGGTTTTATTGTGGAGCCCTGTGGCCTGGGAACATGACATCGGTTGGATTCTGGAACCCTGTTGCCTGGGAACATGACAGAGATTTATTTCTGGAAGCCTGTTCCCTGGGAACATGACTGAGGTTTGATTCTGGACACCTGTGGCCTGGGAAAATGTCTGAGGTTTGATTCTTGAAACCTGTGGCCTGCGAACATGACTGAGGATTGATTCTGTATCCATGTGTCCTGGGAATATGACTGAGGCTTGATTCTGGAAACCTGTGGGTTGGCAAAATGACTGAGGCTTGATTCTGGAACCCTGTGGCCTGGGAACTTGACTGTGGTTTGATGGCAGAAACCTGTGGACTGGCAACATGACTGAGGATTGATTGTGGAACCCTGTGCCCTGGAAACAGGACTGTGGCCTGGTACTGGAAAACCATGGCCTGGGAACTTGACATTGGTTTGATTCTGGAACCCTGTGTCCTGGGAACATGATTGAGGTTTGATGGAGGATCCCTGTGGCCTGGGAACATGACTGAGGTTTGATGGTGGTACCCTGTGCCCTGGCAACATGACTGAGGCTTGATTCTGGAACCCTGTGACCTGAGAACTTGAATGTGGTTTGATCGCATAAACCTGTGGACTGGCAACATGACTGAGGTTTGATGGTGGAACCCTGTGCACTGGGAACATGACTGAGGCCTGATACTGTAACCCCGTGGCGTGGGAACATGCCATTAGTTTGATTCTGGAATCCTGTTTCCTGGGAACATGACTGAGGTTTGATGGTTGAACCCTGTGGCCTGGCAACATGATTCAGGTTTGATTGTGGAACCCTCAGGTTTGGGAACATGACTGAGGCTTGAAGGTGGAACCCTGTTGCCTGGCAAGATGACTTAGGTTTGATTGTGGAACACCCTGGCCTGGGAACATGACTGAGGCTTGGTGGTGGAACCGTGGCCTGGCAATAGGACTGAGGTTTGATTGTGGAACCCTCTGGCCTGGGAATATGACGGAGGTTTAATTGTGGAACCCTGTGAACTGGGAACATGACTGGGATTTTATTTTTGAAACCTGTGTCCAGGGAACATGACTGAGGTTTTATTCTGGAACCCTGTGTCTTGGGAATATGACTGAGGTTTGATTCTGGAAACCATTGGCCTGGGAACATAACATCTGTTGGATTCTGGAACCCTGTGGCTTGGGAAGATGACTGAGGTTTGATTGTGGAGCCCTGTGGCCTAAGAACATGACATCGGTTTGATTCTGGAACCCTCTTGCCTGGGAACATGACTGAGGTTTGTTTTTGGAAGCCTGTTCCCTGGGAACGTGACTGAGGTTTGATTCTGGATCCATGTGTCCTGGGAATATGTCTGAGGTTTGATTCTGGAAACCTGTGCCCTGGCAAAATGACTGAGGCTTGATTCTGGAACCCTATGGCCTGGGAACTTGCCTGAGGTTTGATGGCAGAAACCTGTGGACTGGCAACATGACTGAGGATATAGTGCGGAACTCTGTGCACTGGAAACATGACTGTGGCCTGGTACTGGAAAACCATGGCCTGGGAATTTGACTTTGGTTTGATTCTGGAACCCTGTTTCCTGGGAACATGACTGAGGTTTGATGGTTGAACCCTGTGGCCTGGCAATATGATTGAGGTATGATTTTGGAACCCTCAGGTTTGGGAACATGACTGAGGCTTGATGGTGGAAGCCTGTTTCCTGGCAACATGACTGAGGTTTGATGGTGGAACCCTGTGGCCTGGCAAGATGACTTAGGTTTGATTCTGGAACCCTGTGGCCTGGGAACTTGACTGAGGTTTGATTCTGGAAGACTGTGGCCAGGGAACATGATATCGGGTTGATTGTGGAAACCAGTGTCCTGGGAACAAGACTGAGGTTTGCTTCTGGAACCCAGTGGCCTGGGAACATGACAGAGGTTTGTTTCTAGAAGCCTGTTCCCTGGGAACAAGACTGAGGCGTGATTCTGGAAAACTGTGGCCTGGGAACATGACATCTGTTTAGATTGTGGAATACTGTGCCCTGGGATCCTGACTGAGTCTTGGTTCTGGAACCCTGTGGACTGGGAACATGACTGAGGTTTTATTCTGGAACCCTGTAGCCTGGGAATATAACTGAGGATTGATTCTGGAACCCTGTGGCCTGGGAACGTGACATCGGTGGATTCTGGAACCCTGTGGCCTGGGAACATGAGAACGGTTTCATTCTGGAAACCTTTGGCCTGGCAACATGTCTATGGTTTGATGGTGGAAACCTGTGGCCTGGCAACAAGACTGAGGTTTGCTTCTGGAGGCCTGTGGCCTAGGAACATGACATCGGTTGGATTCCGGAACCCTGTGGCCTGGGAACATGACTGAGGTTTGTTTCTGGAAGCCTGTTCCCTGGGAACGTGACTGAGGT
The DNA here is from genome assembly GCF_965194825.1 of Balaenoptera physalus. Lineage (NCBI taxonomy): Eukaryota > Metazoa > Chordata > Mammalia > Artiodactyla > Balaenopteridae > Balaenoptera > Balaenoptera physalus. Next base: position 585,482 of record NW_028126513.1, on the reverse strand, counting down.
TTGATTCTGGAACAATGTGTCCTGGGAATATGACTGAGGTTTGATTCTGGAAACCATTGGCCTGGGAACATGACTGATGTTTGATTGTGGAATCCTGTGGCCTGGGAACATGACATCGGTGGATTCTGGAAGCCTGTGGCCTGGGAACATGAGAACGGTTTGATTCTGGAACCCTGTGGCCTGGGAATATGTCTGAGGTTTGATGGTGGAAACCTGTGTCCTGGCAACATGACTGAGGTTTGATTCGGGAAGACTGTGGCTATGGAACTTGATATCGGTTTGATTCTGGAACCCTGTGTCCTTGGAACAAGACTGAAGTTTGCTTCTGGAAGCCTATGGTCTGGGAACATGACATCGGTTGGATTCTGGAACCCTGTGGCCTGGGAACATGACTGAGGTTTGTTTCTGGAAGCCTGTTCCCTGGGAACATGTCTGAGGTTTGATTCTGGTACCATGTGTCCTGGGAATATGACTGAGGTTTGATTCTGGGAACCATTGGCCTGGGAATATGACTGATGTTAGATTGTGGAATCCTGTGGCCTGGGAACATGAAATCAGTGGATTCTGGAACCCTGTGCCCTGGGAACATGAGAACGGTTTGATTCTTTAACCCTGTGGACTGGGAACATGTCTGAGGTTTGATGGTGGAAACCTGTGGCCTGGCAACATGACTGAGGTTTGATCCTCGAAGACTGTGGCCACGGAACATGATATCGGGTTGATTGTGGAAACCTGTGTCCTGGGAACAAGACTGAGGTTTGCTTCGGGAACCCTGTGGCCTGGGAACATGACAGAGGTTTTTTTCTGGAAACCAGTTCCCTGGGAACATGACTGAGGTTTGATTCTGGACACCTGTGTCTTGGGAACATGACTGAGGTTTGATTGTTGAAACCTATGGCCTAGGAACATGACTGAGGTTTGATTCTGGAACCATGTGCCCTGGGAATATGACTGACGTTTGATTCTGGAAACCATTGGCCTGGGAACATGAGTGATGTTAGATTGTGGAATCCTGTGGCCTGGGAACATAACATTGGTTTGGGTTCTGGTACCCTGTTGCCTGGGAACATGAAATCGGTTTGATTCTGGAAACCTTTGGCCTGGCAACATGACTGAGGTTTGATGGTGGAACCCTGTGCACTGGGAACATGACTGAGGCGTGATACTGGAACCCCATGGCGTGGGAACATGCCATTGGTTTGATTCTGGAACCCTGTTTCCTGGGAACATGACTGAGGTTTAATGGTTGAACCCTGTGGCCTGGCAGCATGATTGAGGTTTGATTGTGGAAACCTCAGGTTTGGGAACATGACTGAGGCTTGATGGTGGAAACCTGTGGCCTGGCAAGATGACTTAAGTTTGATTGTGGAACACTCTGGCCTGGGAAGATGACTTAGGCTTGATGGTGGAACCGTGGCCTGGCAATTGGACTGAAGTTTGATTGTGGAACCCTCTGGCCTGGGAATATGACTGAGGTTTAATTGTGGAACCCTGTGGGCTGGGAACATGACTGGGATTTTATTTTTGAAACCTGTGTCCAAGGAACATGAATGATTTTTTATTCTGTAACCCCGTGTCCTGGGAACACGACAGAGGTTTGATTCTGGAAACATGTGTCCTGGGAATATGACTGAGGTTTGATTCTGGAAACCATTGGCCTGGGAACATGACTGATGTTAGATTGTGGCATCCTGTGGCCTGGGAACATGACATCGGTTTGGATTCTGGTACCCTGTTGCCTGGGAACATGAAATCGGTTTGATTCTAGAAACCTGTTGCCTGGGGATATGACTGAGGTTTGATGGTGGTACCCTATGGCCTGGCAACATGAGTGAGGATTGATTCTGGATACCTGTGGCCTGGGAACTTGACTGTGGTTTGATCGCAGAAACCTCTGGACTGGCAACATGCCTGAGGTTTGATGGTGGAACCATGGCCTGGCAACAGGACTGAGGTTTCATTGTGGAAACCTCTGGCCTGGGAATATGACTGAGGTTTAATTGTGGAACCCTGTGGCCTGGGAACATAACTGGGATTTTATTTTTGTAACCTGTGTCCAGGGAACATGATTGAGGCCTTGTTCTGGAACCCTGTGTCCTGGGAAAACGCCTGAGGTTTGATTCTGGAACCATGTGTCCTGGGAATATGACTGAGGTTTGATTCTGGAAACATGTGGCCTGGTAACATGACTGAGGTTTGATGGTGGAGCCCTGTGCACTGGGAACATGACTGAGGCCTGATACTGGAACCTCGTGGCGTGGGAAGATGCCATTGGTTTGATTCTTGAACCCTGTTTCCTGGGAACATGACTGAGGTTTGATGGTTGAACCCTGTGGCCTGGCAACATGATTGAGGTTTGATTGTGGAAACCTCAGGCTTGGGAACATGACTGAGGCTTGATGGTGGAACCCTGTGGCCTGGAAAAATGACTGAGGTTTGTTTCTGGAAGCCTGTTCCCTGGGAACATGACTGAGGTTTGATTCTGGATACCTGTGTCCTGGGAATATGACTGAGGTTTGATTGTAGAAACCTGTGGCCTGCGAACATAACTGAGGTTTGATTCTGGAACCATGTGTCCTGGGAATATGACTGAGGTTTGATTCTGGAAACCTGTGGCCTGGGAAAATGACTGAGGTTTCATTGTGGAAACATGTGGCCTGGGATCATGACTGAGGTTTGATGGCAGAACACTCTGGTCTGGCAAAATGACTGAGGCTTGATTCTGTAACCCTGTCGCCTGGGAAAATTACTGAGGTTTGATTCTGGAAACATGTGGCCTGGGAATATGACTGAGGTTTGATTCTGGAAACCATTGGCCTGGGAACATGACTGATGTTAGTTTGTGGAATCCTGTGGCCTGGGAAAATGACATCGGTTTGAATCCTGGTACCCTGTTGCCTGGGAAAATGAAATCGATTTGATTCTGGAAACCTGTGGCCTGGGAACATGGCTGAGGTTTGATTGTGGAACCCTCTGGCCTGAGAACGTGCCTGTGGTTTGATTCTGAAACCCTGTGGCCTGGGAACATGACTGAGGTTTGTTTCTGGAAACTTGTTCCCTGGGAACATGACTGAGGTTTGATTCTGCACACCTGTGTCCTGGGAACATGACTGAGGTTTAACTGTTGAAACCTGTGGCCTGCACAGATGAGTGAGGTTTGATTCTGGAACCCTGTGGCCTGGGAACATGACTGAGGTTTGTTTTTGGAAGCCTGTTCCCTGGGAACATGACTGATGTTTGATTCTGGAACCATGTGTCCTGGGAATATGACTGAGGTTTGATTCTGGAAACCTGTGGCCTGGGAAAATGACTGAGGTTTCATTGGGGAAACATGTGGCCTGGGATCATGACTGAGGTTTGATGGCGGAACACACTGGCCTGGCAAAATGATTGAGGCTTGATTCTGGAACCCTGTGGCCTGGGAACTTGACTGAGGTTTGATTCTGGAAGACTGTGGCCAGGGAACATGATATCGGGTTGATTGTGGAAACCAGTGTCCTGGGAACAAGACTGAGGTTTGCTTCTGGAACCCAGTGGCCTGGGAACATGACTGAGGTTTTATTCTGGAACCATGTAGCCTGGGAATATAACTGAGGATTGATTCTGGAACCCTGTGGCCTGGGAACGTGAAATCGGTGGATTCTGGAACCCTGTGGCCTGGGAACATGAGAACGGTTTCATTCTGGAAACCTTTGGCCTGGCAACATGTCTGTGGTTTGATGGTGGAAATCTGTGGCCTGGCAACATGACTGAGGTTTGATTCTGGAAGACTGTGGCCAGGGAACATGATATCGGTTTGATTCTGGAACCCAGTGTTCTGGGAACAAGACTGAGGTTTGCTTCTGGAGGCCTGTGGCCTAGGAACATGACATCGGTTGGATTCTGGAACCCTGTGGCCTGGGAACATGACTGAGGTTTGTTTCTGGAAGCCTGTTCCCTGGGAACGTGACTGAGGTTTGATTCTGGAGCAATGTGTCCTGGGAATATGACTGAGGTTTGATTCTGGAAACCATTGGCCTATGAATATGACTGATGTTAGATTGTGGAATCCTGTGGCCTGGGAACATGACATCGGTGGATTCTGGAAGCCTGTGGCCTGGGAACATGAGAACGGTTTGATTCTTGAACCCTGTGGCCTGGGAATATGTCTGAGGTTTGATGGTGGAAACCTGTGTCCTGGCAACATGACTGAGGTTTGTTTCGGGAAGACTGTAGCCAGGGAACTTGAAATCGGTTTGATTCTGGAACCCTGTGTCCTGGGAACAAGACTGAGGTTTGATTGTTGAAACCTGTGGCCTGCAAACATGAAAGAGGTTTGATTCTGGAACCATGTGTCCTGGGAATATGACTGAGGTTTGATTCTGGAAACATGTGGCCTGGGATCATGACTGAGGTTTGATGGCAGAACACTCTGGCCTGGCAAAATGACTGAGGCTTGATTCTGTAACCCTATCACCTGGGAACATGACTGAGGTTTGATTGTGGAGCCCTGTGGCCTGGGAACATGACATCGGTTGGATTCTGGAACCCTGTGGCCTGGGAACATGACAGAGATTTGTTTCTGGAAGCCTGTTCCCTGAGAACATGACTGAGGTTTGATTCTGGACACCTGTGTCCTGGGAACATGACTGAGGTTTGATTATGGAGCCCTGTGGCCTGGGAACATGACATCGGTGTATTCTGGTACCCTGTGTCCTGGGAAAATGAGAACGGTTTGATTCTTTAACCCTGTGGCCTGGGAATATGTCTGAGGTTTGATGGTGGAAACCTGTGTCCTGGGAACATGACTGAGGTTTGATTGTTGAAACCTGTGGCCTGGGAACATAACTGAGGATTGATTCTGGAACCCTGTGGCCTGGGAACATGACATCGGTGTATTCTGGTACCCTGTGTCCTGGGAACATGAGAACGGTTTGTTTCTTTAACCCTGTGGCCTGGGAACATGTCTGAGGTTTTATGGTGGAAACCTGTGGCCTGGCAACATGACTGAGGTTTCATTGTTGAAACCTATGGCCTGGGAACATGACTGAGGTTTGATTCTGGAAACCATTGGCCTGGGAACATGACTGATGTTAGATTGTGGAACCCTGTTGCCTGGGAACATGACATCGGTTTGGATTCTGGTACCCTGTTGCCTGGGAACCTGAAATCGGTTTGATTCTGGAAACCAGTGGCCTGGGAATATGACTGAGGTGTGAAGGTGGTACCCTATGGCCTGGCAACAAGACTGAGGTTTGATTCTGGATCCCTGTTGCCTGGGAAGATGACTGAGACGTGATTCTTGAAAACTGTGGCCTGGGAACATGACCTCTGTTTAGATTGTGGAATACTGTGCCCTGGGATCCTGACTGAGCCTTGGTTCTGGAACGCTGTGGACTGGGAACATGACTGAGTTTATATTCTGGAACCCTGTAGCCTGGGAACATAACTGAGGATTGATTCTGGAAACATGTGGCCTGGGAACATGACATCGGTGTATTCTGGTACCCTGTGACCTAGGAACATGAGAACGGTTTGATTCTTTAAACCTGTGGCCTGGGAACATGTCTGAGGTTTGATGGTGGAAACCTGTGGCCTGGCAACATGACTGAGGTTTGATTGTTGAAACCTATGGCCTGGGAACATGACTGAGATTTGATTCTGGAACCATGTGCCCTGGGAATATTACTGATGTTTGATTCTGTAAACCATTGGCCTGGGAACATGACTGATGTTAGATTGTGGAACCCTGTGGCCTGGGAACATGACATCGGTTTGGGTTCTGGTACCCTTTTGCCTGGGAACATGAAATCGGTTTGATTCTGGAACCCTGTGGCCTGGGAATATGACTGAGGTTTGACGGTGGTACCCTGTGGCCTAGCAACATGATTGAGGTTTGATTATGGAACCCTCAGGTTTGGGAACATGACTGAGGTTTGATGGTGGAACACTGTGGCCTGGGAACATGACTGAGGCTTGATGGTGGAACCGTGGCCTGGCAATAGGACTAAGGTTTGATTGTGGAACCCTCTGGCCTGGGAGTATGACTGAGGTTTGATGGTGGTACCCTATGGTCTGGCAACATGAGTGAGGTTTGATTCTGCATCCCTGTGGCCTCGGAACAAGACTGAGGCGTGATTCTTGAAAACTGTGTCCTGGGAACATGACATCTGTTTAGATTGTGGAATACTGTGCCCTGGGATCCTGACTGAGCCTTGGTTCTGGAACCCTGTGGACTGGGAACATGACATCGGTTGGATACTGGAACCCTGTGGCTTGGAAACATGACTGAGGTTTGTTTCTGGAAGCCTGTTCCCTGGGAACGTGACTGAGGTTTGATTCTGTAACCCTATCGCCTGGGAACATGACTGAGGTTTGATTGTGGAGCCCTGTAGCCTGGGAACATGACATCGGTTGGATTCTGGAACCCTGTCGCCTGGGAACATGACAGAGATTTGTTTCTGGAAGCCTGTTCCCTGGGAACATGACAGGTTTCATTGTGGAATCATGTGGCCTGGGATCAAGACTGAGGTTTGATTGTGGAACCCTGTGGTCTGGAAACATGACATCGGTTGGATTCTGGAACCCTGTGGCCTGGGAACATGACAGAGATTTGTTTCTGGAAGCCTGTTCCCTGGGAACATGAGTGAGGTTTGATTCTGGAAGACTGTGGCCAGTGAACATGATATCGTTTTGATTCTGGAACCCTGTGTCCTGGGAACAAGACTGAGGTTTGCTTCTGGAACCCTGTGGCCTGGGAACATGCCATCGGTTGGATTCTGGAACCCTGTGGCCTGGGAACATGACTGAGGTTTGTTTCTGGAAGCCTGTTCCCTGGGAACATGACTGAGGTTTGATTCTGCACACCTGTGTCCTGGGAACATGACTCAGGTTTAACTGTTGAAACCTGTGGCCTGCAAAGATGAGTGAGGTTTGATTCTGGAACCCTGTGGCCTGGGAACATGACTGAGGTTTGTTTTTGGAAGCCTGTTCCCTGGGAACATGACTGATGTTTGATTCTGGAACCATGTGTCCTGGGAATATGACTGAGGTTTGATTCTGGAAACCTGTGGCCTGGGAAAATGACTGAGGTTTCATTGGGGAAACATGTGGCCTGGGATCATGACTGAGGTTTGATGGCGGAACACACTGGCCTGGCAAAATGATTGAGGCTTGATTCTGGAACCCTGTGGCCTGGGAACTTGACTGAGGTTTGATTCTGGAAGACTGTGGCCAGGGAACATGATATCGGGTTGATTGTGGAAACCAGTGTCCTGGGAACAAGACTGAGGTTTGCTTCTGGAACGCAGTGGCCTGGGAACATGACAGAGGATTGTTTCTGGAAGCCTGTTCCCTGGGAACAACACTGAGGCGTGATTCGGGAAAACTGTGTCCTAGGAACATGACATCTGTTTAGATTGTGGAATACTGTGCCCTGGGATCCTGAATGAGCCTTGGTTCTGGAACGCTGTGGACTGGGAATATTACTGAGGATTTATTCCGGAACCCTGTAGCCTGGGAACATAACTGAGGATTGATTCTGGAGCCCTGTGGCCTGGGAACATGACATCGGTGTATTCTGGATACTTGTGTCATGGGAACAGGAGAATGGTTTGATTCTTTCACCCTGTGGCCTGGGAACATGTCTGTTGTTTGATGGTGGAAACCTGTGGCCTGGCAACATGACTGAGGTTTGATTCTGGAAGACTGTGGCCAGGGAACTTGATATCAGTTTGATTCTGGAACCCTGTGTCCTGGGAACAAGACTGAGGTTTGCTTCTTGAACCCTGTGGCCTGGGAACATGACATCGATTGGATTCTGGAACCCTGTGGCCTGGGAACATGACTGAGGTTTGTTTCTGGAGGCCTGTTCCCTGGGAACATGACTGAGGTTTGATTCTGCACACCTGTGTCCTGGGAACATGACTGAGGTTTGATTGTTGAAACCTGTGGCCTGCGAACATGACTGAGGTTTGATTTTGGAACCATGTGGCCTGGGAATATGACTGACGTTTGATTTTGGAAACCATTGGCCTGGGAACACGACTGATGTTAGATTGTGGAACCCTGTGTCCTGGGAACATGACATCGCTTTGGGTTCTGGTAACCTGTTGCCTGGGAACATGAAATCGGTTTCATTCTGGAAACCTGTGGCCTGGGAATATGACTGAGGTGTGAAGGTGGTACCCTATGGCCTGGCAACAAGACTGAGGTTTGATTCTCGATCCCTGTTGCCTGGGAAGATGACTGAGGCGTGATTCTTGAAAACTGTGGCCTGCGAACATGACATCTGTTTAGATTGTGGAATACTGTGCCTTGGGATCCTGACTGAGCCTTGGTTCTGGAACGCTGTGGACTGGGAACTTGACTGAGGTTTGTTTTTGGAAGCCTGTTCCCTGGGAACATGACTGATGTTTGATTCTGGAACCATGTGTCCTGGGAATATGACTGAGGTTTGCTTCTGGAACCCAGTGGCCTGGGAACATGACAGAGGTTTGTTTCTGGAAGCCTGTTCCCTGGGAACAACACTGAGGCGTGATTCTGGAAAACTGTGGCCTGGGAACTTGACATCTGTTTAGATTGTGGAATACTGTGCCCTGGGATCCTGACTGAGTCTTGGTTCTGGAACCCTGTGGACTGGGAACATGACTGAGGTTTTATTCTGGAACCATGTAGCCTGGGAATATAACTGAGGATTGATTCTGGAACCCTGTGGCCTGGGAACGTGAAATCGGTGGATTCTGGAACCCTGTGGCCTGGGAACATGAGAACGGTTTCATTCTGGAAACCTTTGGCCTGGCAACATGTCTGTGGTTTGATGGTGGAAATCTGTGGCCTGGCAACATGACTGAGGTTTGATTCTGGAAGACTGTGGCCAGGGAACATGACTGAGGTTTGATTGTTGAAACCTATGGCCTGGGAACATGACTGAGGTTTGATTCTGGAACCATGTGCCCTGGGAATATGACTGACGTTTGATTTTGGAAACCATTGGCCTGGGAACACGACTGATGTTAGATTGTGGAACCCTGTGTCCTGGGAACATGACATCGGTTTGGGTTCTGGTAACCTGTTGCCTGGGGATATGACTGAGGTTTGATGGTGGTACCCTATGGCCTGGCAACATGAGTGAGGATTGATTCTGGATACCTGTGGCCTGGGAACTTGACTGTGGTTTGATCGCAGAAACCTGTGGACTGGCAACATGCCTGAGGTTTGATGGTGGAACCGTGGCCTGGCAAGAGGACTGAGGTTTCATTGTGGAAACCTCTGGCCTGGGAATATGACTGAGGTTTAATTGTGGAACCCTGTGGCCTGGGAACATGACTGGGATTTTATTTTTGTAACCTGTGTCCAGGGAACATGATTGAGGCCTTGTTCTGGAACCCTGTGTCCTGGGAAAACGCCTGAGGTTTGATTCTGGAACCATGTGTCCTGGGAATATGACTGAGGTTTGATTCTGGAAACATGTGGCCGGGGAATATGACTGAGGTTTGATGGTGGAACACTCTGGCCTGGCAAAATGACTGAGGCTTGATTCTGGAACCATGTGGCCTGGGAACTTGACTCTGGTTTGATCGCAGAAACTTGTGGACTGGTAACATGACTGAGGTTTGATGGTGGAGCCCTGTGCACTGGGAACATGACTGAGGCCTGATACTGGAACCTCGTGGCATGGGAACATGCCATTGGTTTGATTCTTGAACCCTGTTTCCTGGGAACATGACTGAGGTTTGATGGTTGAACCCTGTGGCCTGGCAACATGATTGAGGTTTGATTGTGGAAACCTCAGGCTTGGGAACATGACTGAGGCTTGATGGTGGAACCCTGTGGCCTGGAAAAATGACTGAGGTTTGTTTCTGGAAGCCTGTTCCCTGGGAACATGACTGAGGTTTGATTCTGGATACCTGTGTCCTGGGAATATGACTGAGGTTTGATTGTAGAAACCTGTGGCCTGCGAACATGACTGAGGTTTGATTCTGGAACCATGTGTCCTGGGAATATGACTGAGGTTTGATTCTGGAAACCTGTGGCCTAGGAAAATGACTGAGGTTTCATTGTGGAAACATGTGGCCTGGGATCATGACTGAGGTTTGATGGCAGAACACTCTGGTCTGGCAAAATGACTGAGGCTTGATTCTGTAACCCTGTCGCCTGGGAACATGACTGAGGTTTGATTCTGGAAACATGTGGCCTGGGAATATGACTGAGGTTTGATTCTGGAAACCATTGGCCTGGGAACATGACTGATGTTAGTTTGTGGAATCCTGTGGCCTGGGAAAATGACATCGGTTTGAATCCTGGTACCCTGTTGCCTGGGAACATGAAATCGATTTGATTCTGGAAACCTGTGGCCTGGGAACATGGCTGAGGTTTGATTGTGGAACCCTCTGGCCTGAGAACGTGCCTGTGGTTTGATTCTGAAACCCTGTGGCCTGGGAACATGACTGAGGTTTGTTTCTGGAAACTTGTTCCCTGGGAACATGACTGAGGTTTGATTCTGGACACCTGTGTCCTGGGAAAGTGACTGAGGTTTGATTGTTGAAACCTGTGGCCTGCGAACATGACTGAGGTTTGATTCTGAAACCATGTGTGCTGGGAATATGACTGAGGTTTGATTCTGGAAACCTGTGGCCTGGGAACATGACATCGGTTGTATTCTGGAACCCTGTGGCCTGGGAACGTGACTGAGGTTTGTTTCTAGAAGCCTGTTCCCTGGGAACATGACAGAGGTTTGATTCTGGAACCATGTGTCCTGGGAATATGACTGAGGTTTGATTTTGAAAACCATTGTCCTGGGAACATGACTGATCTTAAATTGTGGCATCCTGTGGCCTGGGAACATGACATCGGTTTGGATTCTGGTACCTTGTTGCCTGGGAATATGAAATCGGTTTGATTCTGGAAACCTGTGGCCTGGGGATATTACTGAGGTTTGATGGTGGTACCCTATGGCCTGGCAACATGAGTGAGGTTTGATTCTGGATCCCAGTGGCCTGGGAACATGACTGAGGCGTGATTCTGGAAAACTGTGGCCTGTGAACCTGAGTGAGGTTTGATTGTGGAGCACTGTGGCCTGGGAACATGACATCGGTTGGATTCTGTAACCCTGTTGCCTGGGAACATGACAGAGATTTGTTTCTGGAACCCTGTGACCTGGGAACATGACAGAGATTTGATTCTGCACACCTGTGTCCTGGGAACATGACTGAGGTTTGATTGTTGAAACCTGTGGCCTGCGAACATGACTGAGGTTTGATTCTGGAACCATGTGGCCTGGGAATATGACTGAGGTTTGATTCTGTAAACCATTGGCCTGGGAACATGACTGATGTTAGATTGTGGAATTCTGTGGCCTGGGAACATGACATCGCTTTGGATCCTGGTACCCTGTTGCCTGGGAACATGAATTCGGTTTGATTGTGAAAACCTTTGGCCTGGGAATATGACTGAGGATTGATGGTGGTACCGTATGGCCTGGCAACATGACTGAGGTTTGGTTCTGGATCCCTGTTGCCTGGGAACAAGACTGAGGCGTGATTCTTGAAAACTGTGGCCTTGGAACATGACATCTGTTCAGATTGTGGAATACTGTGCCCTGGGATCCTGACTGAGCCTTGGTTCTGGAACCCTGTGGACTGGGAACATGACTGAGGTTTTATTCTGGAACCCTGTAGCCTGGGAATATAACTGAGGATTGATTCTGGAACCCTGTGGCCTGGGAACATGACATCGGTGGATTCTGGAACCCTGTGGCCTGGGAACATGAGAACGGTTTGATTCTGGAAACCTGTGGCCTGTGAACATGTCTGAGGTTTGATGGTGGAAACCTGTGGGCCGGCAACATGACTGAGGTTTGATTCTGGAAGACTGTGGCCAGGGAACTTGATATCGGTTTGATTCTGGAACCCTGTGTCCTGGGAAGAAGACTGAGGTTTGCTTCTGGAAGCCTGTGGCCTGGGAACATGACATCGGTTGGATTCTGGAACACTGTGGCCTGGGAACATGACTGAGGTTTGTTTCTGGAAGCCTGTTCCCTGGGAACATGACTGAGGTTTGATTCTGCACACCTGTGTCCTGGGAACATGACTTAGGTTTGATTGTTGAAACCTGTGGCCTGCGAACATGAAAGAGGTTTGATTCTGGAACCATGTGTCCTGGGAATATGACTGAGGTTTGATTCTGGAAACATGTGGCCTGGGATCATGACTGAGGTTTGATGGCAGAACACTCTGGCCCGGCAAAATGACTGAGGCTTGATTCTGTAACCCTATCGCCTGGGAACATGACTGAGGTTTGATTCTGGACACCTGTGTCCTGGGAACATGACTGAGGTTTGATTCTGGACACCTGTGTCCTGGGACCATGACTGAGGTTTGATTCTGGACACCTGTGTCCTGGGACCATGACTGAGGTTTAATTCTGGACACCTGTGTCCTGGGAACATGACTGAGGTTTGATTGTTGAAACCTGTGGCCTGGGAACATAACTGAGGATTGATTCTGGAACCCTGTGGCCTGGGAACATGACATCGGTGTATTCTGGTACCCTGTGTCCTGGGAACAGGAGAACGGTTTGATTCTTTAACCCTGTGGCCTGGGAACATGTCTGAGGTTTGATGGTGGAAACCTGTGGCCTGGCAACATGACTGAGGTTTGATTGTTGAAACCTATGGCCTGGGAACATGACTGAGGTTTGATTCTGGAAGCATGTGCCCTGGGAATATGACTGACGTTTGATTTTGGAAACCACTGGCCTGGGAACACGACTGATGTTAGACTGTGGAACCCTGTGTCCTGGAAACATGACATCGGTTTGGGTTCTGGTAACCTGTTGCCTGGGAACATGAAATCGGTTTCATTCTGGAAACCTGTGGCCTGGGAATATGACTGAGGTGTGAAGGTGGTACCCTATGGCCTGGCAACAAGACTGAGGTTTGATTCTCGATCCCTGTTGCCTGGGAAGATGACTGAGGCGTGATTCTTGAAAACTGTGGCCTGTGAACATGACATCTGTTTAGATTGTGGAATACTGTGCCTTGGGATCCTGACTGAGCCTTGGTTCTGGAACGCTGTGGACTGGGAACTTGACTGAGGTTTGTTTTTGGAAGCCTGTTCCCTGGGAACATGACTGATGTTTGATTCTGGAACCATGTGTCCTGGGAATATGACTGAGGTTTGATTCTGGAAACCTGTGGCCTGGGAAAATGACTGAGGTTTCATTGTTGAAACATGTGGCCTGGGATCATGACTGAGGTTTGATGGCGGAACACACTGGCCTAGCAAAATGATTGAGGCTTGATTCTGGAACCCTGTGGCCTGGGAACTTGACTGAGGTTTGATTCTGGAAGACTGTGGCCAGGGAACATGATATCGGGTTGATTGTGGAAACCAGTGTCCTGGGAACAAGACTGAGGTTTGCTTCTGGAACCCAGTGGCCTGGGAACATGACTGAGGTTTTATTCTGGAACCATGTAGTCTGGGAATATAACTGAGGATTGATTCTGGAACCCTGTGGCCTGGGAACGTGAAATCGGTGGATTCTGGAACCCTGTGGCCTGGGAACATGAGAACGGTTTCATTCTGGAAACCTTTGGCCTGGCAACATGTCTGTGGTTTGATGGTGGAAATCTGTGGCCTGGCAACATGACTGAGGTTTGATTCTGGAAGACTGTGGCCAGGGAACATGATATCGGTTTGATTCTGGAACCCAGTGTTCTGGGAACAAGACTGAGGTTTGCTTCTGGAGGCCTGTGGCCTAGGAACATGACATCGGTTGGATTCTGGAACCCTGTGGCCTGGGAACATGACTGAGGTTTGTTTCTGGAAGCCTGTTCCCTGGGAACGTGACTGAGGTTTGATTCTGGAGCAATGTGTCCTGGGAATATGACTGAGGTTTGATTCTGGAAACCATTGGCCTATGAATATGACTGATGTTAGATTGTGGAATCCTGTGGCCTGGGAACATGACATCGGTGGATTCTGGAAGCCTGTGGCCTGGGAACATGAGAACGGTTTGATTCTGGAACCCTGTGGCCTGGGAATATGTCTGAGGTTTGATGGTGGAAACCTGTGTCCTGGCAACATGACTGAGGTTTGTTTCGGGAAGACTGTAGCCAGGGAACTTGATATCGGTTTGATTCTGGAACCCTGTGTCCTGGGAACAAGACTGAGGTTTGATTGTTGAAACCTGTGGCCTGCAAACATGAAAGAGGTTTGATTCTGGAACCATGTGTCCTGGGAATATGACTGAGGTTTGATTCTGGAAACATGTGGCCTGGGATCATGACTGAGGTTTGATGGAAGAACACTCTGGCCTGGCAAAATGACTGAGGCTTGATTCTGTAACCCTATCACCTGGGAACATGACTGAGGTTTGATTGTGGAGCCCTGTGGCCTGGGAACATGACATCGGTTGGATTCTGGAACCCTGTGGCCTGGGAACATGACAGAGATTTGTTTCTGGAAGCCTGTTCCCTGAGAACATGACTGAGGTTTGATTCTGGACACCTGTGTCCTGGGAACATGACTGAGGTTTGATTATGGAGCCCTGTGGCCTGGGAACATGACATCGGTGTATTCTGGTACCCTGTGTCCTGGGAAAATGAGAACGGTTTGATTCTTTAACCCTGTGGCCTGGGAATATGTCTGAGGTTTGATGGTGGAAACCTGTGTCCTGGGAACATGACTGAGGTTTGATTGTTGAAACCTGTGGCCTGGGAACATAACTGAGGATTGATTCTGGAACCCTGTGGCCTGGGAACATGACATCGGTGTATTCTGGTACCCTGTGTCCTGGGAACATGAGAACGGTTTGTTTCTTTAACCCTGTGGCCTGGGAACATGTCTGAGGTTTTATGGTGGAAACCTGTGGCCTGGCAACATGACTGAGGTTTCATTGTTGAAACCTATGGCCTGGGAACATGACTGAGGTTTGATTCTGGAAACCATTGGCCTGGGAACATGACTGATGTTAGATTGTGGAACCCTGTTGCCTGGGAACATGACATCGGTTTGGATTCTGGTACCCTGTTGCCTGGGAACCTGAAATCGGTTTGATTCTGGAAACCAGTGGCCTGGGAATATGACTGAGGTGTGAAGGTGGTACCCTATGGCCTGGCAACAAGACTGAGGTTTGATTCTGGATCCCTGTTGCCTGGGAAGATGACTGAGACGTGATTCTTGAAAACTGTGGCCTGGGAACATGACCTCTGTTTAGATTGTGGAATACTGTGCCCTGGGATCCTGACTGAGCCTTGGTTCTGGAACGCTGTGGACTGGGAACATGACTGAGTTTATATTCTGGAACCCTGTAGCCTGGGAACATAACTGAGGATTGATTCTGGAAACATGTGGCCTGGGAACATGACATCGGTGTATTCTGGTACCCTGTGACCTAGGAACATGAGAACGGTTTGATTCTTTAAACCTGTGGCCTGGGAACATGTCTGAGGTTTGATGGTGGAAACCTGTGGCCTGGCAACATGACTGAGGTTTGATTGTTGAAACCTATGGCCTGGGAACATGACTGAGATTTGATTCTGGAACCATGTGCCCTGGGAATATTACTGATGTTTGATTCTGTAAACCATTGGCCTGGGAACATGACTGATGTTAGATTGTGGAACCCTGTGGCCTGGGAACATGACATCGGTTTGGGTTCTGGTACCCTTTTGCCTGGGAACATGAAATCGGTTTGATTCTGGAACCCTGTGGCCTGGGAATATGACTGAGGTTTGACGGTGGTACCCTGTGGCCTAGCAACATGATTGAGGTTTGATTATGGAACCCTCAGGTTTGGGAACATGACTGAGGTTTGATGGTGGAACCCTGTGGCCTGGGAACATGACTGAGGCTTGATGGTGGAACCGTGGCCTGGCAATAGGACTAAGGTTTGATTGTGGAACCCTCTGGCCTGGGAGTATGACTGAGGTTTGATGGTGGTACCCTATGGTCTGGCAACATGAGTGAGGTTTGATTCTGCATCCCTGTGGCCTGGGAACAAGACTGAGGCGTGATTCTTGAAAACTGTGTCCTGGGAACATGACATCTGTTTAGATTGTGGAATACTGTGCCCTGGGATCCTGACTGAGCCTTGGTTCTGGAACCCTGTGGACTGGGAACATGACATCGGTTGGATACTGGAACCCTGTGGCTTGGAAACATGACTGAGGTTTGTTTCTGGAAGCCTGTTCCCTGGGAACGTGACTGAGGTTTGATTCTGTAACCCTATCGCCTGGGAACATGACTGAGGTTTGATTGTGGAGCCCTGTAGCCTGGGAACATGACATCGGTTGGATTCTGGAACCCTGTCGCCTGGGAACATGACAGAGATTTGTTTCTGGAAGCCTGTTCCCTGGGAACATGACAGGTTTCATTGTGGAATCATGTGGCCTGGGATCAAGACTGAGGTTTGATTGTGGAACCCTGTGGTCTGGAAACATGACATCGGTTGGATTCTGGAACCCTGTGGCCTGGGAACATGACAGAGATTTGTTTCTGGAAGCCTGTTCCCTGGGAACATGAGTGAGGTTTGATTCTGGAAGAGTGTGGCCAGTGAACATGATATCGTTTTGATTCTGGAACCCTGTGTCCTGGGAACAAGACTGAGGTTGGCTTCTGGAACCCTGTGGCCTGGGAACATGCCATCGGTTGGATTCTGGAACCCTGTGGCCTGGGAACATGACTGAGGTTTGTTTCTGGAAGCCTGTTCCCTGGGAACATGACTGAGGTTTGATTCTGCACACCTGTGTCCTGGGAACATGACTGAGGTTTAACTGTTGAAACCTGTGGCCTGCAAAGATGAGTGAGGTTTGATTCTGGAACCCTGTGGCCTGGGAACATGACTGAGGTTTGTTTTTGGAAGCCTGTTCCCTGGGAACATGACTGATGTTTGATTCTGGAACCATGTGTCCTGGGAATATGACTGAGGTTTGATTCTGGAAACCTGTGGCCTGGGAAAATGACTGAGGTTTCATTGGGGAAACATGTGGCCTGGGATCATGACTGAGGTTTGATGGCGGAACACACTGGCCTGGCAAAATGATTGAGGCTTGATTCTGGAACCCTGTGGCCTGGGAACTTGACTGAGGTTTGATTCTGGAAGACTGTGGCCAGGGAACATGATATCGGGTTGATTGTGGAAACCAGTGTCCTGGGAACAAGACTGAGGTTTGCTTCTGGAACGCAGTGGCCTGGGAACATGACAGAGGATTGTTTCTGGAAGCCTGTTCCCTGGGAACAACACTGAGGCGTGATTCGGGAAAACTGTGTCCTAGGAACATGACATCTGTTTAGATTGTGGAATACTGTGCCCTGGGATCCTGAATGAGCCTTGGTTCTGGAACGCTGTGGACTGGGAATATTACTGAGGATTTATTCCGGAACCCTGTAGCCTGGGAACATAACTGAGGATTGATTCTGGAGCCCTGTGGCCTGGGAACATGACATCGGTGTATTCTGGATACTTGTGTCATGGGAACAGGAGAATGGTTTGATTCTTTCACCCTGTGGCCTGGGAACATGTCTGTTGTTTGATGGTGGAAACCTGTGGCCTGGCAACATGACTGAGGTTTGATTCTGGAAGACTGTGGCCAGGGAACTTGATATCGGTTTGATTCTGGAACCCTGTGTCCTGGGAACAAGACTGAGGTTTGCTTCTTGAACCCTGTGGCCTGGGAACATGACATCGATTGGATTCTGGAACCCTGTGGCCTGGGAACATGACTGAGGTTTGTTTCTGGAGGCCTGTTCCCTGGGAACATGACTGAGGTTTGATTCTGCACACCTGTGTCCTGGGAACATGACTGAGGTTTGATTGTTGAAACCTGTGGCCTGCGAACATGACTGAGGTTTGATTTTGGAACCATGTGGCCTGGGAATATGACTGACGTTTGATTTTGGAAACCATTGGCCTGGGAACACGACTGATGTTAGATTGTGGAACCCTGTGTCCTGGGAACATGACATCGCTTTGGGTTCTGGTAACCTGTTGCCTGGGAACATGAAATCGGTTTCATTCTGGAAACCTGTGGCCTGGGAATATGACTGAGGTGTGAAGGTGGTACCCTATGGCCTGGCAACAAGACTGAGGTTTGATTCTCGATCCCTGTTGCCTGGGAAGATGACTGAGGCGTGATTCTTGAAAACTGTGGCCTGCGAACATGACATCTGTTTAGATTGTGGAATACTGTGCCTTGGGATCCTGACTGAGCCTTGGTTCTGGAACGCTGTGGACTGGGAACTTGACTGAGGTTTGTTTTTGGAAGCCTGTTCCCTGGGAACATGACTGATGTTTGATTCTGGAACCATGTGTCCTGGGAATATGACTGAGGTTTGATTCTGGAAACCTGTGGCCTGGGAAAATGACTGAAGTTTCATTGTGGAAACATGTGGCCTGGGATCATGACTGAGGTTTGATGGCGGAACACACTGGCCTAGCAAAATGATTGAGGCTTGATTCTGGAACCCTGTGGCCTGGGAACTTGACTGAGGTTTGATTCTGGAAGACTGTGGCCAGGGAACATGATATCGGGTTGATTGTGGAAACCAGTGTCCTGGGAACAAGACTGAGGTTTGCTTCTGGAACCCAGTGGCCTGGGAACATGACAGAGGTTTGTTTCTGGAAGCCTGTTCCCTGGGAACAACACTGAGGCGTGATTCTGGAAAACTGTGGCCTGGGAACTTGACATCTGTTTAGATTGTGGAATACTGTGCCCTGGGATCCTGCCTGAGTCTTGGTTCTGGAACCCTGTGGACTGGGAACATGACTGAGGTTTTATTCTGGAACCATGTAGCCTGGGAATATAACTGAGGATTGATTCTGGAACCCTGTGGCCTGGGAACGTGAAATCGGTGGATTCTGGAACCCTGTGGCCTGGGAACATGAGAACGGTTTCATTCTGGAAACCTTTGGCCTGGCAACATGTCTGTGGTTTGATGGTGGAAATCTGTGGCCTGGCAACATGACTGAGGTTTGATTCTGGAAGACTGTGGCCAGGGAACATGATATCGGTTTGATTCTGGAACCCAGTGTTCTGGGAACAAGACTGAGGTTTGCTTCTGGAGGCCTGTGGCCTAGGAACATGACATCGGTTGGATTCTGGAACCCTGTGGCCTGGGAACATGATTGAGGTTGTTTCTGGAAGCCTGTTCCCTGGGAACGTGACTGAGGTTTGATTCTGGAGCAATGTGTCCTGGGAATATGACTGAGGTTTGATTCTGGAAACCATTGGCCTGTGAATATGACTGATGTTAGATTGTGGAATCCTGTGGCCTGGGAACATGACATCGGTGGATTCTGGAAGCCTGTGGCCTGGGAACATGAGAACGGTTTGATTCTGGAACCCTGTGGCCTGGGAATATGTCTGAGGTTTGATGGTGGAAACCTGTGTCCTGGCAACATGACTGAGGTTTGATTCGGGAAGACTGTGGCCAGGGAACTTGATATCGGTTTGATTCTGGAACCCTGTGTCCTGGGAACAAGACTGAGGTTTGATTGTTGAAACCTGTGGCCTGCGAACATGAAAGAGGTTTGATTCCGGAACCATGTGTCCTGGGAATATGACTGAGGTTTGATTCTGGAAACATGTGGCCTGGGATCATGACTGAGGTTTGATGGCAGAACACTCTGGCCTGGCAAAATGACTGAGGCTTGATTCTGTAACCCTATCACCTGGGAACATGACTGAGGTTTGATTGTGGAGCCCTGTGGCCTGGGAACATGACATCGGTTGGATTCTGGAACCCTGTGGCCTGGGAACATGACAGAGATTTGTTTCTGGAAGCCTGTTCCCTGAAAACATGACTGAGGTTTGATTCTGGACACCTGTGTCCTGGGAACATGACTGAGGTTTGATTATGGAGCCCTGTGGCCTGGGAACATGACATTCGTGTATTCTGTTACCCTGTGTCCTGGGAAAATGAGAACGGTTTGATTCTTTAACCCTGTGGCCTGGGAACATGTCTGAGGTTTGTTGGTGGAAACCTGTGGCCTGGCAACATGACTGAGGTTTGATTGTTGAAACCTATGGCCTGGGAACATGACTGACGTTTGATTCTGGAAGCATGTGCCCTGGGAATATGACTGACGTTTGATTTTGGAAACCATTGGCCTGGGAACACGACTGATGTTAGATTGTGGAAACCTGTGTCCTGGGAACATGACATCGGTTTGGGTTCTGGTAACCTGTTGCCTGGGAACATGAAATCGGTTTCATTCTGGAAACCTGTTGCCTGGGAATATGACTGAGGTATGAAGGTGGTACCCTATGGCCTGACAACAAGACTGAGGTTTGATTCTCGATCCCTGTTGCCTGGGAAGATGACTGAGGCGTGATTCTTGAAAACTGTGGCCTGGGAACATGACATCTGTTTCGATTGTGGAATACTGTGTCTTGGGATCCTGACTGAGCCTTGGTTCTGGAACGCTGTGGACTGGGAACATGACTGAGGTTTTATTCTGGAACCCTGTAGCCTGGGAACATAACTGAGGATTGATTCTGGAACCCTGTGGCCTGGGAACATGACATCGGTGGATTCTGGAAACCTGTGTCCTGGGAACATGAGAACGGTTTGATTCTTTAACCCTGTAGCCTGGGAACATGTCTGAGGTTTGATGGTGGAAACCTGTGGCCTGGCAACATGACTGAGGTTTGATTCTGGAAGACTGTGCCCAGGGAATATGATATCCGGTTGATTCTGGAACCCTGTGTCCTGGGAACAAGACTGAGGTTTGCTTCTGGAACCCTGTGGCCTGGGAAAATGACATCGGTTGATTTTTGGAACACTGTGGCCTGGGAACATGACAGAGATTTGTTTCTGGAAGCCTGTTCCCTGGGAACAACACTGAGGCGTGATTCGGGAAAACTGTGTCCTAGGAACATGACATCTGTTTAGATTGTGGAATACTGTGCCCTGGGATCCTGACTGAGTCTTGGTTCTGGAACGCTGTGGACTGGGAATATTACTGAGGATTTATTCCGGAACCCTGTAGCCTGGGAACATAACTGAGGATTGATTCTGGAGCCCTGTGGCCTGGGAACATGACATCGGTGTATTCTGGATACTTGTGTCCTGGGAACAGGAGAATGGTTTGATTCTTTCACCCTGTGGCCTGGGAACATGTCTGATGTTTGATGGTGGAAACCTGTGGCCTGGCAACATGACTGAGGTTTGATTCTGGAAGACTGTGGCCAGGGAACTTGATATCGGTTTGATTCTGGAACCCTGTGTCCTGGGAACAAGACTGAGGTTTGCTTCTTGAACCCTGTGGCCTGGGAACATGACTGAGGTTTGTTTCTGGAAGCCTGTTCCCTGGGAACATGACTGAGGTTTGATTCTGCACACCTGTGTCCTGGGAACATGACTGAGGTTTGATTGTTGAAACCTGTGGCCTGCCAACATGACTGAGGTTTGATTTTGGAACCATGTGTCCTGGGAATATGACTGAGGTTTGATTCTGGAAAACTGTGGCCTGGGAAAATGACTGAGGTTTCATTGTGGAAACATGTGGCCTGGGATCATGACTGAAGTTTGATGGCAGAACACTCTGGCCTGGCAAAATGACGTAGGTTTGATTCTGTAAACCTATAGCCTGGGATCAAGACTGAGGTTTGTTTCTGGAAGCCTGTTCCCTGGGAATATGACATCGGTTGGATTCTGGAACCCTGTGGCCTGGGAACATGACAGAGATTTGTTTCTGGAAGCCTGTTCCCTGGGAACATGAGTGAGGTTTGATTCTGGAACCCTGTAGCCTGGGAATATAACCGAGGATTGATTCTGGAACCCTGTGTCCTGGGAACGTGACAATGTTGGATGCTGGAACCCTGTGGCCTGGGAACATGAGCATGGTTTGATTCTGGAAACCTGTTGCCTGGGAACATGTCTGAGGTTTGATGGTGGAAACCTGTGGTCTGGCAACATGACTGAGGTTTGATTCTGGAAGAGTGTGGCCAGGGAACATGATATCGTTTTGATTCTGGAACCCTGTGTCCTGGGAACAAGACTGAGGTTTGCTTCTGGAACCCTGTGGCCTGGGAACATGACATCGGTAGGATTCTGGAACCCTGTGGCCTGGGAACATGACTGAGGTTTGTTTCTGGAAGCCTGTTCCCTGGGAACATGACTGAGGTTTGATTCTGCACACCTGGGTCCAGGGAACATGACTGAGGTTTAACTGTTGAAACCTGTGGCCTGCAAAGATTAGTGAGGTTTGATTCTGGAACCATGTGTCCTGGGAATATGACTGAGGTTTGATTCTGGAAACCTGTGGCCTGGGCAAATGACTGAGGTTTCATTGTGGAAACATGTGGCCTGGGATCATGACTGAGGCTTGATGGTGGAACACTGTGGCCTGGCAACATGACTGAGGATTGATTCTGGAACCCTGTGCCCTGGAAACAGGACTGTGGCCTGGTACTGGGAAACCATGGCCTGGGAACTTGACATTGGTTTGATTCTGGAACCCTGTGTCCTGGGAACATGATTGAGGTTTGATGGAGGAACCCTGTGGCCTGGGAACATGACTGAGGTTTGATGGTGGCACCCTGTGCCCTGGCAACATGACTGAGGCTTGATTCTGGAACCCTGTGACCTGAGAACTTGAATGTGGTTTGATCGCATAAACCTGTGGACTGGCAACATGACTGAGGTTTGATGGTGGAACCCTGTGCACTGGGAACATGACTGAGGCCTGATACTGTAACCCCGTGGCGTGGGAACATGCCATTAGTTTGATTCTGGAATCCTGTTTCCTGGGAACATGACTGAGGTTTGATGGTTGAACCCTGTGGCCTGGCAACATGATTCAGGTTTGATTGTGGAACCCTCAGGTTTGGGAACATGACTGAGGCTTGAAGGTGGAACCCTGTTGCCTGGCAAGATGACTTAGGTTTGATTGTGGAAAACCCTGGCCTGGGAACATGACTGAGGCTTGATGGTGGAACCGTGGCCTGGCAATAGGACTGAGGTTTGATTGTGGAACCCTCTGGCCTGGGAATATGACTGAGGTTTAATTGTGGAACCCTGTGGGCTGGGAACATGACTGGGATTTTATTTTTGAAACCTGTGTCCAGGGAACATGACTGAGGTTTTATTCTGGAACCCTGTTTCTTGGGAATATGACTGAGGTTTGATTCTGGAAACCATTGGCCTGGGAACATGACATCTGTTGGATTCTGGAACCCTGTGGCTTGGGAAGATGACTGAGGTTTGATTGTGGAGCCCTGTGGCCTAGGAACATGACATCGGTTTGATTCTGAAACCCTCTTGCCTGGGAACATGACAGAGATTTGTTTCTGGAAGCCTGTTCCCTGGGAACCTGACTGAGGTTTGATTCTGGACACCCGTGGCCTGGGAAAATGTCTGAGGATTGATTGTTGAAACCTGTGGCCTGCGAACATGACTGTGGTTTGATTCTGGATCCATGTGTCCTGGGAATATGTCTGAGGTTTGATTCTGGAAACCTGTGCCCTGGCAAAATGACTGAGGCTTGATTCTGGAACCCTATGGCCTGGGAACTTGCCTGAGGTTTGATGGCAGAAACCTGTGGACTGGCAACATGACTGAGGATTGAGTGCGGAACTCTGTGCACTGGAAACATGACTGTGGCCTGGTACTGGAAAACCATGGCCTGGGAATTTGTCTTTGGTTTGATTCTGGAACCCTGTTTCCTGGGAACATGACTGAGGTTTGATGGTTGAACCCTGTGGCCTGGCAACATGATTGAGGTTTGATTTTGGAACCCTCAGGTTTGGGAACATGACTGAGGCTTGATGGTGGAAGCCTGTGTCCTGGCAACATGACTGAGGTTTGATGGTGGAACCCTGTGGCCTGGCAAGATGACTTAGGTTTGATTGTGGAACACTCTGGCCTGGGAAAATGACTGAGGCTTGATGGTGGACCGTGGCCTGGCAATAGGACTAAGGTTTGATTGTGGAACCCTCTAGCCTGGGTGTATGACTGAGGTTTGATGGTGGTACCCTATGGTCTGGCAACATGAGTGAGGTTTGATTCTGCATCCCTGTGGCCTGGGAACAAGACTGAGGCGTGATTCTTGAAAACTGTGGCCTGGGAACATGACATCTGTTTAGATTGTGGAATACTGTGCCCTGGGATCCTGACTGAGCCTTGGTTCTGGAACCCTGTGGACTGGGAACATGACATCAGTTGGATACTGGAACCCTGTGGCTTGGAAACATGACTGAGGTTTGTTTCTGGAAGCCTGTTCCCTGGGAACGTGACTGAGGTTTGATTCTGTAACCCTATCGCCTGGGAACATGACTGAGGTTTGATTGTGGAGCCCTGTAGCCTGGGAACATGACATCGGTTGGATTCTGGAACCCTGTCGCCTGGGAACATGACAGAGATTTGTTTCTGGAAGCCTGTTCCCTGGGAACATGACAGGTTTCATTGTGGAATCATGTGGCCTGGGATCAAGACTGAGGTTTGATTGTGGAACCCTGTGGTCTGGAAACATGACATCGGTTGGATTCTGGAACCCTGTGGCCTGGGAACATGACAGAGATTTGTTTCTGGAAGCCTGTTCCCTGGGAACATGAGTGAGGTTTGATTCTGGAAGAGTGTGGCCAGTGAACATGATATCGTTTTGATTCTGGAACCCTGTGTCCTGGGAACAAGACTGAGGTTGGCTTCTGGAACCCTGTTGCCTGGGAACATGCCATCGGTTGGATTCTGGAACCCTGTGGCCTGGGAACATGACTGAGGTTTGTTTCTGGAAGCCTGTTCCCTGGGAACATGACTGAGGTTTGATTCTGCACACCTGTGTCCTGGGAACATGACTGAGGTTTAACTGTTGAAACCTGTGGCCTGCAAAGATGAGTGAGGTTTGATTCTGGAACCCTGTGGCCTGGGAACATGACTGAGGTTTGTTTTTGGAAGCCTGTTCCCTGGGAACATGACTGATGTTTGATTCTGGAACCATGTGTCCTGGGAATATGACTGAGGTTTGATTCTGGAAACCTGTGGCCTGGGAAAATGACTGAGGTTTCATTGGGGAAACATGTGGCCTGGGATCATGACTGAGGTTTGATGGCGGAACACACTGGCCTGGCAAAATGATTGAGGCTTGATTCTGGAACCCTGTGGCCTGGGAACTTGACTGAGGTTTGATTCTGGAAGACTGTGGCCAGGGAACATGATATCGGGTTGATTGTGGAAACCAGTGTCCTGGGAACAAGACTGAGGTTTGCTTCTGGAACCCAGTGGCCTGGGAACATGACTGAGGTTTTATTCTGGAACCATGTAGTCTGGGAATATAACTGAGGATTGATTCTGGAACCCTGTGGCTTGGGAACGTGAAATCGGTGGATTCTGGAACCCTGTGGCCTGGGAACATGAGAACGGTTTCATTCTGGAAACCTTTGGCCTGGCAACATGTCTGTGGTTTGATGGTGGAAATCTGTGGCCTGGCAACATGACTGAGGTTTGATTCTGGAAGACTGTGGCCAGGGAACATGATATCGGTTTGATTCTGGAACCCAGTGTTCTGGGAACAAGACTGAGGTTTGCTTCTGGAGGCCTGTGGCCTAGGAACATGACATCGGTTGGATTCTGGAACCCTGTGGCCTGGGAACATGACTGAGGTTTGTTTCTGGAAGCCTGTTCCCTGGGAACGTGACTGAGGTTTGATTCTGGAGCAATGTGTCCTGGGAATATGACTGAGGTTTGATTCTGGAAACCATTGGCCTATGAATATGACTGATGTTAGATTGTGGAATCCTGTGGCCTGGGAACATGACATCGGTGGATTCTGGAAGCCTGTGGCCTGGGAACATGAGAACGGTTTGATTCTGGAACCCTGTGGCCTGGGAATATGTCTGAGGTTTGATGGTGGAAACCTGTGTCCTGGCAACATGACTGAGGTTTGTTTCGGGAAGACTGTAGCCAGGGAACTTGATATCGGTTTGATTCTGGAACCCTGTGTCCTGGGAACAAGACTGAGGTTTGATTGTTGAAACCTGTGGCCTGCAAACATGAAAGAGGTTTGATTCTGGAACCATGTGTCCTGGGAATATGACTGAGGTTTGATTCTGGAAACATGTGGCCTGAGATCATGACTGAGGTTTGATGGAAGAACACTCTGGCCTGGCAAAATGACTGAGGCTTGATTCTGTAACCCTATCACCTGGGAACATGACTGAGGTTTGATTGTGGAGCCCTGTGGCCTGGGAACATGACATCGGTTGGATTCTGGAACCCTGTGGCCTGGGAACATGACAGAGATTTGTTTCTGGAAGCCTGTTCCCTGAGAACATGACTGAGGTTTGATTCTGGACACCTGTGTCCTGGGAACATGACTGAGGTTTGATTATGGAGCCCTGTGGCCTGGGAACATGACATCGGTGTATTCTGGTACCCTGTGTCCTGGGAAAATGAGAACGGTTTGATTCTTTAACCCTGTGGCCTGGGAATATGTCTGAGGTTTGATGGTGGAAACCTGTGTCCTGGGAACATGACTGAGGTTTGATTGTTGAAACCTGTGGCCTGGGAACATAACTGAGGATTGATTCTGGAACCCTGTGGCCTGGGAACATGACATCGGTGTATTCTGGTACCCTGTGTCCTGGGAACATGAGAACGGTTTGTTTCTTTAACCCTGTGGCCTGGGAACATGTCTGAGGTTTTATGGTGGAAACCTGTGGCCTGGCAACATGACTGAGGTTTCATTGTTGAAACCTATGGCCTGGGAACATGACTGAGGTTTGATTCTGGAAACCATTGGCCTGGGAACATGACTGATGTTAGATTGTGGAACCCTGTTGCCTGGGAACATGACATCGGTTTGGATTCTGGTACCCTGTTGCCTGGGAACCTGAAATCGGTTTGATTCTGGAAACCAGTGGCCTGGGAATATGACTGAGGTGTGAAGGTGGTACCCTATGGCCTGGCAACAAGACTGAGGTTTGATTCTGGATCCCTGTTGCCTGGGAAGATGACTGAGACGTGATTCTTGAAAACTGTGGCCTGGGAACATGACCTCTGTTTAGATTGTGGAATACTGTGCCCTGGGATCCTGACTGAGCCTTGGTTCTGGAACGCTGTGGACTGGGAACATGACTGAGTTTATATTCTGGAACCCTGTAGCCTGGGAACATAACTGAGGATTGATTCTGGAAACATGTGGCCTGGGAACATGACATCGGTGTATTCTGGTACCCTGTGACCTAGGAACATGAGAACGGTTTGATTCTTTAAACCTGTGGCCTGGGAACATGTCTGAGGTTTGATGGTGGAAACCTGTGGCCTGGCAACATGACTGAGGTTTGATTGTTGAAACCTATGGCCTGGGAACATGACTGAGATTTGATTCTGGAACCATGTGCCCTGGGAATATTACTGATGTTTGATTCTGTAAACCATTGGCCTGGGAACATGACTGATGTTAGATTGTGGAACCCTGTGGCCTGGGAACATGACATCGGTTTGGGTTCTGGTACCCTTTTGCCTGGGAACATGAAATCGGTTTGATTCTGGAACCCTGTGGCCTGGGAATATGACTGAGGTTTGACGGTGGTACCCTGTGGCCTAGCAACATGATTGAGGTTTGATTATGGAACCCTCAGGTTTGGGAACATGACTGAGGTTTGATGGTGGAACCCTGTGGCCTGGGAACATGACTGAGGCTTGATGGTGGAACCGTGGCCTGGCAATAGGACTAAGGTTTGATTGTGGAACCCTCTGGCCTGGGAGTATGACTGAGGTTTGATGGTGGTACCCTATGGTCTGGCAACATGAGTGAGGTTTGATTCTGCATCCCTGTGGCCTGGGAACAAGACTGAGGCGTGATTCTTGAAAACTGTGTCCTGGGAACATGACATCTGTTTAGATTGTGGAATACTGTGCCCTGGGATCCTGACTGAGCCTTGGTTCTGGAACCCTGTGGACTGGGAACATGACATCGGTTGGATACTGGAACCCTGTGGCTTGGAAACATGACTGAGGTTTGTTTCTGGAAGCCTGTTCCCTGGGAACGTGACTGAGGTTTGATTCTGTAACCCTATCGCCTGGGAACATGACTGAGGTTTGATTGTGGAGCCCTGTAGCCTGGGAACATGACATCGGTTGGATTCTGGAACCCTGTCGCCTGGGAACATGACAGAGATTTGTTTCTGGAAGCCTGTTCCCTGGGAACATGACAGGTTTCATTGTGGAATCATGTGGCCTGGGATCAAGACTGAGGTTTGATTGTGGAACCCTGTGGTCTGGAAACATGACATCGGTTGGATTCTGGAACCCTGTGGCCTGGGAACATGACAGAGATTTGTTTCTGGAAGCCTGTTCCCTGGGAACATGAGTGAGGTTTGATTCTGGAAGAGTGTGGCCAGTGAACATGATATCGTTTTGATTCTGGAACCCTGTGTCCTGGGAACAAGACTGAGGTTTGCTTCTGGAACCCTGTGGCCTGGGAACATGCCATCGGTTGGATTCTGGAACCCTGTGGCCTGGGAACATGACTGAGGTTTGTTTCTGGAAGCCTGTTCCCTGGGAACATGACTGAGGTTTGATTCTGCACACCTGTGTCCTGGGAACATGACTGAGGTTTAACTGTTGAAACCTGTGGCCTGCAAAGATGAGTGAGGTTTGATTCTGGAACCCTGTGGCCTGGGAACATGACTGAGGTTTGTTTTTGGAAGCCTGTTCCCTGGGAACATGACTGATGTTTGATTCTGGAACCATGTGTCCTGGGAATATGACTGAGGTTTGATTCTGGAAACCTGTGGCCTGGGAAAATGACTGAGGTTTCATTGGGGAAACATGTGGCCTGGGATCATGACTGAGGTTTGATGGCGGAACACACTGGCCTGGCAAAATGATTGAGGCTTGATTCTGGAACCCTGTGGCCTGGGAACTTGACTGAGGTTTGATTCTGGAAGACTGTGGCCAGGGAACATGATATCGGGTTGATTGTGGAAACCAGTGTCCTGGGAACAAGACTGAGGTTTGCTTCTGGAACGCAGTGGCCTGGGAACATGACAGAGGATTGTTTCTGGAAGCCTGTTCCCTGGGAACAACACTGAGGCGTGATTCGGGAAAACTGTGTCCTAGGAACATGACATCTGTTTAGATAGTGGAATACTGTGCCCTGGGATCCTGAATGAGCCTTGGTTCTGGAACGCTGTGGACTGGGAATATTACTGAGGATTTATTCCGGAACCCTGTAGCCTGGGAACATAACTGAGGATTGATTCTGGAGCCCTGTGGCCTGGGAACATGACATCGGTGTATTCTGGATACTTGTGTCATGGGAACAGGAGAATGGTTTGATTCTTTCACCCTGTGGCCTGGGAACATGTCTGTTGTTTGATGGTGGAAACCTGTGGCCTGGCAACATGACTGAGGTTTGATTCTGGAAGACTGTGGCCAGGGAACTTGATATCGGTTTGATTCTGGAACCCTGTGTCCTGGGAACAAGACTGAGGTTTGCTTCTTGAACCCTGTGGCCTGGGAACATGACATCGATTGGATTCTGGAACCCTGTGGCCTGGGAACATGACTGAGGTTTGTTTCTGGAGGCCTGTTCCCTGGGAACATGACTGAGGTTTGATTCTGCACACCTGTGTCCTGGGAACATGACTGAGGTTTGATTGTTGAAACCTGTGGCCTGCGAACATGACTGAGGTTTGATTTTGGAACCATGTGGCCTGGGAATATGACTGACGTTTGATTTTGGAAACCATTGGCCTGGGAACACGACTGATGTTAGATTGTGGAACCCTGTGTCCTGGGAACATGACATCGCTTTGGGTTCTGGTAACCTGTTGCCTGGGAACATGAAATCGGTTTCATTCTGGAAACCTGTGGCCTGGGAATATGACTGAGGTGTGAAGGTGGTACCCTATGGCCTGGCAACAAGACTGAGGTTTGATTCTCGATCCCTGTTGCCTGGGAAGATGACTGAGGCGTGATTCTTGAAAACTGTGGCCTGCGAACATGACATCTGTTTAGATTGTGGAATACTGTGCCTTGGGATCCTGACTGAGCCTTGGTTCTGGAACGCTGTGGACTGGGAACTTGACTGAGGTTTGTTTTTGGAAGCCTGTTCCCTGGGAACATGACTGATGTTTGATTCTGGAACCATGTGTCCTGGGAATATGACTGAGGTTTGATTCTGGAAACCTGTGGCCTGGGAAAATGACTGAAGTTTCATTGTGGAAACATGTGGCCTGGGATCATGACTGAGGTTTGATGGCGGAACACACTGGCCTAGCAAAATGATTGAGGCTTGATTCTGGAACCCTGTGGCCTGGGAACTTGACTGAGGTTTGATTCTGGAAGACTGTGGCCAGGGAACATGATATCGGGTTGATTGTGGAAACCAGTGTCCTGGGAACAAGACTGAGGTTTGCTTCTGGAACCCAGTGGCCTGGGAACATGACAGAGGTTTGTTTCTGGAAGCCTGTTCCCTGGGAACAACACTGAGGCGTGATTCTGGAAAACTGTGGCCTGGGAACTTGACATCTGTTTAGATTGTGGAATACTGTGCCCTGGGATCCTGCCTGAGTCTTGGTTCTGGAACCCTGTGGACTGGGAACATGACTGAGGTTTTATTCTGGAACCATGTAGCCTGGGAATATAACTGAGGATTGATTCTGGAACCCTGTGGCCTGGGAACGTGAAATCGGTGGATTCTGGAACCCTGTGGCCTGGGAACATGAGAACGGTTTCATTCTGGAAACCTTTGGCCTGGCAACATGTCTGTGGTTTGATGGTGGAAATCTGTGGCCTGGCAACATGACTGAGGTTTGATTCTGGAAGACTGTGGCCAGGGAACATGATATCGGTTTGATTCTGGAACCCAGTGTTCTGGGAACAAGACTGAGGTTTGCTTCTGGAGGCCTGTGGCCTAGGAACATGACATCGGTTGGATTCTGGAACCCTGTGGCCTGGGAACATGATTGAGGTTGTTTCTGGAAGCCTGTTCCCTGGGAACGTGACTGAGGTTTGATTCTGGAGCAATGTGTCCTGGGAATATGACTGAGGTTTGATTCTGGAAACCATTGGCCTGTGAATATGACTGATGTTAGATTGTGGAATCCTGTGGCCTGGGAACATGACATCGGTGGATTCTGGAAGCCTGTGGCCTGGGAACATGAGAACGGTTTGATTCTGGAACCCTGTGGCCTGGGAATATGTCTGAGGTTTGATGGTGGAAACCTGTGTCCTGGCAACATGACTGAGGTTTGATTCGGGAAGACTGTGGCCAGGGAACTTGATATCGGTTTGATTCTGGAACCCTGTGTCCTGGGAACAAGACTGAGGTTTGATTGTTGAAACCTGTGGCCTGCGAACATGAAAGAGGTTTGATTCCGGAACCATGTGTCCTGGGAATATGACTGAGGTTTGATTCTGGAAACATGTGGCCAGGGATCATGACTGAGGTTTGATGGCAGAACACTCTGGCCTGGCAAAATGACTGAGGCTTGATTCTGTAACCCTATCACCTGGGAACATGACTGAGGTTTGATTGTGGAGCCCTGTGGCCTGGGAACATGACATCGGTTGGATTCTGGAACCCTGTGGCCTGGGAACATGACAGAGATTTGTTTCTGGAAGCCTGTTCCCTGAAAACATGACTGAGGTTTGATTCTGGACACCTGTGTCCTGGGAACATGACTGAGGTTTGATTATGGAGCCCTGTGGCCTGGGAACATGACATTCGTGTATTCTGTTACCCTGTGTCCTGGGAAAATGAGAACGGTTTGATTCTTTAACCCTGTGGCCTGGGAACATGTCTGAGGTTTGTTGGTGGAAACCTGTGGCCTGGCAACATGACTGAGGTTTGATTGTTGAAACCTATGGCCTGGGAACATGACTGACGTTTGATTCTGGAAGCATGTGCCCTGGGAATATGACTGACGTTTGATTTTGGAAACCATTGGCCTGGGAACACGACTGATGTTAGATTGTGGAAACCTGTGTCCTGGGAACATGACATCGGTTTGGGTTCTGGTAACCTGTTGCCTGGGAACATGAAATCGGTTTCATTCTGGAAACCTGTTGCCTGGGAATATGACTGAGGTATGAAGGTGGTACCCTATGGCCTGACAACAAGACTGAGGTTTGATTCTCGATCCCTGTTGCCTGGGAAGATGACTGAGGCGTGATTCTTGAAAACTGTGGCCTGGGAACATGACATCTGTTTCGATTGTGGAATACTGTGTCTTGGGATCCTGACTGAGCCTTGGTTCTGGAACGCTGTGGACTGGGAACATGACTGAGGTTTTATTCTGGAACCCTGTAGCCTGGGAACATAACTGAGGATTGATTCTGGAACCCTGTGGCCTGGGAACATGACATCGGTGGATTCTGGAAACCTGTGTCCTGGGAACATGAGAACGGTTTGATTCTTTAACCCTGTAGCCTGGGAACATGTCTGAGGTTTGATGGTGGAAACCTGTGGCCTGGCAACATGACTGAGGTTTGATTCTGGAAGACTGTGCCCAGGGAATATGATATCCGGTTGATTCTGGAACCCTGTGTCCTGGGAACAAGACTGAGGTTTGCTTCTGGAACCCTGTGGCCTGGGAAAATGACATCGGTTGATTTTTGGAACACTGTGGCCTGGGAACATGACAGAGATTTGTTTCTGGAAGCCTGTTCCCTGGGAACAACACTGAGGCGTGATTCGGGAAAACTGTGTCCTAGGAACATGACATCTGTTTAGATTGTGGAATACTGTGCCCTGGGATCCTGACTGAGTCTTGGTTCTGGAACGCTGTGGACTGGGAATATTACTGAGGATTTATTCCGGAACCCTGTAGCCTGGGAACATAACTGAGGATTGATTCTGGAGCCCTGTGGCCTGGGAACATGACATCGGTGTATTCTGGATACTTGTGTCCTGGGAACAGGAGAATGGTTTGATTCTTTCACCCTGTGGCCTGGGAACATGTCTGATGTTTGATGGTGGAAACCTGTGGCCTGGCAACATGACTGAGGTTTGATTCTGGAAGACTGTGGCCAGGGAACTTGATATCGGTTTGATTCTGGAACCCTGTGTCCTGGGAACAAGACTGAGGTTTGCTTCTTGAACCCTGTGGCCTGGGAACATGACTGAGGTTTGTTTCTGGAAGCCTGTTCCCTGGGAACATGACTGAGGTTTGATTCTGCACACCTGTGTCCTGGGAACATGACTGAGGTTTGATTGTTGAAACCTGTGGCCTGCCAACATGACTGAGGTTTGATTTTGGAACCATGTGTCCTGGGAATATGACTGAGGTTTGATTCTGGAAAACTGTGGCCTGGGAAAATGACTGAGGTTTCATTGTGGAAACATGTGGCCTGGGATCATGACTGAAGTTTGATGGCAGAACACTCTGGCCTGGCAAAATGACGTAGGTTTGATTCTGTAAACCTATAGCCTGGGATCAAGACTGAGGTTTGTTTCTGGAAGCCTGTTCCCTGGGAATATGACATCGGTTGGATTCTGGAACCCTGTGGCCTGGGAACATGACAGAGATTTGTTTCTGGAAGCCTGTTCCCTGGGAACATGAGTGAGGTTTGATTCTGGAACCCTGTAGCCTGGGAATATAACCGAGGATTGATTCTGGAACCCTGTGTCCTGGGAACGTGACAATGTTGGATGCTGGAACCCTGTGGCCTGGGAACATGAGCATGGTTTGATTCTGGAAACCTGTTGCCTGGGAACATGTCTGAGGTTTGATGGTGGAAACCTGTGGTCTGGCAACATGACTGAGGTTTGATTCTGGAAGAGTGTGGCCAGGGAACATGATATCGTTTTGATTCTGGAACCCTGTGTCCTGGGAACAAGACTGAGGTTTGCTTCTGGAACCCTGTGGCCTGGGAACATGACATCGGTAGGATTCTGGAACCCTGTGGCCTGGGAACATGACTGAGGTTTGTTTCTGGAAGCCTGTTCCCTGGGAACATGACTGAGGTTTGATTCTGCACACCTGGGTCCAGGGAACATGACTGAGGTTTAACTGTTGAAACCTGTGGCCTGCAAAGATTAGTGAGGTTTGATTCTGGAACCATGTGTCCTGGGAATATGACTGAGGTTTGATTCTGGAAACCTGTGGCCTGGGCAAATGACTGAGGTTTCATTGTGGAAACATGTGGCCTGGGATCATGACTGAGGCTTGATGGTGGAACACTGTGGCCTGGCAACATGACTGAGGATTGATTCTGGAACCCTGTGCC
Organism: Balaenoptera physalus; assembly: GCF_965194825.1. NCBI lineage: Eukaryota > Metazoa > Chordata > Mammalia > Artiodactyla > Balaenopteridae > Balaenoptera > Balaenoptera physalus. The sequence continues at coordinate 551,322 of NW_028126513.1, read as the reverse complement.
CTGGAAACAGGACTGTGGCCTGGTACTGGGAAACCATGGCCTGGGAACTTGACATTGGTTTGATTCTGGAACCCTGTGTCCTGGGAACATGATTGAGGTTTGATGGAGGAACCCTGTGGCCTGGGAACATGACTGAGGTTTGATGGTGGCACCCTGTGCCCTGGCAACATGACTGAGGCTTGATTCTGGAACCCTGTGACCTGAGAACTTGAATGTGGTTTGATCGCATAAACCTGTGGACTGGCAACATGACTGAGGTTTGATGGTGGAACCCTGTGCACTGGGAACATGACTGAGGCCTGATACTGTAACCCCGTGGCGTGGGAACATGCCATTAGTTTGATTCTGGAATCCTGTTTCCTGGGAACATGACTGAGGTTTGATGGTTGAACCCTGTGGCCTGGCAACATGATTCAGGTTTGATTGTGGAACCCTCAGGTTTGGGAACATGACTGAGGCTTGAAGGTGGAACCCTGTTGCCTGGCAAGATGACTTAGGTTTGATTGTGGAAAACCCTGGCCTGGGAACATGACTGAGGCTTGATGGTGGAACCGTGGCCTGGCAATAGGACTGAGGTTTGATTGTGGAACCCTCTGGCCTGGGAATATGACTGAGGTTTAATTGTGGAACCCTGTGGGCTGGGAACATGACTGGGATTTTATTTTTGAAACCTGTGTCCAGGGAACATGACTGAGGTTTTATTCTGGAACCCTGTTTCTTGGGAATATGACTGAGGTTTGATTCTGGAAACCATTGGCCTGGGAACATGACATCTGTTGGATTCTGGAACCCTGTGGCTTGGGAAGATGACTGAGGTTTGATTGTGGAGCCCTGTGGCCTAGGAACATGACATCGGTTTGATTCTGAAACCCTCTTGCCTGGGAACATGACAGAGATTTGTTTCTGGAAGCCTGTTCCCTGGGAACCTGACTGAGGTTTGATTCTGGACACCCGTGGCCTGGGAAAATGTCTGAGGATTGATTGTTGAAACCTGTGGCCTGCGAACATGACTGTGGTTTGATTCTGGATCCATGTGTCCTGGGAATATGTCTGAGGTTTGATTCTGGAAACCTGTGCCCTGGCAAAATGACTGAGGCTTGATTCTGGAACCCTATGGCCTGGGAACTTGCCTGAGGTTTGATGGCAGAAACCTGTGGACTGGCAACATGACTGAGGATTGAGTGCGGAACTCTGTGCACTGGAAACATGACTGTGGCCTGGTACTGGAAAACCATGGCCTGGGAATTTGTCTTTGGTTTGATTCTGGAACCCTGTTTCCTGGGAACATGACTGAGGTTTGATGGTTGAACCCTGTGGCCTGGCAACATGATTGAGGTTTGATTTTGGAACCCTCAGGTTTGGGAACATGACTGAGGCTTGATGGTGGAAGCCTGTGTCCTGGCAACATGACTGAGGTTTGATGGTGGAACCCTGTGGCCTGGCAAGATGACTTAGGTTTGATTGTGGAACACTCTGGCCTGGGAAAATGACTGAGGCTTGATGGTGGACCGTGGCCTGGCAATAGGACTAAGGTTTGATTGTGGAACCCTCTAGCCTGGGTGTATGACTGAGGTTTGATGGTGGTACCCTATGGTCTGGCAACATGAGTGAGGTTTGATTCTGCATCCCTGTGGCCTGGGAACAAGACTGAGGCGTGATTCTTGAAAACTGTGGCCTGGGAACATGACATCTGTTTAGATTGTGGAATACTGTGCCCTGGGATCCTGACTGAGCCTTGGTTCTGGAACCCTGTGGACTGGGAACATGACATCAGTTGGATACTGGAACCCTGTGGCTTGGAAACATGACTGAGGTTTGTTTCTGGAAGCCTGTTCCCTGGGAACGTGACTGAGGTTTGATTCTGTAACCCTATCGCCTGGGAACATGACTGAGGTTTGATTGTGGAGCCCTGTAGCCTGGGAACATGACATCGGTTGGATTCTGGAACCCTGTCGCCTGGGAACATGACAGAGATTTGTTTCTGGAAGCCTGTTCCCTGGGAACATGACAGGTTTCATTGTGGAATCATGTGGCCTGGGATCAAGACTGAGGTTTGATTGTGGAACCCTGTGGTCTGGAAACATGACATCGGTTGGATTCTGGAACCCTGTGGCCTGGGAACATGACAGAGATTTGTTTCTGGAAGCCTGTTCCCTGGGAACATGAGTGAGGTTTGATTCTGGAAGAGTGTGGCCAGTGAACATGATATCGTTTTGATTCTGGAACCCTGTGTCCTGGGAACAAGACTGAGGTTGGCTTCTGGAACCCTGTTGCCTGGGAACATGCCATCGGTTGGATTCTGGAACCCTGTGGCCTGGGAACATGACTGAGGTTTGTTTCTGGAAGCCTGTTCCCTGGGAACATGACTGAGGTTTGATTCTGCACACCTGTGTCCTGGGAACATGACTGAGGTTTAACTGTTGAAACCTGTGGCCTGCAAAGATGAGTGAGGTTTGATTCTGGAACCCTGTGGCCTGGGAACATGACTGAGGTTTGTTTTTGGAAGCCTGTTCCCTGGGAACATGACTGATGTTTGATTCTGGAACCATGTGTCCTGGGAATATGACTGAGGTTTGATTCTGGAAACCTGTGGCCTGGGAAAATGACTGAGGTTTCATTGGGGAAACATGTGGCCTGGGATCATGACTGAGGTTTGATGGCGGAACACACTGGCCTGGCAAAATGATTGAGGCTTGATTCTGGAACCCTGTGGCCTGGGAACTTGACTGAGGTTTGATTCTGGAAGACTGTGGCCAGGGAACATGATATCGGGTTGATTGTGGAAACCAGTGTCCTGGGAACAAGACTGAGGTTTGCTTCTGGAACGCAGTGGCCTGGGAACATGACAGAGGATTGTTTCTGGAAGCCTGTTCCCTGGGAACAACACTGAGGCGTGATTCGGGAAAACTGTGTCCTAGGAACATGACATCTGTTTAGATTGTGGAATACTGTGCCCTGGGATCCTGACTGAGTCTTGGTTCTGGAACGCTGTGGACTGGGAATATTACTGAGGATTTATTCCGGAACGCTGTAGCCTGGGAACATAACTGAGGATTGATTCTGGAGCCCTGTGGCCTGGGAATATGACATCGGTGTATTCTGGATACTTGTGTCCTGGGAACAGGAGAATGGTTTGATTCTTTCACCCTGTGGCCTGGGAACATGTCTGATGTTTGATGGTGGAAACCTGTGGCCTGGCAACATGACTGAGGTTTGATTCTGGAAGACTGTGGCCAGGGAACTTGATATCGGTTTGATTCTGGAACCCTGTGTCCTGGGAACAAGACTGAGGTTTGCTTCTTGAACCCTGTGGCCTGGGAACATGACATCGGTTGGATTCTGGAACCCTGTGGCCTGGGAACATGACTGAGGTTTGTTTCTGGAAGCCTGTTCCCTGGGAACATGACTGAGGTTTGATTCTGCACACCTGTGTCCTGGGAACATGACTGAGGTTTGATTGTTGAAACCTGTGGCCTGCCAACATGACTGAGGTTTGATTTTGGAACCATGTGTCCTGGGAATATGACTGAGGTTTGATTCTGGAAAACTGTGGCCTGGGAAAATGACTGAGGTTTCATTGTGGAAACATGTGGCCTGGGATCATGACTGAAGTTTGATGGCAGAACACTCTGGCCTGGCAAAATGACGTAGGTTTGATTCTGTAAACCTATAGCCTGGGATCAAGACTGAGGTTTGTTTCTGGAAGCCTGTTCCCTGGGAATATGACATCGGTTGGATTCTGGAACCCTGTGGCCTGGGAACATGACAGAGATTTGTTTCTGGAAGCCTGTTCCCTGGGAACATGAGTGAGGTTTGATTCTGGAACCCTGTAGCCTGGGAATATAACCGAGGATTGATTCTGGAACCCTGTGTCCTGGGAACGTGACAATGGTGGATGCTGGAACCCTGTGGCCTGGGAACATGAGCATGGTTTGATTCTGGAAACCTGTTGCCTGGGAACATGTCTGAGGTTTGATGGTGGAAACCTGTGGTCTGGCAACATGACTGAGGTTTGATTCTGGAAGAGTGTGGCCAGGGAACATGATATCGTTTTGATTCTGGAACCCTGTGTCCTGGGAACAAGACTGAGGTTTGCTTCTGGAACCCTGTGGCCTGGGAACATGACATCGGTTGGATTCTGGAACCCTGTGGCCTGGGAACATGACTGAGGTTTGTTTCTGGAAGCCTGTTCCCTGGGAACATGACTGAGGTTTGATTCTGCACACCTGGGTCCAGGGAACATGACTGAGGTTTAACTGTTGAAACCTGTGGCCTGCAAAGATTAGTGAGGTTTGATTCTGGAACCATGTGTCCTGGGAATATGACTGAGGTTTGATTCTGGAAACCTGTGGCCTGGGCAAATGACTGAGGTTTCATTGTGGAAACATGTGGCCTGGGATCATGACTGAGGCTTGATGGTGGAACACTGTGGCCTGGCAACATGACTGAGGATTGATTCTGGAACCCTGTGCCCTGGAAACAGGACTGTGGCCTGGTACTGGGAAACCATGGCCTGGGAACTTGACATTGGTTTGATTCTGGAACCCTGTGTCCTGGGAACATGATTGAGGTTTGATGGAGGAACCCTGTGGCCTGGGAACATGACTGAGGTTTGATGGTGGCACCCTGTGCCCTGGCAACATGACTGAGGCTTGATTCTGGAACCCTGTGACCTGAGAACTTGAATGTGGTTTGATCGCATAAACCTGTGGACTGGCAACATGACTGAGGTTTGATGGTGGAACCCTGTGCACTGGGAACATGACTGAGGCCTGATACTGTAACCCCGTGGCGTGGGAACATGCCATTAGTTTGATTCTGGAATCCTGTTTCCTGGGAACATGACTGAGGTTTGATGGTTGAACCCTGTGGCCTGGCAACATGATTCAGGTTTGATTGTGGAACCCTCAGGTTTGGGAACATGACTGAGGCTTGAAGGTGGAACCCTGTTGCCTGGCAAGATGACTTAGGTTTGATTGTGGAAAACCCTGGCCTGGGAACATGACTGAGGCTTGATGGTGGAACCGTGGCCTGGCAATAGGACTGAGGTTTGATTGTGGAACCCTCTGGCCTGGGAATATGACTGAGGTTTAATTGTGGAACCCTGTGGGCTGGGAACATGACTGGGATTTTATTTTTGAAACCTGTGTCCAGGGAACATGACTGAGGTTTTATTCTGGAACCCTGTTTCTTGGGAATATGACTGAGGTTTGATTCTGGAAACCATTGGCCTGGGAACATGACATCTGTTGGATTCTGGAACCCTGTGGCTTGGGAAGATGACTGAGGTTTGATTGTGGAGCCCTGTGGCCTAGGAACATGACATCGGTTTGATTCTGAAACCCTCTTGCCTGGGAACATGACAGAGATTTGTTTCTGGAAGCCTGTTCCCTGGGAACCTGACTGAGGTTTGATTCTGGACACCCGTGGCCTGGGAAAATGTCTGAGGATTGATTGTTGAAACCTGTGGCCTGCGAACATGACTGTGGTTTGATTCTGGATCCATGTGTCCTGGGAATATGTCTGAGGTTTGATTCTGGAAACCTGTGCCCTGGCAAAATGACTGAGGCTTGATTCTGGAACCCTATGGCCTGGGAACTTGCCTGAGGTTTGATGGCAGAAACCTGTGGACTGGCAACATGACTGAGGATTGAGTGCGGAACTCTGTGCACTGGAAACATGACTGTGGCCTGGTACTGGAAAACCATGGCCTGGGAATTTGTCTTTGGTTTGATTCTGGAACCCTGTTTCCTGGGAACATGACTGAGGTTTGATGGTTGAACCCTGTGGCCTGGCAACATGATTGAGGTTTGATTTTGGAACCCTCAGGTTTGGGAACATGACTGAGGCTTGATGGTGGAAGCCTGTGTCCTGGCAACATGACTGAGGTTTGATGGTGGAACCCTGTGGCCTGGCAAGATGACTTAGGTTTGATTGTGGAACACTCTGGCCTGGGAAAATGACTGAGGCTTGATGGTGGACCGTGGCCTGGCAATAGGACTAAGGTTTGATTGTGGAACCCTCTGGCCTGGGTGTATGACTGAGGTTTGATGGTGGTACCCTATGGTCTGGCAACATGAGTGAGGTTTGATTCTGCATCCCTGTGGCCTGGGAACAAGACTGAGGCGTGATTCTTGAAAACTGTGGCCTGGGAACATGACATCTGTTTAGATTGTGGAATACTGTGCCCCGGGATCCTGACTGAGCCTTGGTTCTGGAACCCTGTGGACTGGGAACATGACATCAGTTGGATACTGGAACCCTGTGGCTTGGAAACATGACTGAGGTTTGTTTCTGGAAGCCTGTTCCCTGGGAACGTGACTGAGGTTTGATTCTGTAACCCTATCGCCTGGGAACATGACTGAGGTTTGATTGTGGAGCCCTGTAGCCTGGGAACATGACATCGGTTGGATTCTGGAACCCTGTCGCCTGGGAACATGACAGAGATTTGTTTCTGGAAGCCTGTTCCCTGGGAACATGACAGGTTTCATTGTGGAATCATGTGGCCTGGGATCAAGACTGAGGTTTGATTGTGGAACCCTGTGGTCTGGAAACATGACATCGGTTGGATTCTGGAACCCTGTGGCCTGGGAACATGACAGAGATTTGTTTCTGGAAGCCTGTTCCCTGGGAACATGAGTGAGGTTTGATTCTGGAAGAGTGTGGCCAGTGAACATGATATCGTTTTGATTCTGGAACCCTGTGTCCTGGGAACAAGACTGAGGTTGGCTTCTGGAACCCTGTTGCCTGGGAACATGCCATCGGTTGGATTCTGGAACCCTGTGGCCTGGGAACATGACTGAGGTTTGTTTCTGGAAGCCTGTTCCCTGGGAACATGACTGAGGTTTGATTCTGCACACCTGTGTCCTGGGAACATGACTGAGGTTTAACTGTTGAAACCTGTGGCCTGCAAAGATGAGTGAGGTTTGATTCTGGAACCCTGTGGCCTGGGAACATGACTGAGGTTTGTTTTTGGAAGCCTGTTCCCTGGGAACATGACTGATGTTTGATTCTGGAACCATGTGTCCTGGGAATATGACTGAGGTTTGATTCTGGAAACCTGTGGCCTGGGAAAATGACTGAGGTTTCATTGGGGAAACATGTGGCCTGGGATCATGACTGAGGTTTGATGGCGGAACACACTGGCCTGGCAAAATGATTGAGGCTTGATTCTGGAACCCTGTGGCCTGGGAACTTGACTGAGGTTTGATTCTGGAAGACTGTGGCCAGGGAACATGATATCGGGTTGATTGTGGAAACCAGTGTCCTGGGAACAAGACTGAGGTTTGCTTCTGGAACGCAGTGGCCTGGGAACATGACAGAGGATTGTTTCTGGAAGCCTGTTCCCTGGGAACAACACTGAGGCGTGATTCGGGAAAACTGTGTCCTAGGAACATGACATCTGTTTAGATTGTGGAATACTGTGCCCTGGGATCCTGACTGAGTCTTGGTTCTGGAACGCTGTGGACTGGGAATATTACTGAGGATTTATTCCGGAACCCTGTAGGCTGGGAACATAACTGAGGATTGATTCTGGAGCCCTGTGGCCTGGGAACATGACATCGGTGTATTCTGGATACTTGTGTCCTGGGAACAGGAGAATGGTTTGATTCTTTCACCCTGTGGCCTGGGAACATGTCTGATGTTTGATGGTGGAAACCTGTGGCCTGGCAACATGACTGAGGTTTGATTCTGGAAGACTGTGGCCAGGGAACTTGATATCGGTTTGATTCTGGAACCCTGTGTCCTGGGAACAAGACTGAGGTTTGCTTCTTGAACCCTGTGGCCTGGGAACATGACTGAGGTTTGTTTCTGGAAGCCTGTTCCCTGGGAACATGACTGAGGTTTGATTCTGCACACCTGTGTCCTGGGAACATGACTGAGGTTTGATTGTTGAAACCTGTGGCCTGCCAACATGACTGAGGTTTGATTTTGGAACCATGTGTCCTGGGAATATGACTGAGGTTTGATTCTGGAAAACTGTGGCCTGGGAAAATGACTGAGGTTTCATTGTGGAAACATGTGGCCTGGGATCATGACTGAAGTTTGATGGCAGAACACTCTGGCCTGGCAAAATGACGTAGGTTTGATTCTGTAAACCTATAGCCTGGGATCAAGACTGAGGTTTGTTTCTGGAAGCCTGTTCCCTGGGAATATGACATCGGTTGGATTCTGGAACCCTGTGGCCTGGGAACATGACAGAGATTTGTTTCTGGAAGCCTGTTCCCTGGGAACATGAGTGAGGTTTGATTCTGGAACCCTGTAGCCTGGGAATATAACCGAGGATTGATTCTGGAACCCTGTGTCCTGGGAACGTGACAATGTTGGATGCTGGAACCCTGTGGCCTGGGAACATGAGCATGGTTTGATTCTGGAAACCTGTTGCCTGGGAACATGTCTGAGGTTTGATGGTGGAAACCTGTGGTCTGGCAACATGACTGAGGTTTGATTCTGGAAGAGTGTGGCCAGGGAACATGATATTGTTTTGATTCTGGAACCCTGTGTCCTGGGAACAAGACTGAGGTTTGCTTCTGGAACCCTGTGGCCTGGGAACATGACATCGGTAGGATTCTGGAACCCTGTGGCCTGGGAACATGACTGAGGTTTGTTTCTGGAAGCCTGTTCCCTGGGAACATGACTGAGGTTTGATTCTGCACACCTGGGTCCAGGGAACATGACTGAGGTTTAACTGTTGAAACCTGTGGCCTGCAAAGATTAGTGAGGTTTGATTCTGGAACCATGTGTCCTGGGAATATGACTGAGGTTTGATTCTGGAAACCTGTGGCCTGGGCAAATGACTGAGGTTTCATTGTGGAAACATGTGGCCTGGGATCATGACTGAGGCTTGATGGTGGAACACTGTGGCCTGGCAACATGACTGAGGATTGATTCTGGAACCCTGTGCCCTGGAAACAGGACTGTGGCCTGGTACTGGGAAACCATGGCCTGGGAACTTGACATTGGTTTGATTCTGGAACCCTGTGTCCTGGGAACATGATTGAGGTTTGATGGAGGAACCCTGTGGCCTGGGAACATGACTGAGGTTTGATGGTGGCACCCTGTGCCCTGGCAACATGACTGAGGCTTGATTCTGGAACCCTGTGACCTGAGAACTTGAATGTGGTTTGATCGCATAAACCTGTGGACTGGCAACATGACTGAGGTTTGATGGTGGAACCCTGTGCACTGGGAACATGACTGAGGCCTGATACTGTAACCCCGTGGCGTGGGAACATGCCATTAGTTTGATTCTGGAATCCTGTTTCCTGGGAACATGACTGAGGTTTGATGGTTGAACCCTGTGGCCTGGCAACATGATTCAGGTTTGATTGTGGAACCCTCAGGTTTGGGAACATGACTGAGGCTTGAAGGTGGAACCCTGTTGCCTGGCAAGATGACTTAGGTTTGATTGTGGAAAACCCTGGCCTGGGAACATGACTGAGGCTTGATGGTGGAACCGTGGCCTGGCAATAGGACTGAGGTTTGATTGTGGAACCCTCTGGCCTGGGAATATGACTGAGGTTTAATTGTGGAACCCTGTGGGCTGGGAACATGACTGGGATTTTATTTTTGAAACCTGTGTCCAGGGAACATGACTGAGGTTTTATTCTGGAACCCTGTTTCTTGGGAATATGACTGAGGTTTGATTCTGGAAACCATTGGCCTGGGAACATGACATCTGTTGGATTCTGGAACCCTGTGGCTTGGGAAGATGACTGAGGTTTGATTGTGGAGCCCTGTGGCCTAGGAACATGACATCGGTTTGATTCTGAAACCCTCTTGCCTGGGAACATGACAGAGATTTGTTTCTGGAAGCCTGTTCCCTGGGAACCTGACTGAGGTTTGATTCTGGACACCCGTGGCCTGGGAAAATGTCTGAGGATTGATTGTTGAAACCTGTGGCCTGCGAACATGACTGTGGTTTGATTCTGGATCCATGTGTCCTGGGAATATGTCTGAGGTTTGATTCTGGAAACCTGTGCCCTGGCAAAATGACTGAGGCTTGATTCTGGAACCCTATGGCCTGGGAACTTGCCTGAGGTTTGATGGCAGAAACCTGTGGACTGGCAACATGACTGAGGATTGAGTGCGGAACTCTGTGCACTGGAAACATGACTGTGGCCTGGTACTGGAAAACCATGGCCTGGGAATTTGTCTTTGGTTTGATTCTGGAACCCTGTTTCCTGGGAACATGACTGAGGTTTGATGGTTGAACCCTGTGGCCTGGCAACATGATTGAGGTTTGATTTTGGAACCCTCAGGTTTGGGAACATGACTGAGGCTTGATGGTGGAAGCCTGTGTCCTGGCAACATGACTGAGGTTTGATGGTGGAACCCTGTGGCCTGGCAAGATGACTTAGGTTTGATTGTGGAACACTCTGGCCTGGGAAAATGACTGAGGCTTGATGGTGGACCGTGGCCTGGCAATAGGACTAAGGTTTGATTGTGGAACCCTCTGGCCTGGGTGTATGACTGAGGTTTGATGGTGGTACCCTATGGTCTGGCAACATGAGTGAGGTTTGATTCTGCATCCCTGTGGCCTGGGAACAAGACTGAGGCGTGATTCTTGAAAACTGTGGCCTGGGAACATGACATCTGTTTAGATTGTGGAATACTGTGCCCTGGGATCCTGACTGAGCCTTGGTTCTGGAACCCTGTGGACTGGGAACATGACATCGGTTGGATACTGGAACCCTGTGGCTTGGAAACATGACTGAGGTTTGTTTCTGGAAGCCTGTTCCTTGGGAACATGACTGAGGTTTCCTTATGCAATCACGTGGCCTGGGATCAAGACTGAGGTTTGATTGTGGAACCCTGTGGTCTGGAAACATGACATCGGTTGGATTGTGGAACCCTGTGGCCTGGGAACATGACAGAGATTTGTTTCTGGAAGCCTGTTCCCTGGGAACATGAGTGAGGTTTGATTCTGGAACCCTGTAGCCTGGGAATATAACCGAGGATTGATTGTGGAACCCTGTGGCCTGGGAACGTGACATTGGTGGATGTTGGAACCCTGTGGCCTGGGAACATGAGAATGGTTTGATTCTGGAAACCTGTGGCCTGGGAACATGTCTGAGGTTTGATGGTGGAAACCTGTGGTCTGGCAACATGACTGAGGTTTGTTTTTGGAAGCCTGTTCCCTGGGAACATGACTGATGTTTGATTCTGGAACCATGTGTCCTGGGAATATGACTGAGGTTTGATTCTGGAAATATGTGGCCTGGGAAAATTACTGAGGTTTCATTGTGGAAACATGTGGCCTGGGATCATGACTGAGGTTTGATGGCGGAACACACTGGCCTGGCAAAATGATTGAGGCTTGATTCTGGAACCCTGTGGCCTGGGAACTTGACTGAGGTTTGATTCTGGAAACCTGTGCCCTGGCAAAATGACTGAGGCTTGATTCTGGAACCCTATGGCCTGGGAACTTGCCTGAGGTTTGATGGCAGAAACCTGTGGACTGGCAACATGACTGAGGATTGAGTGCGGAACTCTGTGCACTGGAAACATGACTGTGGCCTGGTACTGGAAAACCATGGCCTGGGAATTTGTCTTTGGTTTGATTCTGGAACCCTGTTTCCTGGGAACATGACTGAGGTTTGATGGTTGAACCCTGTGGCCTGGCAACATGATTGAGGTTTGATTTTGGAACCCTCAGGTTTGGGAACATGACTGAGGCTTGATGGTGGAAGCCTGTGTCCTGGCAACATGACTGAGGTTTGATGGTGGAACCCTGTGGCCTGGCAAGATGACTTAGGTTTGATTGTGGAACACTCTGGCCTGGGAAAATGACTGAGGCTTGATGGTGGACCGTGGCCTGGCAATAGGACTAAGGTTTGATTGTGGAACCCTCTGGCCTGGGTGTATGACTGAGGTTTGATGGTGGTACCCTATGGTCTGGCAACATGAGTGAGGTTTGATTCTGCATCCCTGTGGCCTGGGAACAAGACTGAGGCGTGATTCTTGAAAACTGTGGCCTGGGAACATGACATCTGTTTAGATTGTGGAATACTGTGCCCTGGGATCCTGACTGAGCCTTGGTTCTGGAACCCTGTGGACTGGGAACATGACATCGGTTGGATACTGGAACCCTGTGGCTTGGAAACATGACTGAGGTTTGTTTCTGGAAGCCTGTTCCCTGGGAACGTGACTGAGGTTTGATTCTGTAACCCTATCGCCTGGGAACATGACTGAGGTTTGATTGTGGAGCCCTGTGGTCTGGAAACATGACATCGGTTGGATTCTGGAACCCTGTGGCCTGGGAACATGACAGAGATTTGTTTCTGGAAGCCTGTTCCCTGGGAACATGAGTGAGGTTTGATTCTGGAAGAGTGTGGCCAGTGAACATGATATCGTTTTGATTCTGGAACCCTGTGTCCTGGGAACAAGACTGAGGTTGGCTTCTGGAACCCTGTTGCCTGGGAACATGCCATCGGTTGGATTCTGGAACCCTGTGGCCTGGGAACATGACTGAGGTTTGTTTCTGGAAGCCTGTTCCCTGGGAACATGACTGAGGTTTGATTCTGCACACCTGTGTCCTGGGAACATGACTGAGGTTTAACTGTTGAAACCTGTGGCCTGCAAAGATGAGTGAGGTTTGATTCTGGAACCCTGTGGCCTGGGAACATGACTGAGGTTTGTTTTTGGAAGCCTGTTCCCTGGGAACATGACTGATGTTTGATTCTGGAACCATGTGTCCTGGGAATATGACTGAGGTTTGATTCTGGAAACCTGTGGCCTGGGAAAATGACTGAGGTTTCATTGGGGAAACATGTGGCCTGGGATCATGACTGAGGTTTGATGGCGGAACACACTGGCCTGGCAAAATGATTGAGGCTTGATTCTGGAACCCTGTGGCCTGGGAACTTGACTGAGGTTTGATTCTGGAAGACTGTGGCCAGGGAACATGATATCGGGTTGATTGTGGAAACCAGTGTCCTGGGAACAAGACTGAGGTTTGCTTCTGGAACGCAGTGGCCTGGGAACATGACAGAGGATTGTTTCTGGAAGCCTGTTCCCTGGGAACAACACTGAGGCGTGATTCGGGAAAACTGTGTCCTAGGAACATGACATCTGTTTAGATTGTGGAATACTGTGCCCTGGGATCCTGACTGAGTCTTGGTTCTGGAACGCTGTGGACTGGGAATATTACTGAGGATTTATTCCGGAACCCTGTAGCCTGGGAACATAACTGAGGATTGATTCTGGAGCCCTGTGGCCTGGGAACATGACATCGGTGTATTCTGGATACTTGTGTCCTGGGAACAGGAGAATGGTTTGATTCTTTCACCCTGTGGCCTGGGAACATGTCTGATGTTTGATGGTGGAAACCTGTGGCCTGGCAACATGACTGAGGTTTGATTCTGGAAGACTGTGGCCAGGGAACTTGATATCGGTTTGATTCTGGAACCCTGTGTCCTGGGAACAAGACTGAGGTTTGCTTCTTGAACCCTGTGGCCTGGGAACATGACATCGGTTGGATTCTGGAACCCTGTGGCCTGGGAACATGACTGAGGTTTGTTTCTGGAAGCCTGTTCCCTGGGAACATGACTGAGGTTTGATTCTGCACACCTGTGTCCTGGGAACATGACTGAGGTTTGATTGTTGAAACCTGTGGCCTGCCAACATGACTGAGGTTTGATTTTGGAACCATGTGTCCTGGGAATATGACTGAGGTTTGATTCTGGAAAACTGTGGCCTGGGAAAATGACTGAGGTTTGTTTCTGGAAGCCTGTTCCCTGGAAACATGACTGAGGTTTGATTCTGCACACCTGTGTCCTGGGAACATGACTGAGGTTTGATTGTTGAAACCTGTGGCCTGCCAACATGACTGAGGTTTGATTTTGGAACCATGTGTCCTGGGAATATGACTGAGGTTTGATTCTGGAAACCATTGGCCTGGGAACATGACATCTGTTGGATTCTGGAACCCTGTGGCTTGGGAAGATGACTGAGGTTTGATTGTGGAGCCCTGTGGCCTAGGAACATGACATCGGTTTGATTCTGAAACCCTCTTGCCTGGGAACATGACAGAGATTTGTTTCTGGAAGCCTGTTCCCTGGGAACCTGACTGAGGTTTGATTCTGGACACCCGTGGCCTGGGAAAATGTCTGAGGATTGATTGTTGAAACCTGTGGCCTGCGAACATGACTGTGGTTTGATTCTGGATCCATGTGTCCTGGGAATATGTCTGAGGTTTGATTCTGGAAACCTGTGCCCTGGCAAAATGACTGAGGCTTGATTCTGGAACCCTATGGCCTGGGAACTTGCCTGAGGTTTGATGGCAGAAACCTGTGGACTGGCAACATGACTGAGGATTGAGTGCGGAACTCTGTGCACTGGAAACATGACTGTGGCCTGGTACTGGAAAACCATGGCCTGGGAATTTGTCTTTGGTTTGATTCTGGAACCCTGTTTCCTGGGAACATGACTGAGGTTTGATGGTTGAACCCTGTGGCCTGGCAACATGATTGAGGTTTGATTTTGGAACCCTCAGGTTTGGGAACATGACTGAGGCTTGATGGTGGAAGCCTGTGTCCTGGCAACATGACTGAGGTTTGATGGTGGAACCCTGTGGCCTGGCAAGATGACTTAGGTTTGATTGTGGAACACTCTGGCCTGGGAAAATGACTGAGGCTTGATGGTGGACCGTGGCCTGGCAATAGGACTAAGGTTTGATTGTGGAACCCTCTGGCCTGGGTGTATGACTGAGGTTTGATGGTGGTACCCTATGGTCTGGCAACATGAGTGAGGTTTGATTCTGCATCCCTGTGGCCTGGGAACAAGACTGAGGCGTGATTCTTGAAAACTGTGGCCTGGGAACATGACATCTGTTTAGATTGTGGAATACTGTGCCCCGGGATCCTGACTGAGCCTTGGTTCTGGAACCCTGTGGACTGGGAACATGACATCAGTTGGATACTGGAACCCTGTGGCTTGGAAACATGACTGAGGTTTGTTTCTGGAAGCCTGTTCCCTGGGAACGTGACTGAGGTTTGATTCTGTAACCCTATCGCCTGGGAACATGACTGAGGTTTGATTGTGGAGCCCTGTAGCCTGGGAACATGACATCGGTTGGATTCTGGAACCCTGTCGCCTGGGAACATGACAGAGATTTGTTTCTGGAAGCCTGTTCCCTGGGAACATGACAGGTTTCATTGTGGAATCATGTGGCCTGGGATCAAGACTGAGGTTTGATTGTGGAACCCTGTGGTCTGGAAACATGACATCGGTTGGATTCTGGAACCCTGTGGCCTGGGAACATGACAGAGATTTGTTTCTGGAAGCCTGTTCCCTGGGAACATGAGTGAGGTTTGATTCTGGAAGAGTGTGGCCAGTGAACATGATATCGTTTTGATTCTGGAACCCTGTGTCCTGGGAACAAGACTGAGGTTTGCTTCTGGAACCCTGTTGCCTGGGAACATGCCATCGGTTGGATTCTGGAACCCTGTGGCCTGGGAACATGACTGAGGTTTGTTTCTGGAAGCCTGTTCCCTGGGAACATGACTGAGGTTTGATTCTGCACACCTGTGTCCTGGGAACATGACTGAGGTTTAACTGTTGAAACCTGTGGCCTGCAAAGATGAGTGAGGTTTGATTCTGGAACCCTGTGGCCTGGGAACATGACTGAGGTTTGTTTTTGGAAGCCTGTTCCCTGGGAACATGACTGATGTTTGATTCTGGAACCATGTGTCCTGGGAATATGACTGAGGTTTGATTCTGGAAACCTGTGGCCTGGGAAAATGACTGAGGTTTCATTGGGGAAACATGTGGCCTGGGATCATGACTGAGGTTTGATGGCGGAACACACTGGCCTGGCAAAATGATTGAGGCTTGATTCTGGAACCCTGTGGCCTGGGAACTTGACTGAGGTTTGATTCTGGAAGACTGTGGCCAGGGAACATGATATCGGGTTGATTGTGGAAACCAGTGTCCTGGGAACAAGACTGAGGTTTGCTTCTGGAACGCAGTGGCCTGGGAACATGACAGAGGATTGTTTCTGGAAGCCTGTTCCCTGGGAACAACACTGAGGCGTGATTCGGGAAAACTGTGTCCTAGGAACATGACATCTGTTTAGATTGTGGAATACTGTGCCCTGGGATCCTGACTGAGTCTTGGTTCTGGAACGCTGTGGACTGGGAATATTACTGAGGATTTATTCCGGAACCCTGTAGGCTGGGAACATAACTGAGGATTGATTCTGGAGCCCTGTGGCCTGGGAACATGACATCGGTGTATTCTGGATACTTGTGTCCTGGGAACAGGAGAATGGTTTGATTCTTTCACCCTGTGGCCTGGGAACATGTCTGATGTTTGATGGTGGAAACCTGTGGCCTGGCAACATGACTGAGGTTTGATTCTGGAAGACTGTGGCCAGGGAACTTGATATCGGTTTGATTCTGGAACCCTGTGTCCTGGGAACAAGACTGAGGTTTGCTTCTTGAACCCTGTGGCCTGGGAACATGACATCGGTTGGATTCTGGAACCCTGTGGCCTGGGAACATGACTGAGGTTTGTTTCTGGAAGCCTGTTCCCTGGGAACATGACTGAGGTTTGATTCTGCACACCTGTGTCCTGGGAACATGACTGAGGTTTGATTGTTGAAACCTGTGGCCTGCCAACATGACTGAGGTTTGATTTTGGAACCATGTGTCCTGGGAATATGACTGAGGTTTGATTCTGGAAAACTGTGGCCTGGGAAAATGACTGAGGTTTGTTTCTGGAAGCCTGTTCCCTGGGAACATGACTGAGGTTTGATTCTGCACACCTGTGTCCTGGGAACATGACTGAGGTTTGATTGTTGAAACCTGTGGCCTGCCAACATGACTGAGGTTTGATTTTGGAACCATGTGTCCTGGGAATATGACTGAGGTTTGATTCTGGAAACCATTGGCCTGGGAACATGACATCTGTTGGATTCTGGAACCCTGTGGCTTGGGAAGATGACTGAGGTTAGATTGTGGAGCCCTGTGGCCTAGGAACATGACATCGGTTTGATTCTGAAACCCTCTTGCCTGGGAACATGACAGAGATTTGTTTCTGGAAGCCTGTTCCCTGGGAACCTGACTGAGGTTTGATTCTGGACACCCGTGGCCTGGGAAAATGTCTGAGGATTGATTGTTGAAACCTGTGGCCTGCGAACATGACTGAGGTTTGATTCTGGATCCATGTGTCCTGGGAATATGTCTGAGGTTTGATTCTGGAAACCTGTGCCCTGGCAAAATGACTGAGGCTTGATTCTGGAACCCTATGGCCTGGGAACTTGCCTGAGGTTTGATGGCAGAAACCTGTGGACTGGCAACATGACTGAGGATTGAGTGCGGAACTCTGTGCACTGGAAACATGACTGTGGCCTGGTACTGGAAAACCATGGCCTGGGAATTTGTCTTTGGTTTGATTCTGGAACCCTGTTTCCTGGGAACATGACTGAGGTTTGATGGTTGAACCCTGTGGCCTGGCAACATGATTGAGGTTTGATTTTGGAACCCTCAGGTTTGGGAACATGACTGAGGCTTGATGGTGGAAGCCTGTGTCCTGGCAACATGACTGAGGTTTGATGGTGGAACCCTGTGGCCTGGCAAGATGACTTAGGTTTGATTGTGGAACACTCTGGCCTGGGAAAATGACTGAGGCTTGATGGTGGACCGTGGCCTGGCAATAGGACTAAGGTTTGATTGTGGAACCCTCTGGCCTGGGTGTATGACTGAGGTTTGATGGTGGTACCCTATGGTCTGGCAACATGAGTGAGGTTTGATTCTGCATCCCTGTGGCCTGGGAACAAGACTGAGGCGTGATTCTTGAAAACTGTGGCCTGGGAACATGACATCTGTTTAGATTGTGGAATACTGTGCCCCGGGATCCTGACTGAGCCTTGGTTCTGGAACCCTGTGGACTGGGAACATGACATCAGTTGGATACTGGAACCCTGTGGCTTGGAAACATGACTGAGGTTTGTTTCTGGAAGCCTGTTCCCTGGGAACGTGACTGAGGTTTGATTCTGTAACCCTATCGCCTGGGAACATGACTGAGGTTTGATTGTGGAGCCCTGTAGCCTGGGAACATGACATCGGTTGGATTCTGGAACCCTGTCGCCTGGGAACATGACAGAGATTTGTTTCTGGAAGCCTGTTCCCTGGGAACATGACAGGTTTCATTGTGGAATCATGTGGCCTGGGATCAAGACTGAGGTTTGATTGTGGAACCCTGTGGTCTGGAAACATGACATCGGTTGGATTCTGGAACCCTGTGGCCTGGGAACATGACAGAGATTTGTTTCTGGAAGCCTGTTCCCTGGGAACATGAGTGAGGTTTGATTCTGGAAGAGTGTGGCCAGTGAACATGATATCGTTTTGATTCTGGAACCCTGTGTCCTGGGAACAAGACTGAGGTTGGCTTCTGGAACCCTGTGGCCTGGGAACATGCCATCGGTTGGATTCTGGAACCCTGTGGCCTGGGAACATGACTGAGGTTTGTTTCTGGAAGCCTGTTCCCTGGGAACATGACTGAGGTTTGATTCTGCACACCTGTGTCCTGGGAACATGACTGAGGTTTAACTGTTGAAACCTGTGGCCTGCAAAGATGAGTGAGGTTTGATTCTGGAACCCTGTGGCCTGGGAACATGACTGAGGTTTGTTTTTGGAAGCCTGTTCCCTGGGAACATGACTGATGTTTGATTCTGGAACCATGTGTCCTGGGAATATGACTGAGGTTTGATTCTGGAAACCTGTGGCCTGGGAAAATGACTGAGGTTTCATTGGGGAAACATGTGGCCTGGGATCATGACTGAGGTTTGATGGCGGAACACACTGGCCTGGCAAAATGATTGAGGCTTGATTCTGGAACCCTGTGGCCTGGGAACTTGACTGAGGTTTGATTCTGGAAGACTGTGGCCAGGGAACATGATATCGGGTTGATTGTGGAAACCAGTGTCCTGGGAACAAGACTGAGGTTTGCTTCTGGAACGCAGTGGCCTGGGAACATGACAGAGGATTGTTTCTGGAAGCCTGTTCCCTGGGAACAACACTGAGGCGTGATTCGGGAAAACTGTGTCCTAGGAACATGACATCTGTTTAGATTGTGGAATACTGTGCCCTGGGATCCTGACTGAGTCTTGGTTCTGGAACGCTGTGGACTGGGAATATTACTGAGGATTTATTCCGGAACCCTGTAGGCTGGGAACATAACTGAGGATTGATTCTGGAGCCCTGTGGCCTGGGAACATGACATCGGTGTATTCTGGATACTTGTGTCCTGGGAACAGGAGAATGGTTTGATTCTTTCACCCTGTGGCCTGGGAACATGTCTGATGTTTGATGGTGGAAACCTGTGGCCTGGCAACATGACTGAGGTTTGATTCTGGAAGACTGTGGCCAGGGAACTTGATATCGGTTTGATTCTGGAACCCTGTGTCCTGGGAACAAGACTGAGGTTTGCTTCTTGAACCCTGTGGCCTGGGAACATGACTGAGGTTTGTTTCTGGAAGCCTGTTCCCTGGGAACATGACTGAGGTTTGATTCTGCACACCTGTGTCCTGGGAACATGACTGAGGTTTGATTGTTGAAACCTGTGGCCTGCCAACATGACTGAGGTTTGATTTTGGAACCATGTGTCCTGGGAATATGACTGAGGTTTGATTCTGGAAAACTGTGGCCTGGGAAAATGACTGAGGTTTCATTGTGGAAACATGTGGCCTGGGATCATGACTGAAGTTTGATGGCAGAACACTCTGGCCTGGCAAAATGACGTAGGTTTGATTCTGTAAACCTATAGCCTGGGATCAAGACTGAGGTTTGTTTCTGGAAGCCTGTTCCCTGGGAATATGACATCGGTTGGATTCTGGAACCCTGTGGCCTGGGAACATGACAGAGATTTGTTTCTGGAAGCCTGTTCCCTGGGAACATGAGTGAGGTTTGATTCTGGAACCCTGTAGCCTGGGAATATAACCGAGGATTGATTCTGGAACCCTGTGTCCTGGGAACGTGACAATGGTGGATGCTGGAACCCTGTGGCCTGGGAACATGAGCATGGTTTGATTCTGGAAACCTGTTGCCTGGGAACATGTCTGAGGTTTGATGGTGGAAACCTGTGGTCTGGCAACATGACTGAGGTTTGATTCTGGAAGAGTGTGGCCAGGGAACATGATATTGTTTTGATTCTGGAAACCTGTGTCCTGGGAACAAGACTGAGGTTTGCTTCTGGAACCCTGTGGCCTGGGAACATGACATCGGTAGGATTCTGGAACCCTGTGGCCTGGGAACATGACTGAGGTTTGTTTCTGGAAGCCTGTTCCCTGGGAACATGACTGAGGTTTGATTCTGCACACCTGGGTCCAGGGAACATGACTGAGGTTTAACTGTTGAAACCTGTGGCCTGCAAAGATTAGTGAGGTTTGATTCTGGAACCATGTGTCCTGGGAATATGACTGAGGTTTGATTCTGGAAACCTGTGGCCTGGGCAAATGACTGAGGTTTCATTGTGGAAACATGTGGCCTGGGATCATGACTGAGGCTTGATGGTGGAACACTGTGGCCTGGCAACATGACTGAGGATTGATTCTGGAACCCTGTGCCCTGGAAACAGGACTGTGGCCTGGTACTGGGAAACCATGGCCTGGGAACTTGACATTGGTTTGATTCTGGAACCCTGTGTCCTGGGAACATGATTGAGGTTTGATGGAGGAACCCTGTGGCCTGGGAACATGACTGAGGTTTGATGGTGGCACCCTGTGCCCTGGCAACATGACTGAGGCTTGATTCTGGAACCCTGTGACCTGAGAACTTGAATGTGGTTTGATCGCATAAACCTGTGGACTGGCAACATGACTGAGGTTTGATGGTGGAACCCTGTGCACTGGGAACATGACTGAGGCCTGATACTGTAACCCCGTGGCGTGGGAACATGCCATTAGTTTGATTCTGGAATCCTGTTTCCTGGGAACATGACTGAGGTTTGATGGTTGAACCCTGTGGCCTGGCAACATGATTCAGGTTTGATTGTGGAACCCTCAGGTTTGGGAACATGACTGAGGCTTGAAGGTGGAACCCTGTTGCCTGGCAAGATGACTTAGGTTTGATTGTGGAAAACCCTGGCCTGGGAACATGACTGAGGCTTGATGGTGGAACCGTGGCCTGGCAATAGGACTGAGGTTTGATTGTGGAACCCTCTGGCCTGGGAATATGACTGAGGTTTAATTGTGGAACCCTGTGGGCTGGGAACATGACTGGGATTTTATTTTTGAAACCTGTGTCCAGGGAACATGACTGAGGTTTTATTCTGGAACCCTGTTTCTTGGGAATATGACTGAGGTTTGATTCTGGAAACCATTGGCCTGGGAACATGACATCTGTTGGATTCTGGAACCCTGTGGCTTGGGAAGATGACTGAGGTTTGATTGTGGAGCCCTGTGGCCTAGGAACATGACATCGGTTTGATTCTGAAACCCTCTTGCCTGGGAACATGACAGAGATTTGTTTCTGGAAGCCTGTTCCCTGGGAACCTGACTGAGGTTTGATTCTGGACACCCGTGGCCTGGGAAAATGTCTGAGGATTGATTGTTGAAACCTGTGGCCTGCGAACATGACTGTGGTTTGATTCTGGATCCATGTGTCCTGGGAATATGTCTGAGGTTTGATTCTGGAAACCTGTGCCCTGGCAAAATGACTGAGGCTTGATTCTGGAACCCTATGGCCTGGGAACTTGCCTGAGGTTTGATGGCAGAAACCTGTGGACTGGCAACATGACTGAGGATTGAGTGCGGAACTCTGTGCACTGGAAACATGACTGTGGCCTGGTACTGGAAAACCATGGCCTGGGAATTTGTCTTTGGTTTGATTCTGGAACCCTGTTTCCTGGGAACATGACTGAGGTTTGATGGTTGAACCCTGTGGCCTGGCAACATGATTGAGGTTTGATTTTGGAACCCTCAGGTTTGGGAACATGACTGAGGCTTGATGGTGGAAGCCTGTGTCCTGGCAACATGACTGAGGTTTGATGGTGGAACCCTGTGGCCTGGCAAGATGACTTAGGTTTGATTGTGGAACACTCTGGCCTGGGAAAATGACTGAGGCTTGATGGTGGACCGTGGCCTGGCAATAGGACTAAGGTTTGATTGTGGAACCCTCTGGCCTGGGTGTATGACTGAGGTTTGATGGTGGTACCCTATGGTCTGGCAACATGAGTGAGGTTTGATTCTGCATCCCTGTGGCCTGGGAACAAGACTGAGGCGTGATTCTTGAAAACTGTGGCCTGGGAACATGACATCTGTTTAGATTGTGGAATACTGTGCCCTGGGATCCTGACTGAGCCTTGGTTCTGGAACCCTGTGGACTGGGAACATGACATCGGTTGGATACTGGAACCCTGTGGCTTGGAAACATGACTGAGGTTTGTTTCTGGAAGCCTGTTCCTTGGGAACATGACTGAGGTTTCCTTATGCAATCACGTGGCCTGGGATCAAGACTGAGGTTTGATTGTGGAACCCTGTGGTCTGGAAACATGACATCGGTTGGATTGTGGAACCCTGTGGCCTGGGAACATGACAGAGATTTGTTTCTGGAAGCCTGTTCCCTGGGAACATGAGTGAGGTTTGATTCTGGAACCCTGTAGCCTGGGAATATAACCGAGGATTGATTGTGGAACCCTGTGGCCTGGGAACGTGACATTGGTGGATGTTGGAACCCTGTGGCCTGGGAACATGAGAATGGTTTGATTCTGGAAACCTGTGGCCTGGGAACATGTCTGAGGTTTGATGGTGGAAACCTGTGGTCTGGCAACATGACTGAGGTTTGTTTTTGGAAGCCTGTTCCCTGGGAACATGACTGATGTTTGATTCTGGAACCATGTGTCCTGGGAATATGACTGAGGTTTGATTCTGGAAATATGTGGCCTGGGAAAATTACTGAGGTTTCATTGTGGAAACATGTGGCCTGGGATCATGACTGAGGTTTGATGGCGGAACACACTGGCCTGGCAAAATGATTGAGGCTTGATTCTGGAACCCTGTGGCCTGGGAACTTGACTGAGGTTTGATTCTGGAAACCTGTGCCCTGGCAAAATGACTGAGGCTTGATTCTGGAACCCTATGGCCTGGGAACTTGCCTGAGGTTTGATGGCAGAAACCTGTGGACTGGCAACATGACTGAGGATTGAGTGCGGAACTCTGTGCACTGGAAACATGACTGTGGCCTGGTACTGGAAAACCATGGCCTGGGAATTTGTCTTTGGTTTGATTCTGGAACCCTGTTTCCTGGGAACATGACTGAGGTTTGATGGTTGAACCCTGTGGCCTGGCAACATGATTGAGGTTTGATTTTGGAACCCTCAGGTTTGGGAACATGACTGAGGCTTGATGGTGGAAGCCTGTGTCCTGGCAACATGACTGAGGTTTGATGGTGGAACCCTGTGGCCTGGCAAGATGACTTAGGTTTGATTGTGGAACACTCTGGCCTGGGAAAATGACTGAGGCTTGATGGTGGACCGTGGCCTGGCAATAGGACTAAGGTTTGATTGTGGAACCCTCTGGCCTGGGTGTATGACTGAGGTTTGATGGTGGTACCCTATGGTCTGGCAACATGAGTGAGGTTTGATTCTGCATCCCTGTGGCCTGGGAACAAGACTGAGGCGTGATTCTTGAAAACTGTGGCCTGGGAACATGACATCTGTTTAGATTGTGGAATACTGTGCCCTGGGATCCTGACTGAGCCTTGGTTCTGGAACCCTGTGGACTGGGAACATGACATCGGTTGGATACTGGAACCCTGTGGCTTGGAAACATGACTGAGGTTTGTTTCTGGAAGCCTGTTCCCTGGGAACGTGACTGAGGTTTGATTCTGTAACCCTATCGCCTGGGAACATGACTGAGGTTTGATTGTGGAGCCCTGTGGTCTGGAAACATGACATCGGTTGGATTCTGGAACCCTGTGGCCTGGGAACATGACAGAGATTTGTTTCTGGAAGCCTGTTCCCTGGGAACATGAGTGAGGTTTGATTCTGGAAGAGTGTGGCCAGTGAACATGATATCGTTTTGATTCTGGAACCCTGTGTCCTGGGAACAAGACTGAGGTTGGCTTCTGGAACCCTGTTGCCTGGGAACATGCCATCGGTTGGATTCTGGAACCCTGTGGCCTGGGAACATGACTGAGGTTTGTTTCTGGAAGCCTGTTCCCTGGGAACATGACTGAGGTTTGATTCTGCACACCTGTGTCCTGGGAACATGACTGAGGTTTAACTGTTGAAACCTGTGGCCTGCAAAGATGAGTGAGGTTTGATTCTGGAACCCTGTGGCCTGGGAACATGACTGAGGTTTGTTTTTGGAAGCCTGTTCCCTGGGAACATGACTGATGTTTGATTCTGGAACCATGTGTCCTGGGAATATGACTGAGGTTTGATTCTGGAAACCTGTGGCCTGGGAAAATGACTGAGGTTTCATTGGGGAAACATGTGGCCTGGGATCATGACTGAGGTTTGATGGCGGAACACACTGGCCTGGCAAAATGATTGAGGCTTGATTCTGGAACCCTGTGGCCTGGGAACTTGACTGAGGTTTGATTCTGGAAGACTGTGGCCAGGGAACATGATATCGGGTTGATTGTGGAAACCAGTGTCCTGGGAACAAGACTGAGGTTTGCTTCTGGAACGCAGTGGCCTGGGAACATGACAGAGGATTGTTTCTGGAAGCCTGTTCCCTGGGAACAACACTGAGGCGTGATTCGGGAAAACTGTGTCCTAGGAACATGACATCTGTTTAGATTGTGGAATACTGTGCCCTGGGATCCTGACTGAGTCTTGGTTCTGGAACGCTGTGGACTGGGAATATTACTGAGGATTTATTCCGGAACCCTGTAGCCTGGGAACATAACTGAGGATTGATTCTGGAGCCCTGTGGCCTGGGAACATGACATCGGTGTATTCTGGATACTTGTGTCCTGGGAACAGGAGAATGGTTTGATTCTTTCACCCTGTGGCCTGGGAACATGTCTGATGTTTGATGGTGGAAACCTGTGGCCTGGCAACATGACTGAGGTTTGATTCTGGAAGACTGTGGCCAGGGAACTTGATATCGGTTTGATTCTGGAACCCTGTGTCCTGGGAACAAGACTGAGGTTTGCTTCTTGAACCCTGTGGCCTGGGAACATGACATCGGTTGGATTCTGGAACCCTGTGGCCTGGGAACATGACTGAGGTTTGTTTCTGGAAGCCTGTTCCCTGGGAACATGACTGAGGTTTGATTCTGCACACCTGTGTCCTGGGAACATGACTGAGGTTTGATTGTTGAAACCTGTGGCCTGCCAACATGACTGAGGTTTGATTTTGGAACCATGTGTCCTGGGAATATGACTGAGGTTTGATTCTGGAAAACTGTGGCCTGGGAAAATGACTGAGGTTTGTTTCTGGAAGCCTGTTCCCTGGAAACATGACTGAGGTTTGATTCTGCACACCTGTGTCCTGGGAACATGACTGAGGTTTGATTGTTGAAACCTGTGGCCTGCCAACATGACTGAGGTTTGATTTTGGAACCATGTGTCCTGGGAATATGACTGAGGTTTGATTCTGGAAACCATTGGCCTGGGAACATGACATCTGTTGGATTCTGGAACCCTGTGGCTTGGGAAGATGACTGAGGTTTGATTGTGGAGCCCTGTGGCCTAGGAACATGACATCGGTTTGATTCTGAAACCCTCTTGCCTGGGAACATGACAGAGATTTGTTTCTGGAAGCCTGTTCCCTGGGAACCTGACTGAGGTTTGATTCTGGACACCCGTGGCCTGGGAAAATGTCTGAGGATTGATTGTTGAAACCTGTGGCCTGCGAACATGACTGTGGTTTGATTCTGGATCCATGTGTCCTGGGAATATGTCTGAGGTTTGATTCTGGAAACCTGTGCCCTGGCAAAATGACTGAGGCTTGATTCTGGAACCCTATGGCCTGGGAACTTGCCTGAGGTTTGATGGCAGAAACCTGTGGACTGGCAACATGACTGAGGATTGAGTGCGGAACTCTGTGCACTGGAAACATGACTGTGGCCTGGTACTGGAAAACCATGGCCTGGGAATTTGTCTTTGGTTTGATTCTGGAACCCTGTTTCCTGGGAACATGACTGAGGTTTGATGGTTGAACCCTGTGGCCTGGCAACATGATTGAGGTTTGATTTTGGAACCCTCAGGTTTGGGAACATGACTGAGGCTTGATGGTGGAAGCCTGTGTCCTGGCAACATGACTGAGGTTTGATGGTGGAACCCTGTGGCCTGGCAAGATGACTTAGGTTTGATTGTGGAACACTCTGGCCTGGGAAAATGACTGAGGCTTGATGGTGGACCGTGGCCTGGCAATAGGACTAAGGTTTGATTGTGGAACCCTCTGGCCTGGGTGTATGACTGAGGTTTGATGGTGGTACCCTATGGTCTGGCAACATGAGTGAGGTTTGATTCTGCATCCCTGTGGCCTGGGAACAAGACTGAGGCGTGATTCTTGAAAACTGTGGCCTGGGAACATGACATCTGTTTAGATTGTGGAATACTGTGCCCCGGGATCCTGACTGAGCCTTGGTTCTGGAACCCTGTGGACTGGGAACATGACATCAGTTGGATACTGGAACCCTGTGGCTTGGAAACATGACTGAGGTTTGTTTCTGGAAGCCTGTTCCCTGGGAACGTGACTGAGGTTTGATTCTGTAACCCTATCGCCTGGGAACATGACTGAGGTTTGATTGTGGAGCCCTGTAGCCTGGGAACATGACATCGGTTGGATTCTGGAACCCTGTCGCCTGGGAACATGACAGAGATTTGTTTCTGGAAGCCTGTTCCCTGGGAACATGACAGGTTTCATTGTGGAATCATGTGGCCTGGGATCAAGACTGAGGTTTGATTGTGGAACCCTGTGGTCTGGAAACATGACATCGGTTGGATTCTGGAACCCTGTGGCCTGGGAACATGACAGAGATTTGTTTCTGGAAGCCTGTTCCCTGGGAACATGAGTGAGGTTTGATTCTGGAAGAGTGTGGCCAGTGAACATGATATCGTTTTGATTCTGGAACCCTGTGTCCTGGGAACAAGACTGAGGTTTGCTTCTGGAACCCTGTTGCCTGGGAACATGCCATCGGTTGGATTCTGGAACCCTGTGGCCTGGGAACATGACTGAGGTTTGTTTCTGGAAGCCTGTTCCCTGGGAACATGACTGAGGTTTGATTCTGCACACCTGTGTCCTGGGAACATGACTGAGGTTTAACTGTTGAAACCTGTGGCCTGCAAAGATGAGTGAGGTTTGATTCTGGAACCCTGTGGCCTGGGAACATGACTGAGGTTTGTTTTTGGAAGCCTGTTCCCTGGGAACATGACTGATGTTTGATTCTGGAACCATGTGTCCTGGGAATATGACTGAGGTTTGATTCTGGAAACCTGTGGCCTGGGAAAATGACTGAGGTTTCATTGGGGAAACATGTGGCCTGGGATCATGACTGAGGTTTGATGGCGGAACACACTGGCCTGGCAAAATGATTGAGGCTTGATTCTGGAACCCTGTGGCCTGGGAACTTGACTGAGGTTTGATTCTGGAAGACTGTGGCCAGGGAACATGATATCGGGTTGATTGTGGAAACCAGTGTCCTGGGAACAAGACTGAGGTTTGCTTCTGGAACGCAGTGGCCTGGGAACATGACAGAGGATTGTTTCTGGAAGCCTGTTCCCTGGGAACAACACTGAGGCGTGATTCGGGAAAACTGTGTCCTAGGAACATGACATCTGTTTAGATTGTGGAATACTGTGCCCTGGGATCCTGACTGAGTCTTGGTTCTGGAACGCTGTGGACTGGGAATATTACTGAGGATTTATTCCGGAACCCTGTAGCCTGGGAACATAACTGAGGATTGATTCTGGAGCCCTGTGGCCTGGGAACATGACATCGGTGTATTCTGGATACTTGTGTCCTGGGAACAGGAGAATGGTTTGATTCTTTCACCCTGTGGCCTGGGAACATGTCTGATGTTTGATGGTGGAAACCTGTGGCCTGGCAACATGACTGAGGTTTGATTCTGGAAGACTGTGGCCAGGGAACTTGATATCGGTTTGATTCTGGAACCCTGTGTCCTGGGAACAAGACTGAGGTTTGCTTCTTGAACCCTGTGGCCTGGGAACATGACATCGGTTGGATTCTGGAACCCTGTGACCTGGGAACATGACTGAGGTTTGTTTCTGGAAGCCTGTTCCCTGGGAACATGACTGAGGTTTGATTCTGCACACCTGTGTCCTGGGAACATGACTGAGGTTTGATTGTTGAAACCTGTGGCCTGCCAACATGACTGAGGTTTGATTTTGGAACCATGTGTCCTGGGAATATGACTGAGGTTTGATTCTGGAAAACTGTGGCCTGGGAAAATGACTGAGGTTTGTTTCTGGAAGCCTGTTCCCTGGGAACATGACTGAGGTTTGATTCTGCACACCTGTGTCCTGGGAACATGACTGAGGTTTGATTGTTGAAACCTGTGGCCTGCCAACATGACTGAGGTTTGATTTTGGAACCATGTGTCCTGGGAATATGACTGAGGTTTGATTCTGGAAACCATTGGCCTGGGAACATGACATCTGTTGGATTCTGGAACCCTGTGGCTTGGGAAGATGACTGAGGTTAGATTGTGGAGCCCTGTGGCCTAGGAACATGACATCGGTTTGATTCTGAAACCCTCTTGCCTGGGAACATGACAGAGATTTGTTTCTGGAAGCCTGTTCCCTGGGAACCTGACTGAGGTTTGATTCTGGACACCCGTGGCCTGGGAAAATGTCTGAGGATTGATTGTTGAAACCTGTGGCCTGCGAACATGACTGAGGTTTGATTCTGGATCCATGTGTCCTGGGAATATGTCTGAGGTTTGATTCTGGAAACCTGTGCCCTGGCAAAATGACTGAGGCTTGATTCTGGAACCCTATGGCCTGGGAACTTGCCTGAGGTTTGATGGCAGAAACCTGTGGACTGGCAACATGACTGAGGATTGAGTGCGGAACTCTGTGCACTGGAAACATGACTGTGGCCTGGTACTGGAAAACCATGGCCTGGGAATTTGTCTTTGGTTTGATTCTGGAACCCTGTTTCCTGGGAACATGACTGAGGTTTGATGGTTGAACCCTGTGGCCTGGCAACATGATTGAGGTTTGATTTTGGAACCCTCAGGTTTGGGAACATGACTGAGGCTTGATGGTGGAAGCCTGTGTCCTGGCAACATGACTGAGGTTTGATGGTGGAACCCTGTGGCCTGGCAAGATGACTTAGGTTTGATTGTGGAACACTCTGGCCTGGGAAAATGACTGAGGCTTGATGGTGGACCGTGGCCTGGCAATAGGACTAAGGTTTGATTGTGGAACCCTCTGGCCTGGGTGTATGACTGAGGTTTGATGGTGGTACCCTATGGTCTGGCAACATGAGTGAGGTTTGATTCTGCATCCCTGTGGCCTGGGAACAAGACTGAGGCGTGATTCTTGAAAACTGTGGCCTGGGAACATGACATCTGTTTAGATTGTGGAATACTGTGCCCCGGGATCCTGACTGAGCCTTGGTTCTGGAACCCTGTGGACTGGGAACATGACATCAGTTGGATACTGGAACCCTGTGGCTTGGAAACATGACTGAGGTTTGTTTCTGGAAGCCTGTTCCCTGGGAACGTGACTGAGGTTTGATTCTGTAACCCTATCGCCTGGGAACATGACTGAGGTTTGATTGTGGAGCCCTGTAGCCTGGGAACATGACATCGGTTGGATTCTGGAACCCTGTCGCCTGGGAACATGACAGAGATTTGTTTCTGGAAGCCTGTTCCCTGGGAACATGACAGGTTTCATTGTGGAATCATGTGGCCTGGGATCAAGACTGAGGTTTGATTGTGGAACCCTGTGGTCTGGAAACATGACATCGGTTGGATTCTGGAACCCTGTGGCCTGGGAACATGACAGAGATTTGTTTCTGGAAGCCTGTTCCCTGGGAACATGAGTGAGGTTTGATTCTGGAAGAGTGTGGCCAGTGAACATGATATCGTTTTGATTCTGGAACCCTGTGTCCTGGGAACAAGACTGAGGTTGGCTTCTGGAACCCTGTGGCCTGGGAACATGCCATCGGTTGGATTCTGGAACCCTGTGGCCTGGGAACATGACTGAGGTTTGTTTCTGGAAGCCTGTTCCCTGGGAACATGACTGAGGTTTGATTCTGCACACCTGTGTCCTGGGAACATGACTGAGGTTTAACTGTTGAAACCTGTGGCCTGCAAAGATGAGTGAGGTTTGATTCTGGAACCCTGTGGCCTGGGAACATGACTGAGGTTTGTTTTTGGAAGCCTGTTCCCTGGGAACATGACTGATGTTTGATTCTGGAACCATGTGTCCTGGGAATATGACTGAGGTTTGATTCTGGAAACCTGTGGCCTGGGAAAATGACTGAGGTTTCATTGGGGAAACATGTGGCCTGGGATCATGACTGAGGTTTGATGGCGGAACACACTGGCCTGGCAAAATGATTGAGGCTTGATTCTGGAACCCTGTGGCCTGGGAACTTGACTGAGGTTTGATTCTGGAAGACTGTGGCCAGGGAACATGATATCGGGTTGATTGTGGAAACCAGTGTCCTGGGAACAAGACTGAGGTTTGCTTCTGGAACGCAGTGGCCTGGGAACATGACAGAGGATTGTTTCTGGAAGCCTGTTCCCTGGGAACAACACTGAGGCGTGATTCGGGAAAACTGTGTCCTAGGAACATGACATCTGTTTAGATTGTGGAATACTGTGCCCTGGGATCCTGACTGAGTCTTGGTTCTGGAACGCTGTGGACTGGGAATATTACTGAGGATTTATTCCGGAACCCTGTAGGCTGGGAACATAACTGAGGATTGATTCTGGAGCCCTGTGGCCTGGGAACATGACATCGGTGTATTCTGGATACTTGTGTCCTGGGAACAGAAGAATGGTTTGATTCTTTCACCCTGTGGCCTGGGAACATGTCTGATGTTTGATGGTGGAAACCTGTGGCCTGGCAACATGACTGAGGTTTGATTCTGGAAGACTGTGGCCAGGGAACTTGATATCGGTTTGATTCTGGAACCCTGTGTCCTGGGAACAAGACTGAGGTTTGCTTCTTGAACCCTGTGGCCTGGGAACATGACATCGGTTGGATTCTGGAACCCTGTGGCCTGGGAACATGACTGAGGTTTGTTTCTGGAAGCCTGTTCCCTGGGAACATGACTGAGGTTTGATTCTGCACACCTGTGTCCTGGGAACATGACTGAGGTTTGATTGTTGAAACCTGTGGCCTGCCAACATGACTGAGGTTTGATTTTGGAACCATGTGTCCTGGGAATATGACTGAGGTTTGATTCTGGAAAACTGTGGCCTGGGAAAATGACTGAGGTTTGTTTCTGGAAGCCTGTTCCCTGGGAACATGACTGAGGTTTGATTCTGCACACCTGTGTCCTGGGAACATGACTGAGGTTTGATTGTTGAAACCTGTGGCCTGCCAAGATGACTGAGGTTTGATTTTGGAACCATGTGTCCTGGGAATATGACTGAGGTTTGATTCTGGAAACCATTGGCCTGGGAACATGACATCTGTTGGATTCTGGAACCCTGTGGCTTGGGAAGATGACTGAGGTTTGATTGTGGAGCCCTGTGGCCTAGGAACATGACATCGGTTTGATTCTGAAACCCTCTTGCCTGGGAACATGACAGAGATTTGTTTCTGGAAGCCTGTTCCCTGGGAACCTGACTGAGGTTTGATTCTGGACACCCGTGGCCTGGGAAAATGTCTGAGGATTGATTGTTGAAACCTGTGGCCTGCGAACATGACTGAGGTTTGATTCTGGATCCATGTGTCCTGGGAATATGTCTGAGGTTTGATTCTGGAAACCTGTGCCCTGGCAAAATGACTGAGGCTTGATTCTGGAACCCTATGGCCTGGGAACTTGCCTGAGGTTTGATGGCAGAAACCTGTGGACTGGCAACATGACTGAGGATTGAGTGCGGAACTCTGTGCACTGGAAACATGACTGTGGCCTGGTACTGGAAAACCATGGCCTGGGAATTTGTCTTTGGTTTGATTCTGGAACCCTGTTTCTTGGGAACATGACTGAGGTTTGATGGTTGAACCCTGTGGCCTGGCAACATGATTGAGGTTTGATTTTGGAACCCTCAGGTTTGGGAACATGACTGAGGCTTGATGGTGGAAGCCTGTGTCCTGGCAACATGACTGAGGTTTGATGGTGGAACCCTGTGGCCTGGCAAGATGACTTAGGTTTGATTGTGGAACACTCTGGCCTGGGAAAATGACTGAGGCTTGATGGTGGACCGTGGCCTGGCAATAGGACTAAGGTTTGATTGTGGAACCCTCTGGCCTGGGTGTATGACTGAGGTTTGATGGTGGTACCCTATGGTCTGGCAACATGAGTGAGGTTTGATTCTGCATCCCTGTGGCCTGGGAACAAGACTGAGGCGTGATTCTTGAAAACTGTGGCCTGGGAACATGACATCTGTTTAGATTGTGGAATACTGTGCCCTGGGATCCTGACTGAGCCTTGGTTCTGGAACCCTGTGGACTGGGAACATGACATCGGTTGGATACTGGAACCCTGTGGCTTGGAAACATGACTGAGGTTTGTTTCTGGAAGCCTGTTCCCTGGGAACGTGACTGAGGTTTGATTCTGTAACCCTATCGCCTGGGAACATGACTGAGGTTTGATTGTGGAGCCCTGTAGCCTGGGAACATGACATCGGTTGGATTCTGGAACCCTGTCGCCTGGGAACATGACAGAGATTTGTTTCTGGAAGCCTGTTCCCTGGGAACATGACTGAGGTTTCATTGTGGAATCATGTGGCCTGGGATCAAGACTGAGGTTTGATTGTGGAACCCTGTGGTCTGGAAACATGACATCGGTTGGATTCTGGAACCCTGTGGCCTGGGAACATGACAGAGATTTGTTTCTGGAAGCCTGTTCCCTGGGAACATGAGTGAGGTTTGATTCTGGAAGAGTGTGGCCAGTGAACATGATATCGTTTTGATTCTGGAACCCTGTGTCCTGGGAACAAGACTGAGGTTTGCTTCTGGAACCCTGTTGCCTGGGAACATGCCATCGGTTGGATTCTGGAACCCTGTGGCCTGGGAACATGACTGAGGTTTGTTTCTGGAAGCCTGTTCCCTGGGAACATGACTGAGGTTTGATTCTGCACACCTGTGTCCTGGGAACATGACTGAGGTTTAACTGTTGAAACCTGTGGCCTGCAAAGATGAGTGAGGTTTGATTCTGGAACCCTGTGGCCTGGGAACATGACTGAGGTTTGTTTTTGGAAGCCTGTTCCCTGGGAACATGACTGATGTTTGATTCTGGAACCATGTGTCCTGGGAATATGACTGAGGTTTGATTCTGGAAACCTGTGGCCTGGGAAAATGACTGAGGTTTCATTGGGGAAACATGTGGCCTGGGATCATGACTGAGGTTTGATGGCGGAACACACTGGCCTGGCAAAATGATTGAGGCTTGATTCTGGAACCCTGTGGCCTGGGAACTTGACTGAGGTTTGATTCTGGAAGACTGTGGCCAGGGAACATGATATCGGGTTGATTGTGGAAACCAGTGTCCTGGGAACAAGACTGAGGTTTGCTTCTGGAACGCAGTGGCCTGGGAACATGACAGAGGATTGTTTCTGGAAGCCTGTTCCCTGGGAACAACACTGAGGCGTGATTCGGGAAAACTGTGTCCTAGGAACATGACATCTGTTTAGATTGTGGAATACTGTGCCCTGGGATCCTGACTGAGTCTTGGTTCTGGAACGCTGTGGACTGGGAATATTACTGAGGATTTATTCCGGAACCCTGTAGGCTGGGAACATAACTGAGGATTGATTCTGGAGCCCTGTGGCCTGGGAACATGACATCGGTGTATTCTGGATACTTGTGTCCTGGGAACAGGAGAATGGTTTGATTCTTTCACCCTGTGGCCTGGGAACATGTCTGATGTTTGATGGTGGAAACCTGTGGCCTGGCAACATGACTGAGGTTTGATTCTGGAAGACTGTGGCCAGGGAACTTGATATCGGTTTGATTCTGGAACCCTGTGTCCTGGGAACAAGACTGAGGTTTGCTTCTTGAACCCTGTGGCCTGGGAACATGACATCGGTTGGATTCTGGAACCCTGTGGCCTGGGAACATGACTGAGGTTTGTTTCTGGAAGCCTGTTCCCTGGGAACATGACTGAGGTTTGATTCTGCACACCTGTGTCCTGGGAACATGACTGAGGTTTGATTGTTGAAACCTGTGGCCTGCCAACATGACTGAGGTTTGATTTTGGAACCATGTGTCCTGGGAATATGACTGAGGTTTGATTCTGGAAAACTGTGGCCTGGGAAAATGACTGAGGTTTGTTTCTGGAAGCCTGTTCCCTGGAAACATGACTGAGGTTTGATTCTGCACACCTGTGTCCTGGGAACATGACTGAGGTTTGATTGTTGAAACCTGTGGCCTGCCAACATGACTGAGGTTTGATTTTGGAACCATGTGTCCTGGGAATATGACTGAGGTTTGATTCTGGAAACCATTGGCCTGGGAACATGACATCTGTTGGATTCTGGAACCCTGTGGCTTGGGAAGATGACTGAGGTTTGATTGTGGAGCCCTGTGGCCTAGGAACATGACATCGGTTTGATTCTGAAACCCTCTTGCCTGGGAACATGACAGAGATTTGTTTCTGGAAGCCTGTTCCCTGGGAACCTGACTGAGGTTTGATTCTGGACACCCGTGGCCTGGGAAAATGTCTGAGGATTGATTGTTGAAACCTGTGGCCTGCGAACATGACTGTGGTTTGATTCTGGATCCATGTGTCCTGGGAATATGTCTGAGGTTTGATTCTGGAAACCTGTGCCCTGGCAAAATGACTGAGGCTTGATTCTGGAACCCTATGGCCTGGGAACTTGCCTGAGGTTTGATGGCAGAAACCTGTGGACTGGCAACATGACTGAGGATTGAGTGCGGAACTCTGTGCACTGGAAACATGACTGTGGCCTGGTACTGGAAAACCATGGCCTGGGAATTTGTCTTTGGTTTGATTCTGGAACCCTGTTTCCTGGGAACATGACTGAGGTTTGATGGTTGAACCCTGTGGCCTGGCAACATGATTGAGGTTTGATTTTGGAACCCTCAGGTTTGGGAACATGACTGAGGCTTGATGGTGGAAGCCTGTGTCCTGGCAACATGACTGAGGTTTGATGGTGGAACCCTGTGGCCTGGCAAGATGACTTAGGTTTGATTGTGGAACACTCTGGCCTGGGAAAATGACTGAGGCTTGATGGTGGACCGTGGCCTGGCAATAGGACTAAGGTTTGATTGTGGAACCCTCTGGCCTGGGTGTATGACTGAGGTTTGATGGTGGTACCCTATGGTCTGGCAACATGAGTGAGGTTTGATTCTGCATCCCTGTGGCCTGGGAACAAGACTGAGGCGTGATTCTTGAAAACTGTGGCCTGGGAACATGACATCTGTTTAGATTGTGGAATACTGTGCCCCGGGATCCTGACTGAGCCTTGGTTCTGGAACCCTGTGGACTGGGAACATGACATCAGTTGGATACTGGAACCCTGTGGCTTGGAAACATGACTGAGGTTTGTTTCTGGAAGCCTGTTCCCTGGGAACGTGACTGAGGTTTGATTCTGTAACCCTATCGCCTGGGAACATGACTGAGGTTTGATTGTGGAGCCCTGTAGCCTGGGACCATGACATCGGTTGGATTCTGGAACCCTGTCGCCTGGGAACATGACAGAGATTTGTTTCTGGAAGCCTGTTCCCTGGGAACATGACAGGTTTCATTGTGGAATCATGTGGCCTGGGATCAAGACTGAGGTTTGATTGTGGAACCCTGTGGTCTGGAAACATGACATCGGTTGGATTCTGGAACCCTGTGGCCTGGGAACATGACAGAGATTTGTTTCTGGAAGCCTGTTCCCTGGGAACATGAGTGAGGTTTGATTCTGGAAGAGTGTGGCCAGTGAACATGATATCGTTTTGATTCTGGAACCCTGTGTCCTGGGAACAAGACTGAGGTTGGCTTCTGGAACCCTGTGGCCTGGGAACATGCCATCGGTTGGATTCTGGAACCCTGTGGCCTGGGAACATGACTGAGGTTTGTTTCTGGAAGCCTGTTCCCTGGGAACATGACTGAGGTTTGATTCTGCACACCTGTGTCCTGGGAACATGACTGAGGTTTAACTGTTGAAACCTGTGGCCTGCAAAGATGAGTGAGGTTTGATTCTGGAACCCTGTGGCCTGGGAACATGACTGAGGTTTGTTTTTGGAAGCCTGTTCCCTGGGAACATGACTGATGTTTGATTCTGGAACCATGTGTCCTGGGAATATGACTGAGGTTTGATTCTGGAAACCTGTGGCCTGGGAAAATGACTGAGGTTTCATTGGGGAAACATGTGGCCTGGGATCATGACTGAGGTTTGATGGCGGAACACACTGGCCTGGCAAAATGATTGAGGCTTGATTCTGGAACCCTGTGGCCTGGGAACTTGACTGAGGTTTGATTCTGGAAGACTGTGGCCAGGGAACATGATATCGGGTTGATTGTGGAAACCAGTGTCCTGGGAACAAGACTGAGGTTTGCTTCTGGAACGCAGTGGCCTGGGAACATGACAGAGGATTGTTTCTGGAAGCCTGTTCCCTGGGAACAACACTGAGGCGTGATTCGGGAAAACTGTGTCCTAGGAACATGACATCTGTTTAGATTGTGGAATACTGTGCCCTGGGATCCTGACTGAGTCTTGGTTCTGGAACGCTGTGGACTGGGAATATTACTGAGGATTTATTCCGGAACCCTGTAGGCTGGGAACATAACTGAGGATTGATTCTGGAGCCCTGTGGCCTGGGAACATGACATCGGTGTATTCTGGATACTTGTGTCCTGGGAACAGGAGAATGGTTTGATTCTTTCACCCTGTGGCCTGGGAACATGTCTGATGTTTGATGGTGGAAACCTGTGGCCTGGCAACATGACTGAGGTTTGATTCTGGAAGACTGTGGCCAGGGAACTTGATATCGGTTTGATTCTGGAACCCTGTGTCCTGGGAACAAGACTGAGGTTTGCTTCTTGAACCCTGTGGCCTGGGAACATGACTGAGGTTTGTTTCTGGAAGCCTGTTCCCTGGGAACATGACTGAGGTTTGATTCTGCACACCTGTGTCCTGGGAACATGACTGAGGTTTGATTGTTGAAACCTGTGGCCTGCCAACATGACTGAGGTTTGATTTTGGAACCATGTGTCCTGGGAATATGACTGAGGTTTGATTCTGGAAAACTGTGGCCTGGGAAAATGACTGAGGTTTCATTGTGGAAACATGTGGCCTGGTATCATGACTGAAGTTTGATGGCAGAACACTCTGGCCTGGCAAAATGACGTAGGTTTGATTCTGTAAACCTATAGCCTGGGATCAAGACTGAGGTTTGTTTCTGGAAGCCTGTTCCCTGGGAATATGACATCGGTTGGATTCTGGAACCCTGTGGCCTGGGAACATGACAGAGATTTGTTTCTGGAAGCCTGTTCCCTGGGAACATGAGTGAGGTTTGATTCTGGAACCCTGTAGCCTGGGAATATAACCGAGGATTGATTCTGGAACCCTGTGTCCTGGGAACGTGACAATGGTGGATGCTGGAACCCTGTGGCCTGGGAACATGAGCATGGTTTGATTCTGGAAACCTGTTGCCTGGGAACATGTCTGAGGTTTGATGGTGGAAACCTGTGGTCTGGCAACATGACTGAGGTTTGATTCTGGAAGAGTGTGGCCAGGGAACATGATATTGTTTTGATTCTGGAACCCTGTGTCCTGGGAACAAGACTGAGGTTTGCTTCTGGAACCCTGTGGCCTGGGAACATGAAATCGGTAGGATTCTGGAACCCTGTGGCCTGGGAACATGACTGAGGTTTGTTTCTGGAAGCCTGTTCCCTGGGAACATGACTGAGGTTTGATTCTGCACACCTGGGTCCAGGGAACATGACTGAGGTTTAACTGTTGAAACCTGTGGCCTGCAAAGATTAGTGAGGTTTGATTCTGGAACCATGTGTCCTGGGAATATGACTGAGGTTTGATTCTGGAAACCTGTGGCCTGGGCAAATGACTGAGGTTTCATTGTGGAAACATGTGGCCTGGGATCATGACTGAGGCTTGATGGTGGAACACTCTGGCCTGGCAACATGACTGAGGATTGATTCTGGAACCCTGTGCCCTGGAAACAGGACTGTGGCCTGGTACTGGGAAACCATGGCCTGGGAACTTGACATTGGTTTGATTCTGGAACCCTGTGTCCTGGGAACATGATTGAGGTTTGATGGAGGAACCCTGTGGCCTGGGAACATGACTGAGGTTTGATGGTGGCACCCTGTGCCCTGGCAACATGACTGAGGCTTGATTCTGGAACCCTGTGACCTGAGAACTTGAATGTGGTTTGATCGCATAAACCTGTGGACTGGCAACATGACTGAGGTTTGATGGTGGAACCCTGTGCACTGGGAACATGACTGAGGCCTGATACTGTAACCCCGTGGCGTGGGAACATGCCATTAGTTTGATTCTGGAATCCTGTTTCCTGGGAACATGACTGAGGTTTGATGGTTGAACCCTGTGGCCTGGCAACATGATTCAGGTTTGATTGTGGAACCCTCAGGTTTGGGAACATGACTGAGGCTTGAAGGTGGAACCCTGTTGCCTGGCAAGATGACTTAGGTTTGATTGTGGAAAACCCTGGCCTGGGAACATGACTGAGGCTTGATGGTGGAACCGTGGCCTGGCAATAGGACTGAGGTTTGATTGTGGAACCCTCTGGCCTGGGAATATGACTGAGGTTTAATTGTGGAACCCTGTGGGCTGGGAACATGACTGGGATTTTATTTTTGAAACCTGTGTCCAGGGAACATGACTGAGGTTTTATTCTGGAACCCTGTTTCTTGGGAATATGACTGAGGTTTGATTCTGGAAACCATTGGCCTGGGAACATGACATCTGTTGGATTCTGGAACCCTGTGGCTTGGGAAGATGACTGAGGTTTGATTGTGGAGCCCTGTGGCCTAGGAACATGACATCGGTTTGATTCTGAAACCCTCTTGCCTGGGAACATGACAGAGATTTGTTTCTGGAAGCCTGTTCCCTGGGAACCTGACTGAGGTTTGATTCTGGACACCCGTGGCCTGGGAAAATGTCTGAGGATTGATTGTTGAAACCTGTGGCCTGCGAACATGACTGTGGTTTGATTCTGGATCCATGTGTCCTGGGAATATGTCTGAGGTTTGATTCTGGAAACCTGTGCCCTGGCAAAATGACTGAGGCTTGATTCTGGAACCCTATGGCCTGGGAACTTGCCTGAGGTTTGATGGCAGAAACCTGTGGACTGGCAACATGACTGAGGATTGAGTGCGGAACTCTGTGCACTGGAAACATGACTGTGGCCTGGTACTGGAAAACCATGGCCTGGGAATTTGTCTTTGGTTTGATTCTGGAACCCTGTTTCCTGGGAACATGACTGAGGTTTGATGGTTGAACCCTGTGGCCTGGCAACATGATTGAGGTTTGATTTTGGAACCCTCAGGTTTGGGAACATGACTGAGGCTTGATGGTGGAAGCCTGTGTCCTGGCAACATGACTGAGGTTTGATGGTGGAACCCTGTGGCCTGGCAAGATGACTTAGGTTTGATTGTGGAACACTCTGGCCTGGGAAAATGACTGAGGCTTGATGGTGGACCGTGGCCTGGCAATAGGACTAAGGTTTGATTGTGGAACCCTCTGGCCTGGGTGTATGACTGAGGTTTGATGGTGGTACCCTATGGTCTGGCAACATGAGTGAGGTTTGATTCTGCATCCCTGTGGCCTGGGAACAAGACTGAGGCGTGATTCTTGAAAACTGTGGCCTGGGAACATGACATCTGTTTAGATTGTGGAATACTGTGCCCTGGGATCCTGACTGAGCCTTGGTTCTGGAACCCTGTGGACTGGGAACATGACATCGGTTGGATACTGGAACCCTGTGGCTTGGAAACATGACTGAGGTTTGTTTCTGGAAGCCTGTTCCCTGGGAACGTGACTGAGGTTTGATTCTGTAACCCTATCGCCTGGGAACATGACTGAGGTTTGATTGTGGAGCCCTGTAGCCTGGGAACATGACATCGGTTGGATTCTGGAACCCTGTCGCCTGGGAACATGACAGAGATTTGTTTCTGGAAGCCTGTTCCCTGGGAACATGACAGGTTTCATTGTGGAATCATGTGGCCTGGGATCAAGACTGAGGTTTGATTGTGGAACCCTGTGGTCTGGAAACATAACATCAGTTGGATTCTGGAACCCTGTGGCCTGGGAACATGACAGAGATTTGTTTCTGGAAGCCTGTTCCCTGGGAACATGAGTGAGGTTTGATTCTGGAAGAGTGTGGCCAGTGAACATGATATCGTTTTGATTCTGGAACCCTGTGTCCTGGGAACAAGACTGAGGTTTGCTTCTGGAACCCTGTTGCCTGGGAACATGCCATCGGTTGGATTCTGGAACCCTGTGGCCTGGGAACATGACTGAGGTTTGTTTCTGGAAGCCTGTTCCCTGGGAACATGACTGAGGTTTGATTCTGCACACCTGTGTCCTGGGAACATGACTGAGGTTTAACTGTTGAAACCTGTGGCCTGCAAAGATGAGTGAGGTTTGATTCTTGAACCCTGTGGCCTGGGAACATGACTGAGGTTTGTTTTTGGAAGCCTGTTCCCTGGGAACATGACTGATGTTTGATTCTGGAACCATGTGTCCTGGGAATATGACTGAGGTTTGATTCTGGAAACCTGTGGCCTGGGAAAATGACTGAGGTTTCATTGGGGAAACATGTGGCCTGGGATCATGACTGAGGTTTGATGGCGGAACACACTGGCCTGGCAAAATGATTGAGGCTTGATTCTGGAACCCTGTGGCCTGGGAACTTGACTGAGGTTTGATTCTGGAAGACTGTGGCCAGGGAACATGATATCGGGTTGATTGTGGAAACCAGTGTCCTGGGAACAAGACTGAGGTTTGCTTCTGGAACGCAGTGGCCTGGGAACATGACAGAGGATTGTTTCTGGAAGCCTGTTCCCTGGGAACAACACTGAGGCGTGATTCGGGAAAACTGTGTCCTAGGAACATGACATCTGTTTAGATTGTGGAATACTGTGCCCTGGGATCCTGACTGAGTCTTGGTTCTGGAACGCTGTGGACTGGGAATATTACTGAGGATTTATTCCGGAACCCTGTAGGCTGGGAACATAACTGAGGATTGATTCTGGAGCCCTGTGGCCTGGGAACATGACATCGGTGTATTCTGGATACTTGTGTCCTGGGAACAGGAGAATGGTTTGATTCTTTCACCCTGTGGCCTGGGAACATGTCTGATGTTTGATGGTGGAAACCTGTGGCCTGGCAACATGACTGAGGTTTGATTCTGGAAGACTGTGGCCAGGGAACTTGATATCGGTTTGATTCTGGAACCCTGTGTCCTGGGGACAAGACTGAGGTTTGCTTCTTGAACCCTGTGGCCTGGGAAAATGACATCGGTTGGATTCTGGAACCCTGTGGCTTGGGAAGATGACTGAGGTTTGATTGTGGAGCCCTGTGGCCTAGGAACATGACATCGGTTTGATTCTGAAACCCTCTTGCCTGGGAACATGACAGAGATTTGTTTCTGGAAGCCTGTTCCCTGGGAACCTGACTGAGGTTTGATTCTGGACACCCGTGGCCTGGGAAAATGTCTGAGGATTGATTGTTGAAACCTGTGGCCTGCGAACATGACTGTGGTT
The DNA here is from genome assembly GCF_965194825.1 of Balaenoptera physalus. Classification (NCBI taxonomy): domain Eukaryota; kingdom Metazoa; phylum Chordata; class Mammalia; order Artiodactyla; family Balaenopteridae; genus Balaenoptera; species Balaenoptera physalus. Next base: position 509,520 of record NW_028126513.1, on the reverse strand, counting down.
TGATTCTGGATCCATGTGTCCTGGGAATATGTCTGAGGTTTGATTCTGGAAACCTGTGCCCTGGCAAAATGACTGAGGCTTGATTCTGGAACCCTATGGCCTGGGAACTTGCCTGAGGTTTGATGGCAGAAACCTGTGGACTGGCAACATGACTGAGGATTGAGTGCGGAACTCTGTGCACTGGAAACATGACTGTGGCCTGGTACTGGAAAACCATGGCCTGGGAATTTGTCTTTGGTTTGATTCTGGAACCCTGTTTCCTGGGAACATGACTGAGGTTTGATGGTTGAACCCTGTGGCCTGGCAACATGATTGAGGTTTGATTTTGGAACCCTCAGGTTTGGGAACATGACTGAGGCTTGATGGTGGAAGCCTGTGTCCTGGCAACATGACTGAGGTTTGATGGTGGAACCCTGTGGCCTGGCAAGATGACTTAGGTTTGATTGTGGAACACTCTGGCCTGGGAAAATGACTGAGGCTTGATGGTGGACCGTGGCCTGGCAATAGGACTAAGGTTTGATCGTGGAACCCTCTGGCCTGGGTGTATGACTGAGGTTTGATGGTGGTACCCTATGGTCTGGCAACATGAGTGAGGTTTGATTCTGCATCCCTGTGGCCTGGGAACAAGACTGAGGCGTGATTCTTGAAAACTGTGGCCTGGGAACATGACATCTGTTTAGATTGTGGAATACTGTGCCCTGGGATCCTGACTGAGCCTTGGTTCTGGAACCCTGTGGACTGGGAACATGACATCGGTTGGATACTGGAACCCTGTGGCTTGGAAACATGACTGAGGTTTGTTTCTGGAAGCCTGTTCCCTGGGAACGTGACTGAGGTTTGATTCTGTAACCCTATCGCCTGGGAACATGACTGAGGTTTGATTGTGGAGCCCTGTAGCCTGGGAACATGACATCGGTTGGATTCTGGAACCCTGTCGCCTGGGAACATGACAGAGATTTGTTTCTGGAAGCCTGTTCCCTGGGAACATGACAGGTTTCATTGTGGAATCATGTGGCCTGGGATCAAGACTGAGGTTTGATTGTGGAACCCTGTGGTCTGGAAACATGACATCGGTTGGATTCTGGAACCCTGTGGCCTGGGAACATGACAGAGATTTGTTTCTGGAAGCCTGTTCCCTGGGAACATGAGTGAGGTTTGATTCTGGAAGAGTGTGGCCAGTGAACATGATATCGTTTTGATTCTGGAACCCTGTGTCCTGGGAACAAGACTGAGGTTGGCTTCTGGAACCCTGTTGCCTGGGAACATGCCATCGGTTGGATTCTGGAACCCTGTGGCCTGGGAACATGACTGAGGTTTGTTTCTGGAAGCCTGTTCCCTGGGAACATGACTGAGGTTTGATTCTGCACACCTGTGTCCTGGGAACATGACTGAGGTTTAACTGTTGAAACCTGTGGCCTGCAAAGATGAGTGAGGTTTGATTCTGGAACCCTGTGGCCTGGGAACATGACTGAGGTTTGTTTTTGGAAGCCTGTTCCCTGGGAACATGACTGATGTTTGATTCTGGAACCATGTGTCCTGGGAATATGACTGAGGTTTGATTCTGGAAACCTGTGGCCTGGGAAAATGACTGAGGTTTCATTGGGGAAACATGTGGCCTGGGATCATGACTGAGGTTTGATGGCGGAACACACTGGCCTGGCAAAATGATTGAGGCTTGATTCTGGAACCCTGTGGCCTGGGAACTTGACTGAGGTTTGATTCTGGAAGACTGTGGCCAGGGAACATGATATCGGGTTGATTGTGGAAACCAGTGTCCTGGGAACAAGACTGAGGTTTGCTTCTGGAACGCAGTGGCCTGGGAACATGACAGAGGATTGTTTCTGGAAGCCTGTTCCCTGGGAACAACACTGAGGCGTGATTCGGGAAAACTGTGTCCTAGGAACATGACATCTGTTTAGATTGTGGAATACTGTGCCCTGGGATCCTGACTGAGTCTTGGTTCTGGAACGCTGTGGACTGGGAATATTACTGAGGATTTATTCCGGAACCCTGTAGCCTGGGAACATAACTGAGGATTGATTCTGGAGCCCTGTGGCCTGGGAACATGACATCGGTGTATTCTGGATACTTGTGTCCTGGGAACAGGAGAATGGTTTGATTCTTTCACCCTGTGGCCTGGGAACATGTCTGATGTTTGATGGTGGAAACCTGTGGCCTGGCAACATGACTGAGGTTTGATTCTGGAAGACTGTGGCCAGGGAACTTGATATCGGTTTGATTCTGGAACCCTGTGTCCTGGGGACAAGACTGAGGTTTGCTTCTTGAACCCTGTGGCCTGGGAACATGACATCGGTTGGATTCTGGAACCCTGTGGCTTGGGAAGATGACTGAGGTTTGATTGTGGAGCCCTGTGGCCTAGGAACATGACATCGGTTTGATTCTGAAACCCTCTTGCCTGGGAACATGACAGAGATTTGTTTCTGGAAGCCTGTTCCCTGGGAACCTGACTGAGGTTTGATTCTGGACACCCGTGGCCTGGGAAAATGTCTGAGGATTGATTGTTGAAACCTGTGGCCTGCGAACATGACTGTGGTTTGATTCTGGATCCATGTGTCCTGGGAATATGTCTGAGGTTTGATTCTGGAAACCTGTGCCCTGGCAAAATGACTGAGGCTTGATTCTGGAACCCTATGGCCTGGGAACTTGCCTGAGGTTTGATGGCAGAAACCTGTGGACTGGCAACATGACTGAGGATTGAGTGCGGAACTCTGTGCACTGGAAACATGACTGTGGCCTGGTACTGGAAAACCATGGCCTGGGAATTTGTCTTTGGTTTGATTCTGGAACCCTGTTTCCTGGGAACATGACTGAGGTTTGATGGTTGAACCCTGTGGCCTGGCAACATGATTGAGGTTTGATTTTGGAACCCTCAGGTTTGGGAACATGACTGAGGCTTGATGGTGGAAGCCTGTGTCCTGGCAACATGACTGAGGTTTGATGGTGGAACCCTGTGGCCTGGCAAGATGACTTAGGTTTGATTGTGGAACACTCTGGCCTGGGAAAATGACTGAGGCTTGATGGTGGACCGTGGCCTGGCAATAGGACTAAGGTTTGATTGTGGAACCCTCTGGCCTGGGTGTATGACTGAGGTTTGATGGTGGTACCCTATGGTCTGGCAACATGAGTGAGGTTTGATTCTGCATCCCTGTGGCCTGGGAACAAGACTGAGGCGTGATTCTTGAAAACTGTGGCCTGGGAACATGACATCTGTTTAGATTGTGGAATACTGTGCCCTGGGATCCTGACTGAGCCTTGGTTCTGGAACCCTGTGGACTGGGAACATGACATCGGTTGGATACTGGAACCCTGTGGCTTGGAAACATGACTGAGGTTTGTTTCTGGAAGCCTGTTCCCTGGGAACGTGACTGAGGTTTGATTCTGTAACCCTATCGCCTGGGAACATGACTGAGGTTTGATTGTGGAGCCCTGTAGCCTGGGAACATGACATCGGTTGGATTCTGGAACCCTGTGGCCTGGGAACATGACAGAGATTTGTTTCTGGAAGCCTGTTCCCTGGGAACATGACAGGTTTCATTGTGGAATCATGTGGCCTGGGATCAAGACTGAGGTTTGATTGTGGAACCCTGTGGTCTGGAAACATAACATCAGTTGGATTCTGGAACCCTGTGGCCTGGGAACATGACAGAGATTTGTTTCTGGAAGCCTGTTCCCTGGGAACATGAGTGAGGTTTGATTCTGGAAGAGTGTGGCCAGTGAACATGATATCGTTTTGATTCTGGAACCCTGTGTCCTGGGAACAAGACTGAGGTTGGCTTCTGGAACCCTGTGGCCTGGGAACATGCCATCGGTTGGATTCTGGAACCCTGTGGCCTGGGAACATGACTGAGGTTTGTTTCTGGAAGCCTGTTCCCTGGGAACATGACTGAGGTTTGATTCTGCACACCTGTGTCCTGGGAACATGACTGAGGTTTAACTGTTGAAACCTGTGGCCTGCAAAGATGAGTGAGGTTTGATTCTGGAACCCTGTGGCCTGGGAACATGACTGAGGTTTGTTTTTGGAAGCCTGTTCCCTGGGAACATGACTGATGTTTGATTCTGGAACCATGTGTCCTGGGAATATGACTGAGGTTTGATTCTGGAAACCTGTGGCCTGGGAAAATGACTGAGGTTTCATTGGGGAAACATGTGGCCTGGGATCATGACTGAGGTTTGATGGCGGAACACACTGGCCTGGCAAAATGATTGAGGCTTGATTCTGGAACCCTGTGGCCTGGGAACTTGACTGAGGTTTGATTCTGGAAGACTGTGGCCAGGGAACATGATATCGGGTTGATTGTGGAAACCAGAGTCCTGGGAACAAGACTGAGGTTTGCTTCTGGAACGCAGTGGCCTGGGAACATGACAGAGGATTGTTTCTGGAAGCCTGTTCCCTGGGAACAACACTGAGGCGTGATTCCGGAAAACTGTGTCCTAGGAACATGACATCTGTTTAGATTGTGGAATACTGTGCCCTGGGATCCTGACTGAGTCTTGGTTCTGGAACGCTGTGGACTGGGAATATTACTGAGGATTTATTCCGGAACCCTGTAGCCTGGGAACATAACTGAGGATTGATTCTGGAGCCCTGTGGCCTGGGAACATGACATCGGTGTATTCTGGATACTTGTGTCCTGGGAACAGGAGAATGGTTTGATTCTTTCACCCTGTGGCCTGGGAACATGTCTGATGTTTGATGGTGGAAACCTGTGGCCTGGCAACATGACTGAGGTTTGATTCTGGAAGACTGTGGCCAGGGAACTTGATATCGGTTTGATTCTGGAACCCTGTGTCCTGGGAACAAGACTGAGGTTTGCTTCTTGAACCCTGTGGCCTGGGAACATGACATCGGTTGGATTCTGGAACCCTGTGGCCTGGGAACATGACTGAGGTTTGTTTCTGGAAGCCTGTTCCCTGGGAACATGACTGAGGTTTGATTCTGCACACCTGTGTCCTGGGAACATGACTGAGGTTTGATTGTTGAAACCTGTGGCCTGCCAACATGACTGAGGTTTGATTTTGGAACCATGTGTCCTGGGAATATGACTGAGGTTTGATTCTGGAAAACTGTGGCCTGGGAAAATGACTGAGGTTTCATTGTGGAAACATGTGGCCTGGGATCATGACTGAAGTTTGATGGCAGAACACTCTGGCCTGGCAAAATGACGTAGGTTTGATTCTGTAAACCTATAGCCTGGGATCAAGACTGAGGTTTGTTTCTGGAAGCCTGTTCCCTGGGAATATGACATCGGTTGGATTCTGGAACCCTGTGGCCTGGGAACATGACAGAGATTTGTTTCTGGAAGCCTGTTCCCTGGGAACATGAGTGAGGTTTGATTCTGGAACCCTGTAGCCTGGGAATATAACCGAGGATTGATTCTGGAACCCTGTGTCCTGGGAACGTGACAATGGTGGATGCTGGAACCCTGTGGCCTGGGAACATGAGCATGGTTTGATTCTGGAAACCTGTTGCCTGGGAACATGTCTGAGGTTTGATGGTGGAAACCTGTGGTCTGGCAACATGACTGAGGTTTGATTCTGGAAGAGTGTGGCCAGGGAACATGATATCGTTTTGATTCTGGAACCCTGTGTCCTGGGAACAAGACTGAGGTTTGCTTCTGGAACCCTGTGGCCTGGGAACATGACATCGGTTGGATTCTGGAACCCTGTGGCCTGGGAACATGACTGAGGTTTGTTTCTGGAAGCCTGTTCCCTGGGAACATGACTGAGGTTTGATTCTGCACACCTGGGTCCAGGGAACATGACTGAGGTTTAACTGTTGAAACCTGTGGCCTGCAAAGATTAGTGAGGTTTGATTCTGGAACCATGTGTCCTGGGAATATGACTGAGGTTTGATTCTGGAAACCTGTGGCCTGGGCAAATGACTGAGGTTTCATTGTGGAAACATGTGGCCTGGGATCATGACTGAGGCTTGATGGTGGAACACTGTGGCCTGGCAACATGACTGAGGATTGATTCTGGAACCCTGTGCCCTGGAAACAGGACTGTGGCCTGGTACTGGGAAACCATGGCCTGGGAACTTGACATTGGTTTGATTCTGGAACCCTGTGTCCTGGGAACATGATTGAGGTTTGATGGAGGAACCCTGTGGCCTGGGAACATGACTGAGGTTTGATGGTGGCACCCTGTGCCCTGGCAACATGACTGAGGCTTGATTCTGGAACCCTGTGACCTGAGAACTTGAATGTGGTTTGATCGCATAAACCTGTGGACTGGCAACATGACTGAGGTTTGATGGTGGAACCCTGTGCACTGGGAACATGACTGAGGCCTGATACTGTAACCCCGTGGCGTGGGAACATGCCATTAGTTTGATTCTGGAATCCTGTTTCCTGGGAACATGACTGAGGTTTGATGGTTGAACCCTGTGGCCTGGCAACATGATTCAGGTTTGATTGTGGAACCCTCAGGTTTGGGAACATGACTGAGGCTTGAAGGTGGAACCCTGTTGCCTGGCAAGATGACTTAGGTTTGATTGTGGAAAACCCTGGCCTGGGAACATGACTGAGGCTTGATGGTGGAACCGTGGCCTGGCAGTAGGACTGAGGTTTGATTGTGGAACCCTCTGGCCTGGGAATATGACTGAGGTTTAATTGTGGAACCCTGTGGGCTGGGAACATGACTGGGATTTTATTTTTGAAACCTGTGTCCAGGGAACATGACTGAGGTTTTATTCTGGAACCCTGTTTCTTGGGAATATGACTGAGGTTTGATTCTGGAAACCATTGGCCTGGGAACATGACATCTGTTGGATTCTGGAACCCTGTGGCTTGGGAAGATGACTGAGGTTTGATTGTGGAGCCCTGTGGCCTAGGAACATGACATCGGTTTGATTCTGAAACCCTCTTGCCTGGGAACATGACAGAGATTTGTTTCTGGAAGCCTGTTCCCTGGGAACCTGACTGAGGTTTGATTCTGGACACCCGTGGCCTGGGAAAATGTCTGAGGATTGATTGTTGAAACCTGTGGCCTGCGAACATGACTGTGGTTTGATTCTGGATCCATGTGTCCTGGGAATATGTCTGAGGTTTGATTCTGGAAACCTGTGCCCTGGCAAAATGACTGAGGCTTGATTCTGGAACCCTATGGCCTGGGAACTTGCCTGAGGTTTGATGGCAGAAACCTGTGGACTGGCAACATGACTGAGGATTGAGTGCGGAACTCTGTGCACTGGAAACATGACTGTGGCCTGGTACTGGAAAACCATGGCCTGGGAATTTGTCTTTGGTTTGATTCTGGAACCCTGTTTCCTGGGAACATGACTGAGGTTTGATGGTTGAACCCTGTGGCCTGGCAACATGATTGAGGTTTGATTTTGGAACCCTCAGGTTTGGGAACATGACTGAGGCTTGATGGTGGAAGCCTGTGTCCTGGCAACATGACTGAGGTTTGATGGTGGAACCCTGTGGCCTGGCAAGATGACTTAGGTTTGATTGTGGAACACTCTGGCCTGGGAAAATGACTGAGGCTTGATGGTGGACCGTGGCCTGGCAATAGGACTAAGGTTTGATTGTGGAACCCTCTGGCCTGGGTGTATGACTGAGGTTTGATGGTGGTACCCTATGGTCTGGCAACATGAGTGAGGTTTGATTCTGCATCCCTGTGGCCTGGGAACAAGACTGAGGCGTGATTCTTGAAAACTGTGGCCTGGGAACATGACATCTGTTTAGATTGTGGAATACTGTGCCCTGGGATCCTGACTGAGCCTTGGTTCTGGAACCCTGTGGACTGGGAACATGACATCGGTTGGATACTGGAACCCTGTGGCTTGGAAACATGACTGAGGTTTGTTTCTGGAAGCCTGTTCCCTGGGAACGTGACTGAGGTTTGATTCTGTAACCCTATCGCCTGGGAACATGACTGAGGTTTGATTGTGGAGCCCTGTAGCCTGGGAACATGACATCGGTTGGATTCTGGAACCCTGTCGCCTGGGAACATGACAGAGATTTGTTTCTGGAAGCCTGTTCCCTGGGAACATGACAGGTTTCATTGTGGAATCATGTGGCCTGGGATCAAGACTGAGGTTTGATTGTGGAACCCTGTGGTCTGGAAACATAACATCAGTTGGATTCTGGAACCCTGTGGCCTGGGAACATGACAGAGATTTGTTTCTGGAAGCCTGTTCCCTGGGAACATGAGTGAGGTTTGATTCTGGAAGAGTGTGGCCAGTGAACATGATATCGTTTTGATTCTGGAACCCTGTGTCCTGGGAACAAGACTGAGGTTTGCTTCTGGAACCCTGTTGCCTGGGAACATGCCATCGGTTGGATTCTGGAACCCTGTGGCCTGGGAACATGACTGAGGTTTGTTTCTGGAAGCCTGTTCCCTGGGAACATGACTGAGGTTTGATTCTGCACACCTGTGTCCTGGGAACATGACTGAGGTTTAACTGTTGAAACCTGTGGCCTGCAAAGATGAGTGAGGTTTGATTCTGGAACCCTGTGGCCTGGGAACATGACTGAGGTTTGTTTTTGGAAGCCTGTTCCCTGGGAACATGACTGATGTTTGATTCTGGAACCATGTGTCCTGGGAATATGACTGAGGTTTGATTCTGGAAACCTGTGGCCTGGGAAAATGACTGAGGTTTCATTGGGGAAACATGTGGCCTGGGATCATGACTGAGGTTTGATGGCGGAACACACTGGCCTGGCAAAATGATTGAGGCTTGATTCTGGAACCCTGTGGCCTGGGAACTTGACTGAGGTTTGATTCTGGAAGACTGTGGCCAGGGAACATGATATCGGGTTGATTGTGGAAACCAGTGTCCTGGGAACAAGACTGAGGTTTGCTTCTGGAACGCAGTGGCCTGGGAACATGACAGAGGATTGTTTCTGGAAGCCTGTTCCCTGGGAACAACACTGAGGCGTGATTCGGGAAAACTGTGTCCTAGGAACATGACATCTGTTTAGATTGTGGAATACTGTGCCCTGGGATCCTGACTGAGTCTTGGTTCTGGAACGCTGTGGACTGGGAATATTACTGAGGATTTATTCCGGAACCCTGTAGGCTGGGAACATAACTGAGGATTGATTCTGGAGCCCTGTGGCCTGGGAACATGACATCGGTGTATTCTGGATACTTGTGTCCTGGGAACAGGAGAATGGTTTGATTCTTTCACCCTGTGGCCTGGGAACATGTCTGATGTTTGATGGTGGAAACCTGTGGCCTGGCAACATGACTGAGGTTTGATTCTGGAAGACTGTGGCCAGGGAACTTGATATCGGTTTGATTCTGGAACCCTGTGTCCTGGGGACAAGACTGAGGTTTGCTTCTTGAACCCTGTGGCCTGGGAAAATGACATCGGTTGGATTCTGGAACCCTGTGGCTTGGGAAGATGACTGAGGTTTGATTGTGGAGCCCTGTGGCCTAGGAACATGACATCGGTTTGATTCTGAAACCCTCTTGCCTGGGAACATGACAGAGATTTGTTTCTGGAAGCCTGTTCCCTGGGAACCTGACTGAGGTTTGATTCTGGACACCCGTGGCCTGGGAAAATGTCTGAGGATTGATTGTTGAAACCTGTGGCCTGCGAACATGACTGTGGTTTGATTCTGGATCCATGTGTCCTGGGAATATGTCTGAGGTTTGATTCTGGAAACCTGTGCCCTGGCAAAATGACTGAGGCTTGATTCTGGAACCCTATGGCCTGGGAACTTGCCTGAGGTTTGATGGCAGAAACCTGTGGACTGGCAACATGACTGAGGATTGAGTGCGGAACTCTGTGCACTGGAAACATGACTGTGGCCTGGTACTGGAAAACCATGGCCTGGGAATTTGTCTTTGGTTTGATTCTGGAACCCTGTTTCCTGGGAACATGACTGAGGTTTGATGGTTGAACCCTGTGGCCTGGCAACATGATTGAGGTTTGATTTTGGAACCCTCAGGTTTGGGAACATGACTGAGGCTTGATGGTGGAAGCCTGTGTCCTGGCAACATGACTGAGGTTTGATGGTGGAACCCTGTGGCCTGGCAAGATGACTTAGGTTTGATTGTGGAACACTCTGGCCTGGGAAAATGACTGAGGCTTGATGGTGGACCGTGGCCTGGCAATAGGACTAAGGTTTGATTGTGGAACCCTCTGGCCTGGGTGTATGACTGAGGTTTGATGGTGGTACCCTATGGTCTGGCAACATGAGTGAGGTTTGATTCTGCATCCCTGTGGCCTGGGAACAAGACTGAGGCGTGATTCTTGAAAACTGTGGCCTGGGAACATGACATCTGTTTAGATTGTGGAATACTGTGCCCTGGGATCCTGACTGAGCCTTGGTTCTGGAACCCTGTGGACTGGGAACATGACATCGGTTGGATACTGGAACCCTGTGGCTTGGAAACATGACTGAGGTTTGTTTCTGGAAGCCTGTTCCCTGGGAACGTGACTGAGGTTTGATTCTGTAACCCTATCGCCTGGGAACATGACTGAGGTTTGATTGTGGAGCCCTGTAGCCTGGGAACATGACATCGGTTGGATTCTGGAACCCTGTCGCCTGGGAACATGACAGAGATTTGTTTCTGGAAGCCTGTTCCCTGGGAACATGACAGGTTTCATTGTGGAATCATGTGGCCTGGGATCAAGACTGAGGTTTGATTGTGGAACCCTGTGGTCTGGAAACATGACATCGGTTGGATTCTGGAACCCTGTGGCCTGGGAACATGACAGAGATTTGTTTCTGGAAGCCTGTTCCCTGGGAACATGAGTGAGGTTTGATTCTGGAAGAGTGTGGCCAGTGAACATGATATCGTTTTGATTCTGGAACCCTGTGTCCTGGGAACAAGACTGAGGTTGGCTTCTGGAACCCTGTTGCCTGGGAACATGCCATCGGTTGGATTCTGGAACCCTGTGGCCTGGGAACATGACTGAGGTTTGTTTCTGGAAGCCTGTTCCCTGGGAACATGACTGAGGTTTGATTCTGCACACCTGTGTCCTGGGAACATGACTGAGGTTTAACTGTTGAAACCTGTGGCCTGCAAAGATGAGTGAGGTTTGATTCTGGAACCCTGTGGCCTGGGAACATGACTGAGGTTTGTTTTTGGAAGCCTGTTCCCTGGGAACATGACTGATGTTTGATTCTGGAACCATGTGTCCTGGGAATATGACTGAGGTTTGATTCTGGAAACCTGTGGCCTGGGAAAATGACTGAGGTTTCATTGGGGAAACATGTGGCCTGGGATCATGACTGAGGTTTGATGGCGGAACACACTGGCCTGGCAAAATGATTGAGGCTTGATTCTGGAACCCTGTGGCCTGGGAACTTGACTGAGGTTTGATTCTGGAAGACTGTGGCCAGGGAACATGATATCGGGTTGATTGTGGAAACCAGTGTCCTGGGAACAAGACTGAGGTTTGCTTCTGGAACGCAGTGGCCTGGGAACATGACAGAGGATTGTTTCTGGAAGCCTGTTCCCTGGGAACAACACTGAGGCGTGATTCGGGAAAACTGTGTCCTAGGAACATGACATCTGTTTAGATTGTGGAATACTGTGCCCTGGGATCCTGACTGAGTCTTGGTTCTGGAACGCTGTGGACTGGGAATATTACTGAGGATTTATTCCGGAACCCTGTAGCCTGGGAACATAACTGAGGATTGATTCTGGAGCCCTGTGGCCTGGGAACATGACATCGGTGTATTCTGGATACTTGTGTCCTGGGAACAGGAGAATGGTTTGATTCTTTCACCCTGTGGCCTGGGAACATGTCTGATGTTTGATGGTGGAAACCTGTGGCCTGGCAACATGACTGAGGTTTGATTCTGGAAGACTGTGGCCAGGGAACTTGATATCGGTTTGATTCTGGAACCCTGTGTCCTGGGGACAAGACTGAGGTTTGCTTCTTGAACCCTGTGGCCTGGGAACATGACATCGGTTGGATTCTGGAACCCTGTGGCTTGGGAAGATGACTGAGGTTTGATTGTGGAGCCCTGTGGCCTAGGAACATGACATCGGTTTGATTCTGAAACCCTCTTGCCTGGGAACATGACAGAGATTTGTTTCTGGAAGCCTGTTCCCTGGGAACCTGACTGAGGTTTGATTCTGGACACCCGTGGCCTGGGAAAATGTCTGAGGATTGATTGTTGAAACCTGTGGCCTGCGAACATGACTGTGGTTTGATTCTGGATCCATGTGTCCTGGGAATATGTCTGAGGTTTGATTCTGGAAACCTGTGCCCTGGCAAAATGACTGAGGCTTGATTCTGGAACCCTATGGCCTGGGAACTTGCCTGAGGTTTGATGGCAGAAACCTGTGGACTGGCAACATGACTGAGGATTGAGTGCGGAACTCTGTGCACTGGAAACATGACTGTGGCCTGGTACTGGAAAACCATGGCCTGGGAATTTGTCTTTGGTTTGATTCTGGAACCCTGTTTCCTGGGAACATGACTGAGGTTTGATGGTTGAACCCTGTGGCCTGGCAACATGATTGAGGTTTGATTTTGGAACCCTCAGGTTTGGGAACATGACTGAGGCTTGATGGTGGAAGCCTGTGTCCTGGCAACATGACTGAGGTTTGATGGTGGAACCCTGTGGCCTGGCAAGATGACTTAGGTTTGATTGTGGAACACTCTGGCCTGGGAAAATGACTGAGGCTTGATGGTGGACCGTGGCCTGGCAATAGGACTAAGGTTTGATTGTGGAACCCTCTGGCCTGGGTGTATGACTGAGGTTTGATGGTGGTACCCTATGGTCTGGCAACATGAGTGAGGTTTGATTCTGCATCCCTGTGGCCTGGGAACAAGACTGAGGCGTGATTCTTGAAAACTGTGGCCTGGGAACATGACATCTGTTTAGATTGTGGAATACTGTGCCCTGGGATCCTGACTGAGCCTTGGTTCTGGAACCCTGTGGACTGGGAACATGACATCGGTTGGATACTGGAACCCTGTGGCTTGGAAACATGACTGAGGTTTGTTTCTGGAAGCCTGTTCCCTGGGAACGTGACTGAGGTTTGATTCTGTAACCCTATCGCCTGGGAACATGACTGAGGTTTGATTGTGGAGCCCTGTAGCCTGGGAACATGACATCGGTTGGATTCTGGAACCCTGTCGCCTGGGAACATGACAGAGATTTGTTTCTGGAAGCCTGTTCCCTGGGAACATGACAGGTTTCATTGTGGAATCATGTGGCCTGGGATCAAGACTGAGGTTTGATTGTGGAACCCTGTGGTCTGGAAACATAACATCAGTTGGATTCTGGAACCCTGTGGCCTGGGAACATGACAGAGATTTGTTTCTGGAAGCCTGTTCCCTGGGAACATGAGTGAGGTTTGATTCTGGAAGAGTGTGGCCAGTGAACATGATATCGTTTTGATTCTGGAACCCTGTGTCCTGGGAACAAGACTGAGGTTGGCTTCTGGAACCCTGTGGCCTGGGAACATGCCATCGGTTGGATTCTGGAACCCTGTGGCCTGGGAACATGACTGAGGTTTGTTTCTGGAAGCCTGTTCCCTGGGAACATGACTGAGGTTTGATTCTGCACACCTGTGTCCTGGGAACATGACTGAGGTTTAACTGTTGAAACCTGTGGCCTGCAAAGATGAGTGAGGTTTGATTCTGGAACCCTGTGGCCTGGGAACATGACTGAGGTTTGTTTTTGGAAGCCTGTTCCCTGGGAACATGACTGATGTTTGATTCTGGAACCATGTGTCCTGGGAATATGACTGAGGTTTGATTCTGGAAACCTGTGGCCTGGGAAAATGACTGAGGTTTCATTGGGGAAACATGTGGCCTGGGATCATGACTGAGGTTTGATGGCGGAACACACTGGCCTGGCAAAATGATTGAGGCTTGATTCTGGAACCCTGTGGCCTGGGAACTTGACTGAGGTTTGATTCTGGAAGACTGTGGCCAGGGAACATGATATCGGGTTGATTGTGGAAACCAGAGTCCTGGGAACAAGACTGAGGTTTGCTTCTGGAACGCAGTGGCCTGGGAACATGACAGAGGATTGTTTCTGGAAGCCTGTTCCCTGGGAACAACACTGAGGCGTGATTCGGGAAAACTGTGTCCTAGGAACATGACATCTGTTTAGATTGTGGAATACTGTGCCCTGGGATCCTGACTGAGTCTTGGTTCTGGAACGCTGTGGACTGGGAATATTACTGAGGATTTATTCCGGAACCCTGTAGCCTGGGAACATAACTGAGGATTGATTCTGGAGCCCTGTGGCCTGGGAACATGACATCGGTGTATTCTGGATACTTGTGTCCTGGGAACAGGAGAATGGTTTGATTCTTTCACCCTGTGGCCTGGGAACATGTCTGATGTTTGATGGTGGAAACCTGTGGCCTGGCAACATGACTGAGGTTTGATTCTGGAAGACTGTGGCCAGGGAACTTGATATCGGTTTGATTCTGGAACCCTGTGTCCTGGGAACAAGACTGAGGTTTGCTTCTTGAACCCTGTGGCCTGGGAACATGACATCGGTTGGATTCTGGAACCCTGTGGCCTGGGAACATGACTGAGGTTTGTTTCTGGAAGCCTGTTCCCTGGGAACATGACTGAGGTTTGATTCTGCACACCTGTGTCCTGGGAACATGACTGAGGTTTGATTGTTGAAACCTGTGGCCTGCCAACATGACTGAGGTTTGATTTTGGAACCATGTGTCCTGGGAATATGACTGAGGTTTGATTCTGGAAAACTGTGGCCTGGGAAAATGACTGAGGTTTCATTGTGGAAACATGTGGCCTGGGATCATGACTGAAGTTTGATGGCAGAACACTCTGGCCTGGCAAAATGACGTAGGTTTGATTCTGTAAACCTATAGCCTGGGATCAAGACTGAGGTTTGTTTCTGGAAGCCTGTTCCCTGGGAATATGACATCGGTTGGATTCTGGAACCCTGTGGCCTGGGAACATGACAGAGATTTGTTTCTGGAAGCCTGTTCCCTGGGAACATGAGTGAGGTTTGATTCTGGAACCCTGTAGCCTGGGAATATAACCGAGGATTGATTCTGGAACCCTGTGTCCTGGGAACGTGACAATGGTGGATGCTGGAACCCTGTGGCCTGGGAACATGAGCATGGTTTGATTCTGGAAACCTGTTGCCTGGGAACATGTCTGAGGTTTGATGGTGGAAACCTGTGGTCTGGCAACATGACTGAGGTTTGATTCTGGAAGAGTGTGGCCAGGGAACATGATATCGTTTTGATTCTGGAACCCTGTGTCCTGGGAACAAGACTGAGGTTTGCTTCTGGAACCCTGTGGCCTGGGAACATGACATCGGTTGGATTCTGGAACCCTGTGGCCTGGGAACATGACTGAGGTTTGTTTCTGGAAGCCTGTTCCCTGGGAACATGACTGAGGTTTGATTCTGCACACCTGGGTCCAGGGAACATGACTGAGGTTTAACTGTTGAAACCTGTGGCCTGCAAAGATTAGTGAGGTTTGATTCTGGAACCATGTGTCCTGGGAATATGACTGAGGTTTGATTCTGGAAACCTGTGGCCTGGGCAAATGACTGAGGTTTCATTGTGGAAACATGTGGCCTGGGATCATGACTGAGGCTTGATGGTGGAACACTGTGGCCTGGCAACATGACTGAGGATTGATTCTGGAACCCTGTGCCCTGGAAACAGGACTGTGGCCTGGTACTGGGAAACCATGGCCTGGGAACTTGACATTGGTTTGATTCTGGAACCCTGTGTCCTGGGAACATGATTGAGGTTTGATGGAGGAACCCTGTGGCCTGGGAACATGACTGAGGTTTGATGGTGGCACCCTGTGCCCTGGCAACATGACTGAGGCTTGATTCTGGAACCCTGTGACCTGAGAACTTGAATGTGGTTTGATCGCATAAACCTGTGGACTGGCAACATGACTGAGGTTTGATGGTGGAACCCTGTGCACTGGGAACATGACTGAGGCCTGATACTGTAACCCCGTGGCGTGGGAACATGCCATTAGTTTGATTCTGGAATCCTGTTTCCTGGGAACATGACTGAGGTTTGATGGTTGAACCCTGTGGCCTGGCAACATGATTCAGGTTTGATTGTGGAACCCTCAGGTTTGGGAACATGACTGAGGCTTGAAGGTGGAACCCTGTTGCCTGGCAAGATGACTTAGGTTTGATTGTGGAAAACCCTGGCCTGGGAACATGACTGAGGCTTGATGGTGGAACCGTGGCCTGGCAGTAGGACTGAGGTTTGATTGTGGAACCCTCTGGCCTGGGAATATGACTGAGGTTTAATTGTGGAACCCTGTGGGCTGGGAACATGACTGGGATTTTATTTTTGAAACCTGTGTCCAGGGAACATGACTGAGGTTTTATTCTGGAACCCTGTTTCTTGGGAATATGACTGAGGTTTGATTCTGGAAACCATTGGCCTGGGAACATGACATCTGTTGGATTCTGGAACCCTGTGGCTTGGGAAGATGACTGAGGTTTGATTGTGGAGCCCTGTGGCCTAGGAACATGACATCGGTTTGATTCTGAAACCCTCTTGCCTGGGAACATGACAGAGATTTGTTTCTGGAAGCCTGTTCCCTGGGAACCTGACTGAGGTTTGATTCTGGACACCCGTGGCCTGGGAAAATGTCTGAGGATTGATTGTTGAAACCTGTGGCCTGCGAACATGACTGTGGTTTGATTCTGGATCCATGTGTCCTGGGAATATGTCTGAGGTTTGATTCTGGAAACCTGTGCCCTGGCAAAATGACTGAGGCTTGATTCTGGAACCCTATGGCCTGGGAACTTGCCTGAGGTTTGATGGCAGAAACCTGTGGACTGGCAACATGACTGAGGATTGAGTGCGGAACTCTGTGCACTGGAAACATGACTGTGGCCTGGTACTGGAAAACCATGGCCTGGGAATTTGTCTTTGGTTTGATTCTGGAACCCTGTTTCCTGGGAACATGACTGAGGTTTGATGGTTGAACCCTGTGGCCTGGCAACATGATTGAGGTTTGATTTTGGAACCCTCAGGTTTGGGAACATGACTGAGGCTTGATGGTGGAAGCCTGTGTCCTGGCAACATGACTGAGGTTTGATGGTGGAACCCTGTGGCCTGGCAAGATGACTTAGGTTTGATTGTGGAACACTCTGGCCTGGGAAAATGACTGAGGCTTGATGGTGGACCGTGGCCTGGCAATAGGACTAAGGTTTGATTGTGGAACCCTCTGGCCTGGGTGTATGACTGAGGTTTGATGGTGGTACCCTATGGTCTGGCAACATGAGTGAGGTTTGATTCTGCATCCCTGTGGCCTGGGAACAAGACTGAGGCGTGATTCTTGAAAACTGTGGCCTGGGAACATGACATCTGTTTAGATTGTGGAATACTGTGCCCTGGGATCCTGACTGAGCCTTGGTTCTGGAACCCTGTGGACTGGGAACATGACATCGGTTGGATACTGGAACCCTGTGGCTTGGAAACATGACTGAGGTTTGTTTCTGGAAGCCTGTTCCCTGGGAACGTGACTGAGGTTTGATTCTGTAACCCTATCGCCTGGGAACATGACTGAGGTTTGATTGTGGAGCCCTGTAGCCTGGGAACATGACATCGGTTGGATTCTGGAACCCTGTCGCCTGGGAACATGACAGAGATTTGTTTCTGGAAGCCTGTTCCCTGGGAACATGACAGGTTTCATTGTGGAATCATGTGGCCTGGGATCAAGACTGAGGTTTGATTGTGGAACCCTGTGGTCTGGAAACATAACATCAGTTGGATTCTGGAACCCTGTGGCCTGGGAACATGACAGAGATTTGTTTCTGGAAGCCTGTTCCCTGGGAACATGAGTGAGGTTTGATTCTGGAAGAGTGTGGCCAGTGAACATGATATCGTTTTGATTCTGGAACCCTGTGTCCTGGGAACAAGACTGAGGTTTGCTTCTGGAACCCTGTTGCCTGGGAACATGCCATCGGTTGGATTCTGGAACCCTGTGGCCTGGGAACATGACTGAGGTTTGTTTCTGGAAGCCTGTTCCCTGGGAACATGACTGAGGTTTGATTCTGCACACCTGTGTCCTGGGAACATGACTGAGGTTTAACTGTTGAAACCTGTGGCCTGCAAAGATGAGTGAGGTTTGATTCTGGAACCCTGTGGCCTGGGAACATGACTGAGGTTTGTTTTTGGAAGCCTGTTCCCTGGGAACATGACTGATGTTTGATTCTGGAACCATGTGTCCTGGGAATATGACTGAGGTTTGATTCTGGAAACCTGTGGCCTGGGAAAATGACTGAGGTTTCATTGGGGAAACATGTGGCCTGGGATCATGACTGAGGTTTGATGGCGGAGCACACTGGCCTGGCAAAATGATTGAGGCTTGATTCTGGAACCCTGTGGCCTGGGAACTTGACTGAGGTTTGGTTCTGGAAGACTGTGGCCAGGGAACATGATATCGGGTTGATTGTGGAAACCAGTGTCCTGGGAACAAGACTGAGGTTTGCTTCTGGAACGCAGTGGCCTGGGAACATGACAGAGGATTGTTTCTGGAAGCCTGTTCCCTGGGAACAACACTGAGGCGTGATTCGGGAAAACTGTGTCCTAGGAACATGACATCTGTTTAGATTGTGGAATACTGTGCCCTGGGATCCTGACTGAGTCTTGGTTCTGGAACGCTGTGGACTGGGAATATTACTGAGGATTTATTCCGGAACCCTGTAGGCTGGGAACATAACTGAGGATTGATTCTGGAGCCCTGTGGCCTGGGAACATGACATCGGTGTATTCTGGATACTTGTGTCCTGGGAACAGGAGAATGGTTTGATTCTTTCACCCTGTGGCCTGGGAACATGTCTGATGTTTGATGGTGGAAACCTGTGGCCTGGCAACATGACTGAGGTTTGATTCTGGAAGACTGTGGCCAGGGAACTTGATATCGGTTTGATTCTGGAACCCTGTGTCCTGGGGACAAGACTGAGGTTTGCTTCTTGAACCCTGTGGCCTGGGAAAATGACATCGGTTGGATTCTGGAACCCTGTGGCTTGGGAA
This sequence comes from Balaenoptera physalus, assembly GCF_965194825.1. NCBI lineage: Eukaryota > Metazoa > Chordata > Mammalia > Artiodactyla > Balaenopteridae > Balaenoptera > Balaenoptera physalus. The sequence goes on along the minus strand of NW_028126513.1, from coordinate 490,563 downwards.
GATGACTGAGGTTTGATTGTGGAGCCCTGTGGCCTAGGAACATGACATCGGTTTGATTCTGAAACCCTCTTGCCTGGGAACATGACAGAGATTTGTTTCTGGAAGCCTGTTCCCTGGGAACCTGACTGAGGTTTGATTCTGGACACCCGTGGCCTGGGAAAATGTCTGAGGATTGATTGTTGAAACCTGTGGCCTGCGAACATGACTGTGGTTTGATTCTGGATCCATGTGTCCTGGGAATATGTCTGAGGTTTGATTCTGGAAACCTGTGCCCTGGCAAAATGACTGAGGCTTGATTCTGGAACCCTATGGCCTGGGAACTTGCCTGAGGTTTGATGGCAGAAACCTGTGGACTGGCAACATGACTGAGGATTGAGTGCGGAACTCTGTGCACTGGAAACATGACTGTGGCCTGGTACTGGAAAACCATGGCCTGGGAATTTGTCTTTGGTTTGATTCTGGAACCCTGTTTCCTGGTAACATGACTGAGGTTTGATGGTTGAACCCTGTGGCCTGGCAACATGATTGAGGTTTGATTTTGGAACCCTCAGGTTTGGGAACATGACTGAGGCTTGATGGTGGAAGCCTGTGTCCTGGCAACATGACTGAGGTTTGATGGTGGAACCCTGTGGCCTGGCAAGATGACTTAGGTTTGATTGTGGAACACTCTGGCCTGGGAAAATGACTGAGGCTTGATGGTGGACCGTGGCCTGGCAATAGGACTAAGGTTTGATTGTGGAACCCTCTGGCCTGGGTGTATGACTGAGGTTTGATGGTGGTACCCTATGGTCTGGCAACATGAGTGAGGTTTGATTCTGCATCCCTGTGGCCTGGGAACAAGACTGAGGCGTGATTCTTGAAAACTGTGGCCTGGGAACATGACATCTGTTTAGATTGTGGAATACTGTGCCCTGGGATCCTGACTGAGCCTTGGTTCTGGAACCCTGTGGACTGGGAACATGACATCGGTTGGATACTGGAACCCTGTGGCTTGGAAACATGACTGAGGTTTGTTTCTGGAAGCCTGTTCCCTGGGAACGTGACTGAGGTTTGATTCTGTAACCCTATCGCCTGGGAACATGACTGAGGTTTGATTGTGGAGCCCTGTAGGCTGGGAACATGACATCGGTTGGATTCTGGAACCCTGTCGCCTGGGAACATGACAGAGATTTGTTTCTGGAAGCCTGTTCCCTGGGAACATGACAGGTTTCATTGTGGAATCATGTGGCCTGGGATCAAGACTGAGGTTTGATTGTGGAACCCTGTGGTCTGGAAACATGACATCGGTTGGATTCTGGAACCCTGTGGCCTGGGAACATGACAGAGATTTGTTTCTGGAAGCCTGTTCCCTGGGAACATGAGTGAGGTTTGATTCTGGAAGAGTGTGGCCAGTGAACATGATATCGTTTTGATTCTGGAACCCTGTGTCCTGGGAACAAGACTGAGGTTTGCTTCTGGAACCCTGTTGCCTGGGAACATGCCATCGGTTGGATTCTGGAACCCTGTGGCCTGGGAACATGACTGAGGTTTGTTTCTGGAAGCCTGTTCCCTGGGAACATGACTGAGGTTTGATTCTGCACACCTGTGTCCTGGGAACATGACTGAGGTTTAACTGTTGAAACCTGTGGCCTGCAAAGATGAGTGAGGTTTGATTCTGGAACCCTGTGGCCTGGGAACATGACTGAGGTTTGTTTTTGGAAGCCTGTTCCCTGGGAACATGACTGATGTTTGATTCTGGAACCCTGTGTCCTGGGAACAAGACTGAGGTTTGCTTCTTGAACCCTGTGGCCTGGGAACATGACATCGGTTGGATTCTGGAACCCTGTGGCCTGGGAACATGACTGAGGTTTGTTTCTGGAAGCCTGTTCCCTGGGAACATGACTGAGGTTTGATTCTGCACACCTGTGTCCTGGGAACATGACTGAGGTTTGATTGTTGAAACCTGTGGCCTGCCAACATGACTGAGGTTTGATTTTGGAACCATGTGTCCTGGGAATATGACTGAGGTTTGATTCTGGAAAACTGTGGCCTGGGAAAATGACTGAGGTTTCATTGTGGAAACATGTGGCCTGGGATCATGACTGAAGTTTGATGGCAGAACACTCTGGCCTGGCAAAATGACGTAGGTTTGATTCTGTAAACCTATAGCCTGGGATCAAGACTGAGGTTTGTTTCTGGAAGCCTGTTCCCTGGGAATATGACATCGGTTGGATTCTGGAACCCTGTGGCCTGGGAACATGACAGAGATTTGTTTCTGGAAGCCTGTTCCCTGGGAACATGAGTGAGGTTTGATTCTGGAACCCTGTAGCCTGGGAATATAACCGAGGATTGATTCTGGAACCCTGTGTCCTGGGAACGTGACAATGGTGGATGCTGGAACCCTGTGGCCTGGGAACATGAGCATGGTTTGATTCTGGAAACCTGTTGCCTGGGAACATGTCTGAGGTTTGATGGTGGAAACCTGTGGTCTGGCAACATGACTGAGGTTTGATTCTGGAAGAGTGTGGCCAGGGAACATGATATCGTTTTGATTCTGGAACCCTGTGTCCTGGGAACAAGACTGAGGTTTGCTTCTGGAACCCTGTGGCCTGGGAACATGACATCGGTTGGATTCTGGAACCCTGTGGCCTGGGAACATGACTGAGGTTTGTTTCTGGAAGCCTGTTCCCTGGGAACATGACTGAGGTTTGATTCTGCACACCTGGGTCCAGGGAACATGACTGAGGTTTAACTGTTGAAACCTGTGGCCTGCAAAGATTAGTGAGGTTTGATTCTGGAACCATGTGTCCTGGGAATATGACTGAGGTTTGATTCTGGAAACCTGTGGCCTGGGCAAATGACTGAGGTTTCATTGTGGAAACATGTGGCCTGGGATCATGACTGAGGCTTGATGGTGGAACACTGTGGCCTGGCAACATGACTGAGGATTGATTCTGGAACCCTGTGCCCTGGAAACAGGACTGTGGCCTGGTACTGGGAAACCATGGCCTGGGAACTTGACATTGGTTTGATTCTGGAACCCTGTGTCCTGGGAACATGATTGAGGTTTGATGGAGGAACCCTGTGGCCTGGGAACATGACTGAGGTTTGATGGTGGCACCCTGTGCCCTGGCAACATGACTGAGGCTTGATTCTGGAACCCTGTGACCTGAGAACTTGAATGTGGTTTGATCGCATAAACCTGTGGACTGGCAACATGACTGAGGTTTGATGGTGGAACCCTGTGCACTGGGAACATGACTGAGGCCTGATACTGTAACCCCGTGGCGTGGGAACATGCCATTAGTTTGATTCTGGAATCCTGTTTCCTGGGAACATGACTGAGGTTTGATGGTTGAACCCTGTGGCCTGGCAACATGATTCAGGTTTGATTGTGGAACCCTCAGGTTTGGGAACATGACTGAGGCTTGAAGGTGGAACCCTGTTGCCTGGCAAGATGACTTAGGTTTGATTGTGGAAAACCCTGGCCTGGGAACATGACTGAGGCTTGATGGTGGAACCGTGGCCTGGCAGTAGGACTGAGGTTTGATTGTGGAACCCTCTGGCCTGGGAATATGACTGAGGTTTAATTGTGGAACCCTGTGGGCTGGGAACATGACTGGGATTTTATTTTTGAAACCTGTGTCCAGGGAACATGACTGAGGTTTTATTCTGGAACCCTGTTTCTTGGGAATATGACTGAGGTTTGATTCTGGAAACCATTGGCCTGGGAACATGACATCTGTTGGATTCTGGAACCCTGTGGCTTGGGAAGATGACTGAGGTTTGATTGTGGAGCCCTGTGGCCTAGGAACATGACATCGGTTTGATTCTGAAACCCTCTTGCCTGGGAACATGACAGAGATTTGTTTCTGGAAGCCTGTTCCCTGGGAACCTGACTGAGGTTTGATTCTGGACACCCGTGGCCTGGGAAAATGTCTGAGGATTGATTGTTGAAACCTGTGGCCTGCGAACATGACTGTGGTTTGATTCTGGATCCATGTGTCCTGGGAATATGTCTGAGGTTTGATTCTGGAAACCTGTGCCCTGGCAAAATGACTGAGGCTTGATTCTGGAACCCTATGGCCTGGGAACTTGCCTGAGGTTTGATGGCAGAAACCTGTGGACTGGCAACATGACTGAGGATTGAGTGCGGAACTCTGTGCACTGGAAACATGACTGTGGCCTGGTACTGGAAAACCATGGCCTGGGAATTTGTCTTTGGTTTGATTCTGGAACCCTGTTTCCTGGGAACATGACTGAGGTTTGATGGTTGAACCCTGTGGCCTGGCAACATGATTGAGGTTTGATTTTGGAACCCTCAGGTTTGGGAACATGACTGAGGCTTGATGGTGGAAGCCTGTGTCCTGGCAACATGACTGAGGTTTGATGGTGGAACCCTGTGGCCTGGCAAGATGACTTAGGTTTGATTGTGGAACACTCTGGCCTGGGAAAATGACTGAGGCTTGATGGTGGACCGTGGCCTGGCAATAGGACTAAGGTTTGATTGTGGAACCCTCTGGCCTGGGTGTATGACTGAGGTTTGATGGTGGTACCCTATGGTCTGGCAACATGAGTGAGGTTTGATTCTGCATCCCTGTGGCCTGGGAACAAGACTGAGGCGTGATTCTTGAAAACTGTGGCCTGGGAACATGACATCTGTTTAGATTGTGGAATACTGTGCCCTGGGATCCTGACTGAGCCTTGGTTCTGGAACCCTGTGGACTGGGAACATGACATCGGTTGGATACTGGAACCCTGTGGCTTGGAAACATGACTGAGGTTTGTTTCTGGAAGCCTGTTCCCTGGGAACGTGACTGAGGTTTGATTCTGTAACCCTATCGCCTGGGAACATGACTGAGGTTTGATTGTGGAGCCCTGTAGCCTGGGAACATGACATCGGTTGGATTCTGGAACCCTGTCGCCTGGGAACATGACAGAGATTTGTTTCTGGAAGCCTGTTCCCTGGGAACATGACAGGTTTCATTGTGGAATCATGTGGCCTGGGATCAAGACTGAGGTTTGATTGTGGAACCCTGTGGTCTGGAAACATAACATCAGTTGGATTCTGGAACCCTGTGGCCTGGGAACATGACAGAGATTTGTTTCTGGAAGCCTGTTCCCTGGGAACATGAGTGAGGTTTGATTCTGGAAGAGTGTGGCCAGTGAACATGATATCGTTTTGATTCTGGAACCCTGTGTCCTGGGAACAAGACTGAGGTTTGCTTCTGGAACCCTGTTGCCTGGGAACATGCCATCGGTTGGATTCTGGAACCCTGTGGCCTGGGAACATGACTGAGGTTTGTTTCTGGAAGCCTGTTCCCTGGGAACATGACTGAGGTTTGATTCTGCACACCTGTGTCCTGGGAACATGACTGAGGTTTAACTGTTGAAACCTGTGGCCTGCAAAGATGAGTGAGGTTTGATTCTGGAACCCTGTGGCCTGGGAACATGACTGAGGTTTGTTTTTGGAAGCCTGTTCCCTGGGAACATGACTGATGTTTGATTCTGGAACCATGTGTCCTGGGAATATGACTGAGGTTTGATTCTGGAAACCTGTGGCCTGGGAAAATGACTGAGGTTTCATTGGGGAAACATGTGGCCTGGGATCATGACTGAGGTTTGATGGCGGAGCACACTGGCCTGGCAAAATGATTGAGGCTTGATTCTGGAACCCTGTGGCCTGGGAACTTGACTGAGGTTTGGTTCTGGAAGACTGTGGCCAGGGAACATGATATCGGGTTGATTGTGGAAACCAGTGTCCTGGGAACAAGACTGAGGTTTGCTTCTGGAACGCAGTGGCCTGGGAACATGACAGAGGATTGTTTCTGGAAGCCTGTTCCCTGGGAACAACACTGAGGCGTGATTCGGGAAAACTGTGTCCTAGGAACATGACATCTGTTTAGATTGTGGAATACTGTGCCCTGGGATCCTGACTGAGTCTTGGTTCTGGAACGCTGTGGACTGGGAATATTACTGAGGATTTATTCCGGAACCCTGTAGGCTGGGAACATAACTGAGGATTGATTCTGGAGCCCTGTGGCCTGGGAACATGACATCGGTGTATTCTGGATACTTGTGTCCTGGGAACAGGAGAATGGTTTGATTCTTTCACCCTGTGGCCTGGGAACATGTCTGATGTTTGATGGTGGAAACCTGTGGCCTGGCAACATGACTGAGGTTTGATTCTGGAAGACTGTGGCCAGGGAACTTGATATCGGTTTGATTCTGGAACCCTGTGTCCTGGGGACAAGACTGAGGTTTGCTTCTTGAACCCTGTGGCCTGGGAAAATGACATCGGTTGGATTCTGGAACCCTGTGGCTTGGGAAGATGACTGAGGTTTGATTGTGGAGCCCTGTGGCCTAGGAACATGACATCGGTTTGATTCTGAAACCCTCTTGCCTGGGAACATGACAGAGATTTGTTTCTGGAAGCCTGTTCCCTGGGAACCTGACTGAGGTTTGATTCTGGACACCCGTGGCCTGGGAAAATGTCTGAGGATTGATTGTTGAAACCTGTGGCCTGCGAACATGACTGTGGTTTGATTCTGGATCCATGTGTCCTGGGAATATGTCTGAGGTTTGATTCTGGAAACCTGTGCCCTGGCAAAATGACTGAGGCTTGATTCTGGAACCCTATGGCCTGGGAACTTGCCTGAGGTTTGATGGCAGAAACCTGTGGACTGGCAACATGACTGAGGATTGAGTGCGGAACTCTGTGCACTGGAAACATGACTGTGGCCTGGTACTGGAAAACCATGGCCTGGGAATTTGTCTTTGGTTTGATTCTGGAACCCTGTTTCCTGGTAACATGACTGAGGTTTGATGGTTGAACCCTGTGGCCTGGCAACATGATTGAGGTTTGATTTTGGAACCCTCAGGTTTGGGAACATGACTGAGGCTTGATGGTGGAAGCCTGTGTCCTGGCAACATGACTGAGGTTTGATGGTGGAACCCTGTGGCCTGGCAAGATGACTTAGGTTTGATTGTGGAACACTCTGGCCTGGGAAAATGACTGAGGCTTGATGGTGGACCGTGGCCTGGCAATAGGACTAAGGTTTGATTGTGGAACCCTCTGGCCTGGGTGTATGACTGAGGTTTGATGGTGGTACCCTATGGTCTGGCAACATGAGTGAGGTTTGATTCTGCATCCCTGTGGCCTGGGAACAAGACTGAGGCGTGATTCTTGAAAACTGTGGCCTGGGAACATGACATCTGTTTAGATTGTGGAATACTGTGCCCTGGGATCCTGACTGAGCCTTGGTTCTGGAACCCTGTGGACTGGGAACATGACATCGGTTGGATACTGGAACCCTGTGGCTTGGAAACATGACTGAGGTTTGTTTCTGGAAGCCTGTTCCCTGGGAACGTGACTGAGGTTTGATTCTGTAACCCTATCGCCTGGGAACATGACTGAGGTTTGATTGTGGAGCCCTGTAGGCTGGGAACATGACATCGGTTGGATTCTGGAACCCTGTCGCCTGGGAACATGACAGAGATTTGTTTCTGGAAGCCTGTTCCCTGGGAACATGACAGGTTTCATTGTGGAATCATGTGGCCTGGGATCAAGACTGAGGTTTGATTGTGGAACCCTGTGGTCTGGAAACATGACATCGGTTGGATTCTGGAACCCTGTGGCCTGGGAACATGACAGAGATTTGTTTCTGGAAGCCTGTTCCCTGGGAACATGAGTGAGGTTTGATTCTGGAAGAGTGTGGCCAGTGAACATGATATCGTTTTGATTCTGGAACCCTGTGTCCTGGGAACAAGACTGAGGTTTGCTTCTGGAACCCTGTTGCCTGGGAACATGCCATCGGTTGGATTCTGGAACCCTGTGGCCTGGGAACATGACTGAGGTTTGTTTCTGGAAGCCTGTTCCCTGGGAACATGACTGAGGTTTGATTCTGCACACCTGTGTCCTGGGAACATGACTGAGGTTTAACTGTTGAAACCTGTGGCCTGCAAAGATGAGTGAGGTTTGATTCTGGAACCCTGTGGCCTGGGAACATGACTGAGGTTTGTTTTTGGAAGCCTGTTCCCTGGGAACATGACTGATGTTTGATTCTGGAACCCTGTGTCCTGGGAACAAGACTGAGGTTTGCTTCTTGAACCCTGTGGCCTGGGAACATGACATCGGTTGGATTCTGGAACCCTGTGGCCTGGGAACATGACTGAGGTTTGTTTCTGGAAGCCTGTTCCCTGGGAACATGACTGAGGTTTGATTCTGCACACCTGTGTCCTGGGAACATGACTGAGGTTTGATTGTTGAAACCTGTGGCCTGCCAACATGACTGAGGTTTGATTTTGGAACCATGTGTCCTGGGAATATGACTGAGGTTTGATTCTGGAAAACTGTGGCCTGGGAAAATGACTGAGGTTTCATTGTGGAAACATGTGGCCTGGGATCATGACTGAAGTTTGATGGCAGAACACTCTGGCCTGGCAAAATGACGTAGGTTTGATTCTGTAAACCTATAGCCTGGGATCAAGACTGAGGTTTGTTTCTGGAAGCCTGTTCCCTGGGAATATGACATCGGTTGGATTCTGGAACCCTGTGGCCTGGGAACATGACATAGATTTGTTTCTGGAAGCCTGTTCCCTGGGAACATGAGTGAGGTTTGATTCTGGAACCCTGTAGCCTGGGAATATAACCGAGGATTGATTCTGGAACCCTGTGTCCTGGGAACGTGACAATGGTGGATGCTGGAACCCTGTGGCCTGGGAACATGAGCATGGTTTGATTCTGGAAACCTGTTGCCTGGGAACATGTCTGAGGTTTGATGGTGGAAACCTGTGGTCTGGCAACATGACTGAGGTTTGATTCTGGAAGAGTGTGGCCAGGGAACATGATATCGTTTTGATTCTGGAACCCTGTGTCCTGGGAACAAGACTGAGGTTTGCTTCTGGAACCCTGTGGCCTGGGAACATGACATCGGTTGGATTCTGGAACCCTGTGGCCTGGGAACATGACTGAGGTTTGTTTCTGGAAGCCTGTTCCCTGGGAACATGACTGAGGTTTGATTCTGCACACCTGGGTCCAGGGAACATGACTGAGGTTTAACTGTTGAAACCTGTGGCCTGCAAAGATTAGTGAGGTTTGATTCTGGAACCATGTGTCCTGGGAATATGACTGAGGTTTGATTCTGGAAACCTGTGGCCTGGGCAAATGACTGAGGTTTCATTGTGGAAACATGTGGCCTGGGATCATGACTGAGGCTTGATGGTGGAACACTGTGGCCTGGCAACATGACTGAGGATTGATTCTGGAACCCTGTGCCCTGGAAACAGGACTGTGGCCTGGTACTGGGAAACCATGGCCTGGGAACTTGACATTGGTTTGATTCTGGAACCCTGTGTCCTGGGAACATGATTGAGGTTTGATGGAGGAACCCTGTGGCCTGGGAACATGACTGAGGTTTGATGGTGGCACCCTGTGCCCTGGCAACATGACTGAGGCTTGATTCTGGAACCCTGTGACCTGAGAACTTGAATGTGGTTTGATCGCATAAACCTGTGGACTGGCAACATGACTGAGGTTTGATGGTGGAACCCTGTGCACTGGGAACATGACTGAGGTTTGATTCTGGACACCTGTGTCCTGGGAACATGACTGAGGTTTGATTGTTGAAACCTGTGGCCTGGGAACATAACTGAGGATTGATTCTGGAACCCTGTGGCCTGGGAACATGACATCGGTGTATTCTGGTACCCTGTGTCCTGGGAACATGAGAACGGTTTGTTTCTTTTACCCCGTGTGCCTGGGAACATGTCTGAGGTTTTATGGTGGAAACCTGTGGCCTGGCAACATGACTGAGGTTTGATTGTTGAAACCTATGGCCTGGGAACATGACTGAGGTTTGATTCTGGAAACCATTGGCCTGGGAACATGACTGATGTTAGATTGTGGAACCCTGTGGCCTGGGAACATGACATCGGTTTGGGTTCTGGTACCCTGTTGCCTGGGAACATGAAATCGGTTTGATTCTGGAAACCTGTGGCCTGGGAATATGACTGAGGTTTGACGGTGGTACCCTGTGGCCTAGCAACATGATTGAGGTTTGATTATGGAACCCTCAGGTTTGGGAACATGACTGAGGTTTGATGGTGGAACCCTGTGGCTGGGAACATGACTGAGGCTTGATAGTGGAACTGTGGCCTGGCAATAGGACTAAGGTTTGATTGTGGAACCCTCTGGCCTGGGAGTATGACTGAGGTTTGATGGTGGTACCCTATGGTCTGGCAACATGAGTGAGGTTTGATTCTGCATCCCTGTGGCCTGGGAACAAGACTGAGGCGTGATTCTTGAAAACTGTGGCCTGGGAACATGACATCTGTTTAGATTGTGGAATACTGTGCCCTGGGATCCTGACTTAGCCTTGGTTCTGGAACCCTGTGGACTGGGAACATGACATCGGTTGGATACTGGAACCCTGTGGCTTGGAAACATGACTGAGGTTTGTTTCTGGAAGCCTGTTCCCTGGGAACGTGACTGAGGTTTGATTCTGTAACCCTATCGCCTGGGAACATGACTGAGGTTTGATTGTGGAGCCCTGTAGCCTGGGAACATGACATCGGTTGGATTCTGGAACCCTGTCGCCTGGGAACATGACAGAGATTTGTTTCTGGAAGCCTGTTCCCTGGGAACATGACAGGTTTCATTGTGGAATCATGTGGCCTGGGATCAAGACTGAGGTTTGATTGTGGAACCCTGTGGTCTGGAAACATGACATCGGTTGGATTCTGGAACCCTGTGGCCTGGGAACATGACAGAGATTTGTTTCTGGAAGCCTGTTCCCTGGGAACATGAGTGAGGTTTGATTCTGGAAGACTGTGGCCAGTGAACATGATATCGTTTTGATTCTGGAACCCTGTGTCCTGGGAACAAGACTGAGGTTTGCTTCTGGAACCCTGTGGCCTGGGAACATGCCATCGGTTGGATTCTGGAACCCTGTGGCCTGGGAACATGACTGAGGTTTGTTTCTGGAAGCCTGTTCCCTGGGAACATGACTGAGGTTTGATTCTGCACACCTGTGTCCTGGGAACATGACTGAGGTTTAACTGTTGAAACCTGTGGCCTGCAAAGATGAGTGAGGTTTGATTCTGGAACCCTGTGGCCTGGGAACATGACTGAGGTTTGTTTTTGGAAGCCTGTTCCCTGGGAACATGACTGATGTTTGATTCTGGAACCATGTGTCCTGGGAATATGACTGAGGTTTGATTCTGGAAACCTGTGGCCTGGGAAAATGACTGAGGTTTCATTGGGGAAACATGTGGCCTGGGATCATGACTGAGGTTTGATGGCGGAACACACTGGCCTGGCAAAATGATTGAGGCTTGATTCTGGAACCCTGTGGCCTGGGAACTTGACTGAGGTTTGATTCTGGAAGACTGTGGCCAGGGAACATGATATCGGGTTGATTGTGGAAACCAGTGTCCTGGGAACAAGACTGAGGTTTGCTTCTGGAACGCAGTGGCCTGGGAACATGACAGAGGATTGTTTCTGGAAGCCTGTTCCCTGGGAACAACACTGAGGCGTGATTCGGGAAAACTGTGTCCTAGGAACATGACATCTGTTTAGATTGTGGAATACTGTGCCCTGGGATCCTGACTGAGTCTTGGTTCTGGAACGCTGTGGACTGGGAATATTACTGAGGATTTATTCCGGAACCCTGTAGCCTGGGAACATAACTGAGGATTGATTCTGGAGCCCTGTGGCCTGGGAACATGACATCGGTGTATTCTGGATACTTGTGTCCTGGGAACAGGAGAATGGTTTGATTCTTTCACCCTGTGGCCTGGGAACATGTCTGATGTTTGATGGTGGAAACCTGTGGCCTGGCAACATGACTGAGGTTTGATTCTGGAAGACTGTGGCCAGGGAACTTGATATCGGTTTGATTCTGGAACCCTGTGTCCTGGGAACAAGACTGAGGTTTGCTTCTTGAACCCTGTGGCCTGGGAACATGACATCGGTTGGATTCTGGAACCCTGTGGCCTGGGAAGATGACTGAGGTTTGCTTCTGGAAGCCTGTTCCCTGGGAACATGACTGAGGTTTGATTGTTGAAACCTGTGGCCTGCGAACATGACTGAGGTTTGATTCTGGAACCATGTGGCCTGGGAATATGACTGAGGTTTGATTCTGGAAACCATTGGCCTGGGAACATGACTGATGTTAGATTGTGGAATTCTGTGGCCTGGGAACATGACATCGCTTTGGATCCTGGTACCCTGTTGCCTGGGAACATGAATTCAGTTTGATTGTGAAAACCTTTGGCCTGGGAATATGACTGAGGTTTGATGGTGGTACCGTATGGCCTGGCAACATGACTGAGGTTTGGTTCTGGATCCCTGTTGCCTGGGAACAAGACTGAGGCGTGATTCTTGAAAACTGTGGCCTTGGAACATGACATCTGTTCAGATTGTGGAATACTGTGCCCTGGGATCCTGACTGAGCCTTGGTTCTGGAACCCTGTGGCCTGGGAACATGAGAACGGTTTGATTCTGGAAACCTGTGGCCTGTGAACATGTCTGAGGTTTGATGGTGGAAACCTGTGGGCCGGCAACATGACTGAGGTTTGATTCTGGAAGACTGTGGCCAGGGAACTTGATATCGGTTTGATTCTGGAACCCTGTGTCCTGGGAACTTGACTGAGGTTTGATGGCAGAAACCTGTGGACTGGCAAAATGACTGAGGATTGATTGTGGAACCCTGTGCCCTGGAAACATGACTGTGGCCTGGTACTGGAAACCCATGGCCTGGGAACTTGACATTGGTTTGATTCTGGAACCCTCAGTCCTGGGAACATGATTGAGGTTTGATGGAGGAACGCTGTGGCCTGGGAACATGTCTGAGGTTTGATGGTGGAAACCTGTGGCCTGGCAACATGACTGAGGTTTGATTCCGGAAGACTGTGGCCAGGGAATATGATATCGGGTTGATTTTGGAACCCTGTGTCCTGGGAACAAGACTGAGGTTTGCTTCTGGAACCCTATGGCCTGGGAACATGACAACGGTTGGATTCTGGAACCCTGTGGCCTGGGAACATGACTGAGGTTTGTTTCTAGAAGCCTGTTCCCTGGGAACATGACTGAGGTTTGATTCTGCACACCTGGGTCCAGGGAACATGACTTAGGTTTGATTGTTGAAACCTGTGGCCTTCGAACATGACTGAGGTTTGATTCTGGAACCATGTGTCCTGGGAATATGACTGAGGTTTGATTCTGGAAACCTGTGGCCTGGGAAAATGACTGAGGTTTCATTGTGGAAACATGTGGCCTGGGATCATGACTGAGGTTTGATGGCAGAACACTCTGGCCTGGCAAAATGACTGAGGCTTGATTCTGGAACCCTGTGGCCAGGGAACTTGACTGAGGTTTGACGGCAGAAACCTGTGGACTGGCAACATGACTGAGGTTTGATTGTGGATCCCTGTAGCCTGGGAACATGACATCGGTTGGATTCTGGAACCCTGTGTCCTGGGAACATGATTGAGGTTTGATGGTGGAACCGGGTGGCCTGGCAACATGACTTAGGTTTGATTGTGGAATACTCTGGCCTGGGAACATGACTGAGGCTTAATTCTGGAACCCTGTGGCCTGGGCACTTGCCTGAGGTTTGATGGCAGAAACCTGTGGATTGGCAACATGACTGAGGGTTGATTGTGGAACCCTGTACCCTGGAAACATGACTGTGGCCTGGTACTGGAAACCCATGGTCTGGGAACTTGACATTGGTTTGATTCTGGAACCCTGTGTCCTGGGAACATGATTGAGGTTTGATGGAGGAACCCTGTGGCCTGGGAACGTGACTGAGGTTTGATGGTGGTACCCTGTGGCCTGGCAACATGACTGAGGCTTGATGGTGGAACCCTGTGCAGTGGGAACATGACTGAGGCCTGATAGTGGAACCCCGTGGTGTGGGAACATGTCATTGGTTTGATTCTGGAATCGGGTTTCCTGGGAACATGACTGAGGTTTGATGGTTGAACCTTGTGACCTATCAACATGACTGAGGTTTGATGGTGGAACCCTGTGGCCTGGCAAGATGACTTAGGTTTGATTGTGGAAACCTGTGGCGTGGGAAAATGTCTGAGGTTTCATTGTGGAAACATGTGGCCTGGGATCATCACTGAGGTTTGATGGTGGTACACTCTGGCCTGGCAAAATGACTGAGGCTTAATTCTGGAACCCTGTGGCCTGGGCACTTGCCTGAGGTTTGATGGCAGAAACCTGTGGACTGGCAACATGACTGAGGTTTGATTGTGGAGCCCTGTGGCCTGGGAACATGACTGGGATTTTATTTTTGAAACCTGTGTCCAGGGAACATGACTGAGGTTTTATTCTGGAACCCTGTGTCCTGGGAACACGACTGGAGTTTCATTCTGGAACCATGTGGCCTGGGAATATGACTGAGGTTTGATTCTAGAAACCATTGGCCTGGGAACATGACTGATGTTAGATTGTGGCATCCTGTGGCCTTGGAACATGACATCGGTTTGTATTCTGGTACCCTATTGCCTGGGAACATGAAATCGGTTTGTTTTCGGAAACCTGTGGACTGGGAATATGACTGAGGTTTGCTGGTGGTACCCTATGGCCTGGCAACATGACTGAGGTTTGATTCTGGATCCCTGTGGCCTGGGAACATTGACTGAGGCGTGATTCTGGAACCCTGTAGATGGGAACATAACTGAGGATTGATTCAGGAACCCTGTGGCCTGGGAACATGACATCGGTGGATTCTGGAACCCTTTGGCCTGGCAACATGAGAACGGTTTGCTTCTGGAACCCTGTGGCCTGGGAATATGTCTGAGGTTTGATTCTGGAAGACTGTGCCCAGGGAACATGATATCAGGTTGATTCTGGAAACCTGTGTGTTGGGAACAAGACTGAGGTTTGCTTCTGGAACCCTGTGGCCTGGGAACATGACATCGGTTGTATTCTGGGACCCTGTGGCCTGGAAACATGGCTGAGGTTTGATTGTGGAAACCTCTGTCCTGGGAATATGACTGTGGCTTGATTCTGGAACCATGTGGCCTGGGCACTTGCCTGAGGTTTGATTGCAGAATCCTGTGGACTGGCAACATGACTGAGGGTTGATTGTGGAACCGTGTGCCCTAGAAACATGACTGTGGCCTGGTACTGGAAACCCATGGCCTGGGAACTTGACATTGGTTTGATTCTGGAACCCTGTGTCCTGGGAACATGATTGAGGTTTGATGGAGGAACCCTGTGGCCTGGGAACATGACTGAGGTTTGATGGTGGTACCCTGTGGCCTTTCAACATGACTGAGGCTTGATTCTGGAACACTGTGGCCTGGGAACTTGACTGTGGTTTGATCGCAGAAACCTGTGGACTGGCAACATGCCTGAGGTTTGATGGTGGAACCGTGGCCTGGCAACAGGACTGAGGTTTCATTGTGGAAACCTCTGGCCTGGGAATATGACTGAGGTTTAATTGTGGAGCCCTGTGGCCTGGGAACATGACTGGGATTTTATTTTTGTAACCTGTGTCCAGGGAACATGATTGAGGCCTTGTTCTGGAACCCTGTGTCCTGGGAAAACGCCTGAGGTTTGATTCTGGAACCATGTGTCCTGGGAATATGACTGAGGTTTGATTCTGGAAACATGTGGCCTGGGAATATGACTGAGGTTTGATGGTGGAACACTCTGGCCTGGCAAAATGACTGAGGCTTGATTCTGGAACCATGTGGCCTGGGAACTTGACTCTGGTTTGATCGCAGAAACTTGTGGACTGGTAACATGACTGAGGTTTGATGGTGGAGCCCTGTGCACTGGGAACATGACTGAGGCCTGATACTGGAACCTCGTGGCGTGGGAAGATGCCATTGGTTTGATTCTTGAACCCTGATTCCTGGGAACATGACTGAGGTTTGATGGTTGAACCCTGTGGCCTGGCAACATGATTGAGGTTTGATTGTGGAAACCTCAGGCTTGGGAACATGACTGAGGCTTGATGGTGGAACCCTGTGGCCTGGAAAAATGACTGAGGTTTGTTTCTGGAAGCCTGTTCCCTGGGAACATGACTGAGGTTTGATTCTGGATACCTGTGTCCTGGGAATATGACTGAGGTTTGATTGTAGAAACCTGTGGCCTGCGAACATGACTGAGGTTTGATTCTGGAACCATGTGTCCTGGGAATATGACTGAGGTTTGATTCTGGAAACCTGTGGCCTGGGAAAATGACTGAGGTTTCATTGTGGAAACATGTGGCCTGGGATCATGACTGAGGTTTGATGGCAGAACACTCTGGTCTGGCAAAATGACTGAGGCTTGATTCTGTAACCCTGTCGCCTGGGAACATGACTGAGGTTTGATTCTGGAAACATGTGGCCTGGGAATATGACTGAGGTTTGATTCTGGAAACCATTGGCCTGGGAACATGACTGATGTTAGTTTGTGGAATCCTGTGGCCTGGGAAAATGACATCGGTTTGAATCCTGGTACCCTGTTGCCTGGGAACATGAAATCGATTTGATTCTGGAAACCTGTGGCCTGGGAACATGGCTGAGGTTTGATTGTGGAACCCTCTGGCCTGGGAACGTGCCTGTGGTTTGATTCTGAAACCCTGTGGCCTGGGAACATGACTGAGGTTTGTTTCTGGAAACTTGTTCCCTGGGAACATGACTGAGGTTTGATTCTGGACACCTCTGTCCTGGGAAAGTGACTGAGGTTTGATTGTTGAAACCTGTGGCCTGCGAACATGACTGAGGTTTGATTCTGAAACCATGTGTGCTGGGAATATGACTGAGGTTTGATTCTGGAAACCTGTGGCCTGGGAACATGACATCGGTTGTATTCTGGAACCCTGTGGCCTGGGAACGTGACTGAGGTTTGTTTCTAGAAGCCTGTTCCCTGGGAACATGACAGAGGTTTGATTCTGGAACCATGTGTCCTGGGAATATGACTGAGGTTTGATTTTGAAAACCATTGGCCTGGGAACATGACTGATCATAAATTGTGGAATCCTGTGGCCTGGGAACATGACATCGGTTTGGATTCTGGTACCCTGTTGCCTGGGAACATGAAATCGGTTTGATTCTGGAAACCTGTGGCCTGGGGATATTACTGAGGTTTGATGCAGGTACCCTATGGCCTGGCAACATGAGTGAGGTTTGATTCTGGAAGCCTGTGGTCTGGGAACATGACATCGGTTGGATTCTGGAACACTGTGGCCTGGGAACATGACTGAGGTTTGTTTCTGGAAGCCTGTTCCCTGGGAACATGACTGAGGTTTGATTCTGCACACCTGTGTCCTGGGAACATGACTTAGGTTTGATTGTTGAAACCTGTGGCCTGCGAACATGAAAGAGGTTTGATTCTGGAACCATGTGTCCTGGGAATATGACTGAGGTTTGATTCTGGAAACATGTGGCCTGGGATCATGACTGAGGTTTGATGGCAGAACACTCTGGCCCGGCAAAATGACTGAGGCTTGATTCTGTAACCCTATCGCCTGGGAACATGACTGAGGTTTGATTCTGGACACCTGTGTCCTGGGAACATGACTGAGGTTTGATTCTGGACACCTGTGTCCTGGGAACATGACTGAGGTTTAATTCTGGACACCTGTGTCCTGGGAACATGACTGAGGTTTGATTGTTGAAACCTGTGGCCTGGGAACATAACTGAGGATTGATTCTGGAACCCTGTGGCCTGGGAACATGACATCGGTGTATTCTGGTACCCTGTGTCCTGGGAACATGAGAACGGTTTGATTCTTTAACCCTGTGGCCTGGGAACATGTCTGAGGTTTGATGGTGGAAACCTGTGGCCTGGCAACATGACTGAGGTTTGATTGTTGAAACCTATGGCCTGGGAACATGACTGAGGTTTGATTCTGGAAGCATGTGCCCTGGGAATATGACTGACGTTTGATTTTGGAAACCATTGGCCTGGGAACACGAGTGATGTTAGATTGTGGAACCCTGTGTCCTGGGAACATGACATCGGTT
The DNA here is from genome assembly GCF_965194825.1 of Balaenoptera physalus. Classification (NCBI taxonomy): domain Eukaryota; kingdom Metazoa; phylum Chordata; class Mammalia; order Artiodactyla; family Balaenopteridae; genus Balaenoptera; species Balaenoptera physalus. The sequence continues at coordinate 472,608 of NW_028126513.1, read as the reverse complement.
TGGGTTCTGGTAACCTGTTGCCTGGGAACATGAAATCGGTTTCATTCTGGAAACCTGTGGCCTGGGAATATGACTGAGGTGTGAAGGTGGTACCCTATGGCCTGGCAACAAGACTGAGGTTTGATTCTCGATCCCTGTTGCCTGGGAAGATGACTGAGGCGTGATTCTTGAAAACTGTGGCCTGGGAACATGACATCTGTTTAGATTGTGGAATACTGTGCCTTGGGATCCTGACTGAGCCTTGGTTCTGGAACGCTGTGGACTGGGAACATGACTGAGGTTTGTTTTTGGAAACCTGTTCCCTGGGAACATGACTGATGTTTGATTCTGGAACCCAGTGGCCTGGGAACATGACAGAGGTTTGTTTCTGGAAGCCTGTTCCCTGGGAACAACACTGAGGCGTGATTCTGGAAAACTGTGGCCTGGGAACATGACATCTGTTTAGATTGTGGAATACTGTGCCCTGGGATCCTGACTGAGTCTTGGTTCTGGAACCCTGTGGACTGGGAACATGACTGAGGTTTTATTCTGGAACCATGTAGCCTGGGAATATAACTGAGGATTGATTCTGGAACCCTGTGGCCTGGGAACGTGAAATCGGTGGATTCTGGAACCCTGTGGCCTGGGAACATGAGAACGGTTTCATTCTGGAAACCTTTGGCCTGGCAACATGTCTGTGGTTTGATGGTGTAAATCTGTGGCCTGGCAACATGACTGAGGTTTGATTCTGGAAGACTGTGGCCAGGGAACATGATATCGGTTTGATTCTGGAACCCAGTGTTCTGGGAACAAGACTGAGGTTTGCTTCTGGAGGCCTGTGGCCTAGGAACATGACATCGGTTGGATTCTGGAACCCTGTGGCCTGGGAACATGACTGAGGTTTGTTTCTGGAAGCCTGTTCCCTGGGAACGTGACTGAGGTTTGATTCTGGAGCAATGTGTCCTGGGAATATGACTGAGGTTTGATTCTGGAAACCATTGGCCTGTGAATATGACTGATGTTAGATTGTGGAATCCTGTGGCCTGGGAACATGACATCGGTGGATTCTGGAAGCCTGTGGCCTGGGAACATGAGAAGGGTTTGATTCTGGAACCCTGTGGCCTGGGAATATGTCTGAGGTTTGATGGTGGAAACCTGTGTCCTGGCAACATGACTGAGGTTTGATTCGGGAAGACTGTGGCCAGGGAACTTGATATCGGTTTGATTCTGGAACCCTGTGTCCTGGGAACAAGACTGAGGTTTGATTGTTGAAACCTGTGGCCTGCGAACATGAAAGAGGTTTGATTCTGGAACCATGTGTCCTGGGAATATGACTGAGGTTTGATTCTGGAAACATGTGGCCTGGGATCATGACTGAGGTTTGATGGCAGAACACTCTGGCCTGGCAAAATGACTGAGGCTTGATTCTGTAACCCTATCACCTGGGAACATGACTGAGGTTTGATTGTGGAGCCCTGTGGCCTGGGAACATGACATCGGTTGGATTCTGGAACCCTGTGGCCTGGGAACATGACAGAGATTTGTTTCTGGAAGCCTGTTCCCTGAGAACATGACTGAGGTTTGATTCTGGACACCTGTGTCCTGGGAACATGACTGAGGTTTGATTATGGAGCCCTGTGGCCTGGGAACATGACATCGGTGTATTCTGGTACCCTGTGTCCTGGGAAAATGAGAACGGTTTGATTCTTTAACCCTGTGGCCTGGGAACATGTCTGAGGTTTGATGGTGGAAACCTGTGGCCTGGCAACATGACTGAGGTTTGATTGTTGAAACCTATGGCCTGGGAACATGACTGACGTTTGATTCTGGAAGCATGTGCCTTGGGAATATGACTGACGTTTGATTTTGGAAACCATTGGCCTGGGAACACGACTGATGTTAGATTGTGGAAACCTGTGTCCTGGGAACATGACATCGGTTTGGGTTCTGGTAACCTGTTGCCTGGGAACATGAAATCGGTTTCATTCTGGAAACCTGTGGCCTGGGAATATGACTGAGGTGTGAAGGTGGTACCCTATGGCCTGGCAACAAGACTGAGGTTTGATTCTCGATCCCTGTTGCCTGGGAAGATGACTGAGGCGTGATTCTTGAAAACTGTGGCCTGGGAACATGACATCTGTTTCGATTGTGGAATACTGTGTCTTGGGATCCTGACTGAGCCTTGGTTCTGGAACGCTGTGGACTGGGAACATGACTGAGGTTTTATTCTGGAACCCTGTAGCCTGGGAACATAACTGAGGATTGATTCTGGAACCCTGTGGCCTGGGAACATGACATCGGTGTATTCTGGAAACCTGTGTCCTGGGAACATAAGAACGGTTTGATTCTTTAACCCTGTAGCCTGGGAACATGTCTGAGGTTTGATGGTGGAAACCTGTGGCCTGGCAACATGACTGAGGTTTGATTCTGGAAGACTGTGCCCAGGGAATATGATATCCGGTTGATTCTGGAACCCTGTGTCCTGGGAACAAGACTGAGGTTTGCTTCTGGAACCCTGTGGCCTGGGAAAATGACATCGGTTGATTTTTGGAACACTGTGGCCTGGGAACATGACAGAGATTTGTTTCTGGAACCCTGTTCCCTGGGAACATGACTGAGGTTTGATTCTGGACACCTGTGTCCTGGGAACATGACTGAGGTTTGATTGTTGAAACCTGTGGCCTGGGAACATAACTGAGGATTGATTCTGGAACCCTGTGGCCTGGGAACATGACATCGGTGTATTCTGGTACCCTGTGTCCTGGGAACATGAGAACTGTTTGTTTCTTTAACCCTGTGGCCTGGGAACATGTCTGAGGTTTTATGGTGGAAACCTGTGGCCTGGCAACATGACTGAGGTTTGATTGTTGAAACCTATGGCCTGGGAACATGACTGAGGTTTGATTCTGGAAACCATTGGCCTGGGAACATGACTGATGTTAGATTGTGGAACCCTGTTGCCTGGGAACCTGAAATCGGTTTGATTCTGGAAACCAGTGGCCTGGGAATATGACTGAGGTGTGAAGGTGGTACCCTATGGCCTGGCAAAAAGACTGAGGTTTGATTCTGGATCCCTGTTGCCTGGGAAGATGACTGAGACGTGATTCTTGAAAACTGTGGCCTGGGAACATGACCTCTGTTTAGATTGTGGAATACTGTGCCCTGGGATCCTGACTGAGCCTTGGTTCTGGAACGCTGTGGACTGGGAACATAACTGAGTTTATATTCTGGAACCCTGTAGCCTGGGAACATAACTGAGGATTGATTCTGGAAACATGTGGCCTGGGAACATGACATCGGTGTATTCTGGAACCCTGTGTCCTGGGAATATGAGAACGGTTTGATTCTTTAACGCTGTGGCCTGGGAACATGTCTGAGGTTTGATGGTGGAAACCTGTGGCCTGGCAACATGACTGAGGTTTGATTCTGGAAGACTGCGGCCAGGGAACAAGACTGAGGTTTCTTTCTGGATGCCTGTTCCCTGGGAACATGACTGAGGTTTGATTCTGGACACCTGTATCCTAGGAACATGACTGAGGTTTGATTGTTGAAACCTGTGGCCTGGAAACATAACTGAGGATTGATTCTGGAACCCTGTGGCCTGGGAACATGACATCGGTGTATTCTGGTACCCTGTGACCTAGGAACATGAGAACGGTTTGATTCTTTAAACCTGTGGCCTGGGAACATGCCTGAGGTTTGATGGTGGAAACCTGTGGCCTGGCAACATGACTGAGGTTTGATTGTTGAAACCTATGGCCTGGGAACATGACTGAGATTTGATTCTGGAACCATGTGCCCTGGGAATATTACTGATGTTTGATTCTGTAAACCATTGGCCTGGGAACATGACTGATGTTAGCTTGTGGAACCCTGTGGCCTGGGAACATGACATCGGTTTGGGTTCTGGTACTCTGTTGCCTGGGAACATGAAATCGGTTTGATTCTGGAAACCTGTGGACTGGGAATATGACTGAGGTTTGACGGTGGTACCCTGTGGCCTAGCAACATGATTGAGGTTTGATTATGGAACCCTCAGGTTTGGGAACATGACTGAGGTTTGATGGTGGAACCCTGTGGCCTGGGAACATGACTGAGGCTTGATGGTGGAACCGTGGCCTGGCAATAGGACTAAGGTTTGATTGTGGAACCCTCTGGCCTGGGAGTATGACTGAGGTTTGATGGTGGTACCCTATGGTCTGGCAACATGAGTGAGGTTTGATTCTGCATCCCTGTGGCCTGGGAACAAGACTGAGGCGTGATTCTTGAAAACTGTGTCCTGGGAACATGACATCTGTTTAGATTGTGGAATACTGTGCCCTGGGATCCTGACTGAGCCTTGGTTCTGGAACCCTGTGGACTGGGAAAATGACATCGGTTGGATACTGGAACCCTGTGGCTTGGAAACATGACTGAGGTTTGTTTCTGGAAGCCTGTTCCCTGGGAACGTGACTGAGGTTTGATTCTGTAACCCTATCGCCTGGGAACATGACTGAGGTTTGATTGTGGAGCCCTGTAGCCTGGGAACATGACATCGGTTGGATTCTGGAACCCTGTCGCCTGGGAACATGACAGAGATTTGTTTCTGGAAGCCTGTTCCCTGGGAACATGACAGGTTTCATTGTGGAATCATGTGGCCTGGGATCAAGACTGAGGTTTGATTGTGGAACCCTGTGGTCTGGAAACATGACATCGGTTGGATTCTGGAACCCTGTGGCCTGGGAACATGACAGAGATTTGTTTCTGGAAGCCTGTTCCCTGGGAACATGAGTGAGGTTTGATTCTGGAAGAGTGTGGCCAGTGAACATGATATCGTTTTGATTCTGGAACCCTGTGTCCTGGGAACAAGACTGAGGTTTGCTTCTGGAACCCTGTTGCCTGGGAACATGACATCGGTTGGATTCTGGAAAACTGTGGCCTGGGAACATGACTGAGGTTTGTTTCTGGAAGCCTGTTCCCTGGGAACATGACTGAGGTTTGATTCTGCACACCTGTGTCCTGGGAACATGACTGAGGTTTAACTGTTGAAACCTGTGGCCTGCAAAGATGAGTGAGGTTTGATTCTGGAACCCTGTGGCCTGGGAACATGACTGAGGTTTGTTTTTGGAAGCCTGTTCCCTGGGAACATGACTGATGTTTGATTCTGGAACCATGTGTCCTGGGAATATGACTGAGGTTTGATTCTGGAAACCTGTGGCCTGGGAAAATGACTGAGGTTTCATTGGGGAAACATGTGGCCTGGGATCATGACTGAGGTTTGATGGCGGAACACACTGGCCTGGCAAAATGATTGAGGCTTGATTCTGGAACCCTGTGGCCTGGGAACTTGACTGAGGTTTGATTCTGGAAGACTGTGGCCAGGGAACATGATATCGGGTTGATTGTGGAAACCAGTGTCCTGGGAACAAGACTGAGGTTTGCTTCTGGAACGCAGTGGCCTGGGAACATGACAGAGGATTGTTTCTGGAAGCCTGTTCCCTGGGAACAACACTGAGGCGTGATTCGGGAAAACTGTGTCCTAGGAACATGACATCTGTTTAGATTGTGGAATACTGTGCCCTTGGATCCTGAATGAGTCTTGGTTCTGGAACGCTGTGGACTGGGAATATTACTGAGGATTTATTCCGGAACCCTGTAGCCTGGGAACATAACTGAGGATTGATTCTGGAGCCCTGTGGCCTGGGAACATGACATCGGTGTATTCTGGATACTTGTGTCCTGGGAACAGGAGAATGGTTTGATTCTTTCACCCTGTGGCCTGGGAACATGTCTGATGTTTGATGGTGGAAACCTGTGGCCTGGCAACATGACTGAGGTTTGATTCTGGAAGACTGTGGCCAGGGAACTTGATATCGGTTTGATTCTGGAACCCTGTGTCCTGGGAACAAGACTGAGGTTTGCTTCTTGAACCCTGTGGCCTGGGAACATGACATCAGTTGGATTCTGGAACCCTGTGGCCTGGGAACATGACTGAGGTTTGTTTCTGGAAGCCTGTTCCCTGGGAACATGACTGAGGTTTGATTCTGCACACCTGTGTCCTGGGAACATGACTGAGGTTTGATTGTTGAAACCTGTGGCCTGCCAACATGACTGAGGTTTGATTTTGGAACCATGTGTCCTGGGAATATGACTGAGGTTTGATTCTGGAAAACTGTGGCCTGGGAAAATGACTGAGGTTTCATTGTGGAAACATGTGGCCTGGGATCATGACTGAAGTTTGATGGCAGAACACTCTGGCCTGGCAAAATGACGTAGGTTTGATTCTGTAAACCTATAGCCTGGGATCAAGACTGAGGTTTGTTTCTGGAAGCCTGTTCCCTGGGAATATGACATCGGTTGGATTCTGGAACCCTGTGGCCTGGGAACATGACAGAGATTTGTTTCTGGAAGCCTGTTCCCTGGGAACATGAGTGAGGTTTGATTCTGGAACCCTGTAGCCTGGGAATATAACCGAGGATTGATTCTGGAACCCTGTGTCCTGGGAACGTGACAATGGTGGATGCTGGAACCCTGTGGCCTGGGAACATGAGCATGGTTTGATTCTGGAAACCTGTTGCCTGGGAACATGTCTGAGGTTTGATGGTGGAAACCTGTGGTCTGGCAACATGACTGAGGTTTGATTCTGGAAGAGTGTGGCCAGGGAACATGATATCGTTTTGATTCTGGAACCCTGTGTCCTGGGAACAAGACTGAGGTTTGCTTCTGGAACCCTGTGGCCTGGGAACATGACATCGGTTGGATTCTGGAACCCTGTGGCCTGGGAACATGACTGAGGTTTGTTTCTGGAAGCCTGTTCCCTGGGAACATGACTGAGGTTTGATTCTGCACACCTGGGTCCAGGGAACATGACTGAGGTTTAACTGTTGAAACCTGTGGCCTGCAAAGATTAGTGAGGTTTGATTCTGGAACCATGTGTCCTGGGAATATGACTGAGGTTTGATTCTGGAAACCTGTGGCCTGGGCAAATGACTGAGGTTTCATTGTGGAAACATGTGGCCTGGGATCATGACTGAGGCTTGATGGTGGAACACTGTGGCCTGGCAACATGACTGAGGATTGATTCTGGAACCCTGTGCCCTGGAAACAGGACTGTGGCCTGGTACTGGGAAACCATGGCCTGGGAACTTGGCATTGGTTTGATTCTGGAACCCTGTGTCCTGGGAACATGATTGAGGTTTGATGGAGGAACCCTGTGGCCTGGGAACATGACTGAGGTTTGATGGTGGCACCCTGTGCCCTGGCAACATGACTGAGGCTTGATTCTGGAACCCTGTGACCTGAGAACTTGAATGTGGTTTGATCGCATAAACCTGTGGACTGGCAACATGACTGAGGTTTGATGGTGGAACCCTGTGCACTGGGAACATGACTGAGGCCTGATACTGTAACCCCGTGGCGTGGGAACATGCCATTAGTTTGATTCTGGAATCCTGTTTCCTGGGAACATGACTGAGGTTTGATGGTTGAACCGTGTGGCCTGGCAACATGATTCAGGTTTGATTGTGGAACCCTCAGGTTTGGGAACATGACTGAGGCTTGAAGGTGGAACCCTGTTGCCTGGCAAGATGACTTAGGTTTGATTGTGGAACACCCTGGCCTGGGAACATGACTGAGGCTTGATGGTGGAACCGTGGCCTGGCAATAGGACTGAGGTTTGATTGTGGAACCCTCTGGCCTGGGAATATGACTGAGGTTTAATTGTGGAACCCTGTGGGCTGGGAACATGACTGGGATTTTTTTTTTTTTTTTTTTTTTTTAACATCTTTATTGAAGTATAATTGCCTTACAATGGTGTGTTAGCTTCTGCTTTATAACAAAGTGAATCAGTTATACATATACAATATGTTCCCATTTCTCTTCCCTCTTGCATCTCCCTCCCTCCCACCCTCCCCATCCCATCCCTCTAGATGGTCACAAAGCACCGAGCTGATCTCCCTGTGCTATGCGGCTGCTTCCCACTAGTTATCTATTTTACATTTGGTAGTGTATATATGTCCATGACACTCTCTTACCCTGTCACATCTCACCCCACCCCCTCCCCATATCCTCAAGTCCATTCTCTAGTAGGTCTGTGTCTTTATTCCCGTCTTGCCACTAGGTTCTTCATGGCCTTTTTTTTTTTTTTTTTTTTTCTCTTTTTTTTTTTTTTTTCCCCTTAGATTCCGTATATATGTGTTAGCATACTGTATTTGTTTTTCTCTTTCTGACTTACTTCACTCTGTATGACAGACTCTAACTCCATCCACCTCATTACAAATACCTCCATTTCATTTCTTTTTATGGCTGAGTAATATTCCATTGTATATATGTGCCACATCTTCTTTATCCATTCATCTGTCGATGGACATTTAGATTGCTTCCATGTCCTGGCTATTGTAAATAGAGCTGCAATGAACATTTTGGTACATGACTCTTTTTGACCTATGGTTTTCTCAGGGTATATGCCCAGTAGTGGGATTGCTGGGTCGTATGGTAGTTCTATTTGTAGTTTTTTAAGGAACCTCCATACTGTTCTCCATAGTGGCTGTATCAATTTACATTCCCACCAACAGTGCAAGAGTGTTCCCTTTCCTCCACACCCTCTCCAGCATTTATTGTTTCTAGATTTTTTGATGATGGCCATTCTGACCGGAGTGAGATGATATCTCATTGTAGTTTTGATTTGCATTTCTCTAATGATTAATGATGTTGAGCATTCTTTCATGTGTCTGTAGGCCATCTGTATATCTTCTTTGGAGAAATGTCTATTTAGGTCTTCGGCCCATTTTTGGATTGGGTTGTTCGTTTTTTTGTTATTGAGCTGCATGAGCTGCTTGTAAATCTTGGAGATTAATCCTTTGTCAGTTGCTTCATTTGCAAATATTTTCTCCCATTCTGATGGTTGTCTTTTGGTCTTGTTTATGGTTTCCTTTGCTGTGCAAAAGCTTTTAAGTTTCATTAGGTCCCATTTGTTTATTTGTGTTCTTATTTCCATTTCTCTGGGAGCTGGGTCAAAAAGAATCTTGCTGTGATGTATGTCATAGAGTGTTCTGCCTATGTTTTCCTCTAAGAGTTTGATAGTGTCTGCCCTTACACTTAGGTCTTTAATCCATTTTGAGTTTATTTTTGTGCATGGTGTCAGGGAGTGTTCTATTTTCATACTTTTACATGTACCTGTCCAATTTTCCCAGCACCACTTATTGAAGAGGCTGTCTTTTCTCCACTGTATATGCTTGCCTCCTTTATCAAAAATAAGGTGCCCATATGTGTGTGGGTTTATCTCTGGGCTTTCTATCCTGTTCCATTGATCTATATTTCTGTTTTTGTGCCAGTACCAAACTGTCTTGATTACTGAAGCTTTGTAATATAGTCTGAAGTCAGGGAGCCTGATTCCCCCAGCTCCATTTTTCGTTCTCAAGATTGCTTTGGCTATTCGGGGTCTTTTGTGTTTCCATACAAATTGTGAAATTTTTTGTTCTAGTTCTGTGAAAAATGCCAGTGGTAGTTTGATAGGGATTGCATTGAATCTGTAGATTGCTTTGGGTAGTAGAGTCATTTTCACAATGTTGATTCTTCCAATCCAGGAACATGGTATATCTCTCCATCTATTTGTATCATCTTTAATTTCTTTCATCAGTGTCTTATAATTTTCTGCATACAGGTCTTTTGTCTCCTTAGGTAGGTTTATTCCTAGATATTTTATTCTTTTTGTTGCAATGGTAAATGGGAGTGTTTTCTTAATTTCACTTTCAGATTTTTCGTCATTAGTGTATAGAAATGCAAGAGATTTCTGTGCATTAATTTTGTATCCTGCTACTTTACCAAATTCATTGATTAGCTCTAGGAGTTTTCTGGTAGCATCTTTAGGATTCTCTATGTATAGTATCATGTCATCTGCAAATAGTGACAGCTTTACTTCTTCTTTTCCGATTTGGATTCCTTTTATTTCTTTGTCTTCTCTGATTGCTGTGGCTAACACTTCCAAAACTATGTTGAATAATAGTGGTGAGAGTGGGCAACCTTGTCTTGTTCCTGATCTTAGTGGAAATGGTTTCAGTTTTTCACCATTGAGGACAATGTTGGCTGTGGGTTTGTCATATATGGCCTTTATTATGTTGAGGAAAGTTCCCTCTATGCCTACTTTCTGCAGGGCTTTTATCATAAATGGGTGTTGAATTTTGTCGAAAGCTTTCTCTGCATCTATTGAGATGATCATATGGGTTTTCTCCTTCAGTTTGTTAATATGATGTATCACATTGATTGATTTGCGTATATTGAAGAATCCTTGCATTCCTGGGATAAACCCCACTTGATCATGGTGTATGATCCTTTTAATGTGCTGTTGGATTCTGTTTGCTAGTATTTTGTTGAGGATTTTTGCATCTATGTTCATCAGTGATATTGGCCTGTAGTTTTCTTTCTTTGTGACATCTTTGTCTGGTTTTGGTATCAGGGTGATGGTGGCCTCGTAGAATGAGTTTGGGAGTGTTCCTCCCTCTGCAATATTTTGGAAGAGTTTGAGAAGGATAGGTGTTAGCTCTTCTCTAAATGTTTGATAGAATTCACCTGTGAAGCCATCTGGTCCTGGGCTTTTGTTTGTTGGAAGGTTTTTAATCACAGTTTCAATTTCAGTGCTTGTGATTGGTCTGTTCATATTTTCTATTTCTTCCTGGTTCAGTCTCGGCAGTTTGTGCCTTTCTAAGAATCTGTCCGTTTCTTCCAGGTTGTCCATTTTATTGGCATAGAGTTGCTTGTAGTAATCTCTCATGATCTTTTGTATTTCTGCAGTGTCAGTGGTTACTTCTCCTTTTTCATTTCTAATTCTATTGATCTGAGTCTTCTCCCTTTTTCTCTTGATGAGTCTGGCTAATGGTTTATCAATTTTGTTTATCTTCTCAAAGAACCAGCTTTTAGTTTCATTGATTTTTGCTATTGTTTCCTTCATTTCTTTTTCATTTATTTCTGACCTGATCTTTATAATTTCTTTCCTTCTGCTGGCTTTGGGGTTTTTTTGTTCTTCTTTCTCTAATTGCTTTAGGTGCAAGGTTAGGTTGTTTATTCGAGATGTTTCCTGTTTCTTGAGGTAGGCTTGTATTGCTATAAACTTCCCTCTTAGCACTGCTTTTGCTGCGTCCCATAGGTTTTGGGTCGTCGTATCTCCATTGTCATTTGTTTCTAGGTATTTTTTGATTTCCCCTTTGATTTCTTCAGTGATCACTTCGTTATTAAGTAATGTATTGTGTAGCCTCCATGTGTTTGTATTTTTTACAGGTCTTTTCCTGTAATTGATATCTAGTCTCATAGCGTTGTGGTCGGAAAAGATACTTGATACGATTTCAATTTTCTTAAATTTACCAAGGCTTGATTTGTGACCCAAGATATGATCTATCCTGGAGAATGTTCCATGAGCACTTGAGAAAAATGTGTATTCTGTTGTTTTTGGATGGAATGTCCTATAAATATCAATTAAGTCAATCTTGTTTAATGTATCATTTAAAGCTTGTGTTTCCTTATTTATTTTCATTTTGGATGATCTGTCCATTGGTGAGAGTGGGGTGTTAAAGTCCCCTACTATGATTGTGTTGCTGTCGATTTCCCCTTTTATGGCTGTTAGTATTTGCCTTATGTATTGAGGTGCTCCTATGTTGGGTGCATAAATATTTACAATTGTTATACCTTCCTCTTGGATCGATCCCTTGATCATTATATAGTGTCCTTCTTTGTCTCTTGTAATAGTCTTTATTTTAAAGTCTATTTTGTCTGATATGAGAATTGCTACTCCAGCTTTCTTTTGATTTCCATTTGCATGGAATATCTTTTTCCATCCCCTCACTTTCAGTCTATATGTGTCTCTAGGTCTGAAGTGGGTCTCTTGTAGACAGCATATAGATGGGTCTTGTTTTTGTATCCATTCAGCCAGCCTGTGTCTTTTGGTGGGAGCATTTAATCCATTTACATTCAAGGTAATTATCGATATGTATGTTCCTATTCCCATTTTCTTAAATGTTTTGGGTTTGTTATTGTAGGTGTTTTCCTTCTCTTGTGTTTCTTGCCTAGAGAAGTTCCTTTAGCATTTGTTGTAAAGCTGGTTTGGTGGTGCTGAACTCTCTCAGCTTTTGCTTGTCTGTAAAGGTTTTAATTTCTCCATCGAATCTGAATGAGATCCTTGCTGGGTAGTGTAATCTTGGTTGCAGGTTTTTCTCCTTCATCACTTTAAGTATATCCTGCCACTCCCTTCTGGCTTGCAGAGTTTCTGCTGAAAGATCAGATGTTAACCTTATGGGGATTCCCTTGTGTGTTATTTGTTTTTTTTCCCTTGCTGCCTTTAATATGTTTTCCTTATATTTAATTTTTGACAGTTTGATTAATATGTGTCTTGGTGTGTTTCTCCTTGGGTTTATCCTGTATGGGACTCTCTGTGCTTCCAGGACTTGATTAACTATTTCCTTTCCCATATTAGGGAAGTTTTCAACTATAATCTCTTCAAATATCTTCTCAGTCCCTTTCTTTTTCTCTTCTTCTTCTGGGACCCCTATAATTCGAATGTTGGCACGTTTAATGTTGTCCCAGAGGTCTCTGAGACTGTCCTCAGTTCTTTTCATTCTTTTTTCTTTATCCTGCTCTGCAGTAGTTATTTCCACCATTTTATCTTCCAGGTCACTTATCCTTTCTTCTGCCTCAGTTATTCTGCTATTGATCCCATCTAGAGTATTTTTAATTTCATTTATTGTGGTTTTCATCATTGCTTGGTTCCTCTTTAGTTCTTCTACGTCCTTGTTAAATGTTTCTTGCATTTTGTCTATTCTATTTCCAAGATTTTGGATCATCCTTACTATCATTATTCTGAATTCTTTTTCAGGTAGACTACCTATTTCCTCTTCATTTGTTAGGTCTGGTGTGTTTTGACCCTGCTCCTTCATCTGCTGTGTGTTTTTCTGTCGTCTCATTTTGCTTATCTTACTGTGTTTGGGGTCTCCTTTTCACAGGCTGCAGGTTCGTAGTTCCTGTTGTTTTTGCTATCTGTCCCCAGTGGCTAAGGTTGGTTCAGTGGGTTGTGTAGGCTTCCTGGTGGAGGGAACTAGTGCCTGAGCTCTGGTGGATGAGGTTGGCTCTTGTCTTTCTGGTGGGCACGTCCACGTCTGGTGGTGTATTTTGGGGTGTCTGTGGCCTTATTATGATTTTAGGCAGCCTCTCTGCTAATGGATGGGGCTGTGTTCCTGTCTTGCTAGTTGTTTGGCATATGGTGTCCAGCACTGTAGCTTGTTGGTCGTTGAGTGAAGCTGGGTCTTGATGTTGAGATAGAGATCTCTGAGAGATTTTTGCCGTTTGGTATTACGTGAAGCTGGGAGGTCTCTTGTGGACCAGTGTCCTGAAGTTGGCTCTCCCACCTCAGAGGCACGGCCCTGATGCCTGGCTGGAGCACCAAGAGCCTTTCGTCCACACGGCTCAGAGTAAAAGGGAGAAAAAATAGAAAGAAAGACAGAAAGAAAGAAAGAGGCTATAATATAGTGAAGTAAAATAAAGCTATTGTAAAGCAAAGCTATACAGACAAAATCGCACCCAGAAGCATATACATATACACTCACAAATAAAGGAAAAGGGGAAAAATTAATATATCCTGCTCCCAAAGTCCACCTCCTGAATTTGGGATGATTCGTTGTCTATTCAGGTATTCACCAGCTGCAGGCCCATCAAGTTGTTTGTGGAGTTTTAATCCGCTGCTTCTAAGGTTGCTGGGAGAGATTTCCCCTTATCTTCCCTGTTCGCACAGTTCCTGGGGTTCAGCTTTGGATTTGGACCCGCCTCTGCGTGTAGGTCGCCTGAGGGCGTCTATTCCCCGCACAGACAGGACGGGGTTAAAGGAGCAGCTGCTTCGGGGGCTCTGGCTCCCTCAGGCCGCGGGGAGGGAGGTGTACAGAGGAGGCGGGGTGAGCCTGCGGCGGCCGAGGCCGGCGTGACGTTGCACCAGCCTGAGGCGGGCAGTGCGTTCTCCCGGGGAACTTGTCCCCGGATCACGGGACCCTGGCAGTGGCGGGCTGCACAGGCTCCCGGGAGGAGCGATGTGGAGAGTGACTTGTGCTCACACACAGGCTTTTTGGAGGCGGCAGCAGCAGCTCCAGCGTCTCACGCCCGTCTCTGGGGTCCGTGCTGATCGCCGCGGCTCACGCCTTTCTCTGGAGTTCGTTTAGGCGGCACTCTGAATCCCCTCTCCTTGCGCGCCGCGAAACAAAGAGGCAAGAAAAAGTCTCTTGCCTCTTCGGCAGCTGCAGACTTTTTCCCTGTCTCCCTCCCAGCTAGCTGTGGTGCGCTAACCCCTTCAGGCTGTGTTCACGCCGCCAGCCCCAGTCCTCTCCCTGCGATCCAACCGAAACCGAAACCCGAGCCTCAGCTCCCAGCCCCGCCCGCCCCGGCGGGGGAGCAGACAAGCCTCTCGGGCTGGTGAGTGCTGCTCCGCGCCGAGCCTCTGTGCGGGAGTCTCTCCGTTTTTTTCCTCTGTGCCCCTGTTGCTGTGGGGTCTGCGGTGATCGCCGCGGCTCGCGCCCTTCTCTGGAGTTCGTTTAGGCGGCGCTCTGAATCCCCTCTCCTTGCGCGCCGCGAAATAAAGAGGCAAGAAAAAGTCTCTTGCCTCTTCGGCAGCTGCAGACTTTTTCCCGGTCTCCCTCCCAGCCCGCTGTTGTGCGCTAATCCCTTCAGGCTGTGTTCACGCTGCCAGCCTCAGTCCTCTCCCTGCGATCCGACCGAAGCCGAGCCTCAGCTCCCAGCCCCGCCCGCCCCGGCGGGTGAGCAGACAAGCCTCTCGGGCTGGAGAGTGCTGCTCGGCGCCGAGCCTCCGTGCGGGAACCTCTCCGCTTTGCCCTCCGCACCCCTGTGGCTGCGCTCTCCTCCGTGGCTCCGAAGCTTCCCCCCTCTGCCACCCGCAGTCTCCGCCCGCGAAGGGGCTTCCTAGTGCGTGGAAATCTTTCCTCCTTCACGGCTCCCTCCCACTAGTGCAGGTGCCATCCCTATTCTTTTGTCTCTGTTATTTCTTTTTTCTTTTGCCCTACCCAAGTACGGGGGGAGTTTCTTGCCTTTTTGGAGGTCGGACGTTTTCTGCCAGCGTTCAGTGGGTGTTCTGTAGGAGCAGTTCCACGTGTAGATGTATTTCTACTGTATCTGTGGGAAGGAAGGTGATCTCCGCGTCTTACTCTTCCGCCATCTTCCCGAGGACCGCATGGGATTTTATTTTTGAAACCTGTGTCCAGGGAACATGACTGAGGTTTTATTCTGGAACCCTGTTTCTTGGGAATATGACTGAGGTTTGATTCTGGAAACCATTGGCCTGGGAACATGACATCTGTTGGATTCTGGAACCCTGTGGCTTGGGAAGATGACTGAGGTTTGATTGTGGAGCCCTGTGGCCTAGGAACATGACATCGGTTTGATTCTGAAACCCTCTTGCCTGGGAACATGACAGAGATTTGTTTCTGGAAGCCTGTTCCCTGGGAAACTGACTGAGGTTTGATTCTGGACACCCGTGGCCTGGGAAAATGTCTGAGGATTGATTGTTGAAACCTGTGGCCTGCGAACATGACTGTGGTTTGATTCTGGATCCATGTGTCCTGGGAATATGTCTGAGGTTTGATTCTGGAAACCTGTGCCCTGGCAAAATGACTGAGGCTTGATTCTGGAACCCTATGGCCTGGGAACTTGCCTGAGGTTTGATGGCAGAAACCTGTGGACTGGCAACATGACTGAGGATTGAGTGCGGAACTCTGTGCACTGGAAACATGACTGTGGCCTGGTACTGGAAAACCATGGCCTGGGAATTTGTCTTTGGTTTGATTCTGGAACCCTGTTTCCTGGGAACATGACTGAGGTTTGATGGTTGAACCCTGTGGCCTGGCAACATGATTGAGGTTTGATTTTGGAACCCTCAGGTTTGGGAACATGACTGAGGCTTGATGGTGGAAGCCTGTGTCCTGGCAACATGACTGAGGTTTGATGGTGGAACCCTGTGGCCTGGCAAGATGACTTAGGTTTGATTGTGGAACACTCTGGCCTGGGAAAATGACTGAGGCTTGATGGTGGACCGTGGCCTGGCAATAGGACTAAGGTTTGATTGTGGAACCCTCTGGCCTGGGTGTATGACTGAGGTTTGATGGTGGTACCCTATGGTCTGGCAACATGAGTGAGGTTTGATTCTGCATCCCTGTGGCCTGGGAACAAGACTGAGGCGTGATTCTTGAAAACTGTGTCCTGGGAACATGACATCTGTTTAGATTGTGGAATACTGTGCCCCGGGATCCTGACTGAGCCTTGGTTCTGGAACCCTGTGGACTGGGAACATGACATCGGTTGGATACTGGAACCCTGTGGCTTGGAAACATGACTGAGGTTTGTTTCTGGAAGCCTGTTCCCTGGGAACGTGACTGAGGTTTGATTCTGTAACCCTATCGCCTGGGAACATGACTGAGGGTTGATTGTGGAGCCCAGTAGCCTGGGAACATGACATCGGTTGGATTCTGGAACCCTGTCGCCTGGGAACATGACAGAGATTTGTTTCTGGAAGCCTGTTCCCTGGGAACATGACAGGTTTCATTGTGGAATCATGTGGCCTGGGATCAAGACTGAGGTTTGATTGTGGAACCCTGTGGTCTGGAAACATGACATCGGTTGGATTCTGGAACCCTGTGGCCTGGGAACATGACAGAGATTTGTTTCTGGAAGCCTGTTCCCTGGGAACATGAGTGAGGTTTGATTCTGGAACCATGTGTCCTGGGAATATGACTGAGGTTTGATTCTGGAAACCTGTGGCCTGGGAAAATGACTGAGGTTTCATTGGGGAAACATGTGGCCTGGGATCATGACTGAGGTTTGATGGCGGAACACACTGGCCTGGCAAAATGATTGAGGCTTGATTCTGGAACCCTGTGGCCTGGGAACTTGACTGAGGTTTGATTCTGGAAGACTGTGGCCAGGGAACATGATATCGGGTTGATTGTGGAAACCAGTGTCCTGGGAACAAGACTGAGGTTTGCTTCTGGAACGCAGTGGCCTGGGAACATGACAGAGGATTGTTTCTGGAAGCCTGTTCCCTGGGAACAACACTGAGGCGTGATTCGGGAAAACTGTGTCCTAGGAACATGACATCTGTTTAGATTGTGGAATACTGTGCCCTGGGATCCTGACTGAGTCTTGGTTCTGGAACGCTGTGGACTGGGAATATTACTGAGGATTTATTCCGGAACCCTGTAGCCTGGGAACATAACTGAGGATTGATTCTGGAGCCCTGTGGCCTGGGAACATGACATCGGTGTATTCTGGATACTTGTGTCCTGGGAACAGGAGAATGGTTTGATTCTTTCACCCTGTGGCCTGGGAACATGTCTGATGTTTGATGGTGGAAATCTGTGGCCTGGCAACATGACTGAGGTTTGATTCTGGAAGACGGTGGCCAGGGAACTTGATATCGGTTTGATTCTGGAACCCTGTGTCCTGGGAACAAGACTGAGGTTTGCTTCTTGAACCCTGTGGCCTGGGAACATGACATCGGTTGGATTCTGGAACCCTGTGGCCTGGGAACATGACTGAGGTTTGTTTCTGGAAGCCTGTTCCCTGGGAACATGACTGAGGTTTGATTCTGCACACCTGTGTCCTGGGAACATGACTGAGGTTTGATTGTTGAAACCTGTGGCCTGCCAACATGACTGAGGTTTGATTTTGGAACCATGTGTCCTGGGAATATGACTGAGGTTTGATTCTGGAAAACTGTGGCCTGGGAAAATGACTGAGGTTTCATTGTGGAAACATGTGGCCTGGGATCATGACTGAAGTTTGATGGCAGAACACTCTGGCCTGCCAAAATGACGTAGGTTTGATTCTGTAAACCTATAGCCTGGGATCAAGACTGAGGTTTGTTTCTGGAAGCCTGTTCCCTGGGAATATGACATCGGTTGGATTCTGGAACCCTGTGGCCTGGGAACATGACAGAGATTTGTTTCTGGAAGCCTGTTCCCTGGGAACATGAGTGAGGTTTGATTCTGGAACCCTGTAGCCTGGGAATATAACCGAGGATTGATTCTGGAACCCTGTGTCCTGGGAACGTGACAATGGTGGATGCTGGAACCCTGTGGCCTGGGAACATGAGCATGGTTTGATTCTGGAAACCTGTTGCCTGGGAACATGTCTGAGGTTTGATGGTGGAAACCTGTGGTCTGGCAACATGACTGAGGTTTGATTCTGGAGGAGTGTGGCCAGGGAACATGATATCGTTTTGATTCTGGAACCCTGTGTCCTGGCAACAAGACTGAGGTTTGCTTCTGGAACCCTGTGGCCTGGGAACATGACATCGGTTGGATTCTGGAACCCTGTGGCCTGGGAACATGACTGAGGTTTGTTTCTGGAAGCCTGTTCCCTGGGAACATGACTGAGGTTTGATTCTGCACACCTGGGTCCAGGGAACATGACTGAGGTTTAACTGTTGAAACCTGTGGCCTGCAAAGATTAGTGAGGTTTGATTCTGGAACCATGTGTCCTGGGAATATGACTGAGGTTTGATTCTGGAAACCTGTGGCCTGGGCAAATGACTGAGGTTTCATTGTGGAAACATGTGGCCTGGGATCATGACTGAGGCTTGATGGTGGAACACTGTGGCCTGGCAACATGACTGAGGATTGATTCTGGAACCCTGTGCCCTGGAAACAGGACTGTGGCCTGGTACTGGGAAACCATGGCCTGGGAACTTGACATTGGTTTGATTCTGGAACCCTGTGTCCTGGGAACATGATTGAGGTTTGATGGAGGAACCCTGTGGCCTGGGAACATGACTGACGTTTGATGGTGGCACCCTGTGCCCTGGCAACATGACTGAGGCTTGATTCTGGAACCCTGTGACCTGAGAACTTGAATGTGGTTTGATCGCATAAACCTGTGGACTGGCAACATGACTGAGGTTTGATGGTGGAACCCTGTGCACTGGGAACATGACTGAGGCCTGATACTGTAACCCCGTGGCGTGGGAACATGCCATTAGTTTGATTCTGGAATCCTGTTTCCTGGGAACATGACTGAGGTTTGATGGTTGAACCCTGTGGCCTGGCAACATGATTCAGGTTTGATTGTGGAACCCTCAGGTTTGGGAACATGACTGAGGCTTGAAGGTGGAACCCTGTTGCCTGGCAAGATGACTTAGGTTTGATTGTGGAAAACCCTGGCCTGGGAACATGACTGAGGCTTGATGGTGGAACCGTGGCCTGGCAATAGGACTGAGGTTTGATTGTGGAACCCTCTGGCCTGGGAATATGACTGAGGTTTAATTGTGGAACCCTGTGGGCTGGGAACATGACTGGGATTTTATTTTTGAAACCTGTGTCCAGGGAACATGACTGAGGTTTTATTCTGGAACCCTGTTTCTTGGGAATATGACTGAGGTTTGATTCTGGAAACCATTGGCCTGGGAACATGACATCTGTTGGATTCTGGAACCCTGTGGCTTGGGAAGATGACTGAGGTTTGATTGTGGAGCCCTGTGGCCTAGGAACATGACATCGGTTTGATTCTGAAACCCTCTTGCCTGGGAACATGACAGAGATTTGTTTCTGGAAGCCTGTTCCCTGGGAACCTGACTGAGGTTTGATTCTGGACACCCGTGGCCTGGGAAAATGTCTGAGGATTGATTGTTGAAACCTGTGGCCTGCGAACATGACTGTGGTTTGATTCTGGATCCATGTGTCCTGGGAATATGTCTGAGGTTTGATTCTGGAAACCTGTGCCCTGGCAAAATGACTGAGGCTTGATTCTGGAACCCTATGGCCTGGGAACTTGCCTGAGGTTTGATGGCAGAAACCTGTGGACTGGCAACATGACTGAGGATTGAGTGCGGAACTCTGTGCACTGGAAACATGACTGTGGCCTGGTACTGGAAAACCATGGCCTGGGAATTTGTCTTTGGTTTGATTCTGGAACCCTGTTTCCTGGGAACATGACTGAGGTTTGATGGTTGAACCCTGTGGCCTGGCAACATGATTGAGGTTTGATTTTGGAACCCTCAGGTTTGGGAACATGACTGAGGCTTGATGGTGGAAGCCTGTGTCCTGGCAACATGACTGAGGTTTGATGGTGGAACCCTGTGGCCTGGCAAGATGACTTAGGTTTGATTGTGGAACACTCTGGCCTGGGAAAATGACTGAGGCTTGATGGTGGACCGTGGCCTGGCAATAGGACTAAGGTTTGATTGTGGAACCCTCTGGCCTGGGTGTATGACTGAGGTTTGATGGTGGTACCCTATGGTCTGGCAACATGAGTGAGGTTTGATTCTGCATCCCTGTGGCCTGGGAACAAGACTGAGGCGTGATTCTTGAAAACTGTGGCCTGGGAACATGACATCTGTTTAGATTGTGGAATACTGTGCCCTGGGATCCTGACTGAGCCTTGGTTCTGGAACCCTGTGGACTGGGAACATGACATCGGTTGGATACTGGAACCCTGTGGCTTGGAAACATGACTGAGGTTTGTTTCTGGAAGCCTGTTCCCTGGGAACGTGACTGAGGTTTGATTCTGTAACCCTATCGCCTGGGAACATGACTGAGGTTTGATTGTGGAGCCCTGTAGCCTGGGAACATGACATCGGTTGGATTCTGGAACCCTGTCGCCTGGGAACATGACAGAGATTTGTTTCTGGAAGCCTGTTCCCTGGGAACATGACAGGTTTCATTGTGGAATCATGTGGCCTGGGATCAAGACTGAGGTTTGATTGTGGAACCCTGTGGTCTGGAAACATAACATCAGTTGGATTCTGGAACCCTGTGGCCTGGGAACATGACAGAGATTTGTTTCTGGAAGCCTGTTCCCTGGGAACATGAGTGAGGTTTGATTCTGGAAGAGTGTGGCCAGTGAACATGATATCGTTTTGATTCTGGAACCCTGTGTCCTGGGAACAAGACTGAGGTTTGCTTCTGGAACCCTGTTGCCTGGGAACATGCCATCGGTTGGATTCTGGAACCCTGTGGCCTGGGAACATGACTGAGGTTTGTTTCTGGAAGCCTGTTCCCTGGGAACATGACTGAGGTTTGATTCTGCACACCTGTGTCCTGGGAACATGACTGAGGTTTAACTGTTGAAACCTGTGGCCTGCAAAGATGAGTGAGGTTTGATTCTGGAACCCTGTGGCCTGGGAACATGACTGAGGTTTGTTTTTGGAAGCCTGTTCCCTGGGAACATGACTGATGTTTGATTCTGGAACCATGTGTCCTGGGAATATGACTGAGGTTTGATTCTGGAAACCTGTGGCCTGGGAAAATGACTGAGGTTTCATTGGGGAAACATGTGGCCTGGGATCATGACTGAGGTTTGATGGCGGAACACACTGGCCTGGCAAAATGATTGAGGCTTGATTCTGGAACCCTGTGGCCTGGGAACTTGACTGAGGTTTGATTCTGGAAGACTGTGGCCAGGGAACATGATATCGGGTTGATTGTGGAAACCAGTGTCCTGGGAACAAGACTGAGGTTTGCTTCTGGAACGCAGTGGCCTGGGAACATGACAGAGGATTGTTTCTGGAAGCCTGTTCCCTGGGAACAACACTGAGGCGTGATTCGGGAAAACTGTGTCCTAGGAACATGACATCTGTTTAGATTGTGGAATACTGTGCCCTGGGATCCTGACTGAGTCTTGGTTCTGGAACGCTGTGGACTGGGAATATTACTGAGGATTTATTCCGGAACCCTGTAGCCTGGGAACATAACTGAGGATTGATTCTGGAGCCCTGTGGCCTGGGAACATGACATCGGTGTATTCTGGATACTTGTGTCCTGGGAACAGGAGAATGGTTTGATTCTTTCACCCTGTGGCCTGGGAACATGTCTGATGTTTGATGGTGGAAACCTGTGGCCTGGCAACATGACTGAGGTTTGATTCTGGAAGACTGTGGCCAGGGAACTTGATATCGGTTTGATTCTGGAACCCTGTGTCCTGGGAACAAGACTGAGGTTTGCTTCTTGAACCCTGTGGCCTGGGAACATGACATCGGTTGGATTCTGGAACCCTGTGGCCTGGGAACATGACTGAGGTTTGTTTCTGGAAGCCTGTTCCCTGGGAACATGACTGAGGTTTGATTCTGCACACCTGTGTCCTGGGAACATGACTGAGGTTTGATTGTTGAAACCTGTGGCCTGCCAACATGACTGAGGTTTGATTTTGGAACCATGTGTCCTGGGAATATGACTGAGGTTTGATTCTGGAAAACTGTGGCCTGGGAAAATGACTGAGGTTTGTTTCTGGAAGCCTGTTCCCTGGGAACATGACTGAGGTTTGATTCTGCACACCTGTGTCCTGGGAACATGACTGAGGTTTGATTGTTGAAACCTGTGGCCTGCCAACATGACTGAGGTTTGATTTTGGAACCATGTGTCCTGGGAATATGACTGAGGTTTGATTCTGGAAACCATTGGCCTGGGAACATGACATCTGTTGGATTCTGGAACCCTGTGGCTTGGGAAGATGACTGAGGTTTGATTGTGGAGCCCTGTGGCCTAGGAACATGACATCGGTTTGATTCTGAAACCCTCTTGCCTGGGAACATGACAGAGATTTGTTTCTGGAAGCCTGTTCCCTGGGAACCTGACTGAGGTTTGATTCTGGACACCCGTGGCCTGGGAAAATGTCTGAGGATTGATTGTTGAAACCTGTGGCCTGCGAACATGACTGAGGTTTGATTCTGGATCCATGTGTCCTGGGAATATGTCTGAGGTTTGATTCTGGAAACCTGTGCCCTGGCAAAATGACTGAGGCTTGATTCTGGAACCCTATGGCCTGGGAACTTGCCTGAGGTTTGATGGCAGAAACCTGTGGACTGGCAACATGACTGAGGATTGAGTGCGGAACTCTGTGCACTGGAAACATGACTGTGGCCTGGTACTGGAAAACCATGGCCTGGGAATTTGTCTTTGGTTTGATTCTGGAACCCTGTTTCCTGGGAACATGACTGAGGTTTGATGGTTGAACCCTGTGGCCTGGCAACATGATTGAGGTTTGATTTTGGAACCCTCAGGTTTGGGAACATGACTGAGGCTTGATGGTGGAAGCCTGTGTCCTGGCAACATGACTGAGGTTTGATGGTGGAACCCTGTGGCCTGGCAAGATGACTTAGGTTTGATTGTGGAACACTCTGGCCTGGGAAAATGACTGAGGCTTGATGGTGGACCGTGGCCTGGCAATAGGACTAAGGTTTGATTGTGGAACCCTCTGGCCTGGGTGTATGACTGAGGTTTGATGGTGGTACCCTATGGTCTGGCAACATGAGTGAGGTTTGATTCTGCATCCCTGTGGCCTGGGAACAAGACTGAGGCGTGATTCTTGAAAACTGTGGCCTGGGAACATGACATCTGTTTAGATTGTGGAATACTGTGCCCTGGGATCCTGACTGAGCCTTGGTTCTGGAACCCTGTGGACTGGGAACATGACATCGGTTGGATACTGGAACCCTGTGGCTTGGAAACATGACTGAGGTTTGTTTCTGGAAGCCTGTTCCCTGGGAACGTGACTGAGGTTTGATTCTGTAACCCTATCGCCTGGGAACATGACTGAGGTTTGATTGTGGAGCCCTGTAGCCTGGGAACATGACATCGGTTGGATTCTGGAACCCTGTCGCCTGGGAACATGACAGAGATTTGTTTCTGGAAGCCTGTTCCCTGGGAACATGACTGAGGTTTCATTGTGGAATCATGTGGCCTGGGATCAAGACTGAGGTTTGATTGTGGAACCCTGTGGTCTGGAAACATGACATCGGTTGGATTCTGGAACCCTGTGGCCTGGGAACATGACAGAGATTTGTTTCTGGAAGCCTGTTCCCTGGGAACATGAGTGAGGTTTGATTCTGGAAGAGTGTGGCCAGTGAACATGATATCGTTTTGATTCTGGAACCCTGTGTCCTGGGAACAAGACTGAGGTTTGCTTCTGGAACCCTGTTGCCTGGGAACATGCCATCGGTTGGATTCTGGAACCCTGTGGCCTGGGAACATGACTGAGGTTTGTTTCTGGAAGCCTGTTCCCTGGGAACATGACTGAGGTTTGATTCTGCACACCTGTGTCCTGGGAACATGACTGAGGTTTAACTGTTGAAACCTGTGGCCTGCAAAGATGAGTGAGGTTTGATTCTGGAACCCTGTGGCCTGGGAACATGACTGAGGTTTGTTTTTGGAAGCCTGTTCCCTGGGAACATGACTGATGTTTGATTCTGGAACCATGTGTCCTGGGAATATGACTGAGGTTTGATTCTGGAAACCTGTGGCCTGGGAAAATGACTGAGGTTTCATTGGGGAAACATGTGGCCTGGGATCATGACTGAGGTTTGATGGCGGAACACACTGGCCTGGCAAAATGATTGAGGCTTGATTCTGGAACCCTGTGGCCTGGGAACTTGACTGAGGTTTGATTCTGGAAGACTGTGGCCAGGGAATATGATATCGGGTTGATTGTGGAAACCAGTGTCCTGGGAACAAGACTGAGGTTTGCTTCTGGAACGCAGTGGCCTGGGAACATGACAGAGGATTGTTTCTGGAAGCCTGTTCCCTGGGAACAACACTGAGGCGTGATTCGGGAAAACTGTGTCCTAGGAACATGACATCTGTTTAGATTGTGGAATACTGTGCCCTGGGATACTGACTGAGTCTTGGTTCTGGAACGCTGTGGACTGGGAATATTACATAGGATTTATTCCGGAACCCTGTAGCCTGGGAACATAACTGAGGATTGATTCTGGAGCCCTGTGGCCTGGGAACATGACATCGGTGTATTCTGGATACTTGTGTCCTGGGAACAGGAGAATGGTTTGATTCTTTCACCCTGTGGCCTGGGAACATGTCTGATGTTTGATGGTGGAAACCTGTGGCCTGGCAACATGACTGAGGTTTGATTCTGGAAGACTGTGGCCAGGGAACTTGATATCGGTTTGATTCTGGAACCCTGTGTCCTGGGAACAAGACTGAGGTTTGCTTCTTGAACCCTGTGGCCTGGGAACATGACATCGGTTGGATTCTGGAACCCTGTGGCCTGGGAACATGACTGAGGTTTGTTTCTGGAAGCCTGTTCCCTGGGAACATGACTGAGGTTTGATTCTGCACACCTGTGTCCTGGGAACATGACTGAGGTTTGATTGTTGAAACCTGTGGCCTGCCAACATGACTGAGGTTTGATTTTGGAACCATGTGTCCTGGGAATATGACTGAGGTTTGATTCTGGAAAACTGTGGCCTGGGAAAATGACTGAGGTTTGTTTCTGGAAGCCTGTTCCCTGGAAACATGACTGAGGTTTGATTATGCACACCTGTGTCCTGGGAACATGACTGAGGTTTGATTGTTGAAACCTGTGGCCTGCCAACATGACTGAGGTTTGATTTTGGAACCATGTGTCCTGGGAATATGACTGAGGTTTGATTCTGGAAACCATTGGCCTGGGAACATGACATCTGTTGGATTCTGGAACCCTGTGGCTTGGGAAGATGACTGAGGTTTGATTGTGGAGCCCTGTGGCCTAGGAACATGACATCGGTTTGATTCTGAAACCCTCTTGCCTGGGAACATGACAGAGATTTGTTTCTGGAAGCCTGTTCCCTGGGAACCTGACTGAGGTTTGATTCTGGACACCCGTGGCCTGGGAAAATGTCTGAGGATTGATTGTTGAAACCTGTGGCCTGCGAACATGACTGTGGTTTGATTCTGGATCCATGTGTCCTGGGAATATGTCTGAGGTTTGATTCTGGAAACCTGTGCCCTGGCAAAATGACTGAGGCTTGATTCTGGAACCCTATGGCCTGGGAACTTGCCTGAGGTTTGATGGCAGAAACCTGTGGACTGGCAACATGACTGAGGATTGAGTGCGGAACTCTGTGCACTGGAAACATGACTGTGGCCTGGTACTGGAAAACCATGGCCTGGGAATTTGTCTTTGGTTTGATTCTGGAACCCTGTTTCCTGGGAACATGACTGAGGTTTGATGGTTGAACCCTGTGGCCTGGCAACATGATTGAGGTTTGATTTTGGAACCCTCAGGTTTGGGAACATGACTGAGGCTTGATGGTGGAAGCCTGTGTCCTGGCAACATGACTGAGGTTTGATGGTGGAACCCTGTGGCCTGGCAAGATGACTTAGGTTTGATTGTGGAACACTCTGGCCTGGGAAAATGACTGAGGCTTGATGGTGGACCGTGGCCTGGCAATAGGACTAAGGTTTGATTGTGGAACCCTCTGGCCTGGGTGTATGACTGAGGTTTGATGGTGGTACCCTATGGTCTGGCAACATGAGTGAGGTTTGATTCTGCATCCCTGTGGCCTGGGAACAAGACTGAGGCGTGATTCTTGAAAATTGTGGCCTGGGAACATGACATCTGTTTAGATTGTGGAATACTGTGCCCTGGGATCCTGACTGAGCCTTGGTTCTGGAACCCTGTGGACTGGGAACATGACATCGGTTGGATACTGGAACCCTGTGGCTTGGAAACATGACTGAGGTTTGTTTCTGGAAGCCTGTTCCCTGGGAACGTGACTGAGGTTTGATTCTGTAACCCTATCGCCTGGGAACATGACTGAGGTTTGATTGTGGAGCCCTGTAGCCTGGGAACATGACATCGGTTGGATTCTGGAACCCTGTCGCCTGGGAACATGACAGAGATTTGTTTCTGGAAGCCTGTTCCCTGGGAACATGACAGGTTTCATTGTGGAATCATGTGGCCTGGGATCAAGACTGAGGTTTGATTGTGGAACCCTGTGGTCTGGAAACATGACATCGGTTGGATTCTGGAACCCTGTGGCCTGGGAACATGACAGAGATTTGTTTCTGGAAGCCTGTTCCCTGGGAACATGAGTGAGGTTTGATTCTGGAAGAGTGTGGCCAGTGAACATGATATCGTTTTGATTCTGGAACCCTGTGTCCTGGGAACAAGACTGAGGTTTGCTTCTGGAACCCTGTTGCCTGGGAACATGCCATCGGTTGGATTCTGGAACCCTGTGGCCTGGGAACATGACTGAGGTTTGTTTCTGGAAGCCTGTTCCCTGGGAACATGACTGAGGTTTGATTCTGCACACCTGTGTCCTGGGAACATGACTGAGGTTTAACTGTTGAAACCTGTGGCCTGCAAAGATGAGTGAGGTTTGATTCTGGAACCCTGTGGCCTGGGAACATGACTGAGGTTTGTTTTTGGAAGCCTGTTCCCTGGGAACATGACTGATGTTTGATTCTGGAACCATGTGTCCTGGGAATATGACTGAGGTTTGATTCTGGAAACCTGTGGCCTGGGAAAATGACTGAGGTTTCATTGGGGAAACATGTGGCCTGGGATCATGACTGAGGTTTGATGGCGGAACACACTGGCCTGGCAAAATGATTGAGGCTTGATTCTGGAACCCTGTGGCCTGGGAACTTGACTGAGGTTTGATTCTGGAAGACTGTGGCCAGGGAACATGATATCGGGTTGATTGTGGAAACCAGTGTCCTGGGAACAAGACTGAGGTTTGCTTCTGGAACGCAGTGGCCTGGGAACATGACAGAGGATTGTTTCTGGAAGCCTGTTCCCTGGGAACAACACTGAGGCGTGATTCGGGAAAACTGTGTCCTAGGAACATGACATCTGTTTAGATTGTGGAATACTGTGCCTTGGGATCCTGACTGAGTCTTGGTTCTGGAACGCTGTGGACTGGGAATATTACTGAGGATTTATTCCGGAACCCTGTAGCCTGGGAACATAACTGAGGATTGATTCTGGAGCCCTGTGGCCTGGGAACATGACATCGGTGTATTCTGGATACTTGTGTCCTGGGAACAGGAGAATGGTTTGATTCTTTCACCCTGTGGCCTGGGAACATGTCTGATGTTTGATGGTGGAAACCTGTGGCCTGGCAACATGACTGAGGTTTGATTCTGGAAGACTGTGGCCAGGGAACTTGATATCGGTTTGATTCTGGAACCCTGTGTCCTGGGAACAAGACTGAGGTTTGCTTCTTGAACCCTGTGGCCTGGGAACATGACATCGGTTGGATTCTGGAACCCTGTGGCCTGGGAACATGACTGAGGTTTGTTTCTGGAAGCCTGTTCCCTGGGAACATGACTGAGGTTTGATTCTGCACACCTGTGTCCTGGGAACATGACTGAGGTTTGATTGTTGAAACCTGTGGCCTGCCAACATGACTGAGGTTTGATTTTGGAACCATGTGTCCTGGGAATATGACTGAGGTTTGATTCTGGAAAACTGTGGCCTGGGAAAATGACTGAGGTTTGTTTCTGGAAGCCTGTTCCCTGGGAACATGACTGAGGTTTGATTCTGCACACCTGTGTCCTGGGAACATGACTGAGGTTTGATTGTTGAAACCTGTGGCCTGCCAACATGACTGAGGTTTGATTTTGGAACCATGTGTCCTGGGAATATGACTGAGGTTTGATTCTGGAAACCATTGGCCTGGGAACATGACATCTGTTGGATTCTGGAACCCTGTGGCTTGGGAAGATGACTGAGGTTTGATTGTGGAGCCCTGTGGCCTAGGAACATGACATCGGTTTGATTCTGAAACCCTCTTGCCTGGGAACATGACAGAGATTTGTTTCTGGAAGCCTGTTCCCTGGGAACCTGACTGAGGTTTGATTCTGGACACCCGTGGCCTGGGAAAATGTCTGAGGATTGATTGTTGAAACCTGTGGCCTGCGAACATGACTGAGGTTTGATTCTGGATCCATGTGTCCTGGGAATATGTCTGAGGTTTGATTCTGGAAACCTGTGCCCTGGCAAAATGACTGAGGCTTGATTCTGGAACCCTATGGCCTGGGAACTTGCCTGAGGTTTGATGGCAGAAACCTGTGGACTGGCAACATGACTGAGGATTGAGTGCGGAACTCTGTGCACTGGAAACATGACTGTGGCCTGGTACTGGAAAACCATGGCCTGGGAATTTGTCTTTGGTTTGATTCTGGAACCCTGTTTCCTGGGAACATGACTGAGGTTTGATGGTTGAACCCTGTGGCCTGGCAACATGATTGAGGTTTGATTTTGGAACCCTCAGGTTTGGGAACATGACTGAGGCTTGATGGTGGAAGCCTGTGTCCTGGCAACATGACTGAGGTTTGATGGTGGAACCCTGTGGCCTGGCAAGATGACTTAGGTTTGATTGTGGAACACTCTGGCCTGGGAAAATGACTGAGGCTTGATGGTGGACCGTGGCCTGGCAATAGGACTAAGGTTTGATTGTGGAACCCTCTGGCCTGGGTGTATGACTGAGGTTTGATGGTGGTACCCTATGGTCTGGCAACATGAGTGAGGTTTGATTCTGCATCCCTGTGGCCTGGGAACAAGACTGAGGCATGATTCTTGAAAACTGTGGCCTGGGAACATGACATCTGTTTAGATTGTGGAATACTGTGCCCTGGGATCCTGACTGAGCCTTGGTTCTGGAACCCTGTGGACTGGGAACATGACATCGGTTGGATACTGGAACCCTGTGGCTTGGAAACATGACTGAGGTTTGTTTCTGGAAGCCTGTTCCCTGGGAACGTGACTGAGGTTTGATTCTGTAACCCTATCGCCTGGGAACATGACTGAGGTTTGATTGTGGAGCCCTGTAGCCTGGGAACATGACATCGGTTGGATTCTGGAACCCTGTCGCCTGGGAACATGACAGAGATTTGTTTCTGGAAGCCTGTTCCCTGGGAACATGACTGAGGTTTCATTGTGGAATCATGTGGCCTGGGATCAAGACTGAGGTTTGATTGTGGAACCCTGTGGTCTGGAAACATGACATCGGTTGGATTCTGGAACCCTGTGGCCTGGGAACATGACAGAGATTTGTTTCTGGAAGCCTGTTCCCTGGGAACATGAGTGAGGTTTGATTCTGGAAGAGTGTGGCCAGTGAACATGATATCGTTTTGATTCTGGAACCCTGTGTCCTGGGAACAAGACTGAGGTTTGCTTCTGGAACCCTGTTGCCTGGGAACATGCCATCGGTTGGATTCTGGAACCCTGTGGCCTGGGAACATGACTGAGGTTTGTTTCTGGAAGCCTGTTCCCTGGGAACATGACTGAGGTTTGATTCTGCACACCTGTGTCCTGGGAACATGACTGAGGTTTAACTGTTGAAACCTGTGGCCTGCAAAGATGAGTGAGGTTTGATTCTGGAACCCTGTGGCCTGGGAACATGACTGAGGTTTGTTTTTGGAAGCCTGTTCCCTGGGAACATGACTGATGTTTGATTCTGGAACCATGTGTCCTGGGAATATGACTGAGGTTTGATTCTGGAAACCTGTGGCCTGGGAAAATGACTGAGGTTTCATTGGGGAAACATGTGGCCTGGGATCATGACTGAGGTTTGATGGCGGAACACACTGGCCTGGCAAAATGATTGAGGCTTGATTCTGGAACCCTGTGGCCTGGGAACTTGACTGAGGTTTGATTCTGGAAGACTGTGGCCAGGGAATATGATATCGGGTTGATTGTGGAAACCAGTGTCCTGGGAACAAGACTGAGGTTTGCTTCTGGAACGCAGTGGCCTGGGAACATGACAGAGGATTGTTTCTGGAAGCCTGTTCCCTGGGAACAACACTGAGGCGTGATTCGGGAAAACTGTGTCCTAGGAACATGACATCTGTTTAGATTGTGGAATACTGTGCCCTGGGATCCTGACTGAGTCTTGGTTCTGGAACGCTGTGGACTGGGAATATTACTGAGGATTTATTCCGGAACCCTGTAGCCTGGGAACATAACTGAGGATTGATTCTGGAGCCCTGTGGCCTGGGAACATGACATCGGTGTATTCTGGATACTTGTGTCCTGGGAACAGGAGAATGGTTTGATTCTTTCACCCTGTGGCCTGGGAACATGTCTGATG
The DNA here is from genome assembly GCF_965194825.1 of Balaenoptera physalus. NCBI lineage: Eukaryota > Metazoa > Chordata > Mammalia > Artiodactyla > Balaenopteridae > Balaenoptera > Balaenoptera physalus. The sequence goes on along the minus strand of NW_028126513.1, from coordinate 441,812 downwards.
TTTGATGGTGGAAACCTGTGGCCTGGCAACATGACTGAGGTTTGATTCTGGAAGACTGTGGCCAGGGAACTTGATATCGGTTTGATTCTGGAACCCTGTGTCCTGGGAACAAGACTGAGGTTTGCTTCTTGAACCCTGTGGCCTGGGAACATGACATCGGTTGGATTCTGGAACCCTGTGGCCTGGGAACATGACTGAGGTTTGTTTCTGGAAGCCTGTTCCCTGGGAACATGACTGAGGTTTGATTCTGCACACCTGTGTCCTGGGAACATGACTGAGGTTTGATTGTTGAAACCTGTGGCCTGCCAACATGACTGAGGTTTGATTTTGGAACCATGTGTCCTGGGAATATGACTGAGGTTTGATTCTGGAAAACTGTGGCCTGGGAAAATGACTGAGGTTTGTTTCTGGAAGCCTGTTCCCTGGAAACATGACTGAGGTTTGATTCTGCACACCTGTGTCCTGGGAACATGACTGAGGTTTGATTGTTGAAACCTGTGGCCTGCCAACATGACTGAGGTTTGATTTTGGAACCATGTGTCCTGGGAATATGACTGAGGTTTGATTCTGGAAACCATTGGCCTGGGAACATGACATCTGTTGGATTCTGGAACCCTGTGGCTTGGGAAGATGACTGAGGTTTGATTGTGGAGCCCTGTGGCCTAGGAACATGACATCGGTTTGATTCTGAAACCCTCTTGCCTGGGAACATGACAGAGATTTGTTTCTGGAAGCCTGTTCCCTGGGAACCTGACTGAGGTTTGATTCTGGACACCCGTGGCCTGGGAAAATGTCTGAGGATTGATTGTTGAAACCTGTGGCCTGCGAACATGACTGTGGTTTGATTCTGGATCCATGTGTCCTGGGAATATGTCTGAGGTTTGATTCTGGAAACCTGTGCCCTGGCAAAATGACTGAGGCTTGATTCTGGAACCCTATGGCCTGGGAACTTGCCTGAGGTTTGATGGCAGAAACCTGTGGACTGGCAACATGACTGAGGATTGAGTGCGGAACTCTGTGCACTGGAAACATGACTGTGGCCTGGTACTGGAAAACCATGGCCTGGGAATTTGTCTTTGGTTTGATTCTGGAACCCTGTTTCCTGGGAACATGACTGAGGTTTGATGGTTGAACCCTGTGGCCTGGCAACATGATTGAGGTTTGATTTTGGAACCCTCAGGTTTGGGAACATGACTGAGGCTTGATGGTGGAAGCCTGTGTCCTGGCAACATGACTGAGGTTTGATGGTGGAACCCTGTGGCCTGGCAAGATGACTTAGGTTTGATTGTGGAACACTCTGGCCTGGGAAAATGACTGAGGCTTGATGGTGGACCGTGGCCTGGCAATAGGACTAAGGTTTGATTGTGGAACCCTCTGGCCTGGGTGTATGACTGAGGTTTGATGGTGGTACCCTATGGTCTGGCAACATGAGTGAGGTTTGATTCTGCATCCCTGTGGCCTGGGAACAAGACTGAGGCGTGATTCTTGAAAACTGTGGCCTGGGAACATGACATCTGTTTAGATTGTGGAATACTGTGCCCTGGGATCCTGACTGAGCCTTGGTTCTGGAACCCTGTGGACTGGGAACATGACATCGGTTGGATACTGGAACCCTGTGGCTTGGAAACATGACTGAGGTTTGTTTCTGGAAGCCTGTTCCCTGGGAACGTGACTGAGGTTTGATTCTGTAACCCTATCGCCTGGGAACATGACTGAGGTTTGATTGTGGAGCCCTGTAGCCTGGGAACATGACATCGGTTGGATTCTGGAACCCTGTCGCCTGGGAACATGACAGAGATTTGTTTCTGGAAGCCTGTTCCCTGGGAACATGACAGGTTTCATTGTGGAATCATGTGGCCTGGGATCAAGACTGAGGTTTGATTGTGGAACCCTGTGGTCTGGAAACATGACATCGGTTGGATTCTGGAACCCTGTGGCCTGGGAACATGACAGAGATTTGTTTCTGGAAGCCTGTTCCCTGGGAACATGAGTGAGGTTTGATTCTGGAAGAGTGTGGCCAGTGAACATGATATCGTTTTGATTCTGGAACCCTGTGTCCTGGGAACAAGACTGAGGTTTGCTTCTGGAACCCTGTTGCCTGGGAACATGCCATCGGTTGGATTCTGGAACCCTGTGGCCTGGGAACATGACTGAGGTTTGTTTCTGGAAGCCTGTTCCCTGGGAACATGACTGAGGTTTGATTCTGCACACCTGTGTCCTGGGAACATGACTGAGGTTTAACTGTTGAAACCTGTGGCCTGCAAAGATGAGTGAGGTTTGATTCTGGAACCCTGTGGCCTGGGAACATGACTGAGGTTTGTTTTTGGAAGCCTGTTCCCTGGGAACATGACTGATGTTTGATTCTGGAACCATGTGTCCTGGGAATATGACTGAGGTTTGATTCTGGAAACCTGTGGCCTGGGAAAATGACTGAGGTTTCATTGGGGAAACATGTGGCCTGGGATCATGACTGAGGTTTGATGGCGGAACACACTGGCCTGGCAAAATGATTGAGGCTTGATTCTGGAACCCTGTGGCCTGGGAACTTGACTGAGGTTTGATTCTGGAAGACTGTGGCCAGGGAACATGATATCGGGTTGATTGTGGAAACCAGTGTCCTGGGAACAAGACTGAGGTTTGCTTCTGGAACGCAGTGGCCTGGGAACATGACAGAGGATTGTTTCTGGAAGCCTGTTCCCTGGGAACAACACTGAGGCGTGATTCGGGAAAACTGTGTCCTAGGAACATGACATCTGTTTAGATTGTGGAATACTGTGCCCTGGGATCCTGACTGAGTCTTGGTTCTGGAACGCTGTGGACTGGGAATATTACTGAGGATTTATTCCGGAACCCTGTAGCCTGGGAACATAACTGAGGATTGATTCTGGAGCCCTGTGGCCTGGGAACATGACATCGGTGTATTCTGGATACTTGTGTCCTGGGAACAGGAGAATGGTTTGATTCTTTCACCCTGTGGCCTGGGAACATGTCTGATGTTTGATGGTGGAAACCTGTGGCCTGGCAACATGACTGAGGTTTGATTCTGGAAGACTGTGGCCAGGGAACTTGATATCGGTTTGATTCTGGAACCCTGTGTCCTGGGAACAAGACTGAGGTTTGCTTCTTGAACCCTGTGGCCTGGGAACATGACATCGGTTGGATTCTGGAACCCTGTGGCCTGGGAACATGACTGAGGTTTGTTTCTGGAAGCCTGTTCCCTGGGAACATGACTGAGGTTTGATTCTGCACACCTGTGTCCTGGGAACATGACTGAGGTTTGATTGTTGAAACCTGTGGCCTGCCAACATGACTGAGGTTTGATTTTGGAACCATGTGTCCTGGGAATATGACTGAGGTTTGATTCTGGAAAACTGTGGCCTGGGAAAATGACTGAGGTTTGTTTCTGGAAGCCTGTTCCCTGGGAACATGACTGAGGTTTGATTCTGCACACCTGTGTCCTGGGAACATGACTGAGGTTTGATTGTTGAAACCTGTGGCCTGCCAACATGACTGAGGTTTGATTTTGGAACCATGTGTCCTGGGAATATGACTGAGGTTTGATTCTGGAAACCATTGGCCTGGGAACATGACATCTGTTGGATTCTGGAACCCTGTGGCTTGGGAAGATGACTGAGGTTTGATTGTGGAGCCCTGTGGCCTAGGAACATGACATCGGTTTGATTCTGAAACCCTCTTGCCTGGGAACATGACAGAGATTTGTTTCTGGAAGCCTGTTCCCTGGGAACGTGACTGAGGTTTGATTCTGGACACCCGTGGCCTGGGAAAATGTCTGAGGATTGATTGTTGAAACCTGTGGCCTGCGAACATGACTGAGGTTTGATTCTGGATCCATGTGTCCTGGGAATATGTCTGAGGTTTGATTCTGGAAACCTGTGCCCTGGCAAAATGACTGAGGCTTGATTCTGGAACCCTATGGCCTGGGAACTTGCCTGAGGTTTGATGGCAGAAACCTGTGGACTGGCAACATGACTGAGGATTGAGTGCGGAACTCTGTGCACTGGAAACATGACTGTGGCCTGGTACTGGAAAACCATGGCCTGGGAATTTGTCTTTGGTTTGATTCTGGAACCCTGTTTCCTGGGAACATGACTGAGGTTTGATGGTTGAACCCTGTGGCCTGGCAACATGATTGAGGTTTGATTTTGGAACCCTCAGGTTTGGGAACATGACTGAGGCTTGATGGTGGAAGCCTGTGTCCTGGCAACATGACTGAGGTTTGATGGTGGAACCCTGTGGCCTGGCAAGATGACTTAGGTTTGATTGTGGAACACTCTGGCCTGGGAAAATGACTGAGGCTTGATGGTGGACCGTGGCCTGGCAATAGGACTAAGGTTTGATTGTGGAACCCTCTGGCCTGGGTGTATGACTGAGGTTTGATGGTGGTACCCTATGGTCTGGCAACATGAGTGAGGTTTGATTCTGCATCCCTGTGGCCTGAGAACAAGACTGAGGCGTGATTCTTGAAAACTGTGGCCTGGGAACATGACATCTGTTTAGATTGTGGAATACTGTGCCCTGGGATCCTGACTGAGCCTTGGTTCTGGAACCCTGTGGACTGGGAACATGACATCGGTTGGATACTGGAACCCTGTGGCTTGGAAACATGACTGAGGTTTGTTTCTGGAAGCCTGTTCCCTGGGAACGTGACTGAGGTTTGATTCTGTAACCCTATCGCCTGGGAACATGACTGAGGTTTGATTGTGGAGCCCTGTAGCCTGGGAACATGACATCGGTTGGATTCTGGAACCCTGTCGCCTGGGAACATGACAGAGATTTGTTTCTGGAAGCCTGTTCCCTGGGAACATGACTGAGGTTTCATTGTGGAATCATGTGGCCTGGGATCAAGACTGAGGTTTGATTGTGGAACCCTGTGGTCTGGAAACATGACATCGGTTGGATTCTGGAACCCTGTGGCCTGGGAACATGACAGAGATTTGTTTCTGGAAGCCTGTTCCCTGGGAACATGAGTGAGGTTTGATTCTGGAAGAGTGTGGCCAGTGAACATGATATCGTTTTGATTCTGGAACCCTGTGTCCTGGGAACAAGACTGAGGTTTGCTTCTGGAACCCTGTTGCCTGGGAACATGCCATCGGTTGGATTCTGGAACCCTGTGGCCTGGGAACATGACTGAGGTTTGTTTCTGGAAGCCTGTTCCCTGGGAACATGACTGAGGTTTGATTCTGCACACCTGTGTCCTGGGAACATGACTGAGGTTTAACTGTTGAAACCTGTGGCCTGCAAAGATGAGTGAGGTTTGATTCTGGAACCCTGTGGCCTGGGAACATGACTGAGGTTTGTTTTTGGAAGCCTGTTCCCTGGGAACATGACTGATGTTTGATTCTGGAACCATGTGTCCTGGGAATATGACTGAGGTTTGATTCTGGAAACCTGTGGCCTGGGAAAATGACTGAGGTTTCATTGGGGAAACATGTGGCCTGGGATCATGACTGAGGTTTGATGGCGGAACACACTGGCCTGGCAAAATGATTGAGGCTTGATTCTGGAACCCTGTGGCCTGGGAACTTGACTGAGGTTTGATTCTGGAAGACTGTGGCCAGGGAATATGATATCGGGTTGATTGTGGAAACCAGTGTCCTGGGAACAAGACTGAGGTTTGCTTCTGGAACGCAGTGGCCTGGGAACATGACAGAGGATTGTTTCTGGAAGCCTGTTCCCTGGGAACAACACTGAGGCGTGATTCGGGAAAACTGTGTCCTAGGAACATGACATCTGTTTAGATTGTGGAATACTGTGCCCTGGGATCCTGACTGAGTCTTGGTTCTGGAACGCTGTGGACTGGGAATATTACTGAGGATTTATTCCGGAACCCTGTAGCCTGGGAACATAACTGAGGATTGATTCTGGAGCCCTGTGGCCTGGGAACATGACATCGGTGTATTCTGGATACTTGTGTCCTGGGAACAGGAGAATGGTTTGATTCTTTCACCCTGTGGCCTGGGAACATGTCTGATGTTTGATGGTGGAAACCTGTGGCCTGGCAACATGACTGAGGTTTGATTCTGGAAGACTGTGGCCAGGGAACTTGATATCGGTTTGATTCTGGAACCCTGTGTCCTGGGAACAAGACTGAGGTTTGCTTCTTGAACCCTGTGGCCTGGGAACATGACATCGGTTGGATTCTGGAACCCTGTGGCCTGGGAACATGACTGAGGTTTGTTTCTGGAAGCCTGTTCCCTGGGAACATGACTGAGGTTTGATTCTGCACACCTGTGTCCTGGGAACATGACTGAGGTTTGATTGTTGAAACCTGTGGCCTGCCAACATGACTGAGGTTTGATTTTGGAACCATGTGTCCTGGGAATATGACTGAGGTTTGATTCTGGAAAACTGTGGCCTGGGAAAATGACTGAGGTTTCATTGTGGAAACATGTGGCCTGGGATCATGACTGAAGTTTGATGGCAGAACACTCTGGCCTGGCAAAATGACGTAGGTTTGATTCTGTAAACCTATAGTCTGGGATCAAGACTGAGGTTTGTTTCTGGAAGCCTGTTCCCTGGGAATATGACATCGGTTGGATTCTGGAACCCTGTGGCCTGGGAACATGACAGAGATTTGTTTCTGGAAGCCTGTTCCCTGGGAACATGAGTGAGGTTTGATTCTGGAACCCTGTATCCTGGGAATATAACCGAGGATTGATTCTGGAACCCTGTGTCCTGGGAACCTGACAATGGTGGATGCTGGAACCCTGTGGCCTGGGAACATGAGCATGGTTTGATTCTGGAAACCTGTTGCCTGGGAACATGTCTGAGGTTTGATGGTGGAAACCTGTGGACTGGCAACATGACTGAGGTTTGATTCTGGAAGAGTGTGGCCAGGGAACATGATATCGTTTTGATTCTGGAACCCTGTGTCATGGGAACAAGACTGAGGTTTGCTTCTGGAACCCTGTGGCCTGGGAACATGACATCGGTTGGATTCTGGAACCCTGTGGCCTGGGAACATGACTGAGGTTTGTTTCTGGAAGCCTGTTCCCTGGGAACATGACTGAGGTTTGATTCTGCACACCTGGGTCCAGGGAACATGACTGAGGTTTAACTGTTGAAACCTGTGGCCTGCAAAGATTAGTGAGGTTTGATTCTGGAACCATGTGTCCTGGGAATATGACTGAGGTTTGATTCTGGAAACCTGTGGCCTGGGCAAATGACTGAGGTTTCATTGTGGAAACATGTGGCCTGGGATCATGACTGAGGCTTGATGGTGGAACACTGTGGCCTGGCAACATGACTGAGGATTGATTCTGGAACCCTGTGCCCTGGAAACAGGACTGTGGCCTGGTACTGGGAAACCATGGCCTGGGAACTTGACATTGGTTTGATTCTGGAACGCTGTGTCCTGGGAACATGATTGAGGTTTGATGGAGGAACCCTGTGGCCTGGGAACATGACTGAGGTTTGATGGTGGCACCCTGTGCCCTGGCAACATGACTGAGGCTTGATTCTGGAACCCTGTGACCTGAGAACTTGAATGTGGTTTGATCGCATAAACCTGTGGACTGGCAACATGACTGAGGTTTGATGGTGGAACCCTGTGCACTGGGAACATGACTGAGGCCTGATACTGTAACCCCGTGGCGTGGGAACATGCCATTAGTTTGATTCTGGAATCCTGTTTCCTGGGAACATGACTGAGGTTTGATGGTTGAACCCTGTGGCCTGGCAACATGATTCAGGTTTGATTGTGGAACCCTCAGGTTTGGGAACATGACTGAGGCTTGAAGGTGGAACCCTGTTGCCTGGCAAGATGACTTAGGTTTGATTGTGGAAAACCCTGGCCTGGGAACATGACTGAGGCTTGATGGTGGAACCGTGGCCTGGCAATAGGACTGAGGTTTGATTGTGGAACCCTCTGGCCTGAGAATATGACTGAGGTTTAATTGTGGAACCCTGTGGGCTGGGAACATGACTGGGATTTTATTTTTGAAACCTGTGTCCAGGGAACATGACTGAGGTTTTATTCTGGAACCCTGTTTCTTGGGAATATGACTGAGGTTTGATTCTGGAAACCATTGGCCTGGGAACATGACATCTGTTGGATTCTGGAACCCTGTGGCTTGGGAAGATGACTGAGGTTTGATTGTGGAGCCCTGTGGCCTAGGAACATGACATCGGTTTGATTCTGAAACCCTCTTGCCTGGGAACATGACAGAGATTTGTTTCTGGAAGCCTGTTCCCTGGGAACCTGACTGAGGTTTGATTCTGGACACCCGTGGCCTGGGAAAATGTCTGAGGATTGATTGTTGAAACCTGTGGCCTGCGAACATGACTGTGGTTTGATTCTGGATCCATGTGTCCTGGGAATATGTCTGAGGTTTGATTCTGGAAACCTGTGCCCTGGCAAAATGACTGAGGCTTGATTCTGGAACCCTATGGCCTGGGAACTTGCCTGAGGTTTGATGGCAGAAACCTGTGGACTGGCAACATGACTGAGGATTGAGTGCGGAACTCTGTGCACTGGAAACATGACTGTGGCCTGGTACTGGAAAACCATGGCCTGGGAATTTGTCTTTGGTTTGATTCTGGAACCCTGTTTCCTGGGAACATGACTGAGGTTTGATGGTTGAACCCTGTGGCCTGGCAACATGATTGAGGTTTGATTTTGGAACCCTCAGGTTTGGGAACATGACTGAGGCTTGATGGTGGAAGCCTGTGTCCTGGCAACATGACTGAGGTTTGATGGTGGAACCCTGTGGCCTGGCAAGATGACTTAGGTTTGATTGTGGAACACTCTGGCCTGGGAAAATGACTGAGGCTTGATGGTGGACCGTGGCCTGGCAATAGGACTAAGGTTTGATTGTGGAACCCTCTGGCCTGGGTGTATGACTGAGGTTTGATGGTGGTACCCTATGGTCTGGCAACATGAGTGAGGTTTGATTCTGCATCCCTGTGGCCTGGGAACAAGACTGAGGCGTGATTCTTGAAAACTGTGGCCTGGGAACATGACATCTGTTTAGATTGTGGAATACTGTGCCCCGGGATCCTGACTGAGCCTTGGTTCTGGAACCCTGTGGACTGGGAACATGACATCAGTTGGATACTGGAACCCTGTGGCTTGGAAACATGACTGAGGTTTGTTTCTGGAAGCCTGTTCCCTGGGAACGTGACTGAGGTTTGATTCTGTAACCCTATCGCCTGGGAACATGACTGAGGTTTGATTGTGGAGCCCTGTAGCCTGGGAACATGACATCGGTTGGATTCTGGAACCCTGTCGCCTGGGAACATGACAGAGATTTGTTTCTGGAAGCCTGTTCCCTGGGAACATGACAGGTTTCATTGTGGAATCATGTGGCCTGGGATCAAGACTGAGGTTTGATTGTGGAACCCTGTGGTCTGGAAACATGACATCGGTTGGATTCTGGAACCCTGTGGCCTGGGAACATGACAGAGATTTGTTTCTGGAAGCCTGTTCCCTGGGAACATGAGTGAGGTTTGATTCTGGAAGAGTGTGGCCAGTGAACATGATATCGTTTTGATTCTGGAACCCTGTGTCCTGGGAACAAGACTGAGGTTGGCTTCTGGAACCCTGTTGCCTGGGAACATGCCATCGGTTGGATTCTGGAACCCTGTGGCCTGGGAACATGACTGAGGTTTGTTTCTGGAAGCCTGTTCCCTGGGAACATGACTGATGTTTGATTCTGGAACCATGTGTCCTGGGAATATGACTGAGGTTTGATTCTGGAAACCTGTGGCCTGGGAAAATGACTGAGGTTTCATTGGGGAAACATGTGGCCTGGGATCATGACTGAGGTTTGATGGCGGAACACACTGGCCTGGCAAAATGATTGAGGCTTGATTCTGGAACCCTGTGGCCTGGGAACTTGACTGAGGTTTGATTCTGGAAGACTGTGGCCAGGGAACATGATATCGGGTTGATTGTGGAAACCAGAGTCCTGGGAACAAGACTGAGGTTTGCTTCTGGAACGCAGTGGCCTGGGAACATGACAGAGGATTGTTTCTGGAAGCCTGTTCCCTGGGAACAACACTGAGGCGTGATTCGGGAAAACTGTGTCCTAGGAACATGACATCTGTTTAGATTGTGGAATACTGTGCCCTGGGATCCTGACTGAGTCTTGGTTCTGGAACGCTGTGGACTGGGAATATTACTGAGGATTTATTCCGGAACCCTGTAGCCTGGGAACATAACTGAGGATTGATTCTGGAGCCCTGTGGCCTGGGAACATGACATCGGTGTATTCTGGATACTTGTGTCCTGGGAACAGGAGAATGGTTTGATTCTTTCACCCTGTGGCCTGGGAACATGTCTGATGTTTGATGGTGGAAACCTGTGGCCTGGCAACATGACTGAGGTTTGATTCTGGAAGACTGTGGCCAGGGAACTTGATATCGGTTTGATTCTGGAACCCTGTGTCCTGGGAACAAGACTGAGGTTTGCTTCTTGAACCCTGTGGCCTGGGAACATGACATCGGTTGGATTCTGGAACCCTGTGGCCTGGGAACATGACTGAGGTTTGTTTCTGGAAGCCTGTTCCCTGGGAACATGACTGAGGTTTGATTCTGCACACCTGTGTCCTGGGAACATGACTGAGGTTTGATTGTTGAAACCTGTGGCCTGCCAACATGACTGAGGTTTGATTTTGGAACCATGTGTCCTGGGAATATGACTGAGGTTTGATTCTGGAAAACTGTGGCCTGGGAAAATGACTGAGGTTTCATTGTGGTAACATGTGGCCTGGGATCATGACTGAAGTTTGATGGCAGAACACTCTGGCCTGGCAAAATGACGTAGGTTTGATTCTGTAAACCTATAGCCTGGGATCAAGACTGAGGTTTGTTTCTGGAAGCCTGTTCCCTGGGAATATGACATCGGTTGGATTCTGGAACCCTGTGGCCTGGGAACATGACAGAGATTTGTTTCTGGAAGCCTGTTCCCTGGGAACATGAGTGAGGTTTGATTCTGGAACCCTGTAGCCTGGGAATATAACCGAGGATTGATTCTGGAACCCTGTGTCCTGGGAACGTGACAATGGTGGATGCTGGAACCCTGTGGCCTGGGAACATGAGCATGGTTTGATTCTGGAAACCTGTTGCCTGGGAACATGTCTGAGGTTTGATGGTGGAAACCTGTGGTCTGGCAACATGACTGAGGTTTGATTCTGGAAGAGTGTGGCCAGGGAACATGATATCGTTTTGATTCTGGAACCCTGTGTCCTGGGAACAAGACTGAGGTTTGCTTCTGGAACCCTGTGGCCTGGGAACATGACATCGGTTGGATTCTGGAACCCTGTGGCCTGGGAACATGACTGAGGTTTGTTTCTGGAAGCCTGTTCCCTGGGAACATGACTGAGGTTTGATTCTGCACACCTGGGTCCAGGGAACATGACTGAGGTTTAACTGTTGAAACCTGTGGCCTGCAAAGATGAGTGAGGTTTGATTCTGGAACCATGTGTCCTGGGAATATGACTGAGGTTTGATTCTGGAAACCTGTGGCCTGGGCAAATGACTGAGGTTTCATTGTGGAAACATGTGGCCTGGGATCATGACTGAGGCTTGATGGTGGAACACTGTGGCCTGGCAACATGACTGAGGATTGATTCTGGAACCCTGTGCCCTGGAAACAGGACTGTGGCCTGGTACTGGGAAACCATGGCCTGGGAACTTGACATTGGTTTGATTCTGGAACCCTGTGTCCTGGGAACATGATTGAGGTTTGATGGAGGAACCCTGTGGCCTGGGAACATGACTGAGGTTTGATGGTGGCACCCTGTGCCCTGGCAACATGACTGAGGCTTGATTCTGGAACCCTGTGACCTGAGAACTTGAATGTGGTTTGATCGCATAAACCTGTGGACTGGCAACATGACTGAGGTTTGATGGTGGAACCCTGTGCACTGGGAACATGACTGAGGCCTGATACTGTAACCCCGTGGCGTGGGAACATGCCATTAGTTTGATTCTGGAATCCTGTTTCCTGGGAACATGACTGAGGTTTGATGGTTGAACCCTGTGGCCTGGCAACATGATTCAGGTTTGATTGTGGAACCCTCAGGTTTGGGAACATGACTGAGGCTTGAAGGTGGAACCCTGTTGCCTGGCAAGATGACTTAGGTTTGATTGTGGAAAACCCTGGCCTGGGAACATGACTGAGGCTTGATGGTGGAACCGTGGCCTGGCAATAGGACTGAGGTTTGATTGTGGAACCCTCTGGCCTGGGAATATGACTGAGGTTTAATTGTGGAACCCTGTGGGCTGGGAACATGACTGGGATTTTATTTTTGAAACCTGTGTCCAGGGAACATGACTGAGGTTTTATTCTGGAACCCTGTTTCTTGGGAATATGACTGAGGTTTGATTCTGGAAACCATTGGCCTGGGAACATGACATCTGTTGGATTCTGGAACCCTGTGGCTTGGGAAGATGACTGAGGTTTGATTGTGGAGCCCTGTGGCCTAGGAACATGACATCGGTTTGATTCTGAAACCCTCTTGCCTGGGAACATGACAGAGATTTGTTTCTGGAAGCCTGTTCCCTGGGAACCTGACTGAGGTTTGATTCTGGACACCCGTGGCCTGGGAAAATGTCTGAGGATTGATTGTTGAAACCTGTGGCCTGCGAACATGACTGTGGTTTGATTCTGGATCCATGTGTCCTGGGAATATGTCTGAGGTTTGATTCTGGAAACCTGTGCCCTGGCAAAATGACTGAGGCTTGATTCTGGAACCCTATGGCCTGGGAACTTGCCTGAGGTTTGATGGCAGAAACCTGTGGACTGGCAACATGACTGAGGATTGAGTGCGGAACTCTGTGCACTGGAAACATGACTGTGGCCTGGTACTGGAAAACCATGGCCTGGGAATTTGTCTTTGGTTTGATTCTGGAACCCTGTTTCCTGGGAACATGACTGAGGTTTGATGGTTGAACCCTGTGGCCTGGCAACATGATTGAGGTTTGATTTTGGAACCCTCAGGTTTGGGAACATGACTGAGGCTTGATGGTGGAAGCCTGTGTCCTGGCAACATGACTGAGGTTTGATGGTGGAACCCTGTGGCCTGGCAAGATGACTTAGGTTTGATTGTGGAACACTCTGGCCTGGGAAAATGACTGAGGCTTGATGGTGGACCGTGGCCTGGCAATAAGACTAAGGTTTGATTGTGGAACCCTCTGGCCTGGGTGTATGACTGAGGTTTGATGGTGGTACCCTATGGTCTGGCAACATGAGTGAGGTTTGATTCTGCATCCCTGTGGCCTGGGAACAAGACTGAGGCGTGATTCTTGAAAACTGTGGCCTGGGAACATGACATCTGTTTAGATTGTGGAATACTGTGCCCCGGGATCCTGACTGAGCCTTGGTTCTGGAACCCTGTGGACTGGGAACATGACATCAGTTGGATACTGGAACCCTGTGGCTTGGAAACATGACTGAGGTTTGTTTCTGGAAGCCTGTTCCCTGGGAACGTGACTGAGGTTTGATTCTGTAACCCTATCGCCTGGGAACATGACTGAGGTTTGATTGTGGAGCCCTGTAGCCTGGGAACATGACATCGGTTGGATTCTGGAACCCTGTCGCCTGGGAACATGACAGAGATTTGTTTCTGGAAGCCTGTTCCCTGGGAACATGACAGGTTTCATTGTGGAATCATGTGGCCTGGGATCAAGACTGAGGTTTGATTGTGGAACCCTGTGGTCTGGAAACATGACATCGGTTGGATTCTGGAACCCTGTGGCCTGGGAACATGACAGAGATTTGTTTCTGGAAGCCTGTTCCCTGGGAACATGAGTGAGGTTTGATTCTGGAAGAGTGTGGCCAGTGAACATGATATCGTTTTGATTCTGGAACCCTGTGTCCTGGGAACAAGACTGAGGTTGGCTTCTGGAACCCTGTTGCCTGGGAACATGCCATCGGTTGGATTCTGGAACCCTGTGGCCTGGGAACATGACTGAGGTTTGTTTCTGGAAGCCTGTTCCCTGGGAACATGACTGAGGTTTGATTCTGCACACCTGTGTCCTGGGAACATGACTGAGGTTTAACTGTTGAAACCTGTGGCCTGCAAAGATGAGTGAGGTTTGATTCTGGAACCCTGTGGCCTGGGAATATGACTGAGGTTTGATTCTGGAAACCTGTGGCCTGGGCAAATGACTGAGGTTTCATTGTGGAAACATGTGGCCTGGGATCATGACTGAGGCTTGATGGTGGAACACTGTGGCCTGGCAACATGACTGAGGATTGATTCTGGAACCCTGTGCCCTGGAAACAGGACTGTGGCCTGGTACTGGGAAACCATGGCCTGGGAACTTGACATTGGTTTGATTCTGGAACCCTGTGTCCTGGGAACATGACTGAGGTTTGATGGAGGAACCCTGTGGCCTGGGAACATGACTGAGGTTTGATGGTGGCACCCTGTGCCCTGGCAACATGACTGAGGCTTGATTCTGGAACCCTGTGACCTGAGAACTTGAATGTGGTTTGATCGCATAAACCTGTGGACTGGCAACATGACTGAGGTTTGATGGTGGAACCCTGTGCACTGGGAACATGACTGAGGCCTGATACTGTAACCCCGTGGCGTGGGAACATGCCATTAGTTTGATTCTGGAATCCTGTTTCCTGGGAACATGACTGAGGTTTGATGGTTGAACCCTGTGGCCTGGCAACATGATTCAGGTTTGATTGTGGAACCCTCAGGTTTGGGAACATGACTGAGGCTTGAAGGTGGAACCCTGTTGCCTGGCAAGATGACTTAGGTTTGATTGTGGAAAACCCTGGCCTGGGAACATGACTGAGGCTTGATGGTGGAACCGTGGCCTGGCAATAGGACTGAGGTTTGATTGTGGAACCCTCTGGCCTGAGAATATGACTGAGGTTTAATTGTGGAACCCTGTGGGCTGGGAACATGACTGGGATTTTATTTTTGAAACCTGTGTCCAGGGAACATGACTGAGGTTTTATTCTGGAACCCTGTTTCTTGGGAATATGACTGAGGTTTGATTCTGGAAACCATTGGCCTGGGAACATGACATCTGTTGGATTCTGGAACCCTGTGGCTTGGGAAGATGACTGAGGTTTGATTGTGGAGCCCTGTGGCCTAGGAACATGACATCGGTTTGATTCTGAAACCCTCTTGCCTGGGAACATGACAGAGATTTGTTTCTGGAAGCCTGTTCCCTGGGAACCTGACTGAGGTTTGATTCTGGACACCCGTGGCCTGGGAAAATGTCTGAGGATTGATTGTTGAAACCTGTGGCCTGCGAACATGACTGTGGTTTGATTCTGGATCCATGTGTCCTGGGAATATGTCTGAGGTTTGATTCTGGAAACCTGTGCCCTGGCAAAATGACTGAGGCTTGATTCTGGAACCCTATGGCCTGGGAACTTGCCTGAGGTTTGATGGCAGAAACCTGTGGACTGGCAACATGACTGAGGATTGAGTGCGGAACTCTGTGCACTGGAAACATGACTGTGGCCTGGTACTGGAAAACCATGGCCTGGGAATTTGTCTTTGGTTTGATTCTGGAACCCTGTTTCCTGGGAACATGACTGAGGTTTGATGGTTGAACCCTGTGGCCTGGCAACATGATTGAGGTTTGATTTTGGAACCCTCAGGTTTGGGAACATGACTGAGGCTTGATGGTGGAAGCCTGTGTCCTGGCAACATGACTGAGGTTTGATGGTGGAACCCTGTGGCCTGGCAAGATGACTTAGGTTTGATTGTGGAACACTCTGGCCTGGGAAAATGACTGAGGCTTGATGGTGGACCGTGGCCTGGCAATAGGACTAAGGTTTGATTGTGGAACCCTCTAGCCTGGGTGTATGACTGAGGTTTGATGGTGGTACCCTATGGTCTGGCAACATGAGTGAGGTTTGATTCTGCATCCCTGTGGCCTGGGAACAAGACTGAGGCGTGATTCTTGAAAACTGTGGCCTGGGAACATGACATCTGTTTAGATTGTGGAATACTGTGCCCTGGGATCCTGACTGAGCCTTGGTTCTGGAACCCTGTGGACTGGGAACATGACATCAGTTGGATACTGGAACCCTGTGGCTTGGAAACATGACTGAGGTTTGTTTCTGGAAGCCTGTTCCCTGGGAACGTGACTGAGGTTTGATTCTGTAACCCTATCGCCTGGGAACATGACTGAGGTTTGATTGTGGAGCCCTGTAGCCTGGGAACATGACATCGGTTGGATTCTGGAACCCTGTCGCCTGGGAACATGACAGAGATTTGTTTCTGGAAGCCTGTTCCCTGGGAACATGACAGGTTTCATTGTGGAATCATGTGGCCTGGGATCAAGACTGAGGTTTGATTGTGGAACCCTGTGGTCTGGAAACATGACATCGGTTGGATTCTGGAACCCTGTGGCCTGGGAACATGACAGAGATTTGTTTCTGGAAGCCTGTTCCCTGGGAACATGAGTGAGGTTTGATTCTGGAAGAGTGTGGCCAGTGAACATGATATCGTTTTGATTCTGGAACCCTGTGTCCTGGGAACAAGACTGAGGTTGGCTTCTGGAACCCTGTTGCCTGGGAACATGCCATCGGTTGGATTCTGGAACCCTGTGGCCTGGGAACATGACTGAGGTTTGTTTCTGGAAGCCTGTTCCCTGGGAACATGACTGAGGTTTGATTCTGCACACCTGTGTCCTGGGAACATGACTGAGGTTTAACTGTTGAAACCTGTGGCCTGCAAAGATGAGTGAGGTTTGATTCTGGAACCCTGTGGCCTGGGAACATGACTGAGGTTTGTTTTTGGAAGCCTGTTCCCTGGGAACATGACTGATGTTTGATTCTGGAACCATGTGTCCTGGGAATATGACTGAGGTTTGATTCTGGAAACCTGTGGCCTGGGAAAATGACTGAGGTTTCATTGGGGAAACATGTGGCCTGGGATCATGACTGAGGTTTGATGGCGGAACACACTGGCCTGGCAAAATGATTGAGGCTTGATTCTGGAACCCTGTGGCCTGGGAACTTGACTGAGGTTTGATTCTGGAAGACTGTGGCCAGGGAACATGATATCGGGTTGATTGTGGAAACCAGTGTCCTGGGAACAAGACTGAGGTTTGCTTCTGGAACGCAGTGGCCTGGGAACATGACAGAGGATTGTTTCTGGAAGCCTGTTCCCTGGGAACAACACTGAGGCGTGATTCGGGAAAACTGTGTCCTAGGAACATGACATCTGTTTAGATTGTGGAATACTGTGCCCTGGGATCCTGACTGAGTCTTGGTTCTGGAACGCTGTGGACTGGGAATATTACTGAGGATTTATTCCGGAACGCTGTAGCCTGGGAACATAACTGAGGATTGATTCTGGAGCCCTGTGGCCTGGGAATATGACATCGGTGTATTCTGGATACTTGTGTCCTGGGAACAGGAGAATGGTTTGATTCTTTCACCCTGTGGCCTGGGAACATGTCTGATGTTTGATGGTGGAAACCTGTGGCCTGGCAACATGACTGAGGTTTGATTCTGGAAGACTGTGGCCAGGGAACTTGATATCGGTTTGATTCTGGAACCCTGTGTCCTGGGAACAAGACTGAGGTTTGCTTCTTGAACCCTGTGGCCTGGGAACATGACATCGGTTGGATTCTGGAACCCTGTGGCCTGGGAACATGACTGAGGTTTGTTTCTGGAAGCCTGTTCCCTGGGAACATGACTGAGGTTTGATTCTGCACACCTGTGTCCTGGGAACATGACTGAGGTTTGATTGTTGAAACCTGTGGCCTGCCAACATGACTGAGGTTTGATTTTGGAACCATGTGTCCTGGGAATATGACTGAGGTTTGATTCTGGAAAACTGTGGCCTGGGAAAATGACTGAGGTTTCATTGTGGAAACATGTGGCCTGGGATCATGACTGAAGTTTGATGGCAGAACACTCTGGCCTGGCAAAATGACGTAGGTTTGATTCTGTAAACCTATAGCCTGGGATCAAGACTGAGGTTTGTTTCTGGAAGCCTGTTCCCTGGGAATATGACATCGGTTGGATTCTGGAACCCTGTGGCCTGGGAACATGACAGAGATTTGTTTCTGGAAGCCTGTTCCCTGGGAACATGAGTGAGGTTTGATTCTGGAACCCTGTAGCCTGGGAATATAACCGAGGATTGATTCTGGAACCCTGTGTCCTGGGAACGTGACAATGGTGGATGCTGGAACCCTGTGGCCTGGGAACATGAGCATGGTTTGATTCTGGAAACCTGTTGCCTGGGAACATGTCTGAGGTTTGATGGTGGAAACCTGTGGTCTGGCAACATGACTGAGGTTTGATTCTGGAAGAGTGTGGCCAGGGAACATGATATCGTTTTGATTCTGGAACCCTGTGTCCTGGGAACAAGACTGAGGTTTGCTTCTGGAACCCTGTGGCCTGGGAACATGACATCGGTTGGATTCTGGAACCCTGTGGCCTGGGAACATGACTGAGGTTTGTTTCTGGAAGCCTGTTCCCTGGGAACATGACTGAGGTTTGATTCTGCACACCTGGGTCCAGGGAACATGACTGAGGTTTAACTGTTGAAACCTGTGGCCTGCAAAGATTAGTGAGGTTTGATTCTGGAACCATGTGTCCTGGGAATATGACTGAGGTTTGATTCTGGAAACCTGTGGCCTGGGCAAATGACTGAGGTTTCATTGTGGAAACATGTGGCCTGGGATCATGACTGAGGCTTGATGGTGGAACACTGTGGCCTGGCAACATGACTGAGGATTGATTCTGGAACCCTGTGCCCTGGAAACAGGACTGTGGCCTGGTACTGGGAAACCATGGCCTGGGAACTTGACATTGGTTTGATTCTGGAACCCTGTGTCCTGGGAACATGATTGAGGTTTGATGGAGGAACCCTGTGGCCTGGGAACATGACTGAGGTTTGATGGTGGCACCCTGTGCCCTGGCAACATGACTGAGGCTTGATTCTGGAACCCTGTGACCTGAGAACTTGAATGTGGTTTGATCGCATAAACCTGTGGACTGGCAACATGACTGAGGTTTGATGGTGGAACCCTGTGCACTGGGAACATGACTGAGGCCTGATACTGTAACCCCGTGGCGTGGGAACATGCCATTAGTTTGATTCTGGAATCCTGTTTCCTGGGAACATGACTGAGGTTTGATGGTTGAACCCTGTGGCCTGGCAACATGATTCAGGTTTGATTGTGGAACCCTCAGGTTTGGGAACATGACTGAGGCTTGAAGGTGGAACCCTGTTGCCTGGCAAGATGACTTAGGTTTGATTGTGGAAAACCCTGGCCTGGGAACATGACTGAGGCTTGATGGTGGAACCGTGGCCTGGCAATAGGACTGAGGTTTGATTGTGGAACCCTCTGGCCTGGGAATATGACTGAGGTTTAATTGTGGAACCCTGTGGGCTGGGAACATGACTGGGATTTTATTTTTGAAACCTGTGTCCAGGGAACATGACTGAGGTTTTATTCTGGAACCCTGTTTCTTGGGAATATGACTGAGGTTTGATTCTGGAAACCATTGGCCTGGGAACATGACATCTGTTGGATTCTGGAACCCTGTGGCTTGGGAAGATGACTGAGGTTTGATTGTGGAGCCCTGTGGCCTAGGAACATGACATCGGTTTGATTCTGAAACCCTCTTGCCTGGGAACATGACAGAGATTTGTTTCTGGAAGCCTGTTCCCTGGGAACCTGACTGAGGTTTGATTCTGGACACCCGTGGCCTGGGAAAATGTCTGAGGATTGATTGTTGAAACCTGTGGCCTGCGAACATGACTGTGGTTTGATTCTGGATCCATGTGTCCTGGGAATATGTCTGAGGTTTGATTCTGGAAACCTGTGCCCTGGCAAAATGACTGAGGCTTGATTCTGGAACCCTGTTTCCTGGGAACATGACTGAGGTTTGATGGTTGAACCCTGTGGCCTGGCAACATGATTGAGGTTTGATTTTGGAACCCTCAGGTTTGGGAACATGACTGAGGCTTGATGGTGGAAGCCTGTGTCCTGGCAACATGACTGAGGTTTGATGGTGGAACCCTGTGGCCTGGCAAGATGACTTAGGTTTGATTGTGGAACACTCTGGCCTGGGAAAATGACTGAGGCTTGATGGTGGACCGTGGCCTGGCAATAGGACTAAGGTTTGATTGTGGAACCCTCTGGCCTGGGTGTATGACTGAGGTTTGATGGTGGTACCCTATGGTCTGGCAACATGAGTGAGGTTTGATTCTGCATCCCTGTGGCCTGGGAACAAGACTGAGGCGTGATTCTTGAAAACTGTGGCCTGGGAACATGACATCTGTTTAGATTGTGGAATACTGTGCCCCGGGATCCTGACTGAGCCTTGGTTCTGGAACCCTGTGGACTGGGAACATGACATCAGTTGGATACTGGAACCCTGTGGCTTGGAAACATGACTGAGGTTTGTTTCTGGAAGCCTGTTCCCTGGGAACGTGACTGAGGTTTGATTCTGTAACCCTATCGCCTGGGAACATGACTGAGGTTTGATTGTGGAGCCCTGTAGCCTGGGAACATGACATCGGTTGGATTCTGGAACCCTGTCGCCTGGGAACATGACAGAGATTTGTTTCTGGAAGCCTGTTCCCTGGGAACATGACAGGTTTCATTGTGGAATCATGTGGCCTGGGATCAAGACTGAGGTTTGATTGTGGAACCCTGTGGTCTGGAAACATGACATCGGTTGGATTCTGGAACCCTGTGGCCTGGGAACATGACAGAGATTTGTTTCTGGAAGCCTGTTCCCTGGGAACATGAGTGAGGTTTGATTCTGGAAGAGTGTGGCCAGTGAACATGATATCGTTTTGATTCTGGAACCCTGTGTCCTGGGAACAAGACTGAGGTTGGCTTCTGGAACCCTGTTGCCTGGGAACATGCCATCGGTTGGATTCTGGAACCCTGTGGCCTGGGAACATGACTGAGGTTTGTTTCTGGAAGCCTGTTCCCTGGGAACATGACTGAGGTTTGATTCTGCACACCTGTGTCCTGGGAACATGACTGAGGTTTGATTGTTGAAACCTGTGGCCTGCCAACATGACTGAGGTTTGATTTTGGAACCATGTGTCCTGGGAATATGACTGAGGTTTGATTCTGGAAAACTGTGGCCTGGGAAAATGACTGAGGTTTCATTGCGGAAACATGTGGCCTGGGATCATGACTGAAGTTTGATGGCAGAACACTCTGGCCTGGCAAAATGACGTAGGTTTGATTCTGTAAACCTATAGCCTGGGATCAAGACTGAGGTTTGTTTCTGGAAGCCTGTTCCCTGGGAATATGACATCGGTTGGATTCTGGAACCCTGTGGCCTGGGAACATGACAGAGATTTGTTTCTGGAAGCCTGTTCCCTGGGAACATGAGTGAGGTTTGATTCTGGAACCCTGTAGCCTGGGAATATAACCGAGGATTGATTCTGGAACCCTGTGTCCTGGGAACGTGACAATGGTGGATGCTGGAACCCTGTGGCCTGGGAACATGAGCATGGTTTGATTCTGGAAACCTGTTGCCTGGGAACATGTCTGAGGTTTGATGGTGGAAACCTGTGGTCTGGCAACATGACTGAGGTTTGATTCTGGAAGAGTGTGGCCAGGGAACATGATATCGTTTTGATTCTGCATCCCTGTGGCCTGGGAACAAGACTGAGGCGTGATTCTTGAAAACTGTGGCCTGGGAACATGACATCTGTTTAGATTGTGGAATACTGTGCCCCGGGATCCTGACTGAGCCTTGGTTCTGGAACCCTGTGGACTGGGAACATGACATCAGTTGGATACTGGAACCCTGTGGCTTGGAAACATGACTGAGGTTTGTTTCTGGAAGCCTGTTCCCTGGGAACGTGACTGAGGTTTGATTCTGTAACCCTATCGCCTGGGAACATGACTGAGGTTTGATTGTGGAGCCCTGTAGCCTGGGAACATGACATCGGTTGGATTCTGGAACCCTGTCGCCTGGGAACATGACAGAGATTTGTTTCTGGAAGCCTGTTCCCTGGGAACATGACAGGTTTCATTGTGGAATCATGTGGCCTGGGATCAAGACTGAGGTTTGATTGTGGAACCCTGTGGTCTGGAAACATGACATCGGTTGGATTCTGGAACCCTGTGGCCTGGGAACATGACAGAGATTTGTTTCTGGAAGCCTGTTCCCTGGGAACATGAGTGAGGTTTGATTCTGGAAGAGTGTGGCCAGTGAACATGATATCGTTTTGATTCTGGAACCCTGTGTCCTGGGAACAAGACTGAGGTTGGCTTCTGGAACCCTGTTGCCTGGGAACATGCCATCGGTTGGATTCTGGAACCCTGTGGCCTGGGAACATGACTGAGGTTTGTTTCTGGAAGCCTGTTCCCTGGGAACATGACTGAGGTTTGATTCTGCACACCTGTGTCCTGGGAACATGACTGAGGTTTAACTGTTGAAACCTGTGGCCTGCAAAGATGAGTGAGGTTTGATTCTGGAACCCTGTGGCCTGGGAACATGACTGAGGTTTGTTTTTGGAAGCCTGTTCCCTGGGAACATGACTGATGTTTGATTCTGGAACCATGTGTCCTGGGAATATGACTGAGGTTTGATTCTGGAAACCTGTGGCCTGGGAAAATGACTGAGGTTTCATTGGGGAAACATGTGGCCTGGGATCATGACTGAGGTTTGATGGCGGAACACACTGGCCTGGCAAAATGATTGAGGCTTGATTCTGGAACCCTGTGGCCTGGGAACTTGACTGAGGTTTGATTCTGGAAGACTGTGGCCAGGGAACATGATATCGGGTTGATTGTGGAAACCAGTGTCCTGGGAACAAGACTGAGGTTTGCTTCTGGAACGCAGTGGCCTGGGAACATGACAGAGGATTGTTTCTGGAAGCCTGTTCCCTGGGAACAACACTGAGGCGTGATTCGGGAAAACTGTGTCCTAGGAACATGACATCTGTTTAGATTGTGGAATACTGTGCCCTGGGATCCTGACTGAGTCTTGGTTCTGGAACGCTGTGGACTGGGAATATTACTGAGGATTTATTCCGGAACGCTGTAGCCTGGGAACATAACTGAGGATTGATTCTGGAGCCCTGTGGCCTGGGAATATGACATCGGTGTATTCTGGATACTTGTGTCCTGGGAACAGGAGAATGGTTTGATTCTTTCACCCTGTGGCCTGGGAACATGTCTGATGTTTGATGGTGGAAACCTGTGGCCTGGCAACATGACTGAGGTTTGATTCTGGAAGACTGTGGCCAGGGAACTTGATATCGGTTTGATTCTGGAACCCTGTGTCCTGGGAACAAGACTGAGGTTTGCTTCTTGAACCCTGTGGCCTGGGAACATGACATCGGTTGGATTCTGGAACCCTGTGGCCTGGGAACATGACTGAGGTTTGTTTCTGGAAGCCTGTTCCCTGGGAACATGACTGAGGTTTGATTCTGCACACCTGTGTCCTGGGAACATGACTGAGGTTTGATTGTTGAAACCTGTGGCCTGCCAACATGACTGAGGTTTGATTTTGGAACCATGTGTCCTGGGAATATGACTGAGGTTTGATTCTGGAAAACTGTGGCCTGGGAAAATGACTGAGGTTTCATTGTGGAAACATGTGGCCTGGGATCATGACTGAAGTTTGATGGCAGAACACTCTGGCCTGGCAAAATGACGTAGGTTTGATTCTGTAAACCTATAGCCTGGGATCAAGACTGAGGTTTGTTTCTGGAAGCCTGTTCCCTGGGAATATGACATCGGTTGGATTCTGGAACCCTGTGGCCTGGGAACATGACAGAGATTTGTTTCTGGAAGCCTGTTCCCTGGGAACATGAGTGAGGTTTGATTCTGGAACCCTGTAGCCTGGGAATATAACCGAGGATTGATTCTGGAACCCTGTGTCCTGGGAACGTGACAATGGTGGATGCTGGAACCCTGTGGCCTGGGAACATGAGCATGGTTTGATTCTGGAAACCTGTTGCCTGGGAACATGTCTGAGGTTTGATGGTGGAAACCTGTGGTCTGGCAACATGACTGAGGTTTGATTCTGGAAGAGTGTGGCCAGGGAACATGATATCGTTTTGATTCTGGAACCCTGTGTCCTGGGAACAAGACTGAGGTTTGCTTCTGGAACCCTGTGGCCTGGGAACATGACATCGGTTGGATTCTGGAACCCTGTGGCCTGGGAACATGACTGAGGTTTGTTTCTGGAAGCCTGTTCCCTGGGAACATGACTGAGGTTTGATTCTGCACACCTGGGTCCAGGGAACATGACTGAGGTTTAACTGTTGAAACCTGTGGCCTGCAAAGATTAGTGAGGTTTGATTCTGGAACCATGTGTCCTGGGAATATGACTGAGGTTTGATTCTGGAAACCTGTGGCCTGGGCAAATGACTGAGGTTTCATTGTGGAAACATGTGGCCTGGGATCATGACTGAGGCTTGATGGTGGAACACTGTGGCCTGGCAACATGACTGAGGATTGATTCTGGAACCCTGTGCCCTGGAAACAGGACTGTGGCCTGGTACTGGGAAACCATGGCCTGGGAACTTGACATTGGTTTGATTCTGGAACGCTGTGTCCTGGGAACATGATTGAGGTTTGATGGAGGAACCCTGTGGCCTGGGAACATGACTGAGGTTTGATGGTGGCACCCTGTGCCCTGGCAACATGACTGAGGCTTGATTCTGGAACCCTGTGACCTGAGAACTTGAATGTGGTTTGATCGCATAAACCTGTGGACTGGCAACATGACTGAGGTTTGATGGTGGAACCCTGTGCACTGGGAACATGACTGAGGCCTGATACTGTAACCCCGTGGCGTGGGAACATGCCATTAGTTTGATTCTGGAATCCTGTTTCCTGGGAACATGACTGAGGTTTGATGGTTGAACCCTGTGGCCTGGCAACATGATTCAGGTTTGATTGTGGAACCCTCAGGTTTGGGAACATGACTGAGGCTTGAAGGTGGAACCCTGTTGCCTGGCAAGATGACTTAGGTTTGATTGTGGAAAACCCTGGCCTGGGAACATGACTGAGGCTTGATGGTGGAACCGTGGCCTGGCAATAGGACTGAGGTTTGATTGTGGAACCCTCTGGCCTGGGAATATGACTGAGGTTTAATTGTGGAACCCTGTGGGCTGGGAACATGACTGGGATTTTATTTTTGAAACCTGTGTCCAGGGAACATGACTGAGGTTTTATTCTGGAACCCTGTTTCTTGGGAATATGACTGAGGTTTGATTCTGGAAACCATTGGCCTGGGAACATGACATCTGTTGGATTCTGGAACCCTGTGGCTTGGGAAGATGACTGAGGTTTGATTGTGGAGCCCTGTGGCCTAGGAACATGACATCGGTTTGATTCTGAAACCCTCTTGCCTGGGAACATGACAGAGATTTGTTTCTGGAAGCCTGTTCCCTGGGAACCTGACTGAGGTTTGATTCTGGACACCCGTGGCCTGGGAAAATGTCTGAGGATTGATTGTTGAAACCTGTGGCCTGCGAACATGACTGTGGTTTGATTCTGGATCCATGTGTCCTGGGAATATGTCTGAGGTTTGATTCTGGAAACCTGTGCCCTGGCAAAATGACTGAGGCTTGATTCTGGAACCCTATGGCCTGGGAACTTGCCTGAGGTTTGATGGCAGAAACCTGTGGACTGGCAACATGACTGAGGATTGAGTGCGGAACTCTGTGCACTGGAAACATGACTGTGGCCTGGTACTGGAAAACCATGGCCTGGGAATTTGTCTTTGGTTTGATTCTGGAACCCTGTTTCCTGGGAACATGACTGAGGTTTGATGGTTGAACCCTGTGGCCTGGCAACATGATTGAGGTTTGATTTTGGAACCCTCAGGTTTGGGAACATGACTGAGGCTTGATGGTGGAAGCCTGTGTCCTGGCAACATGACTGAGGTTTGATGGTGGAACCCTGTGGCCTGGCAAGATGACTTAGGTTTGATTGTGGAACACTCTGGCCTGGGAAAATGACTGAGGCTTGATGGTGGACCGTGGCCTGGCAATAGGACTAAGGTTTGATTGTGGAACCCTCTGGCCTGGGTGTATGACTGAGGTTTGATGGTGGTACCCTATGGTCTGGCAACATGAGTGAGGTTTGATTCTGCATCCCTGTGGCCTGGGAACAAGACTGAGGCGTGATTCTTGAAAACTGTGGCCTGGGAACATGACATCTGTTTAGATTGTGGAATACTGTGCCCCGGGATCCTGACTGAGCCTTGGTTCTGGAACCCTGTGGACTGGGAACATGACATCAGTTGGATACTGGAACCCTGTGGCTTGGAAACATGACTGAGGTTTGTTTCTGGAAGCCTGTTCCCTGGGAACGTGACTGAGGTTTGATTCTGTAACCCTATCGCCTGGGAACATGACTGAGGTTTGATTGTGGAGCCCTGTAGCCTGGGAACATGACATCGGTTGGATTCTGGAACCCTGTCGCCTGGGAACATGACAGAGATTTGTTTCTGGAAGCCTGTTCCCTGGGAACATGACAGGTTTCATTGTGGAATCATGTGGCCTGGGATCAAGACTGAGGTTTGATTGTGGAACCCTGTGGTCTGGAAACATGACATCGGTTGGATTCTGGAACCCTGTGGCCTGGGAACATGACAGAGATTTGTTTCTGGAAGCCTGTTCCCTGGGAACATGAGTGAGGTTTGATTCTGGAAGAGTGTGGCCAGTGAACATGATATCGTTTTGATTCTGGAACCCTGTGTCCTGGGAACAAGACTGAGGTTGGCTTCTGGAACCCTGTTGCCTGGGAACATGCCATCGGTTGGATTCTGGAACCCTGTGGCCTGGGAACATGACTGAGGTTTGTTTCTGGAAGCCTGTTCCCTGGGAACATGACTGAGGTTTGATTCTGCACACCTGTGTCCTGGGAACATGACTGAGGTTTGATTGTTGAAACCTGTGGCCTGCCAACATGACTGAGGTTTGATTTTTGAACCATGTGTCCTGGGAATATGACTGAGGTTTGATTCTGGAAAACTGTGGCCTGGGAAAATGACTGAGGTTTCATTGCGGAAACATGTGGCCTGGGATCATGACTGAAGTTTGATGGCAGAACACTCTGGCCTGGCAAAATGACGTAGGTTTGATTCTGTAAACCTATAGCCTGGGATCAAGACTGAGGTTTGTTTCTGGAAGCCTGTTCCCTGGGAATATGACATCGGTTGGATTCTGGAACCCTGTGGCCTGGGAACATGACAGAGATTTGTTTCTGGAAGCCTGTTCCCTGGGAACATGAGTGAGGTTTGATTCTGGAACCCTGTAGCCTGGGAATATAACCGAGGATTGATTCTGGAACCCTGTGTCCTGGGAACGTGACAATGGTGGATGCTGGAACCCTGTGGCCTGGGAACATGAGCATGGTTTGATTCTGGAAACCTGTTGCCTGGGAACATGTCTGAGGTTTGATGGTGGAAACCTGTGGTCTGGCAACATGACTGAGGTTTGATTCTGGAAGAGTGTGGCCAGGGAACATGATATCGTTTTGATTCTGGAACCCTGTGTCCTGGGAACAAGACTGAGGTTGGCTTCTGGAACCCTGTGGCCTGGGAACATGACATCGGTTGGATTCTGGAACCCTGTGGCCTGGGAACATGACTGAGGTTTGTTTCTGGAAGCCTGTTCCCTGGGAACATGACTGAGGTTTGATTCTGCACACCTGTGTCCTGGGAACATGACTGAGGTTTAACTGTTGAAACCTGTGGCCTGCAAAGATGAGTGAGGTTTGATTCTGGAACCCTGTGGCCTGGGAATATGACTGAGGTTTGATTCTGGAAACCTGTGGCCTGGGCAAATGACTGAGGTTTCATTGTGGAAACATGTGGCCTGGGATCATGACTGAGGCTTGATGGTGGAACACTGTGGCCTGGCAACATGACTGAGGATTGATTCTGGAACCCTGTGCCCTGGAAACAGGACTGTGGCCTGGTACTGGGAAACCATGGCCTGGGAACTTGACATTGGTTTGATTCTGGAACCCTGTGTCCTGGGAACATGATTGAGGTTTGATGGAGGAACCCTGTGGCCTGGGAACATGACTGAGGTTTGATGGTGGCACCCTGTGCCCTGGCAACATGACTGAGGCTTGATTCTGGAACCCTGTGACCTGAGAACTTGAATGTGGTTTGATCGCATAAACCTGTGGACTGGCAACATGACTGAGGTTTGATGGTGGAACCCTGTGCACTGGGAACATGACTGAGGCCTGATACTGTAACCCCGTGGCGTGGGAACATGCCATTAGTTTGATTCTGGAATCCTGTTTCCTGGGAACATGACTGAGGTTTGATGGTTGAACCCTGTGGCCTGGCAACATGATTCAGGTTTGATTGTGGAACCCTCAGGTTTGGGAACATGACTGAGGCTTGAAGGTGGAACCCTGTTGCCTGGCAAGATGACTTAGGTTTGATTGTGGAAAACCCTGGCCTGGGAACATGACTGAGGCTTGATGGTGGAACCGTGGCCTGGCAATAGGACTGAGGTTTGATTGTGGAACCCTCTGGCCTGGGAATATGACTGAGGTTTAATTGTGGAACCCTGTGGGCTGGGAACATGACTGGGATTTTATTTTTGAAACCTGTGTCCAGGGAACATGACTGAGGTTTTATTCTGGAACCCTGTTTCTTGGGAATATGACTGAGGTTTGATTCTGGAAACCATTGGCCTGGGAACATGACATCTGTTGGATTCTGGAACCCTGTGGCTTGGGAAGATGACTGAGGTTTGATTGTGGAGCCCTGTGGCCTAGGAACATGACATCGGTTTGATTCTGAAACCCTCTTGCCTGGGAACATGACAGAGATTTGTTTCTGGAAGCCTGTTCCCTGGGAACCTGACTGAGGTTTGATTCTGGACACCCGTGGCCTGGGAAAATGTCTGAGGATTGATTGTTGAAACCTGTGGCCTGCGAACATGACTGTGGTTTGATTCTGGATCCATGTGTCCTGGGAATATGTCTGAGGTTTGATTCTGGAAACCTGTGCCCTGGCAAAATGACTGAGGCTTGATTCTGGAACCCTATGGCCTGGGAACTTGCCTGAGGTTTGATGGCAGAAACCTGTGGACTGGCAACATGACTGAGGATTGAGTGCGGAACTCTGTGCACTGGAAACATGACTGTGGCCTGGTACTGGAAAACCATGGCCTGGGAATTTGTCTTTGGTTTGATTCTGGAACCCTGTTTCCTGGGAACATGACTGAGGTTTGATGGTTGAACCCTGTGGCCTGGCAACATGATTGAGGTTTGATTTTGGAACCCTCAGGTTTGGGAACATGACTGAGGCTTGATGGTGGAAGCCTGTGTCCTGGCAACATGACTGAGGTTTGATGGTGGAACCCTGTGGCCTGGCAAGATGACTTAGGTTTGATTGTGGAACACTCTGGCCTGGGAAAATGACTGAGGCTTGATGGTGGACCGTGGCCTGGCAATAGGACTAAGGTTTGATTGTGGAACCCTCTGGCCTGGGTGTATGACTGAGGTTTGATGGTGGTACCCTATGGTCTGGCAACATGAGTGAGGTTTGATTCTGCATCCCTGTGGCCTGGGAACAAGACTGAGGCGTGATTCTTGAAAACTGTGGCCTGGGAACATGACATCTGTTTAGATTGTGGAATACTGTGCCCCGGGATCCTGACTGAGCCTTGGTTCTGGAACCCTGTGGACTGGGAACATGACATCGGTTGGATACTGGAACCCTGTGGCTTGGAAACATGACTGAGGTTTGTTTCTGGAAGCCTGTTCCCTGGGAACGTGACTGAGGTTTGATTCTGTAACCCTATCGCCTGGGAACATGACTGAGGTTTGATTGTGGAGCCCTGTAGCCTGGGAACATGACATCGGTTGGATTCTGGAACCCTGTCGCCTGGGAACATGACAGAGATTTGTTTCTGGAAGCCTGTTCCCTGGGAACATGACAGGTTTCATTGTGGAATCATGTGGCCTGGGATCAAGACTGAGGTTTGAGGGCTTCCCTGGTGGCGCAGTGGTTGAGAGTCTGCCTGCCAATGCAGGTAACACGGGTTCGCGCCCTGGTCTGGGAGGATCCCACGTGCCGCGGAGCAACTGGGCTCGTGAGCCACAATTACTGAGCCTGCGCGTCTGGAGCCTGTGCTCCGCAACAAGAGAGGCCGCGATAGTGAGAGGCCCGCGCACCGCGATGAAGAGTGGCCCCCACTTGCCGCAACTGGAGAAAGCCCTCGCACAGAAACGAAGACCCAGCACAGCCATAAATAAATAAATAAATAAAATATTTAAAAAAAAAAAAAAAAAAAAAAAAAGACTGAGGTTTGATTGTGGAACCCTGTGGTCTGGAAACATGACATCGGTTGGATTCTGGAACCCTGTGGCTTGGAAACATGACTGAGGTTTGTTTCTGGAAGCCTGTTCCCTGGGAACGTGACTGAGGTTTGATTCTGTAACCCTATCGCCTGGGAACATGACTGAGGTTTGATTGTGGAGCCCTGTAGCCTGGGAACATGACATCGGTTGGATTCTGGAACCCTGTCGCCTGGGAACATGACAGAGATTTGTTTCTGGAAGCCTGTTCCCTGGGAACATGACAGGTTTCATTGTGGAATCATGTGGCCTGGGATCAAGACTGAGGTTTGATTGTGGAACCCTGTGGTCTGGAAACATGACATCGGTTGGATTCTGGAACCCTGTGGCCTGGGAACATGACAGAGATTTGTTTCTGGAAGCCTGTTCCCTGGGAACATGAGTGAGGTTTGATTCTGGAAGAGTGTGGCCAGTGAACATGATATCGTTTTGATTCTGGAACCCTGTGTCCTGGGAACAAGACTGAGGTTGGCTTCTGGAACCCTGTTGCCTGGGAACATGCCATCGGTTGGATTCTGGAACCCTGTGGCCTGGGAACATGACTGAGGTTTGTTTCTGGAAGCCTGTTCCCTGGGAACATGACTGAGGTTTGATTCTGCACACCTGTGTCCTGGGAACATGACTGAGGTTTAACTGTTGAAACCTGTGGCCTGCAAAGATGAGTGAGGTTTGATTCTGGAACCCTGTGGCCTGGGAATATGACTGAGGTTTGATTCTGGAAACCTGTGGCCTGGGCAAATGACTGAGGTTTCATTGTGGAAACATGTGGCCTGGGATCATGACTGAGGCTTGATGGTGGAACACTGTGGCCTGGCAACATGACTGAGGATTGATTCTGGAACCCTGTGCCCTGGAAACAGGACTGTGGCCTGGTACTGGGAAACCATGGCCTGGGAACTTGACATTGGTTTGATTCTGGAACCCTGTGTCCTGGGAACATGACTGAGGTTTGATGGAGGAACCCTGTGGCCTGGGAACATGACTGAGGTTTGATGGTGGCACCCTGTGCCCTGGCAACATGACTGAGGCTTGATTCTGGAACCCTGTGACCTGAGAACTTGAATGTGGTTTGATCGCATAAACCTGTGGACTGGCAACATGACTGAGGTTTGATGGTGGAACCCTGTGCACTGGGAACATGACTGAGGCCTGATACTGTAACCCCGTGGCGTGGGAACATGCCATTAGTTTGATTCTGGAATCCTGTTTCCTGGGAACATGACTGAGGTTTGATGGTTGAACCCTGTGGCCTGGCAACATGAATCAGGTTTGATTGTGGAACCCTCAGGTTTGGGAACATGACTGAGGCTTGAAGGTGGAACCCTGTTGCCTGGCAAGATGACTTAGGTTTGATTGTGGAAAACCCTGGCCTGGGAACATGACTGAGGCTTGATGGTGGAACCGTGGCCTGGCAATAGGACTGAGGTTTGATTGTGGAACCCTCTGGCCTGGGAATATGACTGAGGTTTAATTGTGGAACCCTGTGGGCTGGGAACATGACTGGGATTTTATTTTTGAAACCTGTGTCCAGGGAACATGACTGAGGTTTTATTCTGGAACCCTGTTTCTTGGGAATATGACTGAGGTTTGATTCTGGAAACCATTGGCCTGGGAACATGACATCTGTTGGATTCTGGAACCCTGTGGCTTGGGAAGATGACTGAGGTTTGATTGTGGAGCCCTGTGGCCTAGGAACATGATATCGGTTTGATTCTGAAACCCTCTTGCCTGGGAACATGACAGAGATTTGTTTCTGGAAGCCTGTTCCCTGGGAACCTGACTGAGGTTTGATTCTGGACACCCGTGGCCTGGGAAAATGTCTGAGGATTGATTGTTGAAACCTGTGGCCTGCGAACATGACTGTGGTTTGATTCTGGATCCATGTGTCCTGGGAATATGTCTGAGGTTTGATTCTGGAAACCTGTGCCCTGGCAAAATGACTGAGGCTTGATTCTGGAACCCTATGGCCTGGGAACTTGCCTGAGGTTTGATGGCAGAAACCTGTGGACTGGCAACATGACTGAGGATTGAGTGCGGAACTCTGTGCACTGGAAACATGACTGTGGCCTGGTACTGGAAAACCATGGCCTGGGAATTTGTCTTTGGTTTGATTCTGGAACCCTGTTTCCTGGGAACATGACTGAGGTTTGATGGTTGAACCCTGTGGCCTGGCAACATGATTGAGGTTTGATTTTGGAACCCTCAGGTTTGGGAACATGACTGAGGCTTGATGGTGGAAGCCTGTGTCCTGGCAACATGACTGAGGTTTGATGGTGGAACCCTGTGGCCTGGCAAGATGACTTAGGTTTGATTGTGGAACACTCTGGCCTGGGAAAATGACTGAGGCTTGATGGTGGACCGTGGCCTGGCAATAGGACTAAGGTTTGATTGTGGAACCCTCTGGCCTGGGTGTATGACTGAGGTTTGATGGTGGTACCCTATGGTCTGGCAACATGAGTGAGGTTTGATTCTGCATCCCTGTGGCCTGGGAACAAGACTGAGGCGTGATTCTTGAAAACTGTGGCCTGGGAACATGACATCTGTTTAGATTGTGGAATACTGTGCCCCGGGATCCTGACTGAGCCTTGGTTCTGGAACCCTGTGGACTGGGAACATGACATCAGTTGGATACTGGAACCCTGTGGCTTGGAAACATGACTGAGGTTTGTTTCTGGAAGCCTGTTCCCTGGGAACGTGACTGAGGTTTGATTCTGTAACCCTATCGCCTGGGAACATGACTGAGGTTTGATTGTGGAGCCCTGTAGCCTGGGAACATGACATCGGTTGGATTCTGGAACCCTGTCGCCTGGGAACATGACAGAGATTTGTTTCTGGAAGCCTGTTCCCTGGGAACATGACAGGTTTCATTGTGGAATCATGTGGCCTGGGATCAAGACTGAGGTTTGATTGTGGAACCCTGTGGTCTGGAAACATGACATCGGTTGGATTCTGGAACCCTGTGGCCTGGGAACATGACAGAGATTTGTTTCTGGAAGCCTGTTCCCTGGGAACATGAGTGAGGTTTGATTCTGGAAGAGTGTGGCCAGTGAACATGATATCGTTTTGATTCTGGAACCCTGTGTCCTGGGAACAAGACTGAGGTTGGCTTCTGGAACCCTGTTGCCTGGGAACATGCCATCGGTTGGATTCTGGAACCCTGTGGCCTGGGAACATGACTGAGGTTTGTTTCTGGAAGCCTGTTCCCTGGGAACATGACTGAGGTTTGATTCTGCACACCTGTGTCCTGGGAACATGACTGAGGTTTAACTGTTGAAACCTGTGGCCTGCAAAGATGAGTGAGGTTTGATTCTGGAACCCTGTGGCCTGGGAACATGACTGAGGTTTGTTTTTGGAAGCCTGTTCCCTGGGAACATGACTGATGTTTGATTCTGGAACCATGTGTCCTGGGAATATGACTGAGGTTTGATTCTGGAAACCTGTGGCCTGGGAAAATGACTGAGGTTTCATTGGGGAAACATGTGGCCTGGGATCATGACTGAGGTTTGATGGCGGAACACACTGGCCTGGCAAAATGATTGAGGCTTGATTCTGGAACCCTGTGGCCTGGGAACTTGACTGAGGTTTGATTCTGGAAGACTGTGGCCAGGGAACATGATATCGGGTTGATTGTGGAAACCAGTGTCCTGGGAACAAGACTGAGGTTTGCTTCTGGAACGCAGTGGCCTGGGAACATGACAGAGGATTGTTTCTGGAAGCCTGTTCCCTGGGAACAACACTGAGGCGTGATTCGGGAAAACTGTGTCCTAGGAACATGACATCTGTTTAGATTGTGGAATACTGTGCCCTGGGATCCTGACTGAGTCTTGGTTCTGGAACGCTGTGGACTGGGAATATTACTGAGGATTTATTCCGGAACGCTGTAGCCTGGGAACATAACTGAGGATTGATTCTGGAGCCCTGTGGCCTGGGAATATGACATCGGTGTATTCTGGATACTTGTGTCCTGGGAACAGGAGAATGGTTTGATTCTTTCACCCTGTGGCCTGGGAACATGTCTGATGTTTGATGGTGGAAACCTGTGGCCTGGCAACATGACTGAGGTTTGATTCTGGAAGACTGTGGCCAGGGAACTTGATATCGGTTTGATTCTGGAACCCTGTGTCCTGGGAACAAGACTGAGGTTTGCTTCTTGAACCCTGTGGCCTGGGAACATGACATCGGTTGGATTCTGGAACCCTGTGGCCTGGGAACATGACTGAGGTTTGTTTCTGGAAGCCTGTTCCCTGGGAACATGACTGAGGTTTGATTCTGCACACCTGTGTCCTGGGAACATGACTGAGGTTTGATTGTTGAAACCTGTGGCCTGCCAACATGACTGAGGTTTGATTTTGGAACCATGTGTCCTGGGAATATGACTGAGGTTTGATTCTGGAAAACTGTGGCCTGGGAAAATGACTGAGGTTTCATTGTGGAAACATGTGGCCTGGGATCATGACTGAAGTTTGATGGCAGAACACTCTGGCCTGGCAAAATGACGTAGGTTTGATTCTGTAAACCTATAGCCTGGGATCAAGACTGAGGTTTGTTTCTGGAAGCCTGTTCCCTGGGAATATGACATCGGTTGGATTCTGGAACCCTGTGGCCTGGGAACATGACAGAGATTTGTTTCTGGAAGCCTGTTCCCTGGGAACATGAGTGAGGTTTGATTCTGGAACCCTGTAGCCTGGGAATATAACCGAGGATTGATTCTGGAACCCTGTGTCCTGGGAACGTGACAATGGTGGATGCTGGAACCCTGTGGCCTGGGAACATGAGCATGGTTTGATTCTGGAAACCTGTTGCCTGGGAACATGTCTGAGGTTTGATGGTGGAAACCTGTGGTCTGGCAACATGACTGAGGTTTGATTCTGGAAGAGTGTGGCCAGGGAACATGATATCGTTTTGATTCTGGAACCCTGTGTCCTGGGAACAAGACTGAGGTTTGCTTCTGGAACCCTGTGGCCTGGGAACATGACATCGGTTGGATTCTGGAACCCTGTGGCCTGGGAACATGACTGAGGTTTGTTTCTGGAAGCCTGTTCCCTGGGAACATGACTGAGGTTTGATTCTGCACACCTGGGTCCAGGGAACATGACTGAGGTTTAACTGTTGAAACCTGTGGCCTGCAAAGATTAGTGAGGTTTGATTCTGGAACCATGTGTCCTGGGAATATGACTGAGGTTTGATTCTGGAAACCTGTGGCCTGGGCAAATGACTGAGGTTTCATTGTGGAAACATGTGGCCTGGGATCATGACTGAGGCTTGATGGTGGAACACTGTGGCCTGGCAACATGACTGAGGATTGATTCTGGAACCCTGTGCCCTGGAAACAGGACTGTGGCCTGGTACTGGGAAACCATGGCCTGGGAACTTGACATTGGTTTGATTCTGGAACCCTGTGTCCTGGGAACATGATTGAGGTTTGATGGAGGAACCCTGTGGCCTGGGAACATGACTGAGGTTTGATGGTGGCACCCTGTGCCCTGGCAACATGACTGAGGCTTGATTCTGGAACCCTGTGACCTGAGAACTTGAATGTGGTTTGATCGCATAAACCTGTGGACTGGCAACATGACTGAGGTTTGATGGTGGAACCCTGTGCACTGGGAACATGACTGAGGCCTGATACTGTAACCCCGTGGCGTGGGAACATGCCATTAGTTTGATTCTGGAATCCTGTTTCCTGGGAACATGACTGAGGTTTGATGGTTGAACCCTGTGGCCTGGCAACATGATTCAGGTTTGATTGTGGAACCCTCAGGTTTGGGAACATGACTGAGGCTTGAAGGTGGAACCCTGTTGCCTGGCAAGATGACTTAGGTTTGATTGTGGAAAACCCTGGCCTGGGAACATGACTGAGGCTTGATGGTGGAACCGTGGCCTGGCAATAGGACTGAGGTTTGATTGTGGAACCCTCTGGCCTGGGAATATGACTGAGGTTTAATTGTGGAACCCTGTGGGCTGGGAACATGACTGGGATTTTATTTTTGAAACCTGTGTCCAGGGAACATGACTGAGGTTTTATTCTGGAACCCTGTTTCTTGGGAATATGACTGAGGTTTGATTCTGGAAACCATTGGCCTGGGAACATGACATCTGTTGGATTCTGGAACCCTGTGGCTTGGGAAGATGACTGAGGTTTGATTGTGGAGCCCTGTGGCCTAGGAACATGACATCGGTTTGATTCTGAAACCCTCTTGCCTGGGAACATGACAGAGATTTGTTTCTGGAAGCCTGTTCCCTGGGAACCTGACTGAGGTTTGATTCTGGACACCCGTGGCCTGGGAAAATGTCTGAGGATTGATTGTTGAAACCTGTGGCCTGCGAACATGACTGTGGTTTGATTCTGGATCCATGTGTCCTGGGAATATGTCTGAGGTTTGATTCTGGAAACCTGTGCCCTGGCAAAATGACTGAGGCTTGATTCTGGAACCCTATGGCCTGGGAACTTGCCTGAGGTTTGATGGCAGAAACCTGTGGACTGGCAACATGACTGAGGATTGAGTGCGGAACTCTGTGCACTGGAAACATGACTGTGGCCTGGTACTGGAAAACCATGGCCTGGGAATTTGTCTTTGGTTTGATTCTGGAACCCTGTTTCCTGGGAACATGACTGAGGTTTGATGGTTGAACCCTGTGGCCTGGCAACATGATTGAGGTTTGATTTTGGAACCCTCAGGTTTGGGAACATGACTGAGGCTTGATGGTGGAAGCCTGTGTCCTGGCAACATGACTGAGGTTTGATGGTGGAACCCTGTGGCCTGGCAAGATGACTTAGGTTTGATTGTGGAACACTCTGGCCTGGGAAAATGACTGAGGCTTGATGGTGGACCGTGGCCTGGCAATAGGACTAAGGTTTGATTGTGGAACCCTCTGGCCTGGGTGTATGACTGAGGTTTGATGGTGGTACCCTATGGTCTGGCAACATGAGTGAGGTTTGATTCTGCATCCCTGTGGCCTGGGAACAAGACTGAGGCGTGATTCTTGAAAACTGTGGCCTGGGAACATGACATCTGTTTAGATTGTGGAATACTGTGCCCCGGGATCCTGACTGAGCCTTGGTTCTGGAACCCTGTGGACTGGGAACATGACATCAGTTGGATACTGGAACCCTGTGGCTTGGAAACATGACTGAGGTTTGTTTCTGGAAGCCTGTTCCCTGGGAACGTGACTGAGGTTTGATTCTGTAACCCTATCGCCTGGGAACATGACTGAGGTTTGATTGTGGAGCCCTGTAGCCTGGGAACATGACATCGGTTGGATTCTGGAACCCTGTCGCCTGGGAACATGACAGAGATTTGTTTCTGGAAGCCTGTTCCCTGGGAACATGACAGGTTTCATTGTGGAATCATGTGGCCTGGGATCAAGACTGAGGTTTGATTGTGGAACCCTGTGGTCTGGAAACATGACATCGGTTGGATTCTGGAACCCTGTGGCCTGGGAACATGACAGAGATTTGTTTCTGGAAGCCTGTTCCCTGGGAACATGAGTGAGGTTTGATTCTGGAAGAGTGTGGCCAGTGAACATGATATCGTTTTGATTCTGGAACCCTGTGTCCTGGGAACAAGACTGAGGTTGGCTTCTGGAACCCTGTTGCCTGGGAACATGCCATCGGTTGGATTCTGGAACCCTGTGGCCTGGGAACATGACTGAGGTTTGTTTCTGGAAGCCTGTTCCCTGGGAACATGACTGAGGTTTGATTCTGCACACCTGTGTCCTGGGAACATGACTGAGGTTTAACTGTTGAAACCTGTGGCCTGCAAAGATGAGTGAGGTTTGATTCTGGAACCCTGTGGCCTGGGAACATGACTGAGGTTTGTTTTTGGAAGCCTGTTCCCTGGGAACATGACTGATGTTTGATTCTGGAACCATGTGTCCTGGGAATATGACTGAGGTTTGATTCTGGAAACCTGTGGCCTGGGAAAATGACTGAGGTTTCATTGGGGAAACATGTGGCCTGGGATCATGACTGAGGTTTGATGGCGGAACACACTGGCCTGGCAAAATGATTGAGGCTTGATTCTGGAACCCTGTGGCCTGGGAACTTGACTGAGGTTTGATTCTGGAAGACTGTGGCCAGGGAACATGATATCGGGTTGATTGTGGAAACCAGTGTCCTGGGAACAAGACTGAGGTTTGCTTCTGGAACGCAGTGGCCTGGGAACATGACAGAGGATTGTTTCTGGAAGCCTGTTCCCTGGGAACAACACTGAGGCGTGATTCGGTAAAACTGTGTCCTAGGAACATGACATCTGTTTAGATTGTGGAATACTGTGCCCTGGGATCCTGACTGAGTCTTGGTTCTGGAACGCTGTGGACTGGGAATATTACTGAGGATTTATTCCGGAACGCTGTAGCCTGGGAACATAACTGAGGATTGATTCTGGAGCCCTGTGGCCTGGGAATATGACATCGGTGTATTCTGGATACTTGTGTCCTGGGAACAGGAGAATGGTTTGATTCTTTCACCCTGTGGCCTGGGAACATGTCTGATGTTTGATGGTGGAAACCTGTGGCCTGGCAACATGACTGAGGTTTGATTCTGGAAGACTGTGGCCAGGGAACTTGATATCGGTTTGATTCTGGAACCCTGTGTCCT
Source organism: Balaenoptera physalus (assembly GCF_965194825.1). Lineage (NCBI taxonomy): Eukaryota > Metazoa > Chordata > Mammalia > Artiodactyla > Balaenopteridae > Balaenoptera > Balaenoptera physalus. Next base: position 402,925 of record NW_028126513.1, on the reverse strand, counting down.
GGGAACAAGACTGAGGTTTGCTTCTTGAACCCTGTGGCCTGGGAACATGACATCGGTTGGATTCTGGAACCCTGTGGCCTGGGAACATGACTGAGGTTTGTTTCTGGAAGCCTGTTCCCTGGGAACATGACTGAGGTTTGATTCTGCACACCTGTGTCCTGGGAACATGACTGAGGTTTGATTGTTGAAACCTGTGGCCTGCCAACATGACTGAGGTTTGATTTTGGAACCATGTGTCCTGGGAATATGACTGAGGTTTGATTCTGGAAAACTGTGGCCTGGGAAAATGACTGAGGTTTCATTGTGGAAACATGTGGCCTGGGATCATGACTGAAGTTTGATGGCAGAACACTCTGGCCTGGCAAAATGACGTAGGTTTGATTCTGTAAACCTATAGCCTGGGATCAAGACTGAGGTTTGTTTCTGGAAGCCTGTTCCCTGGGAATATGACATCGGTTGGATTCTGGAACCCTGTGGCCTGGGAACATGACAGAGATTTGTTTCTGGAAGCCTGTTCCCTGGGAACATGAGTGAGGTTTGATTCTGGAACCCTGTAGCCTGGGAATATAACCGAGGATTGATTCTGGAACCCTGTGTCCTGGGAACGTGACAATGGTGGATGCTGGAACCCTGTGGCCTGGGAACATGAGCATGGTTTGATTCTGGAAACCTGTTGCCTGGGAACATGTCTGAGGTTTGATGGTGGAAACCTGTGGTCTGGCAACATGACTGAGGTTTGATTCTGGAAGAGTGTGGCCAGGGAACATGATATCGTTTTGATTCTGGAACCCTGTGTCCTGGGAACAAGACTGAGGTTTGCTTCTGGAACCCTGTGGCCTGGGAACATGACATCGGTTGGATTCTGGAACCCTGTGGCCTGGGAACATGACTGAGGTTTGTTTCTGGAAGCCTGTTCCCTGGGAACATGACTGAGGTTTGATTCTGCACACCTGGGTCCAGGGAACATGACTGAGGTTTAACTGTTGAAACCTGTGGCCTGCAAAGATTAGTGAGGTTTGATTCTGGAACCATGTGTCCTGGGAATATGACTGAGGTTTGATTCTGGAAACCTGTGGCCTGGGCAAATGACTGAGGTTTCATTGTGGAAACATGTGGCCTGGGATCATGACTGAGGCTTGATGGTGGAACACTGTGGCCTGGCAACATGACTGAGGATTGATTCTGGAACCCTGTGCCCTGGAAACAGGACTGTGGCCTGGTACTGGGAAACCATGGCCTGGGAACTTGACATTGGTTTGATTCTGGAACCCTGTGTCCTGGGAACATGATTGAGGTTTGATGGAGGAACCCTGTGGCCTGGGAACATGACTGAGGTTTGATGGTGGCACCCTGTGCCCTGGCAACATGACTGAGGCTTGATTCTGGAACCCTGTGACCTGAGAACTTGAATGTGGTTTGATCGCATAAACCTGTGGACTGGCAACATGACTGAGGTTTGATGGTGGAACCCTGTGCACTGGGAACATGACTGAGGCCTGATACTGTAACCCCGTGGCGTGGGAACATGCCATTAGTTTGATTCTGGAATCCTGTTTCCTGGGAACATGACTGAGGTTTGATGGTTGAACCCTGTGGCCTGGCAACATGATTCAGGTTTGATTGTGGAACCCTCAGGTTTGGGAACATGACTGAGGCTTGAAGGTGGAACCCTGTTGCCTGGCAAGATGACTTAGGTTTGATTGTGGAAAACCCTGGCCTGGGAACATGACTGAGGCTTGATGGTGGAACCGTGGCCTGGCAATAGGACTGAGGTTTGATTGTGGAACCCTCTGGCCTGGGAATATGACTGAGGTTTAATTGTGGAACCCTGTGGGCTGGGAACATGACTGGGATTTTATTTTTGAAACCTGTGTCCAGGGAACATGACTGAGGTTTTATTCTGGAACCCTGTTTCTTGGGAATATGACTGAGGTTTGATTCTGGAAACCATTGGCCTGGGAACATGACATCTGTTGGATTCTGGAACCCTGTGGCTTGGGAAGATGACTGAGGTTTGATTGTGGAGCCCTGTGGCCTAGGAACATGACATCGGTTTGATTCTGAAACCCTCTTGCCTGGGAACATGACAGAGATTTGTTTCTGGAAGCCTGTTCCCTGGGAACCTGACTGAGGTTTGATTCTGGACACCCGTGGCCTGGGAAAATGTCTGAGGATTGATTGTTGAAACCTGTGGCCTGCGAACATGACTGTGGTTTGATTCTGGATCCATGTGTCCTGGGAATATGTCTGAGGTTTGATTCTGGAAACCTGTGCCCTGGCAAAATGACTGAGGCTTGATTCTGGAACCCTATGGCCTGGGAACTTGCCTGAGGTTTGATGGCAGAAACCTGTGGACTGGCAACATGACTGAGGATTGAGTGCGGAACTCTGTGCACTGGAAACATGACTGTGGCCTGGTACTGGAAAACCATGGCCTGGGAATTTGTCTTTGGTTTGATTCTGGAACCCTGTTTCCTGGGAACATGACTGAGGTTTGATGGTTGAACCCTGTGGCCTGGCAACATGATTGAGGTTTGATTTTGGAACCCTCAGGTTTGGGAACATGACTGAGGCTTGATGGTGGAAGCCTGTGTCCTGGCAACATGACTGAGGTTTGATGGTGGAACCCTGTGGCCTGGCAAGATGACTTAGGTTTGATTGTGGAACACTCTGGCCTGGGAAAATGACTGAGGCTTGATGGTGGACCGTGGCCTGGCAATAGGACTAAGGTTTGATTGTGGAACCCTCTGGCCTGGGTGTATGACTGAGGTTTGATGGTGGTACCCTATGGTCTGGCAACATGAGTGAGGTTTGATTCTGCATCCCTGTGGCCTGGGAACAAGACTGAGGCGTGATTCTTGAAAACTGTGGCCTGGGAACATGACATCTGTTTAGATTGTGGAATACTGTGCCCCGGGATCCTGACTGAGCCTTGGTTCTGGAACCCTGTGGACTGGGAACATGACATCAGTTGGATACTGGAACCCTGTGGCTTGGAAACATGACTGAGGTTTGTTTCTGGAAGCCTGTTCCCTGGGAACGTGACTGAGGTTTGATTCTGTAACCCTATCGCCTGGGAACATGACTGAGGTTTGATTGTGGAGCCCTGTAGCCTGGGAACATGACATCGGTTGGATTCTGGAACCCTGTCGCCTGGGAACATGACAGAGATTTGTTTCTGGAAGCCTGTTCCCTGGGAACATGACAGGTTTCATTGTGGAATCATGTGGCCTGGGATCAAGACTGAGGTTTGATTGTGGAACCCTGTGGTCTGGAAACATGACGTCGGTTGGATTCTGGAACCCTGTGGCCTGGGAACATGACAGAGATTTGTTTCTGGAAGCCTGTTCCCTGGGAACATGAGTGAGGTTTGATTCTGGAAGAGTGTGGCCAGTGAACATGATATCGTTTTGATTCTGGAACCCTGTGTCCTGGGAACAAGACTGAGGTTGGCTTCTGGAACCCTGTTGCCTGGGAACATGCCATCGGTTGGATTCTGGAACCCTGTGGCCTGGGAACATGACTGAGGTTTGTTTCTGGAAGCCTGTTCCCTGGGAACATGACTGAGGTTTGATTCTGCACACCTGTGTCCTGGGAACATGACTGAGGTTTAACTGTTGAAACCTGTGGCCTGCAAAGATGAGTGAGGTTTGATTCTGGAACCCTGTGGCCTGGGAACATGACTGAGGTTTGTTTTTGGAAGCCTGTTCCCTGGGAACATGACTGATGTTTGATTCTGGAACCATGTGTCCTGGGAATATGACTGAGGTTTGATTCTGGAAACCTGTGGCCTGGGAAAATGACTGAGGTTTCATTGGGGAAACATGTGGCCTGGGATCATGACTGAGGTTTGATGGCGGAACACACTGGCCTGGCAAAATGATTGAGGCTTGATTCTGGAACCCTGTGGCCTGGGAACTTGACTGAGGTTTGATTCTGGAAGACTGTGGCCAGGGAACATGATATCGGGTTGATTGTGGAAACCAGTGTCCTGGGAACAAGACTGAGGTTTGCTTCTGGAACGCAGTGGCCTGGGAACATGACAGAGGATTGTTTCTGGAAGCCTGTTCCCTGGGAACAACACTGAGGCGTGATTCGGGAAAACTGTGTCCTAGGAACATGACATCTGTTTAGATTGTGGAATACTGTGCCCTGGGATCCTGACTGAGTCTTGGTTCTGGAACGCTGTGGACTGGGAATATTACTGAGGATTTATTCCGGAACCCTGTAGGCTGGGAACATAACTGAGGATTGATTCTGGAGCCCTGTGGCCTGGGAACATGACATCGGTGTATTCTGGATACTTGTGTCCTGGGAACAGGAGAATGGTTTGATTCTTTCACCCTGTGGCCTGGGAACATGTCTGATGTTTGATGGTGGAAACCTGTGGCCTGGCAACATGACTGAGGTTTGATTCTGGAAGACTGTGGCCAGGGAACTTGATATCGGTTTGATTCTGGAACCCTGTGTCCTGGGAACAAGACTGAGGTTTGCTTCTTGAACCCTGTGGCCTGGGAACATGACTGAGGTTTGTTTCTGGAAGCCTGTTCCCTGGGAACATGACTGAGGTTTGATTCTGCACACCTGTGTCCTGGGAACATGACTGAGGTTTGATTGTTGAAACCTGTGGCCTGCCAACATGACTGAGGTTTGATTTTGGAACCATGTGTCCTGGGAATATGACTGAGGTTTGATTCTGGAAAACTGTGGCCTGGGAAAATGACTGAGGTTTCATTGTGGAAACATGTGGCCTGGGATCATGACTGAAGTTTGATGGCAGAACACTCTGGCCTGGCAAAATGACGTAGGTTTGATTCTGTAAACCTATAGCCTGGGATCAAGACTGAGGTTTGTTTCTGGAAGCCTGTTCCCTGGGAATATGACATCGGTTGGATTCTGGAACCCTGTGGCCTGGGAACATGACAGAGATTTGTTTCTGGAAGCCTGTTCCCTGGGAACATGAGTGAGGTTTGATTCTGGAACCCTGTAGCCTGGGAATATAACCGAGGATTGATTCTGGAACCCTGTGTCCTGGGAACGTGACAATGGTGGATGCTGGAACCCTGTGGCCTGGGAACATGAGCATGGTTTGATTCTGGAAACCTGTTGCCTGGGAACATGTCTGAGGTTTGATGGTGGAAACCTGTGGTCTGGCAACATGACTGAGGTTTGATTCTGGAAGAGTGTGGCCAGGGAACATGATATTGTTTTGATTCTGGAACCCTGTGTCCTGGGAACAAGACTGAGGTTTGCTTCTGGAACCCTGTGGCCTGGGAACATGACATCGGTAGGATTCTGGAACCCTGTGGCCTGGGAACATGACTGAGGTTTGTTTCTGGAAGCCTGTTCCCTGGGAACATGACTGAGGTTTGATTCTGCACACCTGGGTCCAGGGAACATGACTGAGGTTTAACTGTTGAAACCTGTGGCCTGCAAAGATTAGTGAGGTTTGATTCTGGAACCATGTGTCCTGGGAATATGACTGAGGTTTGATTCTGGAAACCTGTGGCCTGGGCAAATGACTGAGGTTTCATTGTGGAAACATGTGGCCTGGGATCATGACTGAGGCTTGATGGTGGAACACTGTGGCCTGGCAACATGACTGAGGATTGATTCTGGAACCCTGTGCCCTGGAAACAGGACTGTGGCCTGGTACTGGGAAACCATGGCCTGGGAACTTGACATTGGTTTGATTCTGGAACCCTGTGTCCTGGGAACATGATTGAGGTTTGATGGAGGAACCCTGTGGCCTGGGAACATGACTGAGGTTTGATGGTGGCACCCTGTGCCCTGGCAACATGACTGAGGCTTGATTCTGGAACCCTGTGACCTGAGAACTTGAATGTGGTTTGATCGCATAAACCTGTGGACTGGCAACATGACTGAGGTTTGATGGTGGAACCCTGTGCACTGGGAACATGACTGAGGCCTGATACTGTAACCCCGTGGCGTGGGAACATGCCATTAGTTTGATTCTGGAATCCTGTTTCCTGGGAACATGACTGAGGTTTGATGGTTGAACCCTGTGGCCTGGCAACATGATTCAGGTTTGATTGTGGAACCCTCAGGTTTGGGAACATGACTGAGGCTTGAAGGTGGAACCCTGTTGCCTGGCAAGATGACTTAGGTTTGATTGTGGAAAACCCTGGCCTGGGAACATGACTGAGGCTTGATGGTGGAACCGTGGCCTGGCAATAGGACTGAGGTTTGATTGTGGAACCCTCTGGCCTGGGAATATGACTGAGGTTTAATTGTGGAACCCTGTGGGCTGGGAACATGACTGGGATTTTATTTTTGAAACCTGTGTCCAGGGAACATGACTGAGGTTTTATTCTGGAACCCTGTTTCTTGGGAATATGACTGAGGTTTGATTCTGGAAACCATTGGCCTGGGAACATGACATCTGTTGGATTCTGGAACCCTGTGGCTTGGGAAGATGACTGAGGTTTGATTGTGGAGCCCTGTGGCCTAGGAACATGACATCGGTTTGATTCTGAAACCCTCTTGCCTGGGAACATGACAGAGATTTGTTTCTGGAAGCCTGTTCCCTGGGAACCTGACTGAGGTTTGATTCTGGACACCCGTGGCCTGGGAAAATGTCTGAGGATTGATTGTTGAAACCTGTGGCCTGCGAACATGACTGTGGTTTGATTCTGGATCCATGTGTCCTGGGAATATGTCTGAGGTTTGATTCTGGAAACCTGTGCCCTGGCAAAATGACTGAGGCTTGATTCTGGAACCCTATGGCCTGGGAACTTGCCTGAGGTTTGATGGCAGAAACCTGTGGACTGGCAACATGACTGAGGATTGAGTGCGGAACTCTGTGCACTGGAAACATGACTGTGGCCTGGTACTGGAAAACCATGGCCTGGGAATTTGTCTTTGGTTTGATTCTGGAACCCTGTTTCCTGGGAACATGACTGAGGTTTGATGGTTGAACCCTGTGGCCTGGCAACATGATTGAGGTTTGATTTTGGAACCCTCAGGTTTGGGAACATGACTGAGGCTTGATGGTGGAAGCCTGTGTCCTGGCAACATGACTGAGGTTTGATGGTGGAACCCTGTGGCCTGGCAAGATGACTTAGGTTTGATTGTGGAACACTCTGGCCTGGGAAAATGACTGAGGCTTGATGGTGGACCGTGGCCTGGCAATAGGACTAAGGTTTGATTGTGGAACCCTCTGGCCTGGGTGTATGACTGAGGTTTGATGGTGGTACCCTATGGTCTGGCAACATGAGTGAGGTTTGATTCTGCATCCCTGTGGCCTGGGAACAAGACTGAGGCGTGATTCTTGAAAACTGTGGCCTGGGAACATGACATCTGTTTAGATTGTGGAATACTGTGCCCTGGGATCCTGACTGAGCCTTGGTTCTGGAACCCTGTGGACTGGGAACATGACATCGGTTGGATACTGGAACCCTGTGGCTTGGAAACATGACTGAGGTTTGTTTCTGGAAGCCTGTTCCCTGGGAACATGACTGAGGTTTCCTTATGCAATCACGTGGCCTGGGATCAAGACTGAGGTTTGATTGTGGAACCCTGTGGTCTGGAAACATGACATCGGTTGGATTGTGGAACCCTGTGGCCTGGGAACATGACAGAGATTTGTTTCTGGAAGCCTGTTCCCTGGGAACATGAGTGAGGTTTGATTCTGGAACCCTGTAGCCTGGGAATATAACCGAGGATTGATTGTGGAACCCTGTGGCCTGGGAACGTGACATTGGTGGATGTTGGAACCCTGTGGCCTGGGAACATGAGAATGGTTTGATTCTGGAAACCTGTGGCCTGGGAACATGTCTGAGGTTTGATGGTGGAAACCTGTGGTCTGGCAACATGACTGAGGTTTGTTTTTGGAAGCCTGTTCCCTGGGAACATGACTGATGTTTGATTCTGGAACCATGTGTCCTGGGAATATGACTGAGGTTTGATTCTGGAAATATGTGGCCTGGGAAAATTACTGAGGTTTCATTGTGGAAACATGTGGCCTGGGATCATGACTGAGGTTTGATGGCGGAACACACTGGCCTGGCAAAATGATTGAGGCTTGATTCTGGAACCCTGTGGCCTGGGAACTTGACTGAGGTTTGATTCTGGAAACCTGTGCCCTGGCAAAATGACTGAGGCTTGATTCTGGAACCCTATGGCCTGGGAACTTGCCTGAGGTTTGATGGCAGAAACCTGTGGACTGGCAACATGACTGAGGATTGAGTGCGGAACTCTGTGCACTGGAAACATGACTGTGGCCTGGTACTGGAAAACCATGGCCTGGGAATTTGTCTTTGGTTTGATTCTGGAACCCTGTTTCCTGGGAACATGACTGAGGTTTGATGGTTGAACCCTGTGGCCTGGCAACATGATTGAGGTTTGATTTTGGAACCCTCAGGTTTGGGAACATGACTGAGGCTTGATGGTGGAAGCCTGTGTCCTGGCAACATGACTGAGGTTTGATGGTGGAACCCTGTGGCCTGGCAAGATGACTTAGGTTTGATTGTGGAACACTCTGGCCTGGGAAAATGACTGAGGCTTGATGGTGGACCGTGGCCTGGCAATAGGACTAAGGTTTGATTGTGGAACCCTCTGGCCTGGGTGTATGACTGAGGTTTGATGGTGGTACCCTATGGTCTGGCAACATGAGTGAGGTTTGATTCTGCATCCCTGTGGCCTGGGAACAAGACTGAGGCGTGATTCTTGAAAACTGTGGCCTGGGAACATGACATCTGTTTAGATTGTGGAATACTGTGCCCTGGGATCCTGACTGAGCCTTGGTTCTGGAACCCTGTGGACTGGGAACATGACATCGGTTGGATACTGGAACCCTGTGGCTTGGAAACATGACTGAGGTTTGTTTCTGGAAGCCTGTTCCCTGGGAACGTGACTGAGGTTTGATTCTGTAACCCTATCGCCTGGGAACATGACTGAGGTTTGATTGTGGAGCCCTGTAGCCTGGGAACATGACATCGGTTGGATTCTGGAACCCTGTCGCCTGGGAACATGACAGAGATTTGTTTCTGGAAGCCTGTTCCCTGGGAACATGACTGAGGTTTCATTGTGGAATCATGTGGCCTGGGATCAAGACTGAGGTTTGATTGTGGAACCCTGTGGTCTGGAAACATGACATCGGTTGGATTCTGGAACCCTGTGGCCTGGGAACATGACAGAGATTTGTTTCTGGAAGCCTGTTCCCTGGGAACATGAGTGAGGTTTGATTCTGGAAGAGTGTGGCCAGTGAACATGATATCGTTTTGATTCTGGAACCCTGTGTCCTGGGAACAAGACTGAGGTTGGCTTCTGGAACCCTGTTGCCTGGGAACATGCCATCGGTTGGATTCTGGAACCCTGTGGCCTGGGAACATGACTGAGGTTTGTTTCTGGAAGCCTGTTCCCTGGGAACATGACTGAGGTTTGATTCTGCACACCTGTGTCCTGGGAACATGACTGAGGTTTAACTGTTGAAACCTGTGGCCTGCAAAGATGAGTGAGGTTTGATTCTGGAACCCTGTGGCCTGGGAACATGACTGAGGTTTGTTTTTGGAAGCCTGTTCCCTGGGAACATGACTGATGTTTGATTCTGGAACCATGTGTCCTGGGAATATGACTGAGGTTTGATTCTGGAAACCTGTGGCCTGGGAAAATGACTGAGGTTTCATTGGGGAAACATGTGGCCTGGGATCATGACTGAGGTTTGATGGCGGAACACACTGGCCTGGCAAAATGATTGAGGCTTGATTCTGGAACCCTGTGGCCTGGGAACTTGACTGAGGTTTGATTCTGGAAGACTGTGGCCAGGGAACATGATATCGGGTTGATTGTGGAAACCAGTGTCCTGGGAACAAGACTGAGGTTTGCTTCTGGAACGCAGTGGCCTGGGAACATGACAGAGGATTGTTTCTGGAAGCCTGTTCCCTGGGAACAACACTGAGGCGTGATTCGGGAAAACTGTGTCCTAGGAACATGACATCTGTTTAGATTGTGGAATACTGTGCCCTGGGATCCTGACTGAGTCTTGGTTCTGGAACGCTGTGGACTGGGAATATTACTGAGGATTTATTCCGGAACCCTGTAGGCTGGGAACATAACTGAGGATTGATTCTGGAGCCCTGTGGCCTGGGAACATGACATCGGTGTATTCTGGATACTTGTGTCCTGGGAACAGGAGAATGGTTTGATTCTTTCACCCTGTGGCCTGGGAACATGTCTGATGTTTGATGGTGGAAACCTGTGGCCTGGCAACATGACTGAGGTTTGATTCTGGAAGACTGTGGCCAGGGAACTTGATATCGGTTTGATTCTGGAACCCTGTGTCCTGGGAACAAGACTGAGGTTTGCTTCTTGAACCCTGTGGCCTGGGAACATGACATCGGTTGGATTCTGGAACCCTGTGGCCTGGGAACATGACTGAGGTTTGTTTCTGGAAGCCTGTTCCCTGGGAACATGACTGAGGTTTGATTCTGCACACCTGTGTCCTGGGAACATGACTGAGGTTTGATTGTTGAAACCTGTGGCCTGCCAACATGACTGAGGTTTGATTTTGGAACCATGTGTCCTGGGAATATGACTGAGGTTTGATTCTGGAAAACTGTGGCCTGGGAAAATGACTGAGGTTTGTTTCTGGAAGCCTGTTCCCTGGAAACATGACTGAGGTTTGATTCTGCACACCTGTGTCCTGGGAACATGACTGAGGTTTGATTGTTGAAACCTGTGGCCTGCCAACATGACTGAGGTTTGATTTTGGAACCATGTGTCCTGGGAATATGACTGAGGTTTGATTCTGGAAACCATTGGCCTGGGAACATGACATCTGTTGGATTCTGGAACCCTGTGGCTTGGGAAGATGACTGAGGTTTGATTGTGGAGCCCTGTGGCCTAGGAACATGACATCGGTTTGATTCTGAAACCCTCTTGCCTGGGAACATGACAGAGATTTGTTTCTGGAAGCCTGTTCCCTGGGAACCTGACTGAGGTTTGATTCTGGACACCCGTGGCCTGGGAAAATGTCTGAGGATTGATTGTTGAAACCTGTGGCCTGCGAACATGACTGTGGTTTGATTCTGGATCCATGTGTCCTGGGAATATGTCTGAGGTTTGATTCTGGAAACCTGTGCCCTGGCAAAATGACTGAGGCTTGATTCTGGAACCCTATGGCCTGGGAACTTGCCTGAGGTTTGATGGCAGAAACCTGTGGACTGGCAACATGACTGAGGATTGAGTGCGGAACTCTGTGCACTGGAAACATGACTGTGGCCTGGTACTGGAAAACCATGGCCTGGGAATTTGTCTTTGGTTTGATTCTGGAACCCTGTTTCCTGGGAACATGACTGAGGTTTGATGGTTGAACCCTGTGGCCTGGCAACATGATTGAGGTTTGATTTTGGAACCCTCAGGTTTGGGAACATGACTGAGGCTTGATGGTGGAAGCCTGTGTCCTGGCAACATGACTGAGGTTTGATGGTGGAACCCTGTGGCCTGGCAAGATGACTTAGGTTTGATTGTGGAACACTCTGGCCTGGGAAAATGACTGAGGCTTGATGGTGGACCGTGGCCTGGCAATAGGACTAAGGTTTGATTGTGGAACCCTCTGGCCTGGGTGTATGACTGAGGTTTGATGGTGGTACCCTATGGTCTGGCAACATGAGTGAGGTTTGATTCTGCATCCCTGTGGCCTGGGAACAAGACTGAGGCGTGATTCTTGAAAACTGTGGCCTGGGAACATGACATCTGTTTAGATTGTGGAATACTGTGCCCCGGGATCCTGACTGAGCCTTGGTTCTGGAACCCTGTGGACTGGGAACATGACATCAGTTGGATACTGGAACCCTGTGGCTTGGAAACATGACTGAGGTTTGTTTCTGGAAGCCTGTTCCCTGGGAACGTGACTGAGGTTTGATTCTGTAACCCTATCGCCTGGGAACATGACTGAGGTTTGATTGTGGAGCCCTGTAGCCTGGGAACATGACATCGGTTGGATTCTGGAACCCTGTCGCCTGGGAACATGACAGAGATTTGTTTCTGGAAGCCTGTTCCCTGGGAACATGACAGGTTTCATTGTGGAATCATGTGGCCTGGGATCAAGACTGAGGTTTGATTGTGGAACCCTGTGGTCTGGAAACATGACATCGGTTGGATTCTGGAACCCTGTGGCCTGGGAACATGACAGAGATTTGTTTCTGGAAGCCTGTTCCCTGGGAACATGAGTGAGGTTTGATTCTGGAAGAGTGTGGCCAGTGAACATGATATCGTTTTGATTCTGGAACCCTGTGTCCTGGGAACAAGACTGAGGTTGGCTTCTGGAACCCTGTTGCCTGGGAACATGCCATCGGTTGGATTCTGGAACCCTGTGGCCTGGGAACATGACTGAGGTTTGTTTCTGGAAGCCTGTTCCCTGGGAACATGACTGAGGTTTGATTCTGCACACCTGTGTCCTGGGAACATGACTGAGGTTTAACTGTTGAAACCTGTGGCCTGCAAAGATGAGTGAGGTTTGATTCTGGAACCCTGTGGCCTGGGAACATGACTGAGGTTTGTTTTTGGAAGCCTGTTCCCTGGGAACATGACTGATGTTTGATTCTGGAACCATGTGTCCTGGGAATATGACTGAGGTTTGATTCTGGAAACCTGTGGCCTGGGAAAATGACTGAGGTTTCATTGGGGAAACATGTGGCCTGGGATCATGACTGAGGTTTGATGGCGGAACACACTGGCCTGGCAAAATGATTGAGGCTTGATTCTGGAACCCTGTGGCCTGGGAACTTGACTGAGGTTTGATTCTGGAAGACTGTGGCCAGGGAACATGATATCGGGTTGATTGTGGAAACCAGTGTCCTGGGAACAAGACTGAGGTTTGCTTCTGGAACGCAGTGGCCTGGGAACATGACAGAGGATTGTTTCTGGAAGCCTGTTCCCTGGGAACAACACTGAGGCGTGATTCGGGAAAACTGTGTCCTAGGAACATGACATCTGTTTAGATTGTGGAATACTGTGCCCTGGGATCCTGACTGAGTCTTGGTTCTGGAACGCTGTGGACTGGGAATATTACTGAGGATTTATTCCGGAACCCTGTAGCCTGGGAACATAACTGAGGATTGATTCTGGAGCCCTGTGGCCTGGGAACATGACATCGGTGTATTCTGGATACTTGTGTCCTGGGAACAGGAGAATGGTTTGATTCTTTCACCCTGTGGCCTGGGAACATGTCTGATGTTTGATGGTGGAAACCTGTGGCCTGGCAACATGACTGAGGTTTGATTCTGGAAGACTGTGGCCAGGGAACTTGATATCGGTTTGATTCTGGAACCCTGTGTCCTGGGAACAAGACTGAGGTTTGCTTCTTGAACCCTGTGGCCTGGGAACATGACATCGGTTGGATTCTGGAACCCTGTGGCCTGGGAACATGACTGAGGTTTGTTTCTGGAAGCCTGTTCCCTGGGAACATGACTGAGGTTTGATTCTGCACACCTGTGTCCTGGGAACATGACTGAGGTTTGATTGTTGAAACCTGTGGCCTGCCAACATGACTGAGGTTTGATTTTGGAACCATGTGTCCTGGGAATATGACTGAGGTTTGATTCTGGAAACCATTGGCCTGGGAACATGACATCTGTTGGATTCTGGAACCCTGTGGCTTGGGAAGATGACTGAGGTTAGATTGTGGAGCCCTGTGGCCTAGGAACATGACATCGGTTTGATTCTGAAACCCTCTTGCCTGGGAACATGACAGAGATTTGTTTCTGGAAGCCTGTTCCCTGGGAACCTGACTGAGGTTTGATTCTGGACACCCGTGGCCTGGGAAAATGTCTGAGGATTGATTGTTGAAACCTGTGGCCTGCGAACATGACTGAGGTTTGATTCTGGATCCATGTGTCCTGGGAATATGTCTGAGGTTTGATTCTGGAAACCTGTGCCCTGGCAAAATGACTGAGGCTTGATTCTGGAACCCTATGGCCTGGGAACTTGCCTGAGGTTTGATGGCAGAAACCTGTGGACTGGCAACATGACTGAGGATTGAGTGCGGAACTCTGTGCACTGGAAACATGACTGTGGCCTGGTACTGGAAAACCATGGCCTGGGAATTTGTCTTTGGTTTGATTCTGGAACCCTGTTTCCTGGGAACATGACTGAGGTTTGATGGTTGAACCCTGTGGCCTGGCAACATGATTGAGGTTTGATTTTGGAACCCTCAGGTTTGGGAACATGACTGAGGCTTGATGGTGGAAGCCTGTGTCCTGGCAACATGACTGAGGTTTGATGGTGGAACCCTGTGGCCTGGCAAGATGACTTAGGTTTGATTGTGGAACACTCTGGCCTGGGAAAATGACTGAGGCTTGATGGTGGACCGTGGCCTGGCAATAGGACTAAGGTTTGATTGTGGAACCCTCTGGCCTGGGTGTATGACTGAGGTTTGATGGTGGTACCCTATGGTCTGGCAACATGAGTGAGGTTTGATTCTGCATCCCTGTGGCCTGGGAACAAGACTGAGGCGTGATTCTTGAAAACTGTGGCCTGGGAACATGACATCTGTTTAGATTGTGGAATACTGTGCCCTGGGATCCTGACTGAGCCTTGGTTCTGGAACCCTGTGGACTGGGAACATGACATCGGTTGGATACTGGAACCCTGTGGCTTGGAAACATGACTGAGGTTTGTTTCTGGAAGCCTGTTCCCTGGGAACGTGACTGAGGTTTGATTCTGTAACCCTATCGCCTGGGAACATGACTGAGGTTTGATTGTGGAGCCCTGTAGCCTGGGAACATGACATCGGTTGGATTCTGGAACCCTGTCGCCTGGGAACATGACAGAGATTTGTTTCTGGAAGCCTGTTCCCTGGGAACATGACAGGTTTCATTGTGGAATCATGTGGCCTGGGATCAAGACTGAGGTTTGATTGTGGAACCCTGTGGTCTGGAAACATGACATCGGTTGGATTCTGGAACCCTGTGGCCTGGGAACATGACAGAGATTTGTTTCTGGAAGCCTGTTCCCTGGGAACATGAGTGAGGTTTGATTCTGGAAGAGTGTGGCCAGTGAACATGATATCGTTTTGATTCTGGAACCCTGTGTCCTGGGAACAAGACTGAGGTTTGCTTCTGGAACCCTGTTGCCTGGGAACATGCCATCGGTTGGATTCTGGAACCCTGTGGCCTGGGAACATGACTGAGGTTTGTTTCTGGAAGCCTGTTCCCTGGGAACATGACTGAGGTTTGATTCTGCACACCTGTGTCCTGGGAACATGACTGAGGTTTAACTGTTGAAACCTGTGGCCTGCAAAGATGAGTGAGGTTTGATTCTGGAACCCTGTGGCCTGGGAACATGACTGAGGTTTGTTTTTGGAAGCCTGTTCCCTGGGAACATGACTGATGTTTGATTCTGGAACCATGTGTCCTGGGAATATGACTGAGGTTTGATTCTGGAAACCTGTGGCCTGGGAAAATGACTGAGGTTTCATTGGGGAAACATGTGGCCTGGGATCATGACTGAGGTTTGATGGCGGAACACACTGGCCTGGCAAAATGATTGAGGCTTGATTCTGGAACCCTGTGGCCTGGGAACTTGACTGAGGTTTGATTCTGGAAGACTGTGGCCAGGGAACATGATATCGGGTTGATTGTGGAAACCAGTGTCCTGGGAACAAGACTGAGGTTTGCTTCTGGAACGCAGTGGCCTGGGAACATGACAGAGGATTGTTTCTGGAA
Organism: Balaenoptera physalus; assembly: GCF_965194825.1. Taxonomy (NCBI): domain Eukaryota; kingdom Metazoa; phylum Chordata; class Mammalia; order Artiodactyla; family Balaenopteridae; genus Balaenoptera; species Balaenoptera physalus. The sequence continues at coordinate 387,239 of NW_028126513.1, read as the reverse complement.
GCCTGTTCCCTGGGAACAACACTGAGGCGTGATTCGGGAAAACTGTGTCCTAGGAACATGACATCTGTTTAGATTGTGGAATACTGTGCCCTGGGATCCTGACTGAGTCTTGGTTCTGGAACGCTGTGGACTGGGAATATTACTGAGGATTTATTCCGGAACCCTGTAGGCTGGGAACATAACTGAGGATTGATTCTGGAGCCCTGTGGCCTGGGAACATGACATCGGTGTATTCTGGATACTTGTGTCCTGGGAACAGGAGAATGGTTTGATTCTTTCACCCTGTGGCCTGGGAACATGTCTGATGTTTGATGGTGGAAACCTGTGGCCTGGCAACATGACTGAGGTTTGATTCTGGAAGACTGTGGCCAGGGAACTTGATATCGGTTTGATTCTGGAACCCTGTGTCCTGGGAACAAGACTGAGGTTTGCTTCTTGAACCCTGTGGCCTGGGAACATGACATCGGTTGGATTCTGGAACCCTGTGGCCTGGGAACATGACTGAGGTTTGTTTCTGGAAGCCTGTTCCCTGGGAACATGACTGAGGTTTGATTCTGCACACCTGTGTCCTGGGAACATGACTGAGGTTTGATTGTTGAAACCTGTGGCCTGCCAACATGACTGAGGTTTGATTTTGGAACCATGTGTCCTGGGAATATGACTGAGGTTTGATTCTGGAAAACTGTGGCCTGGGAAAATGACTGAGGTTTGTTTCTGGAAGCCTGTTCCCTGGGAACATGACTGAGGTTTGATTCTGCACACCTGTGTCCTGGGAACATGACTGAGGTTTGATTGTTGAAACCTGTGGCCTGCCAACATGACTGAGGTTTGATTTTGGAACCATGTGTCCTGGGAATATGACTGAGGTTTGATTCTGGAAACCATTGGCCTGGGAACATGACATCTGTTGGATTCTGGAACCCTGTGGCTTGGGAAGATGACTGAGGTTTGATTGTGGAGCCCTGTGGCCTAGGAACATGACATCGGTTTGATTCTGAAACCCTCTTGCCTGGGAACATGACAGAGATTTGTTTCTGGAAGCCTGTTCCCTGGGAACGTGACTGAGGTTTGATTCTGGACACCCGTGGCCTGGGAAAATGTCTGAGGATTGATTGTTGAAACCTGTGGCCTGCGAACATGACTGAGGTTTGATTCTGGATCCATGTGTCCTGGGAATATGTCTGAGGTTTGATTCTGGAAACCTGTGCCCTGGCAAAATGACTGAGGCTTGATTCTGGAACCCTATGGCCTGGGAACTTGCCTGAGGTTTGATGGCAGAAACCTGTGGACTGGCAACATGACTGAGGATTGAGTGCGGAACTCTGTGCACTGGAAACATGACTGTGGCCTGGTACTGGAAAACCATGGCCTGGGAATTTGTCTTTGGTTTGATTCTGGAACCCTGTTTCCTGGGAACATGACTGAGGTTTGATGGTTGAACCCTGTGGCCTGGCAACATGATTGAGGTTTGATTTTGGAACCCTCAGGTTTGGGAACATGACTGAGGCTTGATGGTGGAAGCCTGTGTCCTGGCAACATGACTGAGGTTTGATGGTGGAACCCTGTGGCCTGGCAAGATGACTTAGGTTTGATTGTGGAACACTCTGGCCTGGGAAAATGACTGAGGCTTGATGGTGGACCGTGGCCTGGCAATAGGACTAAGGTTTGATTGTGGAACCCTCTGGCCTGGGTGTATGACTGAGGTTTGATGGTGGTACCCTATGGTCTGGCAACATGAGTGAGGTTTGATTCTGCATCCCTGTGGCCTGGGAACAAGACTGAGGCGTGATTCTTGAAAACTGTGGCCTGGGAACATGACATCTGTTTAGATTGTGGAATACTGTGCCCTGGGATCCTGACTGAGCCTTGGTTCTGGAACCCTGTGGACTGGGAACATGACATCGGTTGGATACTGGAACCCTGTGGCTTGGAAACATGACTGAGGTTTGTTTCTGGAAGCCTGTTCCCTGGGAACGTGACTGAGGTTTGATTCTGTAACCCTATCGCCTGGGAACATGACTGAGGTTTGATTGTGGAGCCCTGTAGCCTGGGAACATGACATCGGTTGGATTCTGGAACCCTGTCGCCTGGGAACATGACAGAGATTTGTTTCTGGAAGCCTGTTCCCTGGGAACATGACAGGTTTCATTGTGGAATCATGTGGCCTGGGATCAAGACTGAGGTTTGATTGTGGAACCCTGTGGTCTGGAAACATGACATCGGTTGGATTCTGGAACCCTGTGGCCTGGGAACATGACAGAGATTTGTTTCTGGAAGCCTGTTCCCTGGGAACATGAGTGAGGTTTGATTCTGGAAGAGTGTGGCCAGTGAACATGATATCGTTTTGATTCTGGAACCCTGTGTCCTGGGAACAAGACTGAGGTTTGCTTCTGGAACCCTGTTGCCTGGGAACATGCCATCGGTTGGATTCTGGAACCCTGTGGCCTGGGAACATGACTGAGGTTTGTTTCTGGAAGCCTGTTCCCTGGGAACATGACTGAGGTTTGATTCTGCACACCTGTGTCCTGGGAACATGACTGAGGTTTAACTGTTGAAACCTGTGGCCTGCAAAGATGAGTGAGGTTTGATTCTGGAACCCTGTGGCCTGGGAACATGACTGAGGTTTGTTTTTGGAAGCCTGTTCCCTGGGAACATGACTGATGTTTGATTCTGGAACCATGTGTCCTGGGAATATGACTGAGGTTTGATTCTGGAAACCTGTGGCCTGGGAAAATGACTGAGGTTTCATTGGGGAAACATGTGGCCTGGGATCATGACTGAGGTTTGATGGCGGAACACACTGGCCTGGCAAAATGATTGAGGCTTGATTCTGGAACCCTGTGGCCTGGGAACTTGACTGAGGTTTGATTCTGGAAGACTGTGGCCAGGGAACATGATATCGGGTTGATTGTGGAAACCAGTGTCCTGGGAACAAGACTGAGGTTTGCTTCTGGAACGCAGTGGCCTGGGAACATGACAGAGGATTGTTTCTGGAAGCCTGTTCCCTGGGAACAACACTGAGGCGTGATTCGGGAAAACTGTGTCCTAGGAACATGACATCTGTTTAGATTGTGGAATACTGTGCCCTGGGATCCTGACTGAGTCTTGGTTCTGGAACGCTGTGGACTGGGAATATTACTGAGGATTTATTCCGGAACCCTGTAGGCTGGGAACATAACTGAGGATTGATTCTGGAGCCCTGTGGCCTGGGAACATGACATCGGTGTATTCTGGATACTTGTGTCCTGGGAACAGGAGAATGGTTTGATTCTTTCACCCTGTGGCCTGGGAACATGTCTGATGTTTGATGGTGGAAACCTGTGGCCTGGCAACATGACTGAGGTTTGATTCTGGAAGACTGTGGCCAGGGAACTTGATATCGGTTTGATTCTGGAACCCTGTGTCCTGGGAACAAGACTGAGGTTTGCTTCTTGAACCCTGTGGCCTGGGAACATGACATCGGTTGGATTCTGGAACCCTGTGGCCTGGGAACATGACTGAGGTTTGTTTCTGGAAGCCTGTTCCCTGGGAACATGACTGAGGTTTGATTCTGCACACCTGTGTCCTGGGAACATGACTGAGGTTTGATTGTTGAAACCTGTGGCCTGCCAACATGACTGAGGTTTGATTTTGGAACCATGTGTCCTGGGAATATGACTGAGGTTTGATTCTGGAAAACTGTGGCCTGGGAAAATGACTGAGGTTTGTTTCTGGAAGCCTGTTCCCTGGGAACATGACTGAGGTTTGATTCTGCACACCTGTGTCCTGGGAACATGACTGAGGTTTGATTGTTGAAACCTGTGGCCTGCCAACATGACTGAGGTTTGATTTTGGAACCATGTGTCCTGGGAATATGACTGAGGTTTGATTCTGGAAACCATTGGCCTGGGAACATGACATCTGTTGGATTCTGGAACCCTGTGGCTTGGGAAGATGACTGAGGTTTGATTGTGGAGCCCTGTGGCCTAGGAACATGACATCGGTTTGATTCTGAAACCCTCTTGCCTGGGAACATGACAGAGATTTGTTTCTGGAAGCCTGTTCCCTGGGAACGTGACTGAGGTTTGATTCTGGACACCCGTGGCCTGGGAAAATGTCTGAGGATTGATTGTTGAAACCTGTGGCCTGCGAACATGACTGAGGTTTGATTCTGGATCCATGTGTCCTGGGAATATGTCTGAGGTTTGATTCTGGAAACCTGTGCCCTGGCAAAATGACTGAGGCTTGATTCTGGAACCCTATGGCCTGGGAACTTGCCTGAGGTTTGATGGCAGAAACCTGTGGACTGGCAACATGACTGAGGATTGAGTGCGGAACTCTGTGCACTGGAAACATGACTGTGGCCTGGTACTGGAAAACCATGGCCTGGGAATTTGTCTTTGGTTTGATTCTGGAACCCTGTTTCTTGGGAACATGACTGAGGTTTGATGGTTGAACCCTGTGGCCTGGCAACATGATTGAGGTTTGATTTTGGAACCCTCAGGTTTGGGAACATGACTGAGGCTTGATGGTGGAAGCCTGTGTCCTGGCAACATGACTGAGGTTTGATGGTGGAACCCTGTGGCCTGGCAAGATGACTTAGGTTTGATTGTGGAACACTCTGGCCTGGGAAAATGACTGAGGCTTGATGGTGGACCGTGGCCTGGCAATAGGACTAAGGTTTGATTGTGGAACCCTCTGGCCTGGGTGTATGACTGAGGTTTGATGGTGGTACCCTATGGTCTGGCAACATGAGTGAGGTTTGATTCTGCATCCCTGTGGCCTGGGAACAAGACTGAGGCGTGATTCTTGAAAACTGTGGCCTGGGAACATGACATCTGTTTAGATTGTGGAATACTGTGCCCTGGGATCCTGACTGAGCCTTGGTTCTGGAACCCTGTGGACTGGGAACATGACATCGGTTGGATACTGGAACCCTGTGGCTTGGAAACATGACTGAGGTTTGTTTCTGGAAGCCTGTTCCCTGGGAACGTGACTGAGGTTTGATTCTGTAACCCTATCGCCTGGGAACATGACTGAGGTTTGATTGTGGAGCCCTGTAGCCTGGGAACATGACATCGGTTGGATTCTGGAACCCTGTCGCCTGGGAACATGACAGAGATTTGTTTCTGGAAGCCTGTTCCCTGGGAACATGACTGAGGTTTCATTGTGGAATCATGTGGCCTGGGATCAAGACTGAGGTTTGATTGTGGAACCCTGTGGTCTGGAAACATGACATCGGTTGGATTCTGGAACCCTGTGGCCTGGGAACATGACAGAGATTTGTTTCTGGAAGCCTGTTCCCTGGGAACATGAGTGAGGTTTGATTCTGGAAGAGTGTGGCCAGTGAACATGATATCGTTTTGATTCTGGAACCCTGTGTCCTGGGAACAAGACTGAGGTTTGCTTCTGGAACCCTGTTGCCTGGGAACATGCCATCGGTTGGATTCTGGAACCCTGTGGCCTGGGAACATGACTGAGGTTTGTTTCTGGAAGCCTGTTCCCTGGGAACATGACTGAGGTTTGATTCTGCACACCTGTGTCCTGGGAACATGACTGAGGTTTAACTGTTGAAACCTGTGGCCTGCAAAGATGAGTGAGGTTTGATTCTGGAACCCTGTGGCCTGGGAACATGACTGAGGTTTGTTTTTGGAAGCCTGTTCCCTGGGAACATGACTGATGTTTGATTCTGGAACCATGTGTCCTGGGAATATGACTGAGGTTTGATTCTGGAAACCTGTGGCCTGGGAAAATGACTGAGGTTTCATTGGGGAAACATGTGGCCTGGGATCATGACTGAGGTTTGATGGCGGAACACACTGGCCTGGCAAAATGATTGAGGCTTGATTCTGGAACCCTGTGGCCTGGGAACTTGACTGAGGTTTGATTCTGGAAGACTGTGGCCAGGGAACATGATATCGGGTTGATTGTGGAAACCAGTGTCCTGGGAACAAGACTGAGGTTTGCTTCTGGAACGCAGTGGCCTGGGAACATGACAGAGGATTGTTTCTGGAAGCCTGTTCCCTGGGAACAACACTGAGGCGTGATTCGGGAAAACTGTGTCCTAGGAACATGACATCTGTTTAGATTGTGGAATACTGTGCCCTGGGATCCTGACTGAGTCTTGGTTCTGGAACGCTGTGGACTGGGAATATTACTGAGGATTTATTCCGGAACCCTGTAGGCTGGGAACATAACTGAGGATTGATTCTGGAGCCCTGTGGCCTGGGAACATGACATCGGTGTATTCTGGATACTTGTGTCCTGGGAACAGGAGAATGGTTTGATTCTTTCACCCTGTGGCCTGGGAACATGTCTGATGTTTGATGGTGGAAACCTGTGGCCTGGCAACATGACTGAGGTTTGATTCTGGAAGACTGTGGCCAGGGAACTTGATATCGGTTTGATTCTGGAACCCTGTGTCCTGGGAACAAGACTGAGGTTTGCTTCTTGAACCCTGTGGCCTGGGAACATGACATCGGTTGGATTCTGGAACCCTGTGGCCTGGGAACATGACTGAGGTTTGTTTCTGGAAGCCTGTTCCCTGGGAACATGACTGAGGTTTGATTCTGCACACCTGTGTCCTGGGAACATGACTGAGGTTTGATTGTTGAAACCTGTGGCCTGCCAACATGACTGAGGTTTGATTTTGGAACCATGTGTCCTGGGAATATGACTGAGGTTTGATTCTGGAAAACTGTGGCCTGGGAAAATGACTGAGGTTTGTTTCTGGAAGCCTGTTCCCTGGAAACATGACTGAGGTTTGATTCTGCACACCTGTGTCCTGGGAACATGACTGAGGTTTGATTGTTGAAACCTGTGGCCTGCCAACATGACTGAGGTTTGATTTTGGAACCATGTGTCCTGGGAATATGACTGAGGTTTGATTCTGGAAACCATTGGCCTGGGAACATGACATCTGTTGGATTCTGGAACCCTGTGGCTTGGGAAGATGACTGAGGTTTGATTGTGGAGCCCTGTGGCCTAGGAACATGACATCGGTTTGATTCTGAAACCCTCTTGCCTGGGAACATGACAGAGATTTGTTTCTGGAAGCCTGTTCCCTGGGAACCTGACTGAGGTTTGATTCTGGACACCCGTGGCCTGGGAAAATGTCTGAGGATTGATTGTTGAAACCTGTGGCCTGCGAACATGACTGAGGTTTGATTCTGGATCCATGTGTCCTGGGAATATGTCTGAGGTTTGATTCTGGAAACCTGTGCCCTGGCAAAATGACTGAGGCTTGATTCTGGAACCCTATGGCCTGGGAACTTGCCTGAGGTTTGATGGCAGAAACCTGTGGACTGGCAACATGACTGAGGATTGAGTGCGGAACTCTGTGCACTGGAAACATGACTGTGGCCTGGTACTGGAAAACCATGGCCTGGGAATTTGTCTTTGGTTTGATTCTGGAACCCTGTTTCTTGGGAACATGACTGAGGTTTGATGGTTGAACCCTGTGGCCTGGCAACATGATTGAGGTTTGATTTTGGAACCCTCAGGTTTGGGAACATGACTGAGGCTTGATGGTGGAAGCCTGTGTCCTGGCAACATGACTGAGGTTTGATGGTGGAACCCTGTGGCCTGGCAAGATGACTTAGGTTTGATTGTGGAACACTCTGGCCTGGGAAAATGACTGAGGCTTGATGGTGGACCGTGGCCTGGCAATAGGACTAAGGTTTGATTGTGGAACCCTCTGGCCTGGGTGTATGACTGAGGTTTGATGGTGGTACCCTATGGTCTGGCAACATGAGTGAGGTTTGATTCTGCATCCCTGTGGCCTGGGAACAAGACTGAGGCGTGATTCTTGAAAACTGTGGCCTGGGAACATGACATCTGTTTAGATTGTGGAATACTGTGCCCTGGGATCCTGACTGAGCCTTGGTTCTGGAACCCTGTGGACTGGGAACATGACATCGGTTGGATACTGGAACCCTGTGGCTTGGAAACATGACTGAGGTTTGTTTCTGGAAGCCTGTTCCCTGGGAACGTGACTGAGGTTTGATTCTGTAACCCTATCGCCTGGGAACATGACTGAGGTTTGATTGTGGAGCCCTGTAGCCTGGGAACATGACATCGGTTGGATTCTGGAACCCTGTCGCCTGGGAACATGACAGAGATTTGTTTCTGGAAGCCTGTTCCCTGGGAACATGACTGAGGTTTCATTGTGGAATCATGTGGCCTGGGATCAAGACTGAGGTTTGATTGTGGAACCCTGTGGTCTGGAAACATGACATCGGTTGGATTCTGGAACCCTGTGGCCTGGGAACATGACAGAGATTTGTTTCTGGAAGCCTGTTCCCTGGGAACATGAGTGAGGTTTGATTCTGGAAGAGTGTGGCCAGTGAACATGATATCGTTTTGATTCTGGAACCCTGTGTCCTGGGAACAAGACTGAGGTTTGCTTCTGGAACCCTGTTGCCTGGGAACATGCCATCGGTTGGATTCTGGAACCCTGTGGCCTGGGAACATGACTGAGGTTTGTTTCTGGAAGCCTGTTCCCTGGGAACATGACTGAGGTTTGATTCTGCACACCTGTGTCCTGGGAACATGACTGAGGTTTAACTGTTGAAACCTGTGGCCTGCAAAGATGAGTGAGGTTTGATTCTGGAACCCTGTGGCCTGGGAACATGACTGAGGTTTGTTTTTGGAAGCCTGTTCCCTGGGAACATGACTGATGTTTGATTCTGGAACCATGTGTCCTGGGAATATGACTGAGGTTTGATTCTGGAAACCTGTGGCCTGGGAAAATGACTGAGGTTTCATTGGGGAAACATGTGGCCTGGGATCATGACTGAGGTTTGATGGCGGAACACACTGGCCTGGCAAAATGATTGAGGCTTGATTCTGGAACCCTGTGGCCTGGGAACTTGACTGAGGTTTGATTCTGGAAGACTGTGGCCAGGGAACATGATATCGGGTTGATTGTGGAAACCAGTGTCCTGGGAACAAGACTGAGGTTTGCTTCTGGAACGCAGTGGCCTGGGAACATGACAGAGGATTGTTTCTGGAAGCCTGTTCCCTGGGAACAACACTGAGGCGTGATTCGGGAAAACTGTGTCCTAGGAACATGACATCTGTTTAGATTGTGGAATACTGTGCCCTGGGATCCTGACTGAGTCTTGGTTCTGGAACGCTGTGGACTGGGAATATTACTGAGGATTTATTCCGGAACCCTGTAGGCTGGGAACATAACTGAGGATTGATTCTGGAGCCCTGTGGCCTGGGAACATGACATCGGTGTATTCTGGATACTTGTGTCCTGGGAACAGGAGAATGGTTTGATTCTTTCACCCTGTGGCCTGGGAACATGTCTGATGTTTGATGGTGGAAACCTGTGGCCTGGCAACATGACTGAGGTTTGATTCTGGAAGACTGTGGCCAGGGAACTTGATATCGGTTTGATTCTGGAACCCTGTGTCCTGGGAACAAGACTGAGGTTTGCTTCTTGAACCCTGTGGCCTGGGAACATGACATCGGTTGGATTCTGGAACCCTGTGGCCTGGGAACATGACTGAGGTTTGTTTCTGGAAGCCTGTTCCCTGGGAACATGACTGAGGTTTGATTCTGCACACCTGTGTCCTGGGAACATGACTGAGGTTTGATTGTTGAAACCTGTGGCCTGCCAACATGACTGAGGTTTGATTTTGGAACCATGTGTCCTGGGAATATGACTGAGGTTTGATTCTGGAAAACTGTGGCCTGGGAAAATGACTGAGGTTTGTTTCTGGAAGCCTGTTCCCCGGAAACATGACTGAGGTTTGATTCTGCACACCTGTGTCCTGGGAACATGACTGAGGTTTGATTGTTGAAACCTGTGGCCTGCCAACATGACTGAGGTTTGATTTTGGAACCATGTGTCCTGGGAATATGACTGAGGTTTGATTCTGGAAACCATTGGCCTGGGAACATGACATCTGTTGGATTCTGGAACCCTGTGGCTTGGGAAGATGACTGAGGTTTGATTGTGGAGCCCTGTGGCCTAGGAACATGACATCGGTTTGATTCTGAAACCCTCTTGCCTGGGAACATGACAGAGATTTGTTTCTGGAAGCCTGTTCCCTGGGAACCTGACTGAGGTTTGATTCTGGACACCCGTGGCCTGGGAAAATGTCTGAGGATTGATTGTTGAAACCTGTGGCCTGCGAACATGACTGTGGTTTGATTCTGGATCCATGTGTCCTGGGAATATGTCTGAGGTTTGATTCTGGAAACCTGTGCCCTGGCAAAATGACTGAGGCTTGATTCTGGAACCCTATGGCCTGGGAACTTGCCTGAGGTTTGATGGCAGAAACCTGTGGACTGGCAACATGACTGAGGATTGAGTGCGGAACTCTGTGCACTGGAAACATGACTGTGGCCTGGTACTGGAAAACCATGGCCTGGGAATTTGTCTTTGGTTTGATTCTGGAACCCTGTTTCCTGGGAACATGACTGAGGTTTGATGGTTGAACCCTGTGGCCTGGCAACATGATTGAGGTTTGATTTTGGAACCCTCAGGTTTGGGAACATGACTGAGGCTTGATGGTGGAAGCCTGTGTCCTGGCAACATGACTGAGGTTTGATGGTGGAACCCTGTGGCCTGGCAAGATGACTTAGGTTTGATTGTGGAACACTCTGGCCTGGGAAAATGACTGAGGCTTGATGGTGGACCGTGGCCTGGCAATAGGACTAAGGTTTGATTGTGGAACCCTCTGGCCTGGGTGTATGACTGAGGTTTGATGGTGGTACCCTATGGTCTGGCAACATGAGTGAGGTTTGATTCTGCATCCCTGTGGCCTGGGAACAAGACTGAGGCGTGATTCTTGAAAACTGTGGCCTGGGAACATGACATCTGTTTAGATTGTGGAATACTGTGCCCCGGGATCCTGACTGAGCCTTGGTTCTGGAACCCTGTGGACTGGGAACATGACATCAGTTGGATACTGGAACCCTGTGGCTTGGAAACATGACTGAGGTTTGTTTCTGGAAGCCTGTTCCCTGGGAACGTGACTGAGGTTTGATTCTGTAACCCTATCGCCTGGGAACATGACTGAGGTTTGATTGTGGAGCCCTGTAGCCTGGGAACATGACATCGGTTGGATTCTGGAACCCTGTCGCCTGGGAACATGACAGAGATTTGTTTCTGGAAGCCTGTTCCCTGGGAACATGACAGGTTTCATTGTGGAATCATGTGGCCTGGGATCAAGACTGAGGTTTGATTGTGGAACCCTGTGGTCTGGAAACATGACATCGGTTGGATTCTGGAACCCTGTGGCCTGGGAACATGACAGAGATTTGTTTCTGGAAGCCTGTTCCCTGGGAACATGAGTGAGGTTTGATTCTGGAAGAGTGTGGCCAGTGAACATGATATCGTTTTGATTCTGGAACCCTGTGTCCTGGGAACAAGACTGAGGTTGGCTTCTGGAACCCTGTGGCCTGGGAACATGCCATCGGTTGGATTCTGGAACCCTGTGGCCTGGGAACATGACTGAGGTTTGTTTCTGGAAGCCTGTTCCCTGGGAACATGACTGAGGTTTGATTCTGCACACCTGTGTCCTGGGAACATGACTGAGGTTTAACTGTTGAAACCTGTGGCCTGCAAAGATGAGTGAGGTTTGATTCTGGAACCCTGTGGCCTGGGAACATGACTGAGGTTTGTTTTTGGAAGCCTGTTCCCTGGGAACATGACTGATGTTTGATTCTGGAACCATGTGTCCTGGGAATATGACTGAGGTTTGATTCTGGAAACCTGTGGCCTGGGAAAATGACTGAGGTTTCATTGGGGAAACATGTGGCCTGGGATCATGACTGAGGTTTGATGGCGGAACACACTGGCCTGGCAAAATGATTGAGGCTTGATTCTGGAACCCTGTGGCCTGGGAACTTGACTGAGGTTTGATTCTGGAAGACTGTGGCCAGGGAAGATGATATCGGGTTGATTGTGGAAACCAGTGTCCTGGGAACAAGACTGAGGTTTGCTTCTGGAACGCAGTGGCCTGGGAACATGACAGAGGATTGTTTCTGGAAGCCTGTTCCCTGGGAACAACACTGAGGCGTGATTCGGGAAAACTGTGTCCTAGGAACATGACATCTGTTTAGATTGTGGAATACTGTGCCCTGGGATCCTGACTGAGTCTTGGTTCTGGAACGCTGTGGACTGGGAATATTACTGAGGATTTATTCCGGAACCCTGTAGGCTGGGAACATAACTGAGGATTGATTCTGGAGCCCTGTGGCCTGGGAACATGACATCGGTGTATTCTGGATACTTGTGTCCTGGGAACAGGAGAATGGTTTGATTCTTTCACCCTGTGGCCTGGGAACATGTCTGATGTTTGATGGTGGAAACCTGTGGCCTGGCAACATGACTGAGGTTTGATTCTGGAAGACTGTGGCCAGGGAACTTGATATCGGTTTGATTCTGGAACCCTGTGTCCTGGGAACAAGACTGAGGTTTGCTTCTTGAACCCTGTGGCCTGGGAACATGACTGAGGTTTGTTTCTGGAAGCCTGTTCCCTGGGAACATGACTGAGGTTTGATTCTGCACACCTGTGTCCTGGGAACATGACTGAGGTTTGATTGTTGAAACCTGTGGCCTGCCAACATGACTGAGGTTTGATTTTGGAACCATGTGTCCTGGGAATATGACTGAGGTTTGATTCTGGAAAACTGTGGCCTGGGAAAATGACTGAGGTTTCATTGTGGAAACATGTGGCCTGGGATCATGACTGAAGTTTGATGGCAGAACACTCTGGCCTGGCAAAATGACGTAGGTTTGATTCTGTAAACCTATAGCCTGGGATCAAGACTGAGGTTTGTTTCTGGAAGCCTGTTCCCTGGGAATATGACATCGGTTGGATTCTGGAACCCTGTGGCCTGGGAACATGACAGAGATTTGTTTCTGGAAGCCTGTTCCCTGGGAACATGAGTGAGGTTTGATTCTGGAACCCTGTAGCCTGGGAATATAACCGAGGATTGATTCTGGAACCCTGTGTCCTGGGAACGTGACAATGGTGGATGCTGGAACCCTGTGGCCTGGGAACATGAGCATGGTTTGATTCTGGAAACCTGTTGCCTGGGAACATGTCTGAGGTTTGATGGTGGAAACCTGTGGTCTGGCAACATGACTGAGGTTTGATTCTGGAAGAGTGTGGCCAGGGAACATGATATTGTTTTGATTCTGGAACCCTGTGTCCTGGGAACAAGACTGAGGTTTGCTTCTGGAACCCTGTGGCCTGGGAACATGACATCGGTAGGATTCTGGAACCCTGTGGCCTGGGAACATGACTGAGGTTTGTTTCTGGAAGCCTGTTCCCTGGGAACATGACTGAGGTTTGATTCTGCACACCTGGGTCCAGGGAACATGACTGAGGTTTAACTGTTGAAACCTGTGGCCTGCAAAGATTAGTGAGGTTTGATTCTGGAACCATGTGTCCTGGGAATATGACTGAGGTTTGATTCTGGAAACCTGTGGCCTGGGCAAATGACTGAGGTTTCATTGTGGAAACATGTGGCCTGGGATCATGACTGAGGCTTGATGGTGGAACACTCTGGCCTGGCAACATGACTGAGGATTGATTCTGGAACCCTGTGCCCTGGAAACAGGACTGTGGCCTGGTACTGGGAAACCATGGCCTGGGAACTTGACATTGGTTTGATTCTGGAACCCTGTGTCCTGGGAACATGACTGAGGTTTGATGGAGGAACCCTGTGGCCTGGGAACATGACTGAGGTTTGATGGTGGCACCCTGTGCCCTGGCAACATGACTGAGGCTTGATTCTGGAACCCTGTGACCTGAGAACTTGAATGTGGTTTGATCGCATAAACCTGTGGACTGGCAACATGACTGAGGTTTGATGGTGGAACCCTGTGCACTGGGAACATGACTGAGGCCTGATACTGTAACCCCGTGGCGTGGGAACATGCCATTAGTTTGATTCTGGAATCCTGTTTCCTGGGAACATGACTGAGGTTTGATGGTTGAACCCTGTGGCCTGGCAACATGATTCAGGTTTGATTGTGGAACCCTCAGGTTTGGGAACATGACTGAGGCTTGAAGGTGGAACCCTGTTGCCTGGCAAGATGACTTAGGTTTGATTGTGGAAAACCCTGGCCTGGGAACATGACTGAGGCTTGATGGTGGAACCGTGGCCTGGCAATAGGACTGAGGTTTGATTGTGGAACCCTCTGGCCTGGGAATATGACTGAGGTTTAATTGTGGAACCCTGTGGGCTGGGAACATGACTGGGATTTTATTTTTGAAACCTGTGTCCAGGGAACATGACTGAGGTTTTATTCTGGAACCCTGTTTCTTGGGAATATGACTGAGGTTTGATTCTGGAAACCATTGGCCTGGGAACATGACATCTGTTGGATTCTGGAACCCTGTGGCTTGGGAAGATGACTGAGGTTTGATTGTGGAGCCCTGTGGCCTAGGAACATGACATCGGTTTGATTCTGAAACCCTCTTGCCTGGGAACATGACAGAGATTTGTTTCTGGAAGCCTGTTCCCTGGGAACCTGACTGAGGTTTGATTCTGGACACCCGTGGCCTGGGAAAATGTCTGAGGATTGATTGTTGAAACCTGTGGCCTGCGAACATGACTGTGGTTTGATTCTGGATCCATGTGTCCTGGGAATATGTCTGAGGTTTGATTCTGGAAACCTGTGCCCTGGCAAAATGACTGAGGCTTGATTCTGGAACCCTATGGCCTGGGAACTTGCCTGAGGTTTGATGGCAGAAACCTGTGGACTGGCAACATGACTGAGGATTGAGTGCGGAACTCTGTGCACTGGAAACATGACTGTGGCCTGGTACTGGAAAACCATGGCCTGGGAATTTGTCTTTGGTTTGATTCTGGAACCCTGTTTCCTGGGAACATGACTGAGGTTTGATGGTTGAACCCTGTGGCCTGGCAACATGATTGAGGTTTGATTTTGGAACCCTCAGGTTTGGGAACATGACTGAGGCTTGATGGTGGAAGCCTGTGTCCTGGCAACATGACTGAGGTTTGATGGTGGAACCCTGTGGCCTGGCAAGATGACTTAGGTTTGATTGTGGAACACTCTGGCCTGGGAAAATGACTGAGGCTTGATGGTGGACCGTGGCCTGGCAATAGGACTAAGGTTTGATTGTGGAACCCTCTGGCCTGGGTGTATGACTGAGGTTTGATGGTGGTACCCTATGGTCTGGCAACATGAGTGAGGTTTGATTCTGCATCCCTGTGGCCTGGGAACAAGACTGAGGCGTGATTCTTGAAAACTGTGGCCTGGGAACATGACATCTGTTTAGATTGTGGAATACTGTGCCCTGGGATCCTGACTGAGCCTTGGTTCTGGAACCCTGTGGACTGGGAACATGACATCGGTTGGATACTGGAACCCTGTGGCTTGGAAACATGACTGAGGTTTGTTTCTGGAAGCCTGTTCCCTGGGAACGTGACTGAGGTTTGATTCTGTAACCCTATCGCCTGGGAACATGACTGAGGTTTGATTGTGGAGCCCTGTAGCCTGGGAACATGACATCGGTTGGATTCTGGAACCCTGTCGCCTGGGAACATGACAGAGATTTGTTTCTGGAAGCCTGTTCCCTGGGAACATGACTGAGGTTTCATTGTGGAATCATGTGGCCTGGGATCAAGACTGAGGTTTGATTGTGGAACCCTGTGGTCTGGAAACATGACATCGGTTGGATTCTGGAACCCTGTGGCCTGGGAACATGACAGAGATTTGTTTCTGGAAGCCTGTTCCCTGGGAACATGAGTGAGGTTTGATTCTGGAAGAGTGTGGCCAGTGAACATGATATCGTTTTGATTCTGGAACCCTGTGTCCTGGGAACAAGACTGAGGTTTGCTTCTGGAACCCTGTTGCCTGGGAACATGCCATCGGTTGGATTCTGGAACCCTGTGGCCTGGGAACATGACTGAGGTTTGTTTCTGGAAGCCTGTTCCCTGGGAACATGACTGAGGTTTGATTCTGCACACCTGTGTCCTGGGAACATGACTGAGGTTTAACTGTTGAAACCTGTGGCCTGCAAAGATGAGTGAGGTTTGATTCTGGAACCCTGTGGCCTGGGAACATGACTGAGGTTTGTTTTTGGAAGCCTGTTCCCTGGGAACATGACTGATGTTTGATTCTGGAACCATGTGTCCTGGGAATATGACTGAGGTTTGATTCTGGAAACCTGTGGCCTGGGAAAATGACTGAGGTTTCATTGGGGAAACATGTGGCCTGGGATCATGACTGAGGTTTGATGGCGGAACACACTGGCCTGGCAAAATGATTGAGGCTTGATTCTGGAACCCTGTGGCCTGGGAACTTGACTGAGGTTTGATTCTGGAAGACTGTGGCCAGGGAACATGATATCGGGTTGATTGTGGAAACCAGTGTCCTGGGAACAAGACTGAGGTTTGCTTCTGGAACGCAGTGGCCTGGGAACATGACAGAGGATTGTTTCTGGAAGCCTGTTCCCTGGGAACAACACTGAGGCGTGATTCGGGAAAACTGTGTCCTAGGAACATGACATCTGTTTAGATTGTGGAATACTGTGCCCTGGGATCCTGACTGAGTCTTGGTTCTGGAACGCTGTGGACTGGGAATATTACTGAGGATTTATTCCGGAACCCTGTAGGCTGGGAACATAACTGAGGATTGATTCTGGAGCCCTGTGGCCTGGGAACATGACATCGGTGTATTCTGGATACTTGTGTCCTGGGAACAGGAGAATGGTTTGATTCTTTCACCCTGTGGCCTGGGAACATGTCTGATGTTTGATGGTGGAAACCTGTGGCCTGGCAACATGACTGAGGTTTGATTCTGGAAGACTGTGGCCAGGGAACTTGATATCGGTTTGATTCTGGAACCCTGTGTCCTGGGAACAAGACTGAGGTTTGCTTCTTGAACCCTGTGGCCTGGGAACATGACATCGGTTGGATTCTGGAACCCTGTGGCCTGGGAACATGACTGAGGTTTGTTTCTGGAAGCCTGTTCCCTGGGAACATGACTGAGGTTTGATTCTGCACACCTGTGTCCTGGGAACATGACTGAGGTTTGATTGTTGAAACCTGTGGCCTGCCAACATGACTGAGGTTTGATTTTGGAACCATGTGTCCTGGGAATATGACTGAGGTTTGATTCTGGAAAACTGTGGCCTGGGAACATGACTGAGGTTTGTTTCTGGAAGCCTGTTCCCTGGGAACATGACTGAGGTTTGATTCTGCACACCTGTGTCCTGGGAACATGACTGAGGTTTGATTGTTGAAACCTGTGGCCTGCCAACATGACTGAGGTTTGATTTTGGAACCATGTGTCCTGGGAATATGACTGAGGTTTGATTCTGGAAACCATTGGCCTGGGAACATGACATCTGTTGGATTCTGGAACCCTGTGGCTTGGGAAGATGACTGAGGTTTGATTGTGGAGCCCTGTGGCCTAGGAACATGACATCGGTTTGATTCTGAAACCCTCTTGCCTGGGAACATGACAGAGATTTGTTTCTGGAAGCCTGTTCCCTGGGAACCTGACTGAGGTTTGATTCTGGACACCCGTGGCCTGGGAAAATGTCTGAGGATTGATTGTTGAAACCTGTGGCCTGCGAACATGACTGAGGTTTGATTCTGGATCCATGTGTCCTGGGAATATGTCTGAGGTTTGATTCTGGAAACCTGTGCCCTGGCAAAATGACTGAGGCTTGATTCTGGAACCCTATGGCCTGGGAACTTGCCTGAGGTTTGATGGCAGAAACCTGTGGACTGGCAACATGACTGAGGATTGAGTGCGGAACTCTGTGCACTGGAAACATGACTGTGGCCTGGTACTGGAAAACCATGGCCTGGGAATTTGTCTTTGGTTTGATTCTGGAACCCTGTTTCTTGGGAACATGACTGAGGTTTGATGGTTGAACCCTGTGGCCTGGCAACATGATTGAGGTTTGATTTTGGAACCCTCAGGTTTGGGAACATGACTGAGGCTTGATGGTGGAAGCCTGTGTCCTGGCAACATGACTGAGGTTTGATGGTGGAACCCTGTGGCCTGGCAAGATGACTTAGGTTTGATTGTGGAACACTCTGGCCTGGGAAAATGACTGAGGCTTGATGGTGGACCGTGGCCTGGCAATAGGACTAAGGTTTGATTGTGGAACCCTCTGGCCTGGGTGTATGACTGAGGTTTGATGGTGGTACCCTATGGTCTGGCAACATGAGTGAGGTTTGATTCTGCATCCCTGTGGCCTGGGAACAAGACTGAGGCGTGATTCTTGAAAACTGTGGCCTGGGAACATGACATCTGTTTAGATTGTGGAATACTGTGCCCTGGGATCCTGACTGAGCCTTGGTTCTGGAACCCTGTGGACTGGGAACATGACATCGGTTGGATACTGGAACCCTGTGGCTTGGAAACATGACTGAGGTTTGTTTCTGGAAGCCTGTTCCCTGGGAACGTGACTGAGGTTTGATTCTGTAACCCTATCGCCTGGGAACATGACTGAGGTTTGATTGTGGAGCCCTGTAGCCTGGGAACATGACATCGGTTGGATTCTGGAACCCTGTCGCCTGGGAACATGACAGAGATTTGTTTCTGGAAGCCTGTTCCCTGGGAACATGACAGGTTTCATTGTGGAATCATGTGGCCTGGGATCAAGACTGAGGTTTGATTGTGGAACCCTGTGGTCTGGAAACATGACATCGGTTGGATTCTGGAACCCTGTGGCCTGGGAACATGACAGAGATTTGTTTCTGGAAGCCTGTTCCCTGGGAACATGAGTGAGGTTTGATTCTGGAAGAGTGTGGCCAGTGAACATGATATCGTTTTGATTCTGGAACCCTGTGTCCTGGGAACAAGACTGAGGTTTGCTTCTGGAACCCTGTTGCCTGGGAACATGCCATCGGTTGGATTCTGGAACCCTGTGGCCTGGGAACATGACTGAGGTTTGTTTCTGGAAGCCTGTTCCCTGGGAACATGACTGAGGTTTGATTCTGCACACCTGTGTCCTGGGAACATGACTGAGGTTTAACTGTTGAAACCTGTGGCCTGCAAAGATGAGTGAGGTTTGATTCTGGAACCCTGTGGCCTGGGAACATGACTGAGGTTTGTTTTTGGAAGCCTGTTCCCTGGGAACATGACTGATGTTTGATTCTGGAACCATGTGTCCTGGGAATATGACTGAGGTTTGATTCTGGAAACCTGTGGCCTGGGAAAATGACTGAGGTTTCATTGGGGAAACATGTGGCCTGGGATCATGACTGAGGTTTGATGGCGGAACACACTGGCCTGGCAAAATGATTGAGGCTTGATTCTGGAACCCTGTGGCCTGGGAACTTGACTGAGGTTTGATTCTGGAAGACTGTGGCCAGGGAACATGATATCGGGTTGATTGTGGAAACCAGTGTCCTGGGAACAAGACTGAGGTTTGCTTCTGGAACGCAGTGGCCTGGGAACATGACAGAGGATTGTTTCTGGAAGCCTGTTCCCTGGGAACAACACTGAGGCGTGATTCGGGAAAACTGTGTCCTAGGAACATGACATCTGTTTAGATTGTGGAATACTGTGCCCTGGGATCCTGACTGAGTCTTGGTTCTGGAACGCTGTGGACTGGGAATATTACTGAGGATTTATTCCGGAACCCTGTAGGCTGGGAACATAACTGAGGATTGATTCTGGAGCCCTGTGGCCTGGGAACATGACATCGGTGTATTCTGGATACTTGTGTCCTGGGAACAGGAGAATGGTTTGATTCTTTCACCCTGTGGCCTGGGAACATGTCTGATGTTTGATGGTGGAAACCTGTGGCCTGGCAACATGACTGAGGTTTGATTCTGGAAGACTGTGGCCAGGGAACTTGATATCGGTTTGATTCTGGAACCCTGTGTCCTGGGAACAAGACTGAGGTTTGCTTCTTGAACCCTGTGGCCTGGGAAAATGACATCGGTTGGATTCTGGAACCCTGTGGCCTGGGAACATGACTGAGGTTTGTTTCTGGAAGCCTGTTCCCTGGGAACATGACTGAGGTTTGATTCTGCACACCTGTGTCCTGGGAACATGACTGAGGTTTGATTGTTGAAACCTGTGGCCTGCCAACATGACTGAGGTTTGATTTTGGAACCATGTGTCCTGGGAATATGACTGAGGTTTGATTCTGGAAAACTGTGGCCTGGGAAAATGACTGAGGTTTGTTTCTGGAAGCCTGTTCCCCGGAAACATGACTGAGGTTTGATTCTGCACACCTGTGTCCTGGGAACATGACTGAGGTTTGATTGTTGAAACCTGTGGCCTGCCAACATGACTGAGGTTTGATTTTGGAACCATGTGTCCTGGGAATATGACTGAGGTTTGATTCTGGAAACCATTGGCCTGGGAACATGACATCTGTTGGATTCTGGAACCCTGTGGCTTGGGAAGATGACTGAGGTTTGATTGTGGAGCCCTGTGGCCTAGGAACATGACATCGGTTTGATTCTGAAACCCTCTTGCCTGGGAACATGACAGAGATTTGTTTCTGGAAGCCTGTTCCCTGGGAACCTGACTGAGGTTTGATTCTGGACACCCGTGGCCTGGGAAAATGTCTGAGGATTGATTGTTGAAACCTGTGGCCTGCGAACATGACTGTGGTTTGATTCTGGATCCATGTGTCCTGGGAATATGTCTGAGGTTTGATTCTGGAAACCTGTGCCCTGGCAAAATGACTGAGGCTTGATTCTGGAACCCTATGGCCTGGGAACTTGCCTGAGGTTTGATGGCAGAAACCTGTGGACTGGCAACATGACTGAGGATTGAGTGCGGAACTCTGTGCACTGGAAACATGACTGTGGCCTGGTACTGGAAAACCATGGCCTGGGAATTTGTCTTTGGTTTGATTCTGGAACCCTGTTTCCTGGGAACATGACTGAGGTTTGATGGTTGAACCCTGTGGCCTGGCAACATGATTGAGGTTTGATTTTGGAACCCTCAGGTTTGGGAACATGACTGAGGCTTGATGGTGGAAGCCTGTGTCCTGGCAACATGACTGAGGTTTGATGGTGGAACCCTGTGGCCTGGCAAGATGACTTAGGTTTGATTGTGGAACACTCTGGCCTGGGAAAATGACTGAGGCTTGATGGTGGACCGTGGCCTGGCAATAGGACTAAGGTTTGATTGTGGAACCCTCTGGCCTGGGTGTATGACTGAGGTTTGATGGTGGTACCCTATGGTCTGGCAACATGAGTGAGGTTTGATTCTGCATCCCTGTGGCCTGGGAACAAGACTGAGGCGTGATTCTTGAAAACTGTGGCCTGGGAACATGACATCTGTTTAGATTGTGGAATACTGTGCCCTGGGATCCTGACTGAGCCTTGGTTCTGGAACCCTGTGGACTGGGAACATGACATCGGTTGGATACTGGAACCCTGTGGCTTGGAAACATGACTGAGGTTTGTTTCTG
Source organism: Balaenoptera physalus (assembly GCF_965194825.1). Classification (NCBI taxonomy): domain Eukaryota; kingdom Metazoa; phylum Chordata; class Mammalia; order Artiodactyla; family Balaenopteridae; genus Balaenoptera; species Balaenoptera physalus. Next base: position 365,865 of record NW_028126513.1, on the reverse strand, counting down.
GAAGCCTGTTCCCTGGGAACGTGACTGAGGTTTGATTCTGTAACCCTATCGCCTGGGAACATGACTGAGGTTTGATTGTGGAGCCCTGTAGCCTGGGAACATGACATCGGTTGGATTCTGGAACCCTGTGGCCTGGGAACATGACAGAGATTTGTTTCTGGAAGCCTGTTCCCTGGGAACATGAGTGAGGTTTGATTCTGGAAGAGTGTGGCCAGTGAACATGATATCGTTTTGATTCTGGAACCCTGTGTCCTGGGAACAAGACTGAGGTTGGCTTCTGGAACCCTGTGGCCTGGGAACATGCCATCGGTTGGATTCTGGAACCCTGTGGCCTGGGAACATGACTGAGGTTTGTTTCTGGAAGCCTGTTCCCTGGGAACATGACTGAGGTTTGATTCTGCACACCTGTGTCCTGGGAACATGACTGAGGTTTAACTGTTGAAACCTGTGGCCTGCAAAGATGAGTGAGGTTTGATTCTGGAACCCTGTGGCCTGGGAACATGACTGAGGTTTGTTTTTGGAAGCCTGTTCCCTGGGAACATGACTGATGTTTGATTCTGGAACCATGTGTCCTGGGAATATGACTGAGGTTTGATTCTGGAAACCTGTGGCCTGGGAAAATGACTGAGGTTTCATTGGGGAAACATGTGGCCTGGGATCATGACTGAGGTTTGATGGCGGAACACACTGGCCTGGCAAAATGATTGAGGCTTGATTCTGGAACCCTGTGGCCTGGGAACTTGACTGAGGTTTGATTCTGGAAGACTGTGGCCAGGGAAGATGATATCGGGTTGATTGTGGAAACCAGTGTCCTGGGAACAAGACTGAGGTTTGCTTCTGGAACGCAGTGGCCTGGGAACATGACAGAGGATTGTTTCTGGAAGCCTGTTCCCTGGGAACAACACTGAGGCGTGATTCGGGAAAACTGTGTCCTAGGAACATGACATCTGTTTAGATTGTGGAATACTGTGCCCTGGGATCCTGACTGAGTCTTGGTTCTGGAACGCTGTGGACTGGGAATATTACTGAGGATTTATTCCGGAACGCTGTAGGCTGGGAACATAACTGAGGATTGATTCTGGAGCCCTGTGGCCTGGGAACATGACATCGGTGTATTCTGGATACTTGTGTCCTGGGAACAGGAGAATGGTTTGATTCTTTCACCCTGTGGCCTGGGAACATGTCTGATGTTTGATGGTGGAAACCTGTGGCCTGGCAACATGACTGAGGTTTGATTCTGGAAGACTGTGGCCAGGGAACTTGATATCGGTTTGATTCTGGAACCCTGTGTCCTGGGAACAAGACTGAGGTTTGCTTCTTGAACCCTGTGGCCTGGGAACATGACTGAGGTTTGTTTCTGGAAGCCTGTTCCCTGGGAACATGACTGAGGTTTGATTCTGCACACCTGTGTCCTGGGAACATGACTGAGGTTTGATTGTTGAAACCTGTGGCCTGCCAACATGACTGAGGTTTGATTTTGGAACCATGTGTCCTGGGAATATGACTGAGGTTTGATTCTGGAAAACTGTGGCCTGGGAAAATGACTGAGGTTTCATTGTGGAAACATGTGGCCTGGGATCATGACTGAAGTTTGATGGCAGAACACTCTGGCCTGGCAAAATGACGTAGGTTTGATTCTGTAAACCTATAGCCTGGGATCAAGACTGAGGTTTGTTTCTGGAAGCCTGTTCCCTGGGAATATGACATCGGTTGGATTCTGGAACCCTGTGGCCTGGGAACATGACAGAGATTTGTTTCTGGAAGCCTGTTCCCTGGGAACATGAGTGAGGTTTGATTCTGGAACCCTGTAGCCTGGGAATATAACCGAGGATTGATTCTAGAACCCTGTGTCCTGGGAACGTGACAATGGTGGATGCTGGAACCCTGTGGCCTGGGAACATGAGCATGGTTTGATTCTGGAAACCTGTTGCCTGGGAACATGTCTGAGGTTTGATGGTGGAAACCTGTGGTCTGGCAACATGACTGAGGTTTGATTCTGGAAGAGTGTGGCCAGGGAACATGATATTGTTTTGATTCTGGAACCCTGTGTCCTGGGAACAAGACTGAGGTTTGCTTCTGGAACCCTGTGGCCTGGGAACATGACATCGGTAGGATTCTGGAACCCTGTGGCCTGGGAACATGACTGAGGTTTGTTTCTGGAAGCCTGTTCCCTGGGAACATGACTGAGGTTTGATTCTGCACACCTGGGTCCAGGGAACATGACTGAGGTTTAACTGTTGAAACCTGTGGCCTGCAAAGATTAGTGAGGTTTGATTCTGGAACCATGTGTCCTGGGAATATGACTGAGGTTTGATTCTGGAAACCTGTGGCCTGGGCAAATGACTGAGGTTTCATTGTGGAAACATGTGGCCTGGGATCATGACTGAGGCTTGATGGTGGAACACTCTGGCCTGGCAACATGACTGAGGATTGATTCTGGAACCCTGTGCCCTGGAAACAGGACTGTGGCCTGGTACTGGGAAACCATGGCCTGGGAACTTGACATTGGTTTGATTCTGGAACCCTGTGTCCTGGGAACATGACTGAGGTTTGATGGAGGAACCCTGTGGCCTGGGAACATGACTGAGGTTTGATGGTGGCACCCTGTGCCCTGGCAACATGACTGAGGCTTGATTCTGGAACCCTGTGACCTGAGAACTTGAATGTGGTTTGATCGCATAAACCTGTGGACTGGCAACATGACTGAGGTTTGATGGTGGAACCCTGTGCACTGGGAACATGACTGAGGCCTGATACTGTAACCCCGTGGCGTGGGAACATGCCATTAGTTTGATTCTGGAATCCTGTTTCCTGGGAACATGACTGAGGTTTGATGGTTGAACCCTGTGGCCTGGCAACATGATTCAGGTTTGATTGTGGAACCCTCAGGTTTGGGAACATGACTGAGGCTTGAAGGTGGAACCCTGTTGCCTGGCAAGATGACTTAGGTTTGATTGTGGAAAACCCTGGCCTGGGAACATGACTGAGGCTTGATGGTGGAACCGTGGCCTGGCAATAGGACTGAGGTTTGATTGTGGAACCCTCTGGCCTGGGAATATGACTGAGGTTTAATTGTGGAACCCTGTGGGCTGGGAACATGACTGGGATTTTATTTTTGAAACCTGTGTCCAGGGAACATGACTGAGGTTTTATTCTGGAACCCTGTTTCTTGGGAATATGACTGAGGTTTGATTCTGGAAACCATTGGCCTGGGAACATGACATCTGTTGGATTCTGGAACCCTGTGGCTTGGGAAGATGACTGAGGTTTGATTGTGGAGCCCTGTGGCCTAGGAACATGACATCGGTTTGATTCTGAAACCCTCTTGCCTGGGAACATGACAGAGATTTGTTTCTGGAAGCCTGTTCCCTGGGAACCTGACTGAGGTTTGATTCTGGACACCCGTGGCCTGGGAAAATGTCTGAGGATTGATTGTTGAAACCTGTGGCCTGCGAACATGACTGTGGTTTGATTCTGGATCCATGTGTCCTGGGAATATGTCTGAGGTTTGATTCTGGAAACCTGTGCCCTGGCAAAATGACTGAGGCTTGATTCTGGAACCCTATGGCCTGGGAACTTGCCTGAGGTTTGATGGCAGAAACCTGTGGACTGGCAACATGACTGAGGATTGAGTGCGGAACTCTGTGCACTGGAAACATGACTGTGGCCTGGTACTGGAAAACCATGGCCTGGGAATTTGTCTTTGGTTTGATTCTGGAACCCTGTTTCCTGGGAACATGACTGAGGTTTGATGGTTGAACCCTGTGGCCTGGCAACATGATTGAGGTTTGATTTTGGAACCCTCAGGTTTGGGAACATGACTGAGGCTTGATGGTGGAAGCCTGTGTCCTGGCAACATGACTGAGGTTTGATGGTGGAACCCTGTGGCCTGGCAAGATGACTTAGGTTTGATTGTGGAACACTCTGGCCTGGGAAAATGACTGAGGCTTGATGGTGGACCGTGGCCTGGCAATAGGACTAAGGTTTGATTGTGGAACCCTCTGGCCTGGGTGTATGACTGAGGTTTGATGGTGGTACCCTATGGTCTGGCAACATGAGTGAGGTTTGATTCTGCATCCCTGTGGCCTGGGAACAAGACTGAGGCGTGATTCTTGAAAACTGTGGCCTGGGAACATGACATCTGTTTAGATTGTGGAATACTGTGCCCCGGGATCCTGACTGAGCCTTGGTTCTGGAACCCTGTGGACTGGGAACATGACATCAGTTGGATACTGGAACCCTGTGGCTTGGAAACATGACTGAGGTTTGTTTCTGGAAGCCTGTTCCCTGGGAACGTGACTGAGGTTTGATTCTGTAACCCTATCGCCTGGGAACATGACTGAGGTTTGATTGTGGAGCCCTGTAGCCTGGGAACATGACATCGGTTGGATTCTGGAACCCTGTCGCCTGGGAACATGACAGAGATTTGTTTCTGGAAGCCTGTTCCCTGGGAACATGACAGGTTTCATTGTGGAATCATGTGGCCTGGGATCAAGACTGAGGTTTGATTGTGGAACCCTGTGGTCTGGAAACATGACATCGGTTGGATTCTGGAACCCTGTGGCCTGGGAACATGACAGAGATTTGTTTCTGGAAGCCTGTTCCCTGGGAACATGAGTGAGGTTTGATTCTGGAAGAGTGTGGCCAGTGAACATGATATCGTTTTGATTCTGGAACCCTGTGTCCTGGGAACAAGACTGAGGTTGGCTTCTGGAACCCTGTTGCCTGGGAACATGCCATCGGTTGGATTCTGGAACCCTGTGGCCTGGGAACATGACTGAGGTTTGTTTCTGGAAGCCTGTTCCCTGGGAACATGACTGAGGTTTGATTCTGCACACCTGTGTCCTGGGAACATGACTGAGGTTTAACTGTTGAAACCTGTGGCCTGCAAAGATGAGTGAGGTTTGATTCTGGAACCCTGTGGCCTGGGAATATGACTGAGGTTTGATTCTGGAAACCTGTGGCCTGGGCAAATGACTGAGGTTTCATTGTGGAAACATGTGGCCTGGGATCATGACTGAGGCTTGATGGTGGAACACTGTGGCCTGGCAACATGACTGAGGATTGATTCTGGAACCCTGTGCCCTGGAAACAGGACTGTGGCCTGGTACTGGGAAACCATGGCCTGGGAACTTGACATTGGTTTGATTCTGGAACCCTGTGTCCTGGGAACATGACTGAGGTTTGATGGAGGAACCCTGTGGCCTGGGAACATGACTGAGGTTTGATGGTGGCACCCTGTGCCCTGGCAACATGACTGAGGCTTGATTCTGGAACCCTGTGACCTGAGAACTTGAATGTGGTTTGATCGCATAAACCTGTGGACTGGCAACATGACTGAGGTTTGATGGTGGAACCCTGTGCACTGGGAACATGACTGAGGCCTGATACTGTAACCCCGTGGCGTGGGAACATGCCATTAGTTTGATTCTGGAATCCTGTTTCCTGGGAACATGACTGAGGTTTGATGGTTGAACCCTGTGGCCTGGCAACATGAATCAGGTTTGATTGTGGAACCCTCAGGTTTGGGAACATGACTGAGGCTTGAAGGTGGAACCCTGTTGCCTGGCAAGATGACTTAGGTTTGATTGTGGAAAACCCTGGCCTGGGAACATGACTGAGGCTTGATGGTGGAACCGTGGCCTGGCAATAGGACTGAGGTTTGATTGTGGAACCCTCTGGCCTGGGAATATGACTGAGGTTTAATTGTGGAACCCTGTGGGCTGGGAACATGACTGGGATTTTATTTTTGAAACCTGTGTCCAGGGAACATGACTGAGGTTTTATTCTGGAACCCTGTTTCTTGGGAATATGACTGAGGTTTGATTCTGGAAACCATTGGCCTGGGAACATGACATCTGTTGGATTCTGGAACCCTGTGGCTTGGGAAGATGACTGAGGTTTGATTGTGGAGCCCTGTGGCCTAGGAACATGACATCGGTTTGATTCTGAAACCCTCTTGCCTGGGAACATGACAGAGATTTGTTTCTGGAAGCCTGTTCCCTGGGAACCTGACTGAGGTTTGATTCTGGACACCCGTGGCCTGGGAAAATGTCTGAGGATTGATTGTTGAAACCTGTGGCCTGCGAACATGACTGTGGTTTGATTCTGGATCCATGTGTCCTGGGAATATGTCTGAGGTTTGATTCTGGAAACCTGTGCCCTGGCAAAATGACTGAGGCTTGATTCTGGAACCCTATGGCCTGGGAACTTGCCTGAGGTTTGATGGCAGAAACCTGTGGACTGGCAACATGACTGAGGATTGAGTGCGGAACTCTGTGCACTGGAAACATGACTGTGGCCTGGTACTGGAAAACCATGGCCTGGGAATTTGTCTTTGGTTTGATTCTGGAACCCTGTTTCCTGGGAACATGACTGAGGTTTGATGGTTGAACCCTGTGGCCTGGCGACATGATTGAGGTTTGATTTTGGAACCCTCAGGTTTGGGAACATGACTGAGGCTTGATGGTGGAAGCCTGTGTCCTGGCAACATGACTGAGGTTTGATGGTGGAACCCTGTGGCCTGGCAAGATGACTTAGGTTTGATTGTGGAACACTCTGGCCTGGGAAAATGACTGAGGCTTGATGGTGGACCGTGGCCTGGCAATAGGACTAAGGTTTGATTGTGGAACCCTCTGGCCTGGGTGTATGACTGAGGTTTGATGGTGGTACCCTATGGTCTGGCAACATGAGTGAGGTTTGATTCTGCATCCCTGTGGCCTGGGAACAAGACTGAGGCGTGATTCTTGAAAACTGTGGCCTGGGAACATGACATCTGTTTAGATTGTGGAATACTGTGCCCCGGGATCCTGACTGAGCCTTGGTTCTGGAACCCTGTGGACTGGGAACATGACATCAGTTGGATACTGGAACCCTGTGGCTTGGAAACATGACTGAGGTTTGTTTCTGGAAGCCTGTTCCCTGGGAACGTGACTGAGGTTTGATTCTGTAACCCTATCGCCTGGGAACATGACTGAGGTTTGATTGTGGAGCCCTGTAGCCTGGGAACATGACATCGGTTGGATTCTGGAACCCTGTCGCCTGGGAACATGACAGAGATTTGTTTCTGGAAGCCTGTTCCCTGGGAACATGACAGGTTTCATTGTGGAATCATGTGGCCTGGGATCAAGACTGAGGTTTGATTGTGGAACCCTGTGGTCTGGAAACATGACATCGGTTGGATTCTGGAACCCTGTGGCCTGGGAACATGACAGAGATTTGTTTCTGGAAGCCTGTTCCCTGGGAACATGAGTGAGGTTTGATTCTGGAAGAGTGTGGCCAGTGAACATGATATCGTTTTGATTCTGGAACCCTGTGTCCTGGGAACAAGACTGAGGTTGGCTTCTGGAACCCTGTTGCCTGGGAACATGCCATCGGTTGGATTCTGGAACCCTGTGGCCTGGGAACATGACTGAGGTTTGTTTCTGGAAGCCTGTTCCCTGGGAACATGACTGAGGTTTGATTCTGCACACCTGTGTCCTGGGAACATGACTGAGGTTTAACTGTTGAAACCTGTGGCCTGCAAAGATGAGTGAGGTTTGATTCTGGAACCCTGTGGCCTGGGAACATGACTGAGGTTTGTTTTTGGAAGCCTGTTCCCTGGGAACATGACTGATGTTTGATTCTGGAACCATGTGTCCTGGGAATATGACTGAGGTTTGATTCTGGAAACCTGTGGCCTGGGAAAATGACTGAGGTTTCATTGGGGAAACATGTGGCCTGGGATCATGACTGAGGTTTGATGGCGGAACACACTGGCCTGGCAAAATGATTGAGGCTTGATTCTGGAACCCTGTGGCCTGGGAACTTGACTGAGGTTTGATTCTGGAAGACTGTGGCCAGGGAACATGATATCGGGTTGATTGTGGAAACCAGTGTCCTGGGAACAAGACTGAGGTTTGCTTCTGGAACGCAGTGGCCTGGGAACATGACAGAGGATTGTTTCTGGAAGCCTGTTCCCTGGGAACAACACTGAGGCGTGATTCGGGAAAACTGTGTCCTAGGAACATGACATCTGTTTAGATTGTGGAATACTGTGCCCTGGGATCCTGACTGAGTCTTGGTTCTGGAACGCTGTGGACTGGGAATATTACTGAGGATTTATTCCGGAACGCTGTAGCCTGGGAACATAACTGAGGATTGATTCTGGAGCCCTGTGGCCTGGGAATATGACATCGGTGTATTCTGGATACTTGTGTCCTGGGAACAGGAGAATGGTTTGATTCTTTCACCCTGTGGCCTGGGAACATGTCTGATGTTTGATGGTGGAAACCTGTGGCCTGGCAACATGACTGAGGTTTGATTCTGGAAGACTGTGGCCAGGGAACTTGATATCGGTTTGATTCTGGAACCCTGTGTCCTGGGAACAAGACTGAGGTTTGCTTCTTGAACCCTGTGGCCTGGGAACATGACATCGGTTGGATTCTGGAACCCTGTGGCCTGGGAACATGACTGAGGTTTGTTTCTGGAAGCCTGTTCCCTGGGAACATGACTGAGGTTTGATTCTGCACACCTGTGTCCTGGGAACATGACTGAGGTTTGATTGTTGAAACCTGTGGCCTGCCAACATGACTGAGGTTTGATTTTGGAACCATGTGTCCTGGGAATATGACTGAGGTTTGATTCTGGAAAACTGTGGCCTGGGAAAATGACTGAGGTTTCATTGTGGAAACATGTGGCCTGGGATCATGACTGAAGTTTGATGGCAGAACACTCTGGCCTGGCAAAATGACGTAGGTTTGATTCTGTAAACCTATAGCCTGGGATCAAGACTGAGGTTTGTTTCTGGAAGCCTGTTCCCTGGGAATATGACATCGGTTGGATTCTGGAACCCTGTGGCCTGGGAACATGACAGAGATTTGTTTCTGGAAGCCTGTTCCCTGGGAACATGAGTGAGGTTTGATTCTGGAACCCTGTAGCCTGGGAATATAACCGAGGATTGATTCTGGAACCCTGTGTCCTGGGAACGTGACAATGGTGGATGCTGGAACCCTGTGGCCTGGGAACATGAGCATGGTTTGATTCTGGAAACCTGTTGCCTGGGAACATGTCTGAGGTTTGATGGTGGAAACCTGTGGTCTGGCAACATGACTGAGGTTTGATTCTGGAAGAGTGTGGCCAGGGAACATGATATCGTTTTGATTCTGGAACCCTGTGTCCTGGGAACAAGACTGAGGTTTGCTTCTGGAACCCTGTGGCCTGGGAACATGACATCGGTTGGATTCTGGAACCCTGTGGCCTGGGAACATGACTGAGGTTTGTTTCTGGAAGCCTGTTCCCTGGGAACATGACTGAGGTTTGATTCTGCACACCTGGGTCCAGGGAACATGACTGAGGTTTAACTGTTGAAACCTGTGGCCTGCAAAGATTAGTGAGGTTTGATTCTGGAACCATGTGTCCTGGGAATATGACTGAGGTTTGATTCTGGAAACCTGTGGCCTGGGCAAATGACTGAGGTTTCATTGTGGAAACATGTGGCCTGGGATCATGACTGAGGCTTGATGGTGGAACACTGTGGCCTGGCAACATGACTGAGGATTGATTCTGGAACCCTGTGCCCTGGAAACAGGACTGTGGCCTGGTACTGGGAAACCATGGCCTGGGAACTTGACATTGGTTTGATTCTGGAACCCTGTGTCCTGGGAACATGATTGAGGTTTGATGGAGGAACCCTGTGGCCTGGGAACATGACTGAGGTTTGATGGTGGCACCCTGTGCCCTGGCAACATGACTGAGGCTTGATTCTGGAACCCTGTGACCTGAGAACTTGAATGTGGTTTGATCGCATAAACCTGTGGACTGGCAACATGACTGAGGTTTGATGGTGGAACCCTGTGCACTGGGAACATGACTGAGGCCTGATACTGTAACCCCGTGGCGTGGGAACATGCCATTAGTTTGATTCTGGAATCCTGTTTCCTGGGAACATGACTGAGGTTTGATGGTTGAACCCTGTGGCCTGGCAACATGATTCAGGTTTGATTGTGGAACCCTCAGGTTTGGGAACATGACTGAGGCTTGAAGGTGGAACCCTGTTGCCTGGCAAGATGACTTAGGTTTGATTGTGGAAAACCCTGGCCTGGGAACATGACTGAGGCTTGATGGTGGAACCGTGGCCTGGCAATAGGACTGAGGTTTGATTGTGGAACCCTCTGGCCTGGGAATATGACTGAGGTTTAATTGTGGAACCCTGTGGGCTGGGAACATGACTGGGATTTTATTTTTGAAACCTGTGTCCAGGGAACATGACTGAGGTTTTATTCTGGAACCCTGTTTCTTGGGAATATGACTGAGGTTTGATTCTGGAAACCATTGGCCTGGGAACATGACATCTGTTGGATTCTGGAACCCTGTGGCTTGGGAAGATGACTGAGGTTTGATTGTGGAGCCCTGTGGCCTAGGAACATGACATCGGTTTGATTCTGAAACCCTCTTGCCTGGGAACATGACAGAGATTTGTTTCTGGAAGCCTGTTCCCTGGGAACCTGACTGAGGTTTGATTCTGGACACCCGTGGCCTGGGAAAATGTCTGAGGATTGATTGTTGAAACCTGTGGCCTGCGAACATGACTGTGGTTTGATTCTGGATCCATGTGTCCTGGGAATATGTCTGAGGTTTGATTCTGGAAACCTGTGCCCTGGCAAAATGACTGAGGCTTGATTCTGGAACCCTATGGCCTGGGAACTTGCCTGAGGTTTGATGGCAGAAACCTGTGGACTGGCAACATGACTGAGGATTGAGTGCGGAACTCTGTGCACTGGAAACATGACTGTGGCCTGGTACTGGAAAACCATGGCCTGGGAATTTGTCTTTGGTTTGATTCTGGAACCCTGTTTCCTGGGAACATGACTGAGGTTTGATGGTTGAACCCTGTGGCCTGGCAACATGATTGAGGTTTGATTTTGGAACCCTCAGGTTTGGGAACATGACTGAGGCTTGATGGTGGAAGCCTGTGTCCTGGCAACATGACTGAGGTTTGATGGTGGAACCCTGTGGCCTGGCAAGATGACTTAGGTTTGATTGTGGAACACTCTGGCCTGGGAAAATGACTGAGGCTTGATGGTGGACCGTGGCCTGGCAATAGGACTAAGGTTTGATTGTGGAACCCTCTGGCCTGGGTGTATGACTGAGGTTTGATGGTGGTACCCTATGGTCTGGCAACATGAGTGAGGTTTGATTCTGCATCCCTGTGGCCTGGGAACAAGACTGAGGCGTGATTCTTGAAAACTGTGGCCTGGGAACATGACATCTGTTTAGATTGTGGAATACTGTGCCCCGGGATCCTGACTGAGCCTTGGTTCTGGAACCCTGTGGACTGGGAACATGACATCAGTTGGATACTGGAACCCTGTGGCTTGGAAACATGACTGAGGTTTGTTTCTGGAAGCCTGTTCCCTGGGAACGTGACTGAGGTTTGATTCTGTAACCCTATCGCCTGGGAACATGACTGAGGTTTGATTGTGGAGCCCTGTAGCCTGGGAACATGACATCGGTTGGATTCTGGAACCCTGTCGCCTGGGAACATGACAGAGATTTGTTTCTGGAAGCCTGTTCCCTGGGAACATGACAGGTTTCATTGTGGAATCATGTGGCCTGGGATCAAGACTGAGGTTTGATTGTGGAACCCTGTGGTCTGGAAACATGACATCGGTTGGATTCTGGAACCCTGTGGCCTGGGAACATGACAGAGATTTGTTTCTGGAAGCCTGTTCCCTGGGAACATGAGTGAGGTTTGATTCTGGAAGAGTGTGGCCAGTGAACATGATATCGTTTTGATTCTGGAACCCTGTGTCCTGGGAACAAGACTGAGGTTGGCTTCTGGAACCCTGTTGCCTGGGAACATGCCATCGGTTGGATTCTGGAACCCTGTGGCCTGGGAACATGACTGAGGTTTGTTTCTGGAAGCCTGTTCCCTGGGAACATGACTGAGGTTTGATTCTGCACACCTGTGTCCTGGGAACATGACTGAGGTTTAACTGTTGAAACCTGTGGCCTGCAAAGATGAGTGAGGTTTGATTCTGGAACCCTGTGGCCTGGGAACATGACTGAGGTTTGTTTTTGGAAGCCTGTTCCCTGGGAACATGACTGATGTTTGATTCTGGAACCATGTGTCCTGGGAATATGACTGAGGTTTGATTCTGGAAACCTGTGGCCTGGGAAAATGACTGAGGTTTCATTGGGGAAACATGTGGCCTGGGATCATGACTGAGGTTTGATGGCGGAACACACTGGCCTGGCAAAATGATTGAGGCTTGATTCTGGAACCCTGTGGCCTGGGAACTTGACTGAGGTTTGATTCTGGAAGACTGTGGCCAGGGAACATGATATCGGGTTGATTGTGGAAACCAGTGTCCTGGGAACAAGACTGAGGTTTGCTTCTGGAACGCAGTGGCCTGGGAACATGACAGAGGATTGTTTCTGGAAGCCTGTTCCCTGGGAACAACACTGAGGCGTGATTCGGGAAAACTGTGTCCTAGGAACATGACATCTGTTTAGATTGTGGAATACTGTGCCCTGGGATCCTGACTGAGTCTTGGTTCTGGAACGCTGTGGACTGGGAATATTACTGAGGATTTATTCCGGAACGCTGTAGCCTGGGAACATAACTGAGGATTGATTCTGGAGCCCTGTGGCCTGGGAATATGACATCGGTGTATTCTGGATACTTGTGTCCTGGGAACAGGAGAATGGTTTGATTCTTTCACCCTGTGGCCTGGGAACATGTCTGATGTTTGATGGTGGAAACCTGTGGCCTGGCAACATGACTGAGGTTTGATTCTGGAAGACTGTGGCCAGGGAACTTGATATCGGTTTGATTCTGGAACCCTGTGTCCTGGGAACAAGACTGAGGTTTGCTTCTTGAACCCTGTGGCCTGGGAACATGACATCGGTTGGATTCTGGAACCCTGTGGCCTGGGAACATGACTGAGGTTTGTTTCTGGAAGCCTGTTCCCTGGGAACATGACTGAGGTTTGATTCTGCACACCTGTGTCCTGGGAACATGACTGAGGTTTGATTGTTGAAACCTGTGGCCTGCCAACATGACTGAGGTTTGATTTTGGAACCATGTGTCCTGGGAATATGACTGAGGTTTGATTCTGGAAAACTGTGGCCTGGGAAAATGACTGAGGTTTCATTGTGGAAACATGTGGCCTGGGATCATGACTGAAGTTTGATGGCAGAACACTCTGGCCTGGCAAAATGACGTAGGTTTGATTCTGTAAACCTATAGCCTGGGATCAAGACTGAGGTTTGTTTCTGGAAGCCTGTTCCCTGGGAATATGACATCGGTTGGATTCTGGAACCCTGTGGCCTGGGAACATGACAGAGATTTGTTTCTGGAAGCCTGTTCCCTGGGAACATGAGTGAGGTTTGATTCTGGAACCCTGTAGCCTGGGAATATAACCGAGGATTGATTCTGGAACCCTGTGTCCTGGGAACGTGACAATGGTGGATGCTGGAACCCTGTGGCCTGGGAACATGAGCATGGTTTGATTCTGGAAACCTGTTGCCTGGGAACATGTCTGAGGTTTGATGGTGGAAACCTGTGGTCTGGCAACATGACTGAGGTTTGATTCTGGAAGAGTGTGGCCAGGGAACATGATATCGTTTTGATTCTGGAACCCTGTGTCCTGGGAACAAGACTGAGGTTTGCTTCTGGAACCCTGTGGCCTGGGAACATGACATCGGTTGGATTCTGCAACCCTGTGGCCTGGGAACATGACTGAGGTTTGTTTCTGGAAGCCTGTTCCCTGGGAACATGACTGAGGTTTGATTCTGCACACCTGGGTCCAGGGAACATGACTGAGGTTTAACTGTTGAAACCTGTGGCCTGCAAAGATTAGTGAGGTTTGATTCTGGAACCATGTGTCCTGGGAATATGACTGAGGTTTGATTCTGGAAACCTGTGGCCTGGGCAAATGACTGAGGTTTCATTGTGGAAACATGTGGCCTGGGATCATGACTGAGGCTTGATGGTGGAACACTGTGGCCTGGCAACATGACTGAGGATTGATTCTGGAACCCTGTGCCCTGGAAACAGGACTGTGGCCTGGTACTGGGAAACCATGGCCTGGGAACTTGACATTGGTTTGATTCTGGAACCCTGTGTCCTGGGAACATGATTGAGGTTTGATGGAGGAACCCTGTGGCCTGGGAACATGACTGAGGTTTGATGGTGGCACCCTGTGCCCTGGCAACATGACTGAGGCTTGATTCTGGAACCCTGTGACCTGAGAACTTGAATGTGGTTTGATCGCATAAACCTGTGGACTGGCAACATGACTGAGGTTTGATGGTGGAACCCTGTGCACTGGGAACATGACTGAGGCCTGATACTGTAACCCCGTGGCGTGGGAACATGCCATTAGTTTGATTCTGGAATCCTGTTTCCTGGGAACATGACTGAGGTTTGATGGTTGAACCCTGTGGCCTGGCAACATGATTCAGGTTTGATTGTGGAACCCTCAGGTTTGGGAACATGACTGAGGCTTGAAGGTGGAACCCTGTTGCCTGGCAAGATGACTTAGGTTTGATTGTGGAAAACCCTGGCCTGGGAACATGACTGAGGCTTGATGGTGGAACCGTGGCCTGGCAATAGGACTGAGGTTTGATTGTGGAACCCTCTGGCCTGGGAATATGACTGAGGTTTAATTGTGGAACCCTGTGGGCTGGGAACATGACTGGGATTTTATTTTTGAAACCTGTGTCCAGGGAACATGACTGAGGTTTTATTCTGGAACCCTGTTTCTTGGGAATATGACTGAGGTTTGATTCTGGAAACCATTGGCCTGGGAACATGACATCTGTTGGATTCTGGAACCCTGTGGCTTGGGAAGATGACTGAGGTTTGATTGTGGAGCCCTGTGGCCTAGGAACATGACATCGGTTTGATTCTGAAACCCTCTTGCCTGGGAACATGACAGAGATTTGTTTCTGGAAGCCTGTTCCCTGGGAACCTGACTGAGGTTTGATTCTGGACACCCGTGGCCTGGGAAAATGTCTGAGGATTGATTGTTGAAACCTGTGGCCTGCGAACATGACTGTGGTTTGATTCTGGATCCATGTGTCCTGGGAATATGTCTGAGGTTTGATTCTGGAAACCTGTGCCCTGGCAAAATGACTGAGGCTTGATTCTGGAACCCTATGGCCTGGGAACTTGCCTGAGGTTTGATGGCAGAAACCTGTGGACTGGCAACATGACTGAGGATTGAGTGCGGAACTCTGTGCACTGGAAACATGACTGTGGCCTGGTACTGGAAAACCATGGCCTGGGAATTTGTCTTTGGTTTGATTCTGGAACCCTGTTTCCTGGGAACATGACTGAGGTTTGATGGTTGAACCCTGTGGCCTGGCAACATGATTGAGGTTTGATTTTGGAACCCTCAGGTTTGGGAACATGACTGAGGCTTGATGGTGGAAGCCTGTGTCCTGGCAACATGACTGAGGTTTGATGGTGGAACCCTGTGGCCTGGCAAGATGACTTAGGTTTGATTGTGGAACACTCTGGCCTGGGAAAATGACTGAGGCTTGATGGTGGACCGTGGCCTGGCAATAGGACTAAGGTTTGATTGTGGAACCCTCTGGCCTGGGTGTATGACTGAGGTTTGATGGTGGTACCCTATGGTCTGGCAACATGAGTGAGGTTTGATTCTGCATCCCTGTGGCCTGGGAACAAGACTGAGGCGTGATTCTTGAAAACTGTGGCCTGGGAACATGACATCTGTTTAGATTGTGGAATACTGTGCCCCGGGATCCTGACTGAGCCTTGGTTCTGGAACCCTGTGGACTGGGAACATGACATCAGTTGGATACTGGAACCCTGTGGCTTGGAAACATGACTGAGGTTTGTTTCTGGAAGCCTGTTCCCTGGGAACGTGACTGAGGTTTGATTCTGTAACCCTATCGCCTGGGAACATGACTGAGGTTTGATTGTGGAGCCCTGTAGCCTGGGAACATGACATCGGTTGGATTCTGGAACCCTGTCGCCTGGGAACATGACAGAGATTTGTTTCTGGAAGCCTGTTCCCTGGGAACATGACAGGTTTCATTGTGGAATCATGTGGCCTGGGATCAAGACTGAGGTTTGATTGTGGAACCCTGTGGTCTGGAAACATGACATCGGTTGGATTCTGGAACCCTGTGGCCTGGGAACATGACAGAGATTTGTTTCTGGAAGCCTGTTCCCTGGGAACATGAGTGAGGTTTGATTCTGGAAGAGTGTGGCCAGTGAACATGATATCGTTTTGATTCTGGAACCCTGTGTCCTGGGAACAAGACTGAGGTTGGCTTCTGGAACCCTGTGGCCTGGGAACATGCCATCGGTTGGATTCTGGAACCCTGTGGCCTGGGAACATGACTGAGGTTTGTTTCTGGAAGCCTGTTCCCTGGGAACATGACTGAGGTTTGATTCTGCACACCTGTGTCCTGGGAACATGACTGAGGTTTAACTGTTGAAACCTGTGGCCTGCAAAGATGAGTGAGGTTTGATTCTGGAACCCTGTGGCCTGGGAACATGACTGAGGTTTGTTTTTGGAAGCCTGTTCCCTGGGAACATGACTGATGTTTGATTCTGGAACCATGTGTCCTGGGAATATGACTGAGGTTTGATTCTGGAAACCTGTGGCCTGGGAAAATGACTGAGGTTTCATTGGGGAAACATGTGGCCTGGGATCATGACTGAGGTTTGATGGCGGAACACACTGGCCTGGCAAAATGATTGAGGCTTGATTCTGGAACCCTGTGGCCTGGGAACTTGACTGAGGTTTGATTCTGGAAGACTGTGGCCAGGGAAGATGATATCGGGTTGATTGTGGAAACCAGTGTCCTGGGAACAAGACTGAGGTTTGCTTCTGGAACGCAGTGGCCTGGGAACATGACAGAGGATTGTTTCTGGAAGCCTGTTCCCTGGGAACAACACTGAGGCGTGATTCGGGAAAACTGTGTCCTAGGAACATGACATCTGTTTAGATTGTGGAATACTGTGCCCTGGGATCCTGACTGAGTCTTGGTTCTGGAACGCTGTGGACTGGGAATATTACTGAGGATTTATTCCGGAACCCTGTAGGCTGGGAACATAACTGAGGATTGATTCTGGAGCCCTGTGGCCTGGGAACATGACATCGGTGTATTCTGGATACTTGTGTCCTGGGAACAGGAGAATGGTTTGATTCTTTCACCCTGTGGCCTGGGAACATGTCTGATGTTTGATGGTGGAAACCTGTGGCCTGGCAACATGACTGAGGTTTGATTCTGGAAGACTGTGGCCAGGGAACTTGATATCGGTTTGATTCTGGAACCCTGTGTCCTGGGAACAAGACTGAGGTTTGCTTCTTGAACCCTGTGGCCTGGGAACATGACTGAGGTTTGTTTCTGGAAGCCTGTTCCCTGGGAACATGACTGAGGTTTGATTCTGCACACCTGTGTCCTGGGAACATGACTGAGGTTTGATTGTTGAAACCTGTGGCCTGCCAACATGACTGAGGTTTGATTTTGGAACCATGTGTCCTGGGAATATGACTGAGGTTTGATTCTGGAAAACTGTGGCCTGGGAAAATGACTGAGGTTTCATTGTGGAAACATGTGGCCTGGGATCATGACTGAAGTTTGATGGCAGAACACTCTGGCCTGGCAAAATGACGTAGGTTTGATTCTGTAAACCTATAGCCTGGGATCAAGACTGAGGTTTGTTTCTGGAAGCCTGTTCCCTGGGAATATGACATCGGTTGGATTCTGGAACCCTGTGGCCTGGGAACATGACAGAGATTTGTTTCTGGAAGCCTGTTCCCTGGGAACATGAGTGAGGTTTGATTCTGGAACCCTGTAGCCTGGGAATATAACCGAGGATTGATTCTGGAACCCTGTGTCCTGGGAACGTGACAATGGTGGATGCTGGAACCCTGTGGCCTGGGAACATGAGCATGGTTTGATTCTGGAAACCTGTTGCCTGGGAACATGTCTGAGGTTTGATGGTGGAAACCTGTGGTCTGGCAACATGACTGAGGTTTGATTCTGGAAGAGTGTGGCCAGGGAACATGATATTGTTTTGATTCTGGAACCCTGTGTCCTGGGAACAAGACTGAGGTTTGCTTCTGGAACCCTGTGGCCTGGGAACATGACATCGGTAGGATTCTGGAACCCTGTGGCCTGGGAACATGACTGAGGTTTGTTTCTGGAAGCCTGTTCCCTGGGAACATGACTGAGGTTTGATTCTGCACACCTGGGTCCAGGGAACATGACTGAGGTTTAACTGTTGAAACCTGTGGCCTGCAAAGATTAGTGAGGTTTGATTCTGGAACCATGTGTCCTGGGAATATGACTGAGGTTTGATTCTGGAAACCTGTGGCCTGGGCAAATGACTGAGGTTTCATTGTGGAAACATGTGGCCTGGGATCATGACTGAGGCTTGATGGTGGAACACTCTGGCCTGGCAACATGACTGAGGATTGATTCTGGAACCCTGTGCCCTGGAAACAGGACTGTGGCCTGGTACTGGGAAACCATGGCCTGGGAACTTGACATTGGTTTGATTCTGGAACCCTGTGTCCTGGGAACATGACTGAGGTTTGATGGAGGAACCCTGTGGCCTGGGAACATGACTGAGGTTTGATGGTGGCACCCTGTGCCCTGGCAACATGACTGAGGCTTGATTCTGGAACCCTGTGACCTGAGAACTTGAATGTGGTTTGATCGCATAAACCTGTGGACTGGCAACATGACTGAGGTTTGATGGTGGAACCCTGTGCACTGGGAACATGACTGAGGCCTGATACTGTAACCCCGTGGCGTGGGAACATGCCATTAGTTTGATTCTGGAATCCTGTTTCCTGGGAACATGACTGAGGTTTGATGGTTGAACCCTGTGGCCTGGCAACATGATTCAGGTTTGATTGTGGAACCCTCAGGTTTGGGAACATGACTGAGGCTTGAAGGTGGAACCCTGTTGCCTGGCAAGATGACTTAGGTTTGATTGTGGAAAACCCTGGCCTGGGAACATGACTGAGGCTTGATGGTGGAACCGTGGCCTGGCAATAGGACTGAGGTTTGATTGTGGAACCCTCTGGCCTGGGAATATGACTGAGGTTTAATTGTGGAACCCTGTGGGCTGGGAACATGACTGGGATTTTATTTTTGAAACCTGTGTCCAGGGAACATGACTGAGGTTTTATTCTGGAACCCTGTTTCTTGGGAATATGACTGAGGTTTGATTCTGGAAACCATTGGCCTGGGAACATGACATCTGTTGGATTCTGGAACCCTGTGGCTTGGGAAGATGACTGAGGTTTGATTGTGGAGCCCTGTGGCCTAGGAACATGACATCGGTTTGATTCTGAAACCCTCTTGCCTGGGAACATGACAGAGATTTGTTTCTGGAAGCCTGTTCCCTGGGAACCTGACTGAGGTTTGATTCTGGACACCCGTGGCCTGGGAAAATGTCTGAGGATTGATTGTTGAAACCTGTGGCCTGCGAACATGACTGTGGTTTGATTCTGGATCCATGTGTCCTGGGAATATGTCTGAGGTTTGATTCTGGAAACCTGTGCCCTGGCAAAATGACTGAGGCTTGATTCTGGAACCCTATGGCCTGGGAACTTGCCTGAGGTTTGATGGCAGAAACCTGTGGACTGGCAACATGACTGAGGATTGAGTGCGGAACTCTGTGCACTGGAAACATGACTGTGGCCTGGTACTGGAAAACCATGGCCTGGGAATTTGTCTTTGGTTTGATTCTGGAACCCTGTTTCCTGGGAACATGACTGAGGTTTGATGGTTGAACCCTGTGGCCTGGCAACATGATTGAGGTTTGATTTTGGAACCCTCAGGTTTGGGAACATGACTGAGGCTTGATGGTGGAAGCCTGTGTCCTGGCAACATGACTGAGGTTTGATGGTGGAACCCTGTGGCCTGGCAAGATGACTTAGGTTTGATTGTGGAACACTCTGGCCTGGGAAAATGACTGAGGCTTGATGGTGGACCGTGGCCTGGCAATAGGACTAAGGTTTGATTGTGGAACCCTCTGGCCTGGGTGTATGACTGAGGTTTGATGGTGGTACCCTATGGTCTGGCAACATGAGTGAGGTTTGATTCTGCATCCCTGTGGCCTGGGAACAAGACTGAGGCGTGATTCTTGAAAACTGTGGCCTGGGAACATGACATCTGTTTAGATTGTGGAATACTGTGCCCCGGGATCCTGACTGAGCCTTGGTTCTGGAACCCTGTGGACTGGGAACATGACATCAGTTGGATACTGGAACCCTGTGGCTTGGAAACATGACTGAGGTTTGTTTCTGGAAGCCTGTTCCCTGGGAACGTGACTGAGGTTTGATTCTGTAACCCTATCGCCTGGGAACATGACTGAGGTTTGATTGTGGAGCCCTGTAGCCTGGGAACATGACATCGGTTGGATTCTGGAACCCTGTCGCCTGGGAACATGACAGAGATTTGTTTCTGGAAGCCTGTTCCCTGGGAACATGACAGGTTTCATTGTGGAATCATGTGGCCTGGGATCAAGACTGAGGTTTGATTGTGGAACCCTGTGGTCTGGAAACATGACATCGGTTGGATTCTGGAACCCTGTGGCCTGGGAACATGACAGAGATTTGTTTCTGGAAGCCTGTTCCCTGGGAACATGAGTGAGGTTTGATTCTGGAAGAGTGTGGCCAGTGAACATGATATCGTTTTGATTCTGGAACCCTGTGTCCTGGGAACAAGACTGAGGTTGGCTTCTGGAACCCTGTTGCCTGGGAACATGCCATCGGTTGGATTCTGGAACCCTGTGGCCTGGGAACATGACTGAGGTTTGTTTCTGGAAGCCTGTTCCCTGGGAACATGACTGAGGTTTGATTCTGCACACCTGTGTCCTGGGAACATGACTGAGGTTTAACTGTTGAAACCTGTGGCCTGCAAAGATGAGTGAGGTTTGATTCTGGAACCCTGTGGCCTGGGAACATGACTGAGGTTTGTTTTTGGAAGCCTGTTCCCTGGGAACATGACTGATGTTTGATTCTGGAACCATGTGTCCTGGGAATATGACTGAGGTTTGATTCTGGAAACCTGTGGCCTGGGAAAATGACTGAGGTTTCATTGGGGAAACATGTGGCCTGGGATCATGACTGAGGTTTGATGGCGGAACACACTGGCCTGGCAAAATGATTGAGGCTTGATTCTGGAACCCTGTGGCCTGGGAACTTGACTGAGGTTTGATTCTGGAAGACTGTGGCCAGGGAACATGATATCGGGTTGATTGTGGAAACCAGTGTCCTGGGAACAAGACTGAGGTTTGCTTCTGGAACGCAGTGGCCTGGGAACATGACAGAGGATTGTTTCTGGAAGCCTGTTCCCTGGGAACAACACTGAGGCGTGATTCGGGAAAACTGTGTCCTAGGAACATGACATCTGTTTAGATTGTGGAATACTGTGCCCTGGGATCCTGACTGAGTCTTGGTTCTGGAACGCTGTGGACTGGGAATATTACTGAGGATTTATTCCGGAACGCTGTAGCCTGGGAACATAACTGAGGATTGATTCTGGAGCCCTGTGGCCTGGGAATATGACATCGGTGTATTCTGGATACTTGTGTCCTGGGAACAGGAGAATGGTTTGATTCTTTCACCCTGTGGCCTGGGAACATGTCTGATGTTTGATGGTGGAAACCTGTGGCCTGGCAACATGACTGAGGTTTGATTCTGGAATACTGTGGCCAGGGAACTTGATATCGGTTTGATTCTGGAACCCTGTGTCCTGGGAACAAGACTGAGGTTTGCTTCTTGAACCCTGTGGCCTGGGAACATGACATCGGTTGGATTCTGGAACCCTGTGGCCTGGGAACATGACTGAGGTTTGTTTCTGGAAGCCTGTTCCCTGGGAACATGACTGAGGTTTGATTCTGCACACCTGTGTCCTGGGAACATGACTGAGGTTTGATTGTTGAAACCTGTGGCCTGCCAACATGACTGAGGTTTGATTTTGGAACCATGTGTCCTGGGAATATGACTGAGGTTTGATTCTGGAAAACTGTGGCCTGGGAAAATGACTGAGGTTTCATTGTGGAAACATGTGGCCTGGGATCATGACTGAAGTTTGATGGCAGAACACTCTGGCCTGGCAAAATGACGTAGGTTTGATTCTGTAAACCTATAGCCTGGGATCAAGACTGAGGTTTGTTTCTGGAAGCCTGTTCCCTGGGAATATGACATCGGTTGGATTCTGGAACCCTGTGGCCTGGGAACATGACAGAGATTTGTTTCTGGAAGCCTGTTCCCTGGGAACATGAGTGAGGTTTGATTCTGGAACCCTGTAGCCTGGGAATATAACCGAGGATTGATTCTGGAACCCTGTGTCCTGGGAACGTGACAATGGTGGATGCTGGAACCCTGTGGCCTGGGAACATGAGCATGGTTTGATTCTGGAAACCTGTTGCCTGGGAACATGTCTGAGGTTTGATGGTGGAAACCTGTGGTCTGGCAACATGACTGAGGTTTGATTCTGGAAGAGTGTGGCCAGGGAACATGATATCGTTTTGATTCTGGAACCCTGTGTCCTGGGAACAAGACTGAGGTTTGCTTCTGGAACCCTGTGGCCTGGGAACATGACATCGGTTGGATTCTGGAACCCTGTGGCCTGGGAACATGACTGAGGTTTGTTTCTGGAAGCCTGTTCCCTGGGAACATGACTGAGGTTTGATTCTGCACACCTGGGTCCAGGGAACATGACTGAGGTTTAACTGTTGAAACCTGTGGCCTGCAAAGATTAGTGAGGTTTGATTCTGGAACCATGTGTCCTGGGAATATGACTGAGGTTTGATTCTGGAAACCTGTGGCCTGGGCAAATGACTGAGGTTTCATTGTGGAAACATGTGGCCTGGGATCATGACTGAGGCTTGATGGTGGAACACTGTGGCCTGGCAACATGACTGAGGATTGATTCTGGAACCCTGTGCCCTGGAAACAGGACTGTGGCCTGGTACTGGGAAACCATGGCCTGGGAACTTGACATTGGTTTGATTCTGGAACCCTGTGTCCTGGGAACATGATTGAGGTTTGATGGAGGAACCCTGTGGCCTGGGAACATGACTGAGGTTTGATGGTGGCACCCTGTGCCCTGGCAACATGACTGAGGCTTGATTCTGGAACCCTGTGACCTGAGAACTTGAATGTGGTTTGATCGCATAAACCTGTGGACTGGCAACATGACTGAGGTTTGATGGTGGAACCCTGTGCACTGGGAACATGACTGAGGCCTGATACTGTAACCCCGTGGCGTGGGAACATGCCATTAGTTTGATTCTGGAATCCTGTTTCCTGGGAACATGACTGAGGTTTGATGGTTGAACCCTGTGGCCTGGCAACATGATTCAGGTTTGATTGTGGAACCCTCAGGTTTGGGAACATGACTGAGGCTTGAAGGTGGAACCCTGTTGCCTGGCAAGATGACTTAGGTTTGATTGTGGAAAACCCTGGCCTGGGAACATGACTGAGGCTTGATGGTGGAACCGTGGCCTGGCAATAGGACTGAGGTTTGATTGTGGAACCCTCTGGCCTGGGAATATGACTGAGGTTTAATTGTGGAACCCTGTGGGCTGGGAACATGACTGGGATTTTATTTTTGAAACCTGTGTCCAGGGAACATGACTGAGGTTTTATTCTGGAACCCTGTTTCTTGGGAATATGACTGAGGTTTGATTCTGGAAACCATTGGCCTGGGAACATGACATCTGTTGGATTCTGGAACCCTGTGGCTTGGGAAGATGACTGAGGTTTGATTGTGGAGCCCTGTGGCCTAGGAACATGACATCGGTTTGATTCTGAAACCCTCTTGCCTGGGAACATGACAGAGATTTGTTTCTGGAAGCCTGTTCCCTGGGAACCTGACTGAGGTTTGATTCTGGACACCCGTGGCCTGGGAAAATGTCTGAGGATTGATTGTTGAAACCTGTGGCCTGCGAACATGACTGTGGTTTGATTCTGGATCCATGTGTCCTGGGAATATGTCTGAGGTTTGATTCTGGAAACCTGTGCCCTGGCAAAATGACTGAGGCTTGATTCTGGAACCCTATGGCCTGGGAACTTGCCTGAGGTTTGATGGCAGAAACCTGTGGACTGGCAACATGACTGAGGATTGAGTGCGGAACTCTGTGCACTGGAAACATGACTGTGGCCTGGTACTGGAAAACCATGGCCTGGGAATTTGTCTTTGGTTTGATTCTGGAACCCTGTTTCCTGGGAACATGACTGAGGTTTGATGGTTGAACCCTGTGGCCTGGCAACATGATTGAGGTTTGATTTTGGAACCCTCAGGTTTGGGAACATGACTGAGGCTTGATGGTGGAAGCCTGTGTCCTGGCAACATGACTGAGGTTTGATGGTGGAACCCTGTGGCCTGGCAAGATGACTTAGGTTTGATTGTGGAACACTCTGGCCTGGGAAAATGACTGAGGCTTGATGGTGGACCGTGGCCTGGCAATAGGACTAAGGTTTGATTGTGGAACCCTCTGGCCTGGGTGTATGACTGAGGTTTGATGGTGGTACCCTATGGTCTGGCAACATGAGTGAGGTTTGATTCTGCATCCCTGTGGCCTGGGAACAAGACTGAGGCGTGATTCTTGAAAACTGTGGCCTGGGAACATGACATCTGTTTAGATTGTGGAATACTGTGCCCCGGGATCCTGACTGAGCCTTGGTTCTGGAACCCTGTGGACTGGGAACATGACATCAGTTGGATACTGGAACCCTGTGGCTTGGAAACATGACTGAGGTTTGTTTCTGGAAGCCTGTTCCCTGGGAACGTGACTGAGGTTTGATTCTGTAACCCTATCGCCTGGGAACATGACTGAGGTTTGATTGTGGAGCCCTGTAGCCTGGGAACATGACATCGGTTGGATTCTGGAACCCTGTCGCCTGGGAACATGACAGAGATTTGTTTCTGGAAGCCTGTTCCCTGGGAACATGACAGGTTTCATTGTGGAATCATGTGGCCTGGGATCAAGACTGAGGTTTGATTGTGGAACCCTGTGGTCTGGAAACATGACATCGGTTGGATTCTGGAACCCTGTGGCCTGGGAACATGACAGAGATTTGTTTCTGGAAGCCTGTTCCCTGGGAACATGAGTGAGGTTTGATTCTGGAAGAGTGTGGCCAGTGAACATGATATCGTTTTGATTCTGGAACCCTGTGTCCTGGGAACAAGACTGAGGTTGGCTTCTGGAACCCTGTTGCCTGGGAACATGCCATCGGTTGGATTCTGGAACCCTGTGGCCTGGGAACATGACTGAGGTTTGTTTCTGGAAGCCTGTTCCCTGGGAACATGACTGAGGTTTGATTCTGCACACCTGTGTCCTGGGAACATGACTGAGGTTTAACTGTTGAAACCTGTGGCCTGCAAAGATGAGTGAGGTTTGATTCTGGAACCCTGTGGCCTGGGAACATGACTGAGGTTTGTTTTTGGAAGCCTGTTCCCTGGGAACATGACTGATGTTTGATTCTGGAACCATGTGTCCTGGGAATATGACTGAGGTTTGATTCTGGAAACCTGTGGCCTGGGAAAATGACTGAGGTTTCATTGGGGAAACATGTGGCCTGGGATCATGACTGAGGTTTGATGGCGGAACACACTGGCCTGGCAAAATGATTGAGGCTTGATTCTGGAACCCTGTGGCCTGGGAACTTGACTGAGGTTTGATTCTGGAAGACTGTGGCCAGGGAACATGATATCGGGTTGATTGTGGAAACCAGTGTCCTGGGAACAAGACTGAGGTTTGCTTCTGGAACGCAGTGGCCTGGGAACATGACAGAGGATTGTTTCTGGAAGCCTGTTCCCTGGGAACAACACTGAGGCGTGATTCGGGAAAACTGTGTCCTAGGAACATGACATCTGTTTAGATTGTGGAATACTGTGCCCTGGGATCCTGACTGAGTCTTGGTTCTGGAACGCTGTGGACTGGGAATATTACTGAGGATTTATTCCGGAACGCTGTAGCCTGGGAACATAACTGAGGATTGATTCTGGAGCCCTGTGGCCTGGGAATATGACATCGGTGTATTCTGGATACTTGTGTCCTGGGAACAGGAGAATGGTTTGATTCTTTCACCCTGTGGCCTGGGAACATGTCTGATGTTTGATGGTGGAAACCTGTGGCCTGGCAACATGACTGAGGTTTGATTCTGGAAGACTGTGGCCAGGGAACTTGATATCGGTTTGATTCTGGAACCCTGTGTCCTGGGAACAAGACTGAGGTTTGCTTCTTGAACCCTGTGGCCTGGGAACATGACATCGGTTGGATTCTGGAACCCTGTGGCCTGGGAACATGACTGAGGTTTGTTTCTGGAAGCCTGTTCCCTGGGAACATGACTGAGGTTTGATTCTGCACACCTGTGTCCTGGGAACATGACTGAGGTTTGATTGTTGAAACCTGTGGCCTGCCAACATGACTGAGGTTTGATTTTGGAACCATGTGTCCTGGGAATATGACTGAGGTTTGATTCTGGAAAACTGTGGCCTGGGAAAATGACTGAGGTTTCATTGTGGAAACATGTGGCCTGGGATCATGACTGAAGTTTGATGGCAGAACACTCTGGCCTGGCAAAATGACGTAGGTTTGATTCTGTAAACCTATAGCCTGGGATCAAGACTGAGGTTTGTTTCTGGAAGCCTGTTCCCTGGGAATATGACATCGGTTGGATTCTGGAACCCTGTGGCCTGGGAACATGACAGAGATTTGTTTCTGGAAGCCTGTTCCCTGGGAACATGAGTGAGGTTTGATTCTGGAACCCTGTAGCCTGGGAATATAACCGAGGATTGATTCTGGAACCCTGTGTCCTGGGAACGTGACAATGGTGGATGCTGGAACCCTGTGGCCTGGGAACATGAGCATGGTTTGATTCTGGAAACCTGTTGCCTGGGAACATGTCTGAGGTTTGATGGTGGAAACCTGTGGTCTGGCAACATGACTGAGGTTTGATTCTGGAAGAGTGTGGCCAGGGAACATGATATCGTTTTGATTCTGGAACCCTGTGTCCTGGGAACAAGACTGAGGTTTGCTTCTGGAACCCTGTGGCCTGGGAACATGACATCGGTTGGATTCTGGAACCCTGTGGCCTGGGAACATGACTGAGGTTTGTTTCTGGAAGCCTGTTCCCTGGGAACATGACTGAGGTTTGATTCTGCACACCTGGGTCCAGGGAACATGACTGAGGTTTAACTGTTGAAACCTGTGGCCTGCAAAGATTAGTGAGGTTTGATTCTGGAACCATGTGTCCTGGGAATATGACTGAGGTTTGATTCTGGAAACCTGTGGCCTGGGCAAATGACTGAGGTTTCATTGTGGAAACATGTGGCCTGGGATCATGACTGAGGCTTGATGGTGGAACACTGTGGCCTGGCAACATGACTGAGGATTGATTCTGGAACCCTGTGCCCTGGAAACAGGACTGTGGCCTGGTACTGGGAAACCATGGCCTGGGAACTTGACATTGGTTTGATTCTGGAACCCTGTGTCCTGGGAACATGATTGAGGTTTGATGGAGGAACCCTGTGGCCTGGGAACATGACTGAGGTTTGATGGTGGCACCCTGTGCCCTGGCAACATGACTGAGGCTTGATTCTGGAACCCTGTGACCTGAGAACTTGAATGTGGTTTGATCGCATAAACCTGTGGACTGGCAACATGACTGAGGTTTGATGGTGGAACCCTGTGCACTGGGAACATGACTGAGGCCTGATACTGTAACCCCGTGGCGTGGGAACATGCCATTAGTTTGATTCTGGAATCCTGTTTCCTGGGAACATGACTGAGGTTTGATGGTTGAACCCTGTGGCCTGGCAACATGATTCAGGTTTGATTGTGGAACCCTCAGGTTTGGGAACATGACTGAGGCTTGAAGGTGGAACCCTGTTGCCTGGCAAGATGACTTAGGTTTGATTGTGGAAAACCCTGGCCTGGGAACATGACTGAGGCTTGATGGTGGAACCGTGGCCTGGCAATAGGACTGAGGTTTGATTGTGGAACCCTCTGGCCTGGGAATATGACTGAGGTTTAATTGTGGAACCCTGTGGGCTGGGAACATGACTGGGATTTTATTTTTGAAACCTGTGTCCAGGGAACATGACTGAGGTTTTATTCTGGAACCCTGTTTCTTGGGAATATGACTGAGGTTTGATTCTGGAAACCATTGGCCTGGGAACATGACATCTGTTGGATTCTGGAACCCTGTGGCTTGGGAAGATGACTGAGGTTTGATTGTGGAGCCCTGTGGCCTAGGAACATGACATCGGTTTGATTCTGAAACCCTCTTGCCTGGGAACATGACAGAGATTTGTTTCTGGAAGCCTGTTCCCTGGGAACCTGACTGAGGTTTGATTCTGGACACCCGTGGCCTGGGAAAATGTCTGAGGATTGATTGTTGAAACCTGTGGCCTGCGAACATGACTGTGGTTTGATTCTGGATCCATGTGTCCTGGGAATATGTCTGAGGTTTGATTCTGGAAACCTGTGCCCTGGCAAAATGACTGAGGCTTGATTCTGGAACCCTATGGCCTGGGAACTTGCCTGAGGTTTGATGGCAGAAACCTGTGGACTGGCAACATGACTGAGGATTGAGTGCGGAACTCTGTGCACTGGAAACATGACTGTGGCCTGGTACTGGAAAACCATGGCCTGGGAATTTGTCTTTGGTTTGATTCTGGAACCCTGTTTCCTGGGAACATGACTGAGGTTTGATGGTTGAACCCTGTGGCCTGGCAACATGATTGAGGTTTGATTTTGGAACCCTCAGGTTTGGGAACATGACTGAGGCTTGATGGTGGAAGCCTGTGTCCTGGCAACATGACTGAGGTTTGATGGTGGAACCCTGTGGCCTGGCAAGATGACTTAGGTTTGATTGTGGAACACTCTGGCCTGGGAAAATGACTGAGGCTTGATGGTGGACCGTGGCCTGGCAATAGGACTAAGGTTTGATTGTGGAACCCTCTGGCCTGGGTGTATGACTGAGGTTTGATGGTGGTACCCTATGGTCTGGCAACATGAGTGAGGTTTGATTCTGCATCCCTGTGGCCTGGGAACAAGACTGAGGCGTGATTCTTGAAAACTGTGGCCTGGGAACATGACATCTGTTTAGATTGTGGAATACTGTGCCCCGGGATCCTGACTGAGCCTTGGTTCTGGAACCCTGTGGACTGGGAACATGACATCAGTTGGATACTGGAACCCTGTGGCTTGGAAACATGACTGAGGTTTGTTTCTGGAAGCCTGTTCCCTGGGAACGTGACTGAGGTTTGATTCTGTAACCCTATCGCCTGGGAACATGACTGAGGTTTGATTGTGGAGCCCTGTAGCCTGGGAACATGACATCGGTTGGATTCTGGAACCCTGTCGCCTGGGAACATGACAGAGATTTGTTTCTGGAAGCCTGTTCCCTGGGAACATGACAGGTTTCATTGTGGAATCATGTGGCCTGGGATCAAGACTGAGGTTTGATTGTGGAACCCTGTGGTCTGGAAACATGACATCGGTTGGATTCTGGAACCCTGTGGCCTGGGAACATGACAGAGATTTGTTTCTGGAAGCCTGTTCCCTGGGAACATGAGTGAGGTTTGATTCTGGAAGAGTGTGGCCAGTGAACATGATATCGTTTTGATTCTGGAACCCTGTGTCCTGGGAACAAGACTGAGGTTGGCTTCTGGAACCCTGTTGCCTGGGAACATGCCATCGGTTGGATTCTGGAACCCTGTGGCCTGGGAACATGACTGAGGTTTGTTTCTGGAAGCCTGTTCCCTGGGAACATGACTGAGGTTTGATTCTGCACACCTGTGTCCTGGGAACATGACTGAGGTTTAACTGTTGAAACCTGTGGCCTGCAAAGATGAGTGAGGTTTGATTCTGGAACCCTGTGGCCTGGGAACATGACTGAGGTTTGTTTTTGGAAGCCTGTTCCCTGGGAACATGACTGATGTTTGATTCTGGAACCATGTGTCCTGGGAATATGACTGAGGTTTGATTCTGGAAACCTGTGGCCTGGGAAAATGACTGAGGTTTCATTGGGGAAACATGTGGCCTGGGATCATGACTGAGGTTTGATGGCGGAACACACTGGCCTGGCAAAATGATTGAGGCTTGATTCTGGAACCCTGTGGCCTGGGAACTTGACTGAGGTTTGATTCTGGAAGACTGTGGCCAGGGAACATGATATCGGGTTGATTGTGGAAACCAGTGTCCTGGGAACAAGACTGAGGTTTGCTTCTGGAACGCAGTGGCCTGGGAACATGACAGAGGATTGTTTCTGGAAGCCTGTTCCCTGGGAACAACACTGAGGCGTGATTCGGGAAAACTGTGTCCTAGGAACATGACATCTGTTTAGATTGTGGAATACTGTGCCCTGGGATCCTGACTGAGTCTTGGTTCTGGAACGCTGTGGACTGGGAATATTACTGAGGATTTATTCCGGAACGCTGTAGCCTGGGAACATAACTGAGGATTGATTCTGGAGCCCTGTGGCCTGGGAATATGACATCGGTGTATTCTGGATACTTGTGTCCTGGGAACAGGAGAATGGTTTGATTCTTTCACCCTGTGGCCTGGGAACATGTCTGATGTTTGATGGTGGAAACCTGTGGCCTGGCAACATGACTGAGGTTTGATTCTGGAAGACTGTGGCCAGGGAACTTGATATCGGTTTGATTCTGGAACCCTGTGTCCTGGGAACAAGACTGAGGTTTGCTTCTTGAACCCTGTGGCCTGGGAACATGACATCGGTTGGATTCTGGAACCCTGTGGCCTGGGAACATGACTGAGGTTTGTTTCTGGAAGCCTGTTCCCTGGGAACATGACTGAGGTTTGATTCTGCACACCTGTGTCCTGGGAACATGACTGAGGTTTGATTGTTGAAACCTGTGGCCTGCCAACATGACTGAGGTTTGATTTTGGAACCATGTGTCCTGGGAATATGACTGAGGTTTGATTCTGGAAAACTGTGGCCTGGGAAAATGACTGAGGTTTCATTGTGGAAACATGTGGCCTGGGATCATGACTGAAGTTTGATGGCAGAACACTCTGGCCTGGCAAAATGACGTAGGTTTGATTCTGTAAACCTATAGCCTGGGATCAAGACTGAGGTTTGTTTCTGGAAGCCTGTTCCCTGGGAATATGACATCGGTTGGATTCTGGAACCCTGTGGCCTGGGAACATGACAGAGATTTGTTTCTGGAAGCCTGTTCCCTGGGAACATGAGTGAGGTTTGATTCTGGAACCCTGTAGCCTGGGAATATAACCGAGGATTGATTCTGGAACCCTGTGTCCTGGGAACGTGACAATGGTGGATGCTGGAACCCTGTGGCCTGGGAACATGAGCATGGTTTGATTCTGGAAACCTGTTGCCTGGGAACATGTCTGAGGTTTGATGGTGGAAACCTGTGGTCTGGCAACATGACTGAGGTTTGATTCTGGAAGAGTGTGGCCAGGGAACATGATATCGTTTTGATTCTGGAACCCTGTGTCCTGGGAACAAGACTGAGGTTTGCTTCTGGAACCCTGTGGCCTGGGAACATGACATCGGTTGGATTCTGGAACCCTGTGGCCTGGGAACATGACTGAGGTTTGTTTCTGGAAGCCTGTTCCCTGGGAACATGACTGAGGTTTGATTCTGCACACCTGGGTCCAGGGAACATGACTGAGGTTTAACTGTTGAAACCTGTGGCCTGCAAAGATTAGTGAGGTTTGATTCTGGAACCATGTGTCCTGGGAATATGACTGAGGTTTGATTCTGGAAACCTGTGGCCTGGGCAAATGACTGAGGTTTCATTGTGGAAACATGTGGCCTGGGATCATGACTGAGGCTTGATGGTGGAACACTGTGGCCTGGCAACATGACTGAGGATTGATTCTGGAACCCTGTGCCCTGGAAACAGGACTGTGGCCTGGTACTGGGAAACCATGGCCTGGGAACTTGACATTGGTTTGATTCTGGAACCCTGTGTCCTGGGAACATGATTGAGGTTTGATGGAGGAACCCTGTGGCCTGGGAACATGACTGAGGTTTGATGGTGGCACCCTGTGCCCTGGCAACATGACTGAGGCTTGATTCTGGAACCCTGTGACCTGAGAACTTGAATGTGGTTTGATCGCATAAACCTGTGGACTGGCAACATGACTGAGGTTTGATGGTGGAACCCTGTGCACTGGGAACATGACTGAGGCCTGATACTGTAACCCCGTGGCGTGGGAACATGCCATTAGTTTGATTCTGGAATCCTGTTTCCTGGGAACATGACTGAGGTTTGATGGTTGAACCCTGTGGCCTGGCAACATGATTCAGGTTTGATTGTGGAACCCTCAGGTTTGGGAACATGACTGAGGCTTGAAGGTGGAACCCTGTTGCCTGGCAAGATGACTTAGGTTTGATTGTGGAAAACCCTGGCCTGGGAACATGACTGAGGCTTGATGGTGGAACCGTGGCCTGGCAATAGGACTGAGGTTTGATTGTGGAACCCTCTGGCCTGGGAATATGACTGAGGTTTAATTGTGGAACCCTGTGGGCTGGGAACATGACTGGGATTTTATTTTTGAAACCTGTGTCCAGGGAACATGACTGAGGTTTTATTCTGGAACCCTGTTTCTTGGGAATATGACTGAGGTTTGATTCTGGAAACCATTGGCCTGGGAACATGACATCTGTTGGATTCTGGAACCCTGTGGCTTGGGAAGATGACTGAGGTTTGATTGTGGAGCCCTGTGGCCTAGGAACATGACATCGGTTTGATTCTGAAACCCTCTTGCCTGGGAACATGACAGAGATTTGTTTCTGGAAGCCTGTTCCCTGGGAACCTGACTGAGGTTTGATTCTGGACACCCGTGGCCTGGGAAAATGTCTGAGGATTGATTGTTGAAACCTGTGGCCTGCGAACATGACTGTGGTTTGATTCTGGATCCATGTGTCCTGGGAATATGTCTGAGGTTTGATTCTGGAAACCTGTGCCCTGGCAAAATGACTGAGGCTTGATTCTGGAACCCTATGGCCTGGGAACTTGCCTGAGGTTTGATGGCAGAAACCTGTGGACTGGCAACATGACTGAGGATTGAGTGCGGAACTCTGTGCACTGGAAACATGACTGTGGCCTGGTACTGGAAAACCATGGCCTGGGAATTTGTCTTTGGTTTGATTCTGGAACCCTGTTTCCTGGGAACATGACTGAGGTTTGATGGTTGAACCCTGTGGCCTGGCAACATGATTGAGGTTTGATTTTGGAACCCTCAGGTTTGGGAACATGACTGAGGCTTGATGGTGGAAGCCTGTGTCCTGGCAACATGACTGAGGTTTGATGGTGGAACCCTGTGGCCTGGCAAGATGACTTAGGTTTGATTGTGGAACACTCTGGCCTGGGAAAATGACTGAGGCTTGATGGTGGACCGTGGCCTGGCAATAGGACTAAGGTTTGATTGTGGAACCCTCTGGCCTGGGTGTATGACTGAGGTTTGATGGTGGTACCCTATGGTCTGGCAACATGAGTGAGGTTTGATTCTGCATCCCTGTGGCCTGGGAACAAGACTGAGGCGTGATTCTTGAAAACTGTGGCCTGGGAACATGACATCTGTTTAGATTGTGGAATACTGTGCCCCGGGATCCTGACTGAGCCTTGGTTCTGGAACCCTGTGGACTGGGAACATGACATCAGTTGGATACTGGAACCCTGTGGCTTGGAAACATGACTGAGGTTTGTTTCTGGAAGCCTGTTCCCTGGGAACGTGACTGAGGTTTGATTCTGTAACCCTATCGCCTGGGAACATGACTGAGGTTTGATTGTGGAGCCCTGTAGCCTGGGAACATGACATCGGTTGGATTCTGGAACCCTGTCGCCTGGGAACATGACAGAGATTTGTTTCTGGAAGCCTGTTCCCTGGGAACATGACAGGTTTCATTGTGGAATCATGTGGCCTGGGATCAAGACTGAGGTTTGATTGTGGAAC
Organism: Balaenoptera physalus; assembly: GCF_965194825.1. Lineage (NCBI taxonomy): Eukaryota > Metazoa > Chordata > Mammalia > Artiodactyla > Balaenopteridae > Balaenoptera > Balaenoptera physalus. The sequence goes on along the minus strand of NW_028126513.1, from coordinate 331,916 downwards.
CCTGTGGTCTGGAAACATGACATCGGTTGGATTCTGGAACCCTGTGGCCTGGGAACATGACAGAGATTTGTTTCTGGAAGCCTGTTCCCTGGGAACATGAGTGAGGTTTGATTCTGGAAGAGTGTGGCCAGTGAACATGATATCGTTTTGATTCTGGAACCCTGTGTCCTGGGAACAAGACTGAGGTTGGCTTCTGGAACCCTGTTGCCTGGGAACATGCCATCGGTTGGATTCTGGAACCCTGTGGCCTGGGAACATGACTGAGGTTTGTTTCTGGAAGCCTGTTCCCTGGGAACATGACTGAGGTTTGATTCTGCACACCTGTGTCCTGGGAACATGACTGAGGTTTAACTGTTGAAACCTGTGGCCTGCAAAGATGAGTGAGGTTTGATTCTGGAACCCTGTGGCCTGGGAACATGACTGAGGTTTGTTTTTGGAAGCCTGTTCCCTGGGAACATGACTGATGTTTGATTCTGGAACCATGTGTCCTGGGAATATGACTGAGGTTTGATTCTGGAAACCTGTGGCCTGGGAAAATGACTGAGGTTTCATTGGGGAAACATGTGGCCTGGGATCATGACTGAGGTTTGATGGCGGAACACACTGGCCTGGCAAAATGATTGAGGCTTGATTCTGGAACCCTGTGGCCTGGGAACTTGACTGAGGTTTGATTCTGGAAGACTGTGGCCAGGGAACATGATATCGGGTTGATTGTGGAAACCAGTGTCCTGGGAACAAGACTGAGGTTTGCTTCTGGAACGCAGTGGCCTGGGAACATGACAGAGGATTGTTTCTGGAAGCCTGTTCCCTGGGAACAACACTGAGGCGTGATTCGGGAAAACTGTGTCCTAGGAACATGACATCTGTTTAGATTGTGGAATACTGTGCCCTGGGATCCTGACTGAGTCTTGGTTCTGGAACGCTGTGGACTGGGAATATTACTGAGGATTTATTCCGGAACCCTGTAGGCTGGGAACATAACTGAGGATTGATTCTGGAGCCCTGTGGCCTGGGAACATGACATCGGTGTATTCTGGATACTTGTGTCCTGGGAACAGGAGAATGGTTTGATTCTTTCACCCTGTGGCCTGGGAACATGTCTGATGTTTGATGGTGGAAACCTGTGGCCTGGCAACATGACTGAGGTTTGATTCTGGAAGACTGTGGCCAGGGAACTTGATATCGGTTTGATTCTGGAACCCTGTGTCCTGGGAACAAGACTGAGGTTTGCTTCTTGAACCCTGTGGCCTGGGAACATGACTGAGGTTTGTTTCTGGAAGCCTGTTCCCTGGGAACATGACTGAGGTTTGATTCTGCACACCTGTGTCCTGGGAACATGACTGAGGTTTGATTGTTGAAACCTGTGGCCTGCCAACATGACTGAGGTTTGATTTTGGAACCATGTGTCCTGGGAATATGACTGAGGTTTGATTCTGGAAAACTGTGGCCTGGGAAAATGACTGAGGTTTCATTGTGGAAACATGTGGCCTGGGATCATGACTGAAGTTTGATGGCAGAACACTCTGGCCTGGCAAAATGACGTAGGTTTGATTCTGTAAACCTATAGCCTGGGATCAAGACTGAGGTTTGTTTCTGGAAGCCTGTTCCCTGGGAATATGACATCGGTTGGATTCTGGAACCCTGTGGCCTGGGAACATGACAGAGATTTGTTTCTGGAAGCCTGTTCCCTGGGAACATGAGTGAGGTTTGATTCTGGAACCCTGTAGCCTGGGAATATAACCGAGGATTGATTCTGGAACCCTGTGTCCTGGGAACGTGACAATGTTGGATGCTGGAACCCTGTGGCCTGGGAACATGAGCATGGTTTGATTCTGGAAACCTGTTGCCTGGGAACATGTCTGAGGTTTGATGGTGGAAACCTGTGGTCTGGCAACATGACTGAGGTTTGATTCTGGAAGAGTGTGGCCAGGGAACATGATATCGTTTTGATTCTGGAACCCTGTGTCCTGGGAACAAGACTGAGGTTTGCTTCTGGAACCCTGTGGCCTGGGAACATGACATCGGTAGGATTCTGGAACCCTGTGGCCTGGGAACATGACTGAGGTTTGTTTCTGGAAGCCTGTTCCCTGGGAACATGACTGAGGTTTGATTCTGCACACCTGGGTCCAGGGAACATGACTGAGGTTTAACTGTTGAAACCTGTGGCCTGCAAAGATTAGTGAGGTTTGATTCTGGAACCATGTGTCCTGGGAATATGACTGAGGTTTGATTCTGGAAACCTGTGGCCTGGGCAAATGACTGAGGTTTCATTGTGGAAACATGTGGCCTAGGATCATGACTGAGGCTTGATGGTGGAACACTGTGGCCTGGCAACATGACTGAGGATTGATTCTGGAACCCTGTGCCCTGGAAACAGGACTGTGGCCTGGTACTGGGAAACCATGGCCTGGGAACTTGACATTGGTTTGATTCTGGAACCCTGTGTCCTGGGAACATGATTGAGGTTTGATGGAGGAACCCTGTGGCCTGGGAACATGACTGAGGTTTGATGGTGGCACCCTGTGCCCTGGCAACATGACTGAGGCTTGATTCTGGAACCCTGTGACCTGAGAACTTGAATGTGGTTTGATCGCATAAACCTGTGGACTGGCAACATGACTGAGGTTTGATGGTGGAACCCTGTGCACTGGGAACATGACTGAGGCCTGATACTGTAACCCCGTGGCGTGGGAACATGCCATTAGTTTGATTCTGGAATCCTGTTTCCTGGGAACATGACTGAGGTTTGATGGTTGAACCCTGTGGCCTGGCAACATGATTCAGGTTTGATTGTGGAACCCTCAGGTTTGGGAACATGACTGAGGCTTGAAGGTGGAACCCTGTTGCCTGGCAAGATGACTTAGGTTTGATTGTGGAAAACCCTGGCCTGGGAACATGACTGAGGCTTGATGGTGGAACCGTGGCCTGGCAGTAGGACTGAGGTTTGATTGTGGAACCCTCTGGCCTGGGAATATGACTGAGGTTTAATTGTGGAACCCTGTGGGCTGGGAACATGACTGGGATTTTATTTTTGAAACCTGTGTCCAGGGAACATGACTGAGGTTTTATTCTGGAACCCTGTTTCTTGGGAATATGACTGAGGTTTGATTCTGGAAACCATTGGCCTGGGAACATGACATCTGTTGGATTCTGGAACCCTGTGGCTTGGGAAGATGACTGAGGTTTGATTGTGGAGCCCTGTGGCCTAGGAACATGACATCGGTTTGATTCTGAAACCCTCTTGCCTGGGAACATGACAGAGATTTGTTTCTGGAAGCCTGTTCCCTGGGAACCTGACTGAGGTTTGATTCTGGACACCCGTGGCCTGGGAAAATGTCTGAGGATTGATTGTTGAAACCTGTGGCCTGCGAACATGACTGTGGTTTGATTCTGGATCCATGTGTCCTGGGAATATGTCTGAGGTTTGATTCTGGAAACCTGTGCCCTGGCAAAATGACTGAGGCTTGATTCTGGAACCCTATGGCCTGGGAACTTGCCTGAGGTTTGATGGCAGAAACCTGTGGACTGGCAACATGACTGAGGATTGAGTGCGGAACTCTGTGCACTGGAAACATGACTGTGGCCTGGTACTGGAAAACCATGGCCTGGGAATTTGTCTTTGGTTTGATTCTGGAACCCTGTTTCCTGGGAACATGACTGAGGTTTGATGGTTGAACCCTGTGGCCTGGCAACATGATTGAGGTTTGATTTTGGAACCCTCAGGTTTGGGAACATGACTGAGGCTTGATGGTGGAAGCCTGTGTCCTGGCAACATGACTGAGGTTTGATGGTGGAACCCTGTGGCCTGGCAAGATGACTTAGGTTTGATTGTGGAACACTCTGGCCTGGGAAAATGACTGAGGCTTGATGGTGGACCGTGGCCTGGCAATAGGACTAAGGTTTGATTGTGGAACCCTCTGGCCTGGGTGTATGACTGAGGTTTGATGGTGGTACCCTATGGTCTGGCAACATGAGTGAGGTTTGATTCTGCATCCCTGTGGCCTGGGAACAAGACTGAGGCGTGATTCTTGAAAACTGTGGCCTGGGAACATGACATCTGTTTAGACTGTGGAATACTGTGCCCTGGGATCCTGACTGAGCCTTGGTTCTGGAACCCTGTGGACTGGGAACATGACATCGGTTGGATACTGGAACCCTGTGGCTTGGAAACATGACTGAGGTTTGTTTCTGGAAGCCTGTTCCCTGGGAACATGACTGAGGTTTCCTTATGCAATCACGTGGCCTGGGATCAAGACTGAGGTTTGATTGTGGAACCCTGTGGTCTGGAAACATGACATCGGTTGGATTGTGGAACCCTGTGGCCTGGGAACATGACAGAGATTTGTTTCTGGAAGCCTGTTCCCTGGGAACATGAGTGAGGTTTGATTCTGGAACCCTGTAGCCTGGGAATATAACCGAGGATTGATTGTGGAACCCTGTGGCCTGGGAACGTGACATTGGTGGATGTTGGAACCCTGTGGCCTGGGAACATGAGAATGGTTTGATTCTGGAAACCTGTGGCCTGGGAACATGTCTGAGGTTTGATGGTGGAAACCTGTGGTCTGGCAACATGACTGAGGTTTGTTTTTGGAAGCCTGTTCCCTGGGAACATGACTGATGTTTGATTCTGGAACCATGTGTCCTGGGAATATGACTGAGGTTTGATTCTGGAAATATGTGGCCTGGGAAAATTACTGAGGTTTCATTGTGGAAACATGTGGCCTGGGATCATGACTGAGGTTTGATGGCGGAACACACTGGCCTGGCAAAATGATTGAGGCTTGATTCTGGAACCCTGTGGCCTGGGAACTTGACTGAGGTTTGATTCTGGAAACCTGTGCCCTGGCAAAATGACTGAGGCTTGATTCTGGAACCCTATGGCCTGGGAACTTGCCTGAGGTTTGATGGCAGAAACCTGTGGACTGGCAACATGACTGAGGATTGAGTGCGGAACTCTGTGCACTGGAAACATGACTGTGGCCTGGTACTGGAAAACCATGGCCTGGGAATTTGTCTTTGGTTTGATTCTGGAACCCTGTTTCCTGGGAACATGACTGAGGTTTGATGGTTGAACCCTGTGGCCTGGCAACATGATTGAGGTTTGATTTTGGAACCCTCAGGTTTGGGAACATGACTGAGGCTTGATGGTGGAAGCCTGTGTCCTGGCAACATGACTGAGGTTTGATGGTGGAACCCTGTGGCCTGGCAAGATGACTTAGGTTTGATTGTGGAACACTCTGGCCTGGGAAAATGACTGAGGCTTGATGGTGGACCGTGGCCTGGCAATAGGACTAAGGTTTGATTGTGGAACCCTCTGGCCTGGGTGTATGACTGAGGTTTGATGGTGGTACCCTATGGTCTGGCAACATGAGTGAGGTTTGATTCTGCATCCCTGTGGCCTGGGAACAAGACTGAGGCGTGATTCTTGAAAACTGTGGCCTGGGAACATGACATCTGTTTAGATTGTGGAATACTGTGCCCTGGGATCCTGACTGAGCCTTGGTTCTGGAACCCTGTGGACTGGGAACATGACATCGGTTGGATACTGGAACCCTGTGGCTTGGAAACATGACTGAGGTTTGTTTCTGGAAGCCTGTTCCCTGGGAACGTGACTGAGGTTTGATTCTGTAACCCTATCGCCTGGGAACATGACTGAGGTTTGATTGTGGAACCCTGTGGTCTGGAAACATGACATCGGTTGGATTCTGGAACCCTGTGGCCTGGGAACATGACAGAGATTTGTTTCTGGAAGCCTGTTCCCTGGGAACATGAGTGAGGTTTGATTCTGGAAGAGTGTGGCCAGTGAACATGATATCGTTTTGATTCTGGAACCCTGTGTCCTGGGAACAAGACTGAGGTTGGCTTCTGGAACCCTGTTGCCTGGGAACATGCCATCGGTTGGATTCTGGAACCCTGTGGCCTGGGAACATGACTGAGGTTTGTTTCTGGAAGCCTGTTCCCTGGGAACATGACTGAGGTTTGATTCTGCACACCTGTGTCCTGGGAACATGACTGAGGTTTAACTGTTGAAACCTGTGGCCTGCAAAGATGAGTGAGGTTTGATTCTGGAACCCTGTGGCCTGGGAACATGACTGAGGTTTGTTTTTGGAAGCCTGTTCCCTGGGAACATGACTGATGTTTGATTCTGGAACCATGTGTCCTGGGAATATGACTGAGGTTTGATTCTGGAAACCTGTGGCCTGGGAAAATGACTGAGGTTTCATTGGGGAAACATGTGGCCTGGGATCATGACTGAGGTTTGATGGCGGAACACACTGGCCTGGCAAAATGATTGAGGCTTGATTCTGGAACCCTGTGGCCTGGGAACTTGACTGAGGTTTGATTCTGGAAGACTGTGGCCAGGGAACATGATATCGGGTTGATTGTGGAAACCAGTGTCCTGGGAACAAGACTGAGGTTTGCTTCTGGAACGCAGTGGCCTGGGAACATGACAGAGGATTGTTTCTGGAAGCCTGTTCCCTGGGAACAACACTGAGGCGTGATTCGGGAAAACTGTGTCCTAGGAACATGACATCTGTTTAGATTGTGGAATACTGTGCCCTGGGATCCTGACTGAGTCTTGGTTCTGGAACGCTGTGGACTGGGAATATTACTGAGGATTTATTCCGGAACCCTGTAGCCTGGGAACATAACTGAGGATTGATTCTGGAGCCCTGTGGCCTGGGAACATGACATCGGTGTATTCTGGATACTTGTGTCCTGGGAACAGGAGAATGGTTTGATTCTTTCACCCTGTGGCCTGGGAACATGTCTGATGTTTGATGGTGGAAACCTGTGGCCTGGCAACATGACTGAGGTTTGATTCTGGAAGACTGTGGCCAGGGAACTTGATATCGGTTTGATTCTGGAACCCTGTGTCCTGGGAACAAGACTGAGGTTTGCTTCTTGAACCCTGTGGCCTGGGAACATGACATCGGTTGGATTCTGGAACCCTGTGGCCTGGGAACATGACTGAGGTTTGTTTCTGGAAGCCTGTTCCCTGGGAACATGACTGAGGTTTGATTCTGCACACCTGTGTCCTGGGAACATGACTGAGGTTTGATTGTTGAAACCTGTGGCCTGCCAACATGACTGAGGTTTGATTTTGGAACCATGTGTCCTGGGAATATGACTGAGGTTTGATTCTGGAAAACTGTGGCCTGGGAAAATGACTGAGGTTTGTTTCTGGAAGCCTGTTCCCTGGAAACATGACTGAGGTTTGATTCTGCACACCTGTGTCCTGGGAACATGACTGAGGTTTGATTGTTGAAACCTGTGGCCTGCCAACATGACTGAGGTTTGATTTTGGAACCATGTGTCCTGGGAATATGACTGAGGTTTGATTCTGGAAACCATTGGCCTGGGAACATGACATCTGTTGGATTCTGGAACCCTGTGGCTTGGGAAGATGACTGAGGTTTGATTGTGGAGCCCTGTGGCCTAGGAACATGACATCGGTTTGATTCTGAAACCCTCTTGCCTGGGAACATGACAGAGATTTGTTTCTGGAAGCCTGTTCCCTGGGAACCTGACTGAGGTTTGATTCTGGACACCCGTGGCCTGGGAAAATGTCTGAGGATTGATTGTTGAAACCTGTGGCCTGCGAACATGACTGTGGTTTGATTCTGGATCCATGTGTCCTGGGAATATGTCTGAGGTTTGATTCTGGAAACCTGTGCCCTGGCAAAATGACTGAGGCTTGATTCTGGAACCCTATGGCCTGGGAACTTGCCTGAGGTTTGATGGCAGAAACCTGTGGACTGGCAACATGACTGAGGATTGAGTGCGGAACTCTGTGCACTGGAAACATGACTGTGGCCTGGTACTGGAAAACCATGGCCTGGGAATTTGTCTTTGGTTTGATTCTGGAACCCTGTTTCCTGGGAACATGACTGAGGTTTGATGGTTGAACCCTGTGGCCTGGCAACATGATTGAGGTTTGATTTTGGAACCCTCAGGTTTGGGAACATGACTGAGGCTTGATGGTGGAAGCCTGTGTCCTGGCAACATGACTGAGGTTTGATGGTGGAACCCTGTGGCCTGGCAAGATGACTTAGGTTTGATTGTGGAACACTCTGGCCTGGGAAAATGACTGAGGCTTGATGGTGGACCGTGGCCTGGCAATAGGACTAAGGTTTGATTGTGGAACCCTCTGGCCTGGGTGTATGACTGAGGTTTGATGGTGGTACCCTATGGTCTGGCAACATGAGTGAGGTTTGATTCTGCATCCCTGTGGCCTGGGAACAAGACTGAGGCGTGATTCTTGAAAACTGTGGCCTGGGAACATGACATCTGTTTAGATTGTGGAATACTGTGCCCCGGGATCCTGACTGAGCCTTGGTTCTGGAACCCTGTGGACTGGGAACATGACATCAGTTGGATACTGGAACCCTGTGGCTTGGAAACATGACTGAGGTTTGTTTCTGGAAGCCTGTTCCCTGGGAACGTGACTGAGGTTTGATTCTGTAACCCTATCGCCTGGGAACATGACTGAGGTTTGATTGTGGAGCCCTGTAGCCTGGGAACATGACATCGGTTGGATTCTGGAACCCTGTCGCCTGGGAACATGACAGAGATTTGTTTCTGGAAGCCTGTTCCCTGGGAACATGACAGGTTTCATTGTGGAATCATGTGGCCTGGGATCAAGACTGAGGTTTGATTGTGGAACCCTGTGGTCTGGAAACATGACATCGGTTGGATTCTGGAACCCTGTGGCCTGGGAACATGACAGAGATTTGTTTCTGGAAGCCTGTTCCCTGGGAACATGAGTGAGGTTTGATTCTGGAAGAGTGTGGCCAGTGAACATGATATCGTTTTGATTCTGGAACCCTGTGTCCTGGGAACAAGACTGAGGTTGGCTTCTGGAACCCTGTTGCCTGGGAACATGCCATCGGTTGGATTCTGGAACCCTGTGGCCTGGGAACATGACTGAGGTTTGTTTCTGGAAGCCTGTTCCCTGGGAACATGACTGAGGTTTGATTCTGCACACCTGTGTCCTGGGAACATGACTGAGGTTTGATTGTTGAAACCTGTGGCCTGCCAACATGACTGAGGTTTGATTTTGGAACCATGTGTCCTGGGAATATGACTGAGGTTTGATTCTGGAAAACTGTGGCCTGGGAAAATGACTGAGGTTTCATTGCGGAAACATGTGGCCTGGGATCATGACTGAAGTTTGATGGCAGAACACTCTGGCCTGGCAAAATGACGTAGGTTTGATTCTGTAAACCTATAGCCTGGGATCAAGACTGAGGTTTGTTTCTGGAAGCCTGTTCCCTGGGAATATGACATCGGTTGGATTCTGGAACCCTGTGGCCTGGGAACATGACAGAGATTTGTTTCTGGAAGCCTGTTCCCTGGGAACATGAGTGAGGTTTGATTCTGGAACCCTGTAGCCTGGGAATATAACCGAGGATTGATTCTGGAACCCTGTGTCCTGGGAACGTGACAATGGTGGATGCTGGAACCCTGTGGCCTGGGAACATGAGCATGGTTTGATTCTGGAAACCTGTTGCCTGGGAACATGTCTGAGGTTTGATGGTGGAAACCTGTGGTCTGGCAACATGACTGAGGTTTGATTCTGGAAGAGTGTGGCCAGGGAACATGATATCGTTTTGATTCTGCATCCCTGTGGCCTGGGAACAAGACTGAGGCGTGATTCTTGAAAACTGTGGCCTGGGAACATGACATCTGTTTAGATTGTGGAATACTGTGCCCCGGGATCCTGACTGAGCCTTGGTTCTGGAACCCTGTGGACTGGGAACATGACATCAGTTGGATACTGGAACCCTGTGGCTTGGAAACATGACTGAGGTTTGTTTCTGGAAGCCTGTTCCCTGGGAACGTGACTGAGGTTTGATTCTGTAACCCTATCGCCTGGGAACATGACTGAGGTTTGATTGTGGAGCCCTGTAGCCTGGGAACATGACATCGGTTGGATTCTGGAACCCTGTCGCCTGGGAACATGACAGAGATTTGTTTCTGGAAGCCTGTTCCCTGGGAACATGACAGGTTTCATTGTGGAATCATGTGGCCTGGGATCAAGACTGAGGTTTGATTGTGGAACCCTGTGGTCTGGAAACATGACATCGGTTGGATTCTGGAACCCTGTGGCCTGGGAACATGACAGAGATTTGTTTCTGGAAGCCTGTTCCCTGGGAACATGAGTGAGGTTTGATTCTGGAAGAGTGTGGCCAGTGAACATGATATCGTTTTGATTCTGGAACCCTGTGTCCTGGGAACAAGACTGAGGTTGGCTTCTGGAACCCTGTTGCCTGGGAACATGCCATCGGTTGGATTCTGGAACCCTGTGGCCTGGGAACATGACTGAGGTTTGTTTCTGGAAGCCTGTTCCCTGGGAACATGACTGAGGTTTGATTCTGCACACCTGTGTCCTGGGAACATGACTGAGGTTTAACTGTTGAAACCTGTGGCCTGCAAAGATGAGTGAGGTTTGATTCTGGAACCCTGTGGCCTGGGAACATGACTGAGGTTTGTTTTTGGAAGCCTGTTCCCTGGGAACATGACTGATGTTTGATTCTGGAACCATGTGTCCTGGGAATATGACTGAGGTTTGATTCTGGAAACCTGTGGCCTGGGAAAATGACTGAGGTTTCATTGGGGAAACATGTGGCCTGGGATCATGACTGAGGTTTGATGGCGGAACACACTGGCCTGGCAAAATGATTGAGGCTTGATTCTGGAACCCTGTGGCCTGGGAACTTGACTGAGGTTTGATTCTGGAAGACTGTGGCCAGGGAACATGATATCGGGTTGATTGTGGAAACCAGTGTCCTGGGAACAAGACTGAGGTTTGCTTCTGGAACGCAGTGGCCTGGGAACATGACAGAGGATTGTTTCTGGAAGCCTGTTCCCTGGGAACAACACTGAGGCGTGATTCGGGAAAACTGTGTCCTAGGAACATGACATCTGTTTAGATTGTGGAATACTGTGCCCTGGGATCCTGACTGAGTCTTGGTTCTGGAACGCTGTGGACTGGGAATATTACTGAGGATTTATTCCGGAACCCTGTAGCCTGGGAACATAACTGAGGATTGATTCTGGAGCCCTGTGGCCTGGGAACATGACATCGGTGTATTCTGGATACTTGTGTCCTGGGAACAGGAGAATGGTTTGATTCTTTCACCCTGTGGCCTGGGAACATGTCTGATGTTTGATGGTGGAAACCTGTGGCCTGGCAACATGACTGAGGTTTGATTCTGGAAGACTGTGGCCAGGGAACTTGATATCGGTTTGATTCTGGAACCCTGTGTCCTGGGAACAAGACTGAGGTTTGCTTCTTGAACCCTGTGGCCTGGGAACATGACATCGGTTGGATTCTGGAACCCTGTGGCCTGGGAACATGACTGAGGTTTGTTTCTGGAAGCCTGTTCCCTGGGAACATGACTGAGGTTTGATTCTGCACACCTGTGTCCTGGGAACATGACTGAGGTTTGATTGTTGAAACCTGTGGCCTGCCAACATGACTGAGGTTTGATTTTGGAACCATGTGTCCTGGGAATATGACTGAGGTTTGATTCTGGAAAACTGTGGCCTGGGAAAATGACTGAGGTTTGTTTCTGGAAGCCTGTTCCCTGGAAACATGACTGAGGTTTGATTCTGCACACCTGTGTCCTGGGAACATGACTGAGGTTTGATTGTTGAAACCTGTGGCCTGCCAACATGACTGAGGTTTGATTTTGGAACCATGTGTCCTGGGAATATGACTGAGGTTTGATTCTGGAAACCATTGGCCTGGGAACATGACATCTGTTGGATTCTGGAACCCTGTGGCTTGGGAAGATGACTGAGGTTTGATTGTGGAGCCCTGTGGCCTAGGAACATGACATCGGTTTGATTCTGAAACCCTCTTGCCTGGGAACATGACAGAGATTTGTTTCTGGAAGCCTGTTCCCTGGGAACCTGACTGAGGTTTGATTCTGGACACCCGTGGCCTGGGAAAATGTCTGAGGATTGATTGTTGAAACCTGTGGCCTGCGAACATGACTGTGGTTTGATTCTGGATCCATGTGTCCTGGGAATATGTCTGAGGTTTGATTCTGGAAACCTGTGCCCTGGCAAAATGACTGAGGCTTGATTCTGGAAGCCTATGGCCTGGGAACTTGCCTGAGGTTTGATGGCAGAAACCTGTGGACTGGCAACATGACTGAGGATTGAGTGCGGAACTCTGTGCACTGGAAACATGACTGTGGCCTGGTACTGGAAAACCATGGCCTGGGAATTTGTCTTTGGTTTGATTCTGGAACCCTGTTTCCTGGGAACATGACTGAGGTTTGATGGTTGAACCCTGTGGCCTGGCAACATGATTGAGGTTTGATTTTGGAACCCTCAGGTTTGGGAACATGACTGAGGCTTGATGGTGGAAGCCTGTGTCCTGGCAACATGACTGAGGTTTGATGGTGGAACCCTGTGGCCTGGCAAGATGACTTAGGTTTGATTGTGGAACACTCTGGCCTGGGAAAATGACTGAGGCTTGATGGTGGACCGTGGCCTGGCAATAGGACTAAGGTTTGATTGTGGAACCCTCTGGCCTGGGTGTATGACTGAGGTTTGATGGTGGTACCCTATGGTCTGGCAACATGAGTGAGGTTTGATTCTGCATCCCTGTGGCCTGGGAACAAGACTGAGGCGTGATTCTTGAAAACTGTGGCCTGGGAACATGACATCTGTTTAGATTGTGGAATACTGTGCCCCGGGATCCTGACTGAGCCTTGGTTCTGGAACCCTGTGGACTGGGAACATGACATCAGTTGGATACTGGAACCCTGTGGCTTGGAAACATGACTGAGGTTTGTTTCTGGAAGCCTGTTCCCTGGGAACGTGACTGAGGTTTGATTCTGTAACCCTATCGCCTGGGAACATGACTGAGGTTTGATTGTGGAGCCCTGTAGCCTGGGAACATGACATCGGTTGGATTCTGGAACCCTGTCGCCTGGGAACATGACAGAGATTTGTTTCTGGAAGCCTGTTCCCTGGGAACATGACAGGTTTCATTGTGGAATCATGTGGCCTGGGATCAAGACTGAGGTTTGATTGTGGAACCCTGTGGTCTGGAAACATGACATCGGTTGGATTCTGGAACCCTGTGGCCTGGGAACATGACAGAGATTTGTTTCTGGAAGCCTGTTCCCTGGGAACATGAGTGAGGTTTGATTCTGGAAGAGTGTGGCCAGTGAACATGATATCGTTTTGATTCTGGAACCCTGTGTCCTGGGAACAAGACTGAGGTTGGCTTCTGGAACCCTGTTGCCTGGGAACATGCCATCGGTTGGATTCTGGAACCCTGTGGCCTGGGAACATGACTGAGGTTTGTTTCTGGAAGCCTGTTCCCTGGGAACATGACTGAGGTTTGATTCTGCACACCTGTGTCCTGGGAACATGACTGAGGTTTAACTGTTGAAACCTGTGGCCTGCAAAGATGAGTGAGGTTTGATTCTGGAACCCTGTGGCCTGGGAACATGACTGAGCTTTGTTTTTGGAAGCCTGTTCCCTGGGAACATGACTGATGTTTGATTCTGGAACCATGTGTCCTGGGAATATGACTGAGGTTTGATTCTGGAAACCTGTGGCCTGGGAAAATGACTGAGGTTTCATTGGGGAAACATGTGGCCTGGGATCATGACTGAGGTTTGATGGCGGAACACACTGGCCTGGCAAAATGATTGAGGCTTGATTCTGGAACCCTGTGGCCTGGGAACTTGACTGAGGTTTGATTCTGGAAGACTGTGGCCAGGGAACATGATATCGGGTTGATTGTGGAAACCAGTGTCCTGGGAACAAGACTGAGGTTTGCTTCTGGAACGCAGTGGCCTGGGAACATGACAGAGGATTGTTTCTGGAAGCCTGTTCCCTGGGAACAACACTGAGGCGTGATTCGGGAAAACTGTGTCCTAGGAACATGACATCTGTTTAGATTGTGGAATACTGTGCCCTGGGATCCTGACTGAGTCTTGGTTCTGGAACGCTGTGGACTGGGAATATTACTGAGGATTTATTCCGGAACCCTGTAGCCTGGGAACATAACTGAGGATTGATTCTGGAGCCCTGTGGCCTGGGAACATGACATCGGTGTATTCTGGATACTTGTGTCCTGGGAACAGGAGAATGGTTTGATTCTTTCACCCTGTGGCCTGGGAACATGTCTGATGTTTGATGGTGGAAACCTGTGGCCTGGCAACATGACTGAGGTTTGATTCTGGAAGACTGTGGCCAGGGAACTTGATATCGGTTTGATTCTGGAACCCTGTGTCCTGGGAACAAGACTGAGGTTTGCTTCTTGAACCCTGTGGCCTGGGAACATGACATCGGTTGGATTCTGGAACCCTGTGGCCTGGGAACCTGACTGAGGTTTGTTTCTGGAAGCCTGTTCCCTGGGAACATGACTGAGGTTTGATTCTGCACACCTGTGTCCTGGGAACATGACTGAGGTTTGATTGTTGAAACCTGTGGCCTGCCAACATGACTGAGGTTTGATTTTGGAACCATGTGTCCTGGGAATATGACTGAGGTTTGATTCTGGAAAACTGTGGCCTGGGAAAATGACTGAGGTTTGTTTCTGGAAGCCTGTTCCCTGGGAACATGACTGAGGTTTGATTCTGCACACCTGTGTCCTGGGAACATGACTGAGGTTTGATTGTTGAAACCTGTGGCCTGCCAACATGACTGAGGTTTGATTTTGGAACCATGTGTCCTGGGAATATGACTGAGGTTTGATTCTGGAAACCATTGGCCTGGGAACATGACATCTGTTGGATTCTGGAACCCTGTGGCTTGGGAAGATGACTGAGGTTTGATTGTGGAGCCCTGTGGCCTAGGAACATGACATCGGTTTGATTCTGAAACCCTCTTGCCTGGGAACATGACAGAGATTTGTTTCTGGAAGCCTGTTCCCTGGGAACCTGACTGAGGTTTGATTCTGGACACCCGTGGCCTGGGAAAATGTCTGAGGATTGATTGTTGAAACCTGTGGCCTGCGAACATGACTGAGGTTTGATTCTGGATCCATGTGTCCTGGGAATATGTCTGAGGTTTGATTCTGGAAACCTGTGCCCTGGCAAAATGACTGAGGCTTGATTCTGGAACCCTATGGCCTGGGAACTTGCCTGAGGTTTGATGGCAGAAACCTGTGGACTGGCAACATGACTGAGGATTGAGTGCGGAACTCTGTGCACTGGAAACATGACTGTGGCCTGGTACTGGAAAACCATGGCCTGGGAATTTGTCTTTGGTTTGATTCTGGAACCCTGTTTCCTGGGAACATGACTGAGGTTTGATGGTTGAACCCTGTGGCCTGGCAACATGATTGAGGTTTGATTTTGGAACCCTCAGGTTTGGGAACATGACTGAGGCTTGATGGTGGAAGCCTGTGTCCTGGCAACATGACTGAGGTTTGATGGTGGAACCCTGTGGCCTGGCAAGATGACTTAGGTTTGATTGTGGAACACTCTGGCCTGGGAAAATGACTGAGGCTTGATGGTGGACCGTGGCCTGGCAATAGGACTAAGGTTTGATTGTGGAACCCTCTGGCCTGGGTGTATGACTGAGGTTTGATGGTGGTACCCTATGGTCTGGCAACATGAGTGAGGTTTGATTCTGCATCCCTGTGGCCTGGGAACAAGACTGAGGCGTGATTCTTGAAAACTGTGGCCTGGGAACATGACATCTGTTTAGATTGTGGAATACTGTGCCCTGGGATCCTGACTGAGCCTTGGTTCTGGAACCCTGTGGACTGGGAACATGACATCGGTTGGATACTGGAACCCTGTGGCTTGGAAACATGACTGAGGTTTGTTTCTGGAAGCCTGTTCCCTGGGAACGTGACTGAGGTTTGATTCTGTAACCCTATCGCCTGGGAACATGACTGAGGTTTGATTGTGGAGCCCTGTAGCCTGGGAACATGACATCGGTTGGATTCTGGAACCCTGTCGCCTGGGAACATGACAGAGATTTGTTTCTGGAAGCCTGTTCCCTGGGAACATGACAGGTTTCATTGTGGAATCATGTGGCCTGGGATCAAGACTGAGGTTTGATTGTGGAACCCTGTGGTCTGGAAACATGACATCGGTTGGATTCTGGAACCCTGTGGCCTGGGAACATGACAGAGATTTGTTTCTGGAAGCCTGTTCCCTGGGAACATGAGTGAGGTTTGATTCTGGAAGAGTGTGGCCAGTGAACATGATATCGTTTTGATTCTGGAACCCTGTGTCCTGGGAACAAGACTGAGGTTTGCTTCTGGAACCCTGTTGCCTGGGAACATGCCATCGGTTGGATTCTGGAACCCTGTGGCCTGGGAACATGACTGAGGTTTGTTTCTGGAAGCCTGTTCCCTGGGAACATGACTGAGGTTTGATTCTGCACACCTGTGTCCTGGGAACATGACTGAGGTTTAACTGTTGAAACCTGTGGCCTGCAAAGATGAGTGAGGTTTGATTCTGGAACCCTGTGGCCTGGGAACATGACTGAGGTTTGTTTTTGGAAGCCTGTTCCCTGGGAACATGACTGATGTTTGATTCTGGAACCATGTGTCCTGGGAATATGACTGAGGTTTGATTCTGGAAACCTGTGGCCTGGGAAAATGACTGAGGTTTCATTGGGGAAACATGTGGCCTGGGATCATGACTGAGGTTTGATGGCGGAACACACTGGCCTGGCAAAATGATTGAGGCTTGATTCTGGAACCCTGTGGCCTGGGAACTTGACTGAGGTTTGATTCTGGAAGACTGTGGCCAGGGAACATGATATCGGGTTGATTGTGGAAACCAGTGTCCTGGGAACAAGACTGAGGTTTGCTTCTGGAACGCAGTGGCCTGGGAACATGACAGAGGATTGTTTCTGGAAGCCTGTTCCCTGGGAACAACACTGAGGCGTGATTCGGGAAAACTGTGTCCTAGGAACATGACATCTGTTTAGATTGTGGAATACTGTGCCCTGGGATCCTGACTGAGTCTTGGTTCTGGAACGCTGTGGACTGGGAATATTACTGAGGATTTATTCCGGAACCCTGTAGCCTGGGAACATAACTGAGGATTGATTCTGGAGCCCTGTGGCCTGGGAACATGACATCGGTGTATTCTGGATACTTGTGTCCTGGGAACAGGAGAATGGTTTGATTCTTTCACCCTGTGGCCTGGGAACATGTCTGATGTTTGATGGTGGAAACCTGTGGCCTGGCAACATGACTGAGGTTTGATTCTGGAAGACTGTGGCCAGGGAACTTGATATCGGTTTGATTCTGGAACCCTGTGTCCTGGGAACAAGACTGAGGTTTGCTTCTTGAACCCTGTGGCCTGGGAACATGACATCGGTTGGATTCTGGAACCCTGTGGCCTGGGAACATGACTGAGGTTTGTTTCTGGAAGCCTGTTCCCTGGGAACATGACTGAGGTTTGATTCTGCACACCTGTGTCCTGGGAACATGACTGAGGTTTGATTGTTGAAACCTGTGGCCTGCCAACATGACTGAGGTTTGATTTTGGAACCATGTGTCCTGGGAATATGACTGAGGTTTGATTCTGGAAAACTGTGGCCTGGGAAAATGACTGAGGTTTGTTTCTGGAAGCCTGTTCCCTGGGAACATGACTGAGGTTTGATTCTGCACACCTGTGTCCTGGGAACATGACTGAGGTTTGATTGTTGAAACCTGTGGCCTGCCAACATGACTGAGGTTTGATTTTGGAACCATGTGTCCTGGGAATATGACTGAGGTTTGATTCTGGAAACCATTGGCCTGGGAACATGACATCTGTTGGATTCTGGAACCCTGTGGCTTGGGAAGATGACTGAGGTTTGATTGTGGAGCCCTGTGGCCTAGGAACATGACATCGGTTTGATTCTGAAACCCTCTTGCCTGGGAACATGACAGAGATTTGTTTCTGGAAGCCTGTTCCCTGGGAACCTGACTGAGGTTTGATTCTGGACACCCGTGGCCTGGGAAAATGTCTGAGGATTGATTGTTGAAACCTGTGGCCTGCGAACATGACTGAGGTTTGATTCTGGATCCATGTGTCCTGGGAATATGTCTGAGGTTTGATTCTGGAAACCTGTGCCCTGGCAAAATGACTGAGGCTTGATTCTGGAACCCTATGGCCTGGGAACTTGCCTGAGGTTTGATGGCAGAAACCTGTGGACTGGCAACATGACTGAGGATTGAGTGCGGAACTCTGTGCACTGGAAACATGACTGTGGCCTGGTACTGGAAAACCATGGCCTGGGAATTTGTCTTTGGTTTGATTCTGGAACCCTGTTTCCTGGGAACATGACTGAGGTTTGATGGTTGAACCCTGTGGCCTGGCAACATGATTGAGGTTTGATTTTGGAACCCTCAGGTTTGGGAACATGACTGAGGCTTGATGGTGGAAGCCTGTGTCCTGGCAACATGACTGAGGTTTGATGGTGGAACCCTGTGGCCTGGCAAGATGACTTAGGTTTGATTGTGGAACACTCTGGCCTGGGAAAATGACTGAGGCTTGATGGTGGACCGTGGCCTGGCAATAGGACTAAGGTTTGATTGTGGAACCCTCTGGCCTGGGTGTATGACTGAGGTTTGATGGTGGTACCCTATGGTCTGGCAACATGAGTGAGGTTTGATTCTGCATCCCTGTGGCCTGGGAACAAGACTGAGGCGTGATTCTTGAAAACTGTGGCCTGGGAACATGACATCTGTTTAGATTGTGGAATACTGTGCCCTGGGATCCTGACTGAGCCTTGGTTCTGGAACCCTGTGGACTGGGAACATGACATCGGTTGGATACTGGAACCCTGTGGCTTGGAAACATGACTGAGGTTTGTTTCTGGAAGCCTGTTCCCTGGGAACGTGACTGAGGTTTGATTCTGTAACCCTATCGCCTGGGAACATGACTGAGGTTTGATTGTGGAGCCCTGTAGCCTGGGAACATGACATCGGTTGGATTCTGGAACCCTGTCGCCTGGGAACATGACAGAGATTTGTTTCTGGAAGCCTGTTCCCTGGGAACATGACAGGTTTCATTGTGGAATCATGTGGCCTGGGATCAAGACTGAGGTTTGATTGTGGAACCCTGTGGTCTGGAAACATGACATCGGTTGGATTCTGGAACCCTGTGGCCTGGGAACATGACAGAGATTTGTTTCTGGAAGCCTGTTCCCTGGGAACATGAGTGAGGTTTGATTCTGGAAGAGTGTGGCCAGTGAACATGATATCGTTTTGATTCTGGAACCCTGTGTCCTGGGAACAAGACTGAGGTTTGCTTCTGGAACCCTGTTGCCTGGGAACATGCCATCGGTTGGATTCTGGAACCCTGTGGCCTGGGAACATGACTGAGGTTTGTTTCTGGAAGCCTGTTCCCTGGGAACATGACTGAGGTTTGATTCTGCACACCTGTGTCCTGGGAACATGACTGAGGTTTAACTGTTGAAACCTGTGGCCTGCAAAGATGAGTGAGGTTTGATTCTGGAACCCTGTGGCCTGGGAACATGACTGAGGTTTGTTTTTGGAAGCCTGTTCCCTGGGAACATGACTGATGTTTGATTCTGGAACCATGTGTCCTGGGAATATGACTGAGGTTTGATTCTGGAAACCTGTGGCCTGGGAAAATGACTGAGGTTTCATTGGGGAAACATGTGGCCTGGGATCATGACTGAGGTTTGATGGCGGAACACACTGGCCTGGCAAAATGATTGAGGCTTGATTCTGGAACCCTGTGGCCTGGGAACTTGACTGAGGTTTGATTCTGGAAGACTGTGGCCAGGGAACATGATATCGGGTTGATTGTGGAAACCAGTGTCCTGGGAACAAGACTGAGGTTTGCTTCTGGAACGCAGTGGCCTGGGAACATGACAGAGGATTGTTTCTGGAAGCCTGTTCCCTGGGAACAACACTGAGGCGTGATTCGGGAAAACTGTGTCCTAGGAACATGACATCTGTTTAGATTGTGGAATACTGTGCCCTGGGATCCTGACTGAGTCTTGGTTCTGGAACGCTGTGGACTGGGAATATTACTGAGGATTTATTCCGGAACCCTGTAGCCTGGGAACATAACTGAGGATTGATTCTGGAGCCCTGTGGCCTGGGAACATGACATCGGTGTATTCTGGATACTTGTGTCCTGGGAACAGGAGAATGGTTTGATTCTTTCACCCTGTGGCCTGGGAACATGTCTGATGTTTGATGGTGGAAACCTGTGGCCTGGCAACATGACTGAGGTTTGATTCTGGAAGACTGTGGCCAGGGAACTTGATATCGGTTTGATTCTGGAACCCTGTGTCCTGGGAACAAGACTGAGGTTTGCTTCTTGAACCCTGTGGCCTGGGAACATGACATCGGTTGGATTCTGGAACCCTGTGGCCTGGGAACATGACTGAGGTTTGTTTCTGGAAGCCTGTTCCCTGGGAACATGACTGAGGTTTGATTCTGCACACCTGTGTCCTGGGAACATGACTGAGGTTTGATTGTTGAAACCTGTGGCCTGCCAACATGACTGAGGTTTGATTTTGGAACCATGTGTCCTGGGAATATGACTGAGGTTTGATTCTGGAAAACTGTGGCCTGGGAAAATGACTGAGGTTTGTTTCTGGAAGCCTGTTCCCTGGAAACATGACTGAGGTTTGATTCTGCACACCTGTGTCCTGGGAACATGACTGAGGTTTGATTGTTGAAACCTGTGGCCTGCCAACATGACTGAGGTTTGATTTTGGAGCCATGTGTCCTGGGAATATGACTGAGGTTTGATTCTGGAAACCATTGGCCTGGGAACATGACATCTGTTGGATTCTGGAACCCTGTGGCTTGGGAAGATGACTGAGGTTTGATTGTGGAGCCCTGTGGCCTAGGAACATGACATCGGTTTGATTCTGAAACCCTCTTGCCTGGGAACATGACAGAGATTTGTTTCTGGAAGCCTGTTCCCTGGGAACCTGACTGAGGTTTGATTCTGGACACCCGTGGCCTGGGAAAATGTCTGAGGATTGATTGTTGAAACCTGTGGCCTGCGAACATGACTGTGGTTTGATTCTGGATCCATGTGTCCTGGGAATATGTCTGAGGTTTGATTCTGGAAACCTGTGCCCTGGCAAAATGACTGAGGCTTGATTCTGGAACCCTATGGCCTGGGAACTTGCCTGAGGTTTGATGGCAGAAACCTGTGGACTGGCAACATGACTGAGGATTGAGTGCGGAACTCTGTGCACTGGAAACATGACTGTGGCCTGGTACTGGAAAACCATGGCCTGGGAATTTGTCTTTGGTTTGATTCTGGAACCCTGTTTCCTGGGAACATGACTGAGGTTTGATGGTTGAACCCTGTGGCCTGGCAACATGATTGAGGTTTGATTTTGGAACCCTCAGGTTTGGGAACATGACTGAGGCTTGATGGTGGAAGCCTGTGTCCTGGCAACATGACTGAGGTTTGATGGTGGAACCCTGTGGCCTGGCAAGATGACTTAGGTTTGATTGTGGAACACTCTGGCCTGGGAAAATGACTGAGGCTTGATGGTGGACCGTGGCCTGGCAATAGGACTAAGGTTTGATTGTGGAACCCTCTGGCCTGGGTGTATGACTGAGGTTTGATGGTGGTACCCTATGGTCTGGCAACATGAGTGAGGTTTGATTCTGCATCCCTGTGGCCTGGGAACAAGACTGAGGCGTGATTCTTGAAAACTGTGGCCTGGGAACATGACATCTGTTTAGATTGTGGAATACTGTGCCCTGGGATCCTGACTGAGCCTTGGTTCTGGAACCCTGTGGACTGGGAACATGACATCGGTTGGATACTGGAACCCTGTGGCTTGGAAACATGACTGAGGTTTGTTTCTGGAAGCCTGTTCCCTGGGAACGTGACTGAGGTTTGATTCTGTAACCCTATCGCCTGGGAACATGACTGAGGTTTGATTGTGGAGCCCTGTAGCCTGGGAACATGACATCGGTTGGATTCTGGAACCCTGTCGCCTGGGAACATGACAGAGATTTGTTTCTGGAAGCCTGTTCCCTGGGAACATGACAGGTTTCATTGTGGAATCATGTGGCCTGGGATCAAGACTGAGGTTTGATTGTGGAACCCTGTGGTCTGGAAACATGACATCGGTTGGATTCTGGAACCCTGTGGCCTGGGAACATGACAGAGATTTGTTTCTGGAAGCCTGTTCCCTGGGAACATGAGTGAGGTTTGATTCTGGAAGAGTGTGGCCAGTGAACATGATATCGTTTTGATTCTGGAACCCTGTGTCCTGGGAACAAGACTGAGGTTTGCTTCTGGAACCCTGTTGCCTGGGAACATGCCATCGGTTGGATTCTGGAACCCTGTGGCCTGGGAACATGACTGAGGTTTGTTTCTGGAAGCCTGTTCCCTGGGAACATGACTGAGGTTTGATTCTGCACACCTGTGTCCTGGGAACATGACTGAGGTTTAACTGTTGAAACCTGTGGCCTGCAAAGATGAGTGAGGTTTGATTCTGGAACCCTGTGGCCTGGGAACATGACTGAGGTTTGTTTTTGGAAGCCTGTTCCCTGGGAACATGACTGATGTTTGATTCTGGAACCATGTGTCCTGGGAATATGACTGAGGTTTGATTCTGGAAACCTGTGGCCTGGGAAAATGACTGAGGTTTCATTGGGGAAACATGTGGCCTGGGATCATGACTGAGGTTTGATGGCGGAACACACTGGCCTGGCAAAATGATTGAGGCTTGATTCTGGAACCCTGTGGCCTGGGAACTTGACTGAGGTTTGATTCTGGAAGACTGTGGCCAGGGAACATGATATCGGGTTGATTGTGGAAACCAGTGTCCTGGGAACAAGACTGAGGTTTGCTTCTGGAACGCAGTGGCCTGGGAACATGACAGAGGATTGTTTCTGGAAGCCTGTTCCCTGGGAACAACACTGAGGCGTGATTCGGGAAAACTGTGTCCTAGGAACATGACATCTGTTTAGATTGTGGAATACTGTGCCCTGGGATCCTGACTGAGTCTTGGTTCTGGAACGCTGTGGACTGGGAATATTACTGAGGATTTATTCCGGAACCCTGTAGGCTGGGAACATAACTGAGGATTGATTCTGGAGCCCTGTGGCCTGGGAACATGACATCGGTGTATTCTGGATACTTGTGTCCTGGGAACAGGAGAATGGTTTGATTCTTTCACCCTGTGGCCTGGGAACATGTCTGATGTTTGATGGTGGAAACCTGTGGCCTGGCAACATGACTGAGGTTTGATTCTGGAAGACTGTGGCCAGGGAACTTGATATCGGTTTGATTCTGGAACCCTGTGTCCTGGGAACAAGACTGAGGTTTGCTTCTTGAACCCTGTGGCCTGGGAACATGACATCGGTTGGATTCTGGAACCCTGTGGCCTGGGAACATGACTGAGGTTTGTTTCTGGAAGCCTGTTCCCTGGGAACATGACTGAGGTTTGATTCTGCACACCTGTGTCCTGGGAACATGACTGAGGTTTGATTGTTGAAACCTGTGGCCTGCCAACATGACTGAGGTTTGATTTTGGAACCATGTGTCCTGGGAATATGACTGAGGTTTGATTCTGGAAAACTGTGGCCTGGGAAAATGACTGAGGTTTGTTTCTGGAAGCCTGTTCCCTGGGAACATGACTGAGGTTTGATTCTGCACACCTGTGTCCTGGGAACATGACTGAGGTTTGATTGTTGAAACCTGTGGCCTGCCAACATGACTGAGGTTTGATTTTGGAACCATGTGTCCTGGGAATATGACTGAGGTTTGATTCTGGAAACCATTGGCCTGGGAACATGACATCTGTTGGATTCTGGAACCCTGTGGCTTGGGAAGATGACTGAGGTTTGATTGTGGAGCCCTGTGGCCTAGGAACATGACATCGGTTTGATTCTGAAACCCTCTTGCCTGGGAACATGACAGAGATTTGTTTCTGGAAGCCTGTTCCCTGGGAACCTGACTGAGGTTTGATTCTGGACACCCGTGGCCTGGGAAAATGTCTGAGGATTGATTGTTGAAACCTGTGGCCTGCGAACATGACTGAGGTTTGATTCTGGATCCATGTGTCCTGGGAATATGTCTGAGGTTTGATTCTGGAAACCTGTGCCCTGGCAAAATGACTGAGGCTTGATTCTGGAACCCTATGGCCTGGGAACTTGCCTGAGGTTTGATGGCAGAAACCTGTGGACTGGCAACATGACTGAGGATTGAGTGCGGAACTCTGTGCACTGGAAACATGACTGTGGCCTGGTACTGGAAAACCATGGCCTGGGAATTTGTCTTTGGTTTGATTCTGGAACCCTGTTTCTTGGGAACATGACTGAGGTTTGATGGTTGAACCCTGTGGCCTGGCAACATGATTGAGGTTTGATTTTGGAACCCTCAGGTTTGGGAACATGACTGAGGCTTGATGGTGGAAGCCTGTGTCCTGGCAACATGACTGAGGTTTGATGGTGGAACCCTGTGGCCTGGCAAGATGACTTAGGTTTGATTGTGGAACACTCTGGCCTGGGAAAATGACTGAGGCTTGATGGTGGACCGTGGCCTGGCAATAGGACTAAGGTTTGATTGTGGAACCCTCTGGCCTGGGTGTATGACTGAGGTTTGATGGTGGTACCCTATGGTCTGGCAACATGAGTGAGGTTTGATTCTGCATCCCTGTGGCCTGGGAACAAGACTGAGGCGTGATTCTTGAAAACTGTGGCCTGGGAACATGACATCTGTTTAGATTGTGGAATACTGTGCCCTGGGATCCTGACTGAGCCTTGGTTCTGGAACCCTGTGGACTGGGAACATGACATCGGTTGGATACTGGAACCCTGTGGCTTGGAAACATGACTGAGGTTTGTTTCTGGAAGCCTGTTCCCTGGGAACGTGACTGAGGTTTGATTCTGTAACCCTATCGCCTGGGAACATGACTGAGGTTTGATTGTGGAGCCCTGTAGCCTGGGAACATGACATCGGTTGGATTCTGGAACCCTGTCGCCTGGGAACATGACAGAGATTTGTTTCTGGAAGCCTGTTCCCTGGGAACATGACTGAGGTTTCATTGTGGAATCATGTGGCCTGGGATCAAGACTGAGGTTTGATTGTGGAACCCTGTGGTCTGGAAACATGACATCGGTTGGATTCTGGAACCCTGTGGCCTGGGAACATGACAGAGATTTGTTTCTGGAAGCCTGTTCCCTGGGAACATGAGTGAGGTTTGATTCTGGAAGAGTGTGGCCAGTGAACATGATATCGTTTTGATTCTGGAACCCTGTGTCCTGGGAACAAGACTGAGGTTTGCTTCTGGAACCCTGTTGCCTGGGAACATGCCATCGGTTGGATTCTGGAACCCTGTGGCCTGGGAACATGACTGAGGTTTGTTTCTGGAAGCCTGTTCCCTGGGAACATGACTGAGGTTTGATTCTGCACACCTGTGTCCTGGGAACATGACTGAGGTTTAACTGTTGAAACCTGTGGCCTGCAAAGATGAGTGAGGTTTGATTCTGGAACCCTGTGGCCTGGGAACATGACTGAGGTTTGTTTTTGGAAGCCTGTTCCCTGGGAACATGACTGATGTTTGATTCTGGAACCATGTGTCCTGGGAATATGACTGAGGTTTGATTCTGGAAACCTGTGGCCTGGGAAAATGACTGAGGTTTCATTGGGGAAACATGTGGCCTGGGATCATGACTGAGGTTTGATGGCGGAACACACTGGCCTGGCAAAATGATTGAGGCTTGATTCTGGAACCCTGTGGCCTGGGAACTTGACTGAGGTTTGATTCTGGAAGACTGTGGCCAGGGAACATGATATCGGGTTGATTGTGGAAACCAGTGTCCTGGGAACAAGACTGAGGTTTGCTTCTGGAACGCAGTGGCCTGGGAACATGACAGAGGATTGTTTCTGGAAGCCTGTTCCCTGGGAACAACACTGAGGCGTGATTCGGGAAAACTGTGTCCTAGGAACATGACATCTGTTTAGATTGTGGAATACTGTGCCCTGGGATCCTGACTGAGTCTTGGTTCTGGAACGCTGTGGACTGGGAATATTACTGAGGATTTATTCCGGAACCCTGTAGGCTGGGAACATAACTGAGGATTGATTCTGGAGCCCTGTGGCCTGGGAACATGACATCGGTGTATTCTGGATACTTGTGTCCTGGGAACAGGAGAATGGTTTGATTCTTTCACCCTGTGGCCTGGGAACATGTCTGATGTTTGATGGTGGAAACCTGTGGCCTGGCAACATGACTGAGGTTTGATTCTGGAAGACTGTGGCCAGGGAACTTGATATCGGTTTGATTCTGGAACCCTGTGTCCTGGGAACAAGACTGAGGTTTGCTTCTTGAACCCTGTGGCCTGGGAACATGACATCGGTTGGATTCTGGAACCCTGTGGCCTGGGAACATGACTGAGGTTTGTTTCTGGAAGCCTGTTCCCTGGGAACATGACTGAGGTTTGATTCTGCACACCTGTGTCCTGGGAACATGACTGAGGTTTGATTGTTGAAACCTGTGGCCTGCCAACATGACTGAGGTTTGATTTTGGAACCATGTGTCCTGGGAATATGACTGAGGTTTGATTCTGGAAAACTGTGGCCTGGGAAAATGACTGAGGTTTGTTTCTGGAAGCCTGTTCCCTGGGAACATGACTGAGGTTTGATTCTGCACACCTGTGTCCTGGGAACATGACTGAGGTTTGATTGTTGAAACCTGTGGCCTGCCAACATGACTGAGGTTTGATTTTGGAACCATGTGTCCTGGGAATATGACTGAGGTTTGATTCTGGAAACCATTGGCCTGGGAACATGACATCTGTTGGATTCTGTAACCCTGTGGCTTGGGAAGATGACTGAGGTTTGATTGTGGAGCCCTGTGGCCTAGGAACATGACATCGGTTTGATTCTGAAACCCTCTTGCCTGGGAACATGACAGAGATTTGTTTCTGGAAGCCTGTTCCCTGGGAACCTGACTGAGGTTTGATTCTGGACACCCGTGGCCTGGGAAAATGTCTGAGGATTGATTGTTGAAACCTGTGGCCTGCGAACATGACTGTGGTTTGATTCTGGATCCATGTGTCCTGGGAATATGTCTGAGGTTTGATTCTGGAAACCTGTGCCCTGGCAAAATGACTGAGGCTTGATTCTGGAACCCTATGGCCTGGGAACTTGCCTGAGGTTTGATGGCAGAAACCTGTGGACTGGCAACATGACTGAGGATTGAGTGCGGAACTCTGTGCACTGGAAACATGACTGTGGCCTGGTACTGGAAAACCATGGCCTGGGAATTTGTCTTTGGTTTGATTCTGGAACCCTGTTTCCTGGGAACATGACTGAGGTTTGATGGTTGAACCCTGTGGCCTGGCAACATGATTGAGGTTTGATTTTGGAACCCTCAGGTTTGGGAACATGACTGAGGCTTGATGGTGGAAGCCTGTGTCCTGGCAACATGACTGAGGTTTGATGGTGGAACCCTGTGGCCTGGCAAGATGACTTAGGTTTGATTGTGGAACACTCTGGCCTGGGAAAATGACTGAGGCTTGATGGTGGACCGTGGCCTGGCAATAGGACTAAGGTTTGATTGTGGAACCCTCTGGCCTGGGTGTATGACTGAGGTTTGATGGTGGTACCCTATGGTCTGGCAACATGAGTGAGGTTTGATTCTGCATCCCTGTGGCCTGGGAACAAGACTGAGGCGTGATTCTTGAAAACTGTGGCCTGGGAACATGACATCTGTTTAGATTGTGGAATACTGTGCCCCGGGATCCTGACTGAGCCTTGGTTCTGGAACCCTGTGGACTGGGAACATGACATCAGTTGGATACTGGAACCCTGTGGCTTGGAAACATGACTGAGGTTTGTTTCTGGAAGCCTGTTCCCTGGGAACGTGACTGAGGTTTGATTCTGTAACCCTATCGCCTGGGAACATGACTGAGGTTTGATTGTGGAGCCCTGTAGCCTGGGAACATGACATCGGTTGGATTCTGGAACCCTGTCGCCTGGGAACATGACAGAGATTTGTTTCTGGAAGCCTGTTCCCTGGGAACATGACAGGTTTCATTGTGGAATCATGTGGCCTGGGATCAAGACTGAGGTTTGATTGTGGAACCCTGTGGTCTGGAAACATGACATCGGTTGGATTCTGGAACCCTGTGGCCTGGGAACATGACAGAGATTTGTTTCTGGAAGCCTGTTCCCTGGGAACATGAGTGAGGTTTGATTCTGGAAGAGTGTGGCCAGTGAACATGATATCGTTTTGATTCTGGAACCCTGTGTCCTGGGAACAAGACTGAGGTTGGCTTCTGGAACCCTGTGGCCTGGGAACATGCCATCGGTTGGATTCTGGAACCCTGTGGCCTGGGAACATGACTGAGGTTTGTTTCTGGAAGCCTGTTCCCTGGGAACATGACTGAGGTTTGATTCTGCACACCTGTGTCCTGGGAACATGACTGAGGTTTAACTGTTGAAACCTGTGGCCTGCAAAGATGAGTGAGGTTTGATTCTGGAACCCTGTGGCCTGGGAACATGACTGAGGTTTGTTTTTGGAAGCCTGTTCCCTGGGAACATGACTGATGTTTGATTCTGGAACCATGTGTCCTGGGAATATGACTGAGGTTTGATTCTGGAAACCTGTGGCCTGGGAAAATGACTGAGGTTTCATTGGGGAAACATGTGGCCTGGGATCATGACTGAGGTTTGATGGCGGAACACACTGGCCTGGCAAAATGATTGAGGCTTGATTCTGGAACCCTGTGGCCTGGGAACTTGACTGAGGTTTGATTCTGGAAGACTGTGGCCAGGGAACATGATATCGGGTTGATTGTGGAAACCAGTGTCCTGGGAACAAGACTGAGGTTTGCTTCTGGAACGCAGTGGCCTGGGAACATGACAGAGGATTGTTTCTGGAAGCCTGTTCCCTGGGAACAACACTGAGGCGTGATTCGGGAAAACTGTGTCCTAGGAACATGACATCTGTTTAGATTGTGGAATACTGTGCCCTGGGATCCTGACTGAGTCTTGGTTCTGGAACGCTGTGGACTGAGAATATTACTGAGGATTTATTCCGGAACCCTGTAGGCTGGGAACATAACTGAGGATTGATTCTGGAGCCCTGTGGCCTGGGAACATGACATCGGTGTATTCTGGATACTTGTGTCCTGGGAACAGGAGAATGGTTTGATTCTTTCACCCTGTGGCCTGGGAACATGTCTGATGTTTGATGGTGGAAACCTGTGGCCTGGCAACATGACTGAGGTTTGATTCTGGAAGACTGTGGCCAGGGAACTTGATATCGGTTTGATTCTGGAACCCTGTGTCCTGGGAACAAGACTGAGGTTTGCTTCTTGAACCCTGTGGCCTGGGAACATGACTGAGGTTTGTTTCTGGAAGCCTGTTCCCTGGGAACATGACTGAGGTTTGATTCTGCACACCTGTGTCCTGGGAACATGACTGAGGTTTGATTGTTGAAACCTGTGGCCTGCCAACATGACTGAGGTTTGATTTTGGAACCATGTGTCCTGGGAATATGACTGAGGTTTGATTCTGGAAAACTGTGGCCTGGGAAAATGACTGAGGTTTCATTGTGGAAACATGTGGCCTGGGATCATGACTGAAGTTTGATGGCAGAACACTCTGGCCTGGCAAAATGACGTAGGTTTGATTCTGTAAACCTATAGCCTGGGATCAAGACTGAGGTTTGTTTCTGGAAGCCTGTTCCCTGGGAATATGACATCGGTTGGATTCTGGAACCCTGTGGCCTGGGAACATGACAGAGATTTGTTTCTGGAAGCCTGTTCCCTGGGAACATGAGTGAGGTTTGATTCTGGAACCCTGTAGCCTGGGAATATAACCGAGGATTGATTCTGGAACCCTGTGTCCTGGGAACGTGACAATGGTGGATGCTGGAACCCTGTGGCCTGGGAACATGAGCATGGTTTGATTCTGGAAACCTGTTGCCTGGGAACATGTCTGAGGTTTGATGGTGGAAACCTGTGGTCTGGCAACATGACTGAGGTTTGATTCTGGAAGAGTGTGGCCAGGGAACATGATATTGTTTTGATTCTGGAACCCTGTGTCCTGGGAACAAGACTGAGGTTTGCTTCTGGAACCCTGTGGCCTGGGAACATGACATCGGTAGGATTCTGGAACCCTGTGGCCTGGGAACATGACTGAGGTTTGTTTCTGGAAGCCTGTTCCCTGGGAACATGACTGAGGTTTGATTCTGCACACCTGGGTCCAGGGAACATGACTGAGGTTTAACTGTTGAAACCTGTGGCCTGCAAAGATTAGTGAGGTTTGATTCTGGAACCATGTGTCCTGGGAATATGACTGAGGTTTGATTCTGGAAACCTGTGGCCTGGGCAAATGACTGAGGTTTCATTGTGGAAACATGTGGCCTGGGATCATGACTGAGGCTTGATGGTGGAACACTCTGGCCTGGCAACATGACTGAGGATTGATTCTGGAACCCTGTGCCCTGGAAACAGGACTGTGGCCTGGTACTGGGAAACCATAGCCTGGGAACTTGACATTGGTTTGATTCTGGAACCCTGTGTCCTGGGAACATGATTGAGGTTTGATGGAGGAACCCTGTGGCCTGGGAACATGACTGAGGTTTGATGGTGGCACCCTGTGCCCTGGCAACATGACTGAGGCTTGATTCTGGAACCCTGTGACCTGAGAACTTGAATGTGGTTTGATCGCATAAACCTGTGGACTGGCAACATGACTGAGGTTTGATGGTGGAACCCTGTGCACTGGGAACATGACTGAGGCCTGATACTGTAACCCCGTGGCGTGGGAACATGCCATTAGTTTGATTCTGGAATCCTGTTTCCTGGGAACATGACTGAGGTTTGATGGTTGAACCCTGTGGCCTGGCAACATGATTCAGGTTTGATTGTGGAACCCTCAGGTTTGGGAACATGACTGAGGCTTGAAGGTGGAACCCTGTTGCCTGGCAAGATGACTTAGGTTTGATTGTGGAAAACCCTGGCCTGGGAACATGACTGAGGCTTGATGGTGGAACCGTGGCCTGGCAATAGGACTGAGGTTTGATTGTGGAACCCTCTGGCCTGGGAATATGACTGAGGTTTAATTGTGGAACCCTGTGGGCTGGGAACATGACTGGGATTTTATTTTTGAAACCTGTGTCCAGGGAACATGACTGAGGTTTTATTCTGGAACCCTGTTTCTTGGGAATATGACTGAGGTTTGATTCTGGAAACCATTGGCCTGGGAACATGACATCTGTTGGATTCTGGAACCCTGTGGCTTGGGAAGATGACTGAGGTTTGATTGTGGAGCCCTGTGGCCTAGGAACATGACATCGGTTTGATTCTGAAACCCTCTTGCCTGGGAACATGACAGAGATTTGTTTCTGGAAGCCTGTTCCCTGGGAACCTGACTGAGGTTTGATTCTGGACACCCGTGGCCTGGGAAAATGTCTGAGGATTGATTGTTGAAACCTGTGGCCTGCGAACATGACTGTGGTTTGATTCTGGATCCATGTGTCCTGGGAATATGTCTGAGGTTTGATTCTGGAAACCTGTGCCCTGGCAAAATGACTGAGGCTTGATTCTGGAACCCTATGGCCTGGGAACTTGCCTGAGGTTTGATGGCAGAAACCTGTGGACTGGCAACATGACTGAGGATTGAGTGCGGAACTCTGTGCACTGGAAACATGACTGTGGCCTGGTACTGGAAAACCATGGCCTGGGAATTTGTCTTTGGTTTGATTCTGGAACCCTGTTTCCTGGGAACATGACTGAGGTTTGATGGTTGAACCCTGTGGCCTGGCAACATGATTGAGGTTTGATTTTGGAACCCTCAGGTTTGGGAACATGACTGAGGCTTGATGGTGGAAGCCTGTGTCCTGGCAACATGACTGAGGTTTGATGGTGGAACCCTGTGGCCTGGCAAGATGACTTAGGTTTGATTGTGGAACACTCTGGCCTGGGAAAATGACTGAGGCTTGATGGTGGACCGTGGCCTGGCAATAGGACTAAGGTTTGATTGTGGAACCCTCTGGCCTGGGTGTATGACTGAGGTTTGATGGTGGTACCCTATGGTCTGGCAACATGAGTGAGGTTTGATTCTGCATCCCTGTGGCCTGGGAACAAGACTGAGGCGTGATTCTTGAAAACTGTGGCCTGGGAACATGACATCTGTTTAGATTGTGGAATACTGTGCCCTGGGATCCTGACTGAGCCTTGGTTCTGGAACCCTGTGGACTGGGAACATGACATCGGTTGGATACTGGAACCCTGTGGCTTGGAAACATGACTGAGGTTTGTTTCTGGAAGCCTGTTCCCTGGGAACGTGACTGAGGTTTGATTCTGTAACCCTATCGCCTGGGAACATGACTGAGGTTTGATTGTGGAGCCCTGTAGCCTGGGAACATGACATCGGTTGGATTCTGGAACCCTGTCGCCTGGGAACATGACAGAGATTTGTTTCTGGAAGCCTGTTCCCTGGGAACATGACAGGTTTCATTGTGGAATCATGTGGCCTGGGATCAAGACTGAGGTTTGATTGTGGAACCCTGTGGTCTGGAAACATAACATCAGTTGGATTCTGGAACCCTGTGGCCTGGGAACATGACAGAGATTTGTTTCTGGAAGCCTGTTCCCTGGGAACATGAGTGAGGTTTGATTCTGGAAGAGTGTGGCCAGTGAACATGATATCGTTTTGATTCTGGAACCCTGTGTCCTGGGAACAAGACTGAGGTTTGCTTCTGGAACCCTGTTGCCTGGGAACATGCCATCGGTTGGATTCTGGAACCCTGTGGCCTGGGAACATGACTGAGGTTTGTTTCTGGAAGCCTGTTCCCTGGGAACATGACTGAGGTTTGATTCTGCACACCTGTGTCCTGGGAACATGACTGAGGTTTAACTGTTGAAACCTGTGGCCTGCAAAGATGAGTGAGGTTTGATTCTGGAACCCTGTGGCCTGGGAACATGACTGAGGTTTGTTTTTGGAAGCCTGTTCCCTGGGAACATGACTGATGTTTGATTCTGGAACCATGTGTCCTGGGAATATGACTGAGGTTTGATTCTGGAAACCTGTGGCCTGGGAAAATGACTGAGGTTTCATTGGGGAAACATGTGGCCTGGGATCATGACTGAGGTTTGATGGCGGAGCACACTGGCCTGGCAAAATGATTGAGGCTTGATTCTGGAACCCTGTGGCCTGGGAACTTGACTGAGGTTTGATTCTGGAAGACTGTGGCCAGGGAACATGATATCGGGTTGATTGTGGAAACCAGTGTCCTGGGAACAAGACTGAGGTTTGCTTCTGGAACGCAGTGGCCTGGGAACATGACAGAGGATTGTTTCTGGAAGCCTGTTCCCTGGGAACAACACTGAGGCGTGATTCGGGAAAACTGTGTCCTAGGAACATGACATCTGTTTAGATTGTGGAATACTGTGCCCTGGGATCCTGACTGAGTCTTGGTTCTGGAACGCTGTGGACTGGGAATATTACTGAGGATTTATTCCGGAACCCTGTAGGCTGGGAACATAACTGAGGATTGATTCTGGAGCCCTGTGGCCTGGGAACATGACATCGGTGTATTCTGGATACTTGTGTCCTGGGAACAGGAGAATGGTTTGATTCTTTCACCCTGTGGCCTGGGAACATGTCTGATGTTTGATGGTGGAAACCTGTGGCCTGGCAACATGACTGAGGTTTGATTCTGGAAGACTGTGGCCAGGGAACTTGATATCGGTTTGATTCTGGAACCCTGTGTCCTGGGGACAAGACTGAGGTTTGCTTCTTGAACCCTGTGGCCTGGGAAAATGACATCGGTTGGATTCTGGAACCCTGTGGCTTGGGAAGATGACTGAGGTTTGATTGTGGAGCCCTGTGGCCTAGGAACATGACATCGGTTTGATTCTGAAACCCTCTTGCCTGGGAACATGACAGAGATTTGTTTCTGGAAGCCTGTTCCCTGGGAACCTGACTGAGGTTTGATTCTGGACACCCGTGGCCTGGGAAAATGTCTGAGGATTGATTGTTGAAACCTGTGGCCTGCGAACATGACTGTGGTTTGATTCTGGATCCATGTGTCCTGGGAATATGTCTGAGGTTTGATTCTGGAAACCTGTGCCCTGGCAAAATGACTGAGGCTTGATTCTGGAACCCTATGGCCTGGGAACTTGCCTGAGGTTTGATGGCAGAAACCTGTGGACTGGCAACATGACTGAGGATTGAGTGCGGAACTCTGTGCACTGGAAACATGACTGTGGCCTGGTACTGGAAAACCATGGCCTGGGAATTTGTCTTTGGTTTGATTCTGGAACCCTGTTTCCTGGGAACATGACTGAGGTTTGATGGTTGAACCCTGTGGCCTGGCAACATGATTGAGGTTTGATTTTGGAACCCTCAGGTTTGGGAACATGACTGAGGCTTGATGGTGGAAGCCTGTGTCCTGGCAACATGACTGAGGTTTGATGGTGGAACCCTGTGGCCTGGCAAGATGACTTAGGTTTGATTGTGGAACACTCTGGCCTGGGAAAATGACTGAGGCTTGATGGTGGACCGTGGCCTGGCAATAGGACTAAGGTTTGATTGTGGAACCCTCTGGCCTGGGTGTATGACTGAGGTTTGATGGTGGTACCCTATGGTCTGGCAACATGAGTGAGGTTTGATTCTGCATCCCTGTGGCCTGGGAACAAGACTGAGGCGTGATTCTTGAAAACTGTGGCCTGGGAACATGACATCTGTTTAGATTGTGGAATACTGTGCCCTGGGATCCTGACTGAGCCTTGGTTCTGGAACCCTGTGGACTGGGAACATGACATCGGTTGGATACTGGAACCCTGTGGCTTGGAAACATGACTGAGGTTTGTTTCTGGAAGCCTGTTCCCTGGGAACGTGACTGAGGTTTGATTCTGTAACCCTATCGCCTGGGAACATGACTGAGGTTTGATTGTGGAGCCCTGTAGCCTGGGAACATGACATCGGTTGGATTCTGGAACCCTGTCGCCTGGGAACATGACAGAGATTTGTTTCTGGAAGCCTGTTCCCTGGGAACATGACAGGTTTCATTGTGGAATCATGTGGCCTGGGATCAAGACTGAGGTTTGATTGTGGAACCCTGTGGTCTGGAAACATGACATCGGTTGGATTCTGGAACCCTGTGGCCTGGGAACATGACAGAGATTTGTTTCTGGAAGCCTGTTCCCTGGGAACATGAGTGAGGTTTGATTCTGGAAGAGTGTGGCCAGTGAACATGATATCGTTTTGATTCTGGAACCCTGTGTCCTGGGAACAAGACTGAGGTTGGCTTCTGGAACCCTGTTGCCTGGGAACATGCCATCGGTTGGATTCTGGAACCCTGTGGCCTGGGAACATGACTGAGGTTTGTTTCTGGAAGCCTGTTCCCTGGGAACATGACTGAGGTTTGATTCTGCACACCTGTGTCCTGGGAACATGACTGAGGTTTAACTGTTGAAACCTGTGGCCTGCAAAGATGAGTGAGGTTTGATTCTGGAACCCTGTGGCCTGGGAAAATGACTGAGGTTTGTTTTTGGAAGCCTGTTCCCTGGGAACATGACTGATGTTTGATTCTGGAACCATGTGTCCTGGGAATATGACTGAGGTTTGATTCTGGAAACCTGTGGCCTGGGAAAATGACTGAGGTTTCATTGGGGAAACATGTGGCCTGGGATCATGACTGAGGTTTGATGGCGGAACACACTGGCCTGGCAACATGATTGAGGCTTGATTCTGGAACCCTGTGGCCTGGGAACTTGACTGAGGTTTGATTCTGGAAGACTGTGGCCAGGGAACATGATATCGGGTTGATTGTGGAAACCAGTGTCCTGGGAACAAGACTGAGGTTTGCTTCTGGAACGCAGTGGCCTGGGAACATGACAGAGGATTGTTTCTGGAAGCCTGTTCCCTGGGAACAACACTGAGGCGTGATTCGGGAAAACTGTGTCCTAGGAACATGACATCTGTTTAGATTGTGGAATACTGTGCCCTGGGATCCTGACTGAGTCTTGGTTCTGGAACGCTGTGGACTGGGAATATTACTGAGGATTTATTCCGGAACCCTGTAGGCTGGGAACATAACTGAGGATTGATTCTGGAGCCCTGTGGCCTGGGAACATGACATCGGTGTATTCTGGATACTTGTGTCCTGGGAACAGGAGAATGGTTTGATTCTTTCACCCTGTGGCCTGGGAACATGTCTGATGTTTGATGGTGGAAACCTGTGGCCTGGCAACATGACTGAGGTTTGATTCTGGAAGACTGTGGCCAGGGAACTTGATATCGGTTTGATTCTGGAACCCTGTGTCCTGGGGACAAGACTGAGGTTTGCTTCTTGAACCCTGTGGCCTGGGAACATGACATCGGTTGGATTCTGGAACCCTGTGGCTTGGGAAGATGACTGAGGTTTGATTGTGGAGCCCTGTGGCCTAGGAACATGACATCGGTTTGATTCTGAAACCCTCTTGCCTGGGAACATGACAGAGATTTGTTTCTGGAAGCCTGTTCCCTGGGAACCTGACTGAGGTTTGATTCTGGACACCCGTGGCCTGGGAAAATGTCTGAGGATTGATTGTTGAAACCTGTGGCCTGCGAACATGACTGTGGTTTGATTCTGGATCCATGTGTCCTGGGAATATGTCTGAGGTTTGATTCTGGAAACCTGTGCCCTGGCAAAATGACTGAGGCTTGATTCTGGAACCCTATGGCCTGGGAACTTGCCTGAGGTTTGATGGCAGAAACCTGTGGACTGGCAACATGACTGAGGATTGAGTGCGGAACTCTGTGCACTGGAAACATGACTGTGGCCTGGTACTGGAAAACCATGGCCTGGGAATTTGTCTTTGGTTTGATTCTGGAACCCTGTTTCCTGGGAACATGACTGAGGTTTGATGGTTGAACCCTGTGGCCTGGCAACATGATTGAGGTTTGATTTTGGAACCCTCAGGTTTGGGAACATGACTGAGGCTTGATGGTGGAAGCCTGTGTCCTGGCAACATGACTGAGGTTTGATGGTGGAACCCTGTGGCCTGGCAAGATGACTTAGGTTTGATTGTGGAACACTCTGGCCTGGGAAAATGACTGAGGCTTGATGGTGGACCGTGGCCTGGCAATAGGACTAAGGTTTGATTGTGGAACCCTCTGGCCTGGGTGTATGACTGAGGTTTGATGGTGGTACCCTATGGTCTGGCAACATGAGTGAGGTTTGATTCTGCATCCCTGTGGCCTGGGAACAAGACTGAGGCGTGATTCTTGAAAACTGTGGCCTGGGAACATGACATCTGTTTAGATTGTGGAATACTGTGCCCTGGGATCCTGACTGAGCCTTGGTTCTGGAACCCTGTGGACTGGGAACATGACATCGGTTGGATACTGGAACCCTGTGGCTTGGAAACATGACTGAGGTTTGTTTCTGGAAGCCTGTTCCCTGGGAACGTGACTGAGGTTTGATTCTGTAACCCTATCGCCTGGGAACATGACTGAGGTTTGATTGTGGAGCCCTGTAGCCTTGGAACATGACATCGGTTGGATTCTGGAACCCTGTCGCCTGGGAACATGACAGAGATTTGTTTCTGGAAGCCTGTTCCCTGGGAACATGACAGGTTTCATTGTGGAATCATGTGGCCTGGGATCAAGACTGAGGTTTGATTGTGGAACCCTGTGGTCTGGAAACATAACATCAGTTGGATTCTGGAACCCTGTGGCCTGGGAACATGACAGAGATTTGTTTCTGGAAGCCTGTTCCCTGGGAACATGAGTGAGGTTTGATTCTGGAAGAGTGTGGCCAGTGAACATGATATCGTTTTGATTCTGGAACCCTGTGTCCTGGGAACAAGACTGAGGTTTGCTTCTGGAACCCTGTGGCCTGGGAACATGCCATCGGTTGGATTCTGGAACCCTGTGGCCTGGGAACATGACTGAGGTTTGTTTCTGGAAGCCTGTTCCCTGGGAACATGACTGAGGTTTGATTCTGCACACCTGTGTCCTGGGAACATGACTGAGGTTTAACTGTTGAAACCTGTGGCCTGCAAAGATGAGTGAGGTTTGATTCTGGAACCCTGTGGCCTGGGAACATGACTGAGGTTTGTTTTTGGAAGCCTGTTCCCTGGGAACATGACTGATGTTTGATTCTGGAACCATGTGTCCTGGGAATATGACTGAGGTTTGATTCTGGAAACCTGTGGCCTGGGAAAATGACTGAGGTTTCATTGGGGAAACATGTGGCCTGGGATCATGACTGAGGTTTGATGGCGGAACACACTGGCCTGGCAAAATGATTGAGGCTTGATTCTGGAACCCTGTGGCCTGGGAACTTGACTGAGGTTTGATTCTGGAAGACTGTGGCCAGGGAACATGATATCGGGTTGATTGTGGAAACCAGAGTCCTGGGAACAAGACTGAGGTTTGCTTCTGGAACGCAGTGGCCTGGGAACATGACAGAGGATTGTTTCTGGAAGCCTGTTCCCTGGGAACAACACTGAGGCGTGATTCGGGAAAACTGTGTCCTAGGAACATGACATCTGTTTAGATTGTGGAATACTGTGCCCTGGGATCCTGACTGAGTCTTGGTTCTGGAACGCTGTGGACTGGGAATATTACTGAGGATTTATTCCGGAACCCTGTAGCCTGGGAACATAACTGAGGATTGATTCTGGAGCCCTGTGGCCTGGGAACATGACATCGGTGTATTCTGGATACTTGTGTCCTGGGAACAGGAGAATGGTTTGATTCTTTCACCCTGTGGCCTGGGAACATGTCTGATGTTTGATGGTGGAAACCTGTGGCCTGGCAACATGACTGAGGTTTGATTCTGGAAGACTGTGGCCAGGGAACTTGATATCGGTTTGATTCTGGAACCCTGTGTCCTGGGAACAAGACTGAGGTTTGCTTCTTGAACCCTGTGGCCTGGGAACATGACATCGGTTGGATTCTGGAACCCTGTGGCCTGGGAACATGACTGAGGTTTGTTTCTGGAAGCCTGTTCCCTGGGAACATGACTGAGGTTTGATTCTGCACACCTGTGTCCTGGGAACATGACTGAGGTTTGATTGTTGAAACCTGTGGCCTGCCAACATGACTGAGGTTTGATTTTGGAACCATGTGTCCTGGGAATATGACTGAGGTTTGATTCTGGAAAACTGTGGCCTGGGAAAATGACTGAGGTTTCATTGTGGAAACATGTGGCCTGGGATCATGACTGAAGTTTGATGGCAGAACACTCTGGCCTGGCAAAATGACGTAGGTTTGATTCTGTAAACCTATAGCCTGGGATCAAGACTGAGGTTTGTTTCTGGAAGCCTGTTCCCTGGGAATATGACATCGGTTGGATTCTGGAACCCTGTGGCCTGGGAACATGACAGAGATTTGTTTCTGGAAGCCTGTTCCCTGGGAACATGAGTGAGGTTTGATTCTGGAACCCTGTAGCCTGGGAATATAACCGAGGATTGATTCTGGAACCCTGTGTCCTGGGAACGTGACAATGGTGGATGCTGGAACCCTGTGGCCTGGGAACATGAGCATGGTTTGATTCTGGAAACCTGTTGCCTGGGAACATGTCTGAGGTTTGATGGTGGAAACCTGTGGTCTGGCAACATGACTGAGGTTTGATTCTGGAAGAGTGTGGCCAGGGAACATGATATCGTTTTGATTCTGGAACCCTGTGTCCTGGGAACAAGACTGAGGTTTGCTTCTGGAACCCTGTGGCCTGGGAACATGACATCGGTTGGATTCTGGAACCCTGTGGCCTGGGAACATGACTGAGGTTTGTTTCTGGAAGCCTGTTCCCTGGGAACATGACTGAGGTTTGATTCTGCACACCTGGGTCCAGGGAACATGACTGAGGTTTAACTGTTGAAACCTGTGGCCTGCAAAGATTAGTGAGGTTTGATTCTGGAACCATGTGTCCTGGGAATATGACTGAGGTTTGATTCTGGAAACCTGTGGCCTGGGCAAATGACTGAGGTTTCATTGTGGAAACATGTGGCCTGGGATCATGACTGAGGCTTGATGGTGGAACACTGTGGCCTGGCAACATGACTGAGGATTGATTCTGGAACCCTGTGCCCTGGAAACAGGACTGTGGCCTGGTACTGGGAAACCATGGCCTGGGAACTTGACATTGGTTTGATTCTGGAACCCTGTGTCCTGGGAACATGATTGAGGTTTGATGGAGGAACCCTGTGGCCTGGGAACATGACTGAGGTTTGATGGTGGCACCCTGTGCCCTGGCAACATGACTGAGGCTTGATTCTGGAACCCTGTGACCTGAGAACTTGAATGTGGTTTGATCGCATAAACCTGTGGACTGGCAACATGACTGAGGTTTGATGGTGGAACCCTGTGCACTGGGAACATGACTGAGGCCTGATACTGTAACCCCGTGGCGTGGGAACATGCCATTAGTTTGATTCTGGAATCCTGTTTCCTGGGAACATGACTGAGGTTTGATGGTTGAACCCTGTGGCCTGGCAACATGATTCAGGTTTGATTGTGGAACCCTCAGGTTTGGGAACATGACTGAGGCTTGAAGGTGGAACCCTGTTGCCTGGCAAGATGACTTAGGTTTGATTGTGGAAAACCCTGGCCTGGGAACATGACTGAGGCTTGATGGTGGAACCGTGGCCTGGCAGTAGGACTGAGGTTTGATTGTGGAACCCTCTGGCCTGGGAATATGACTGAGGTTTAATTGTGGAACCCTGTGGGCTGGGAACATGACTGGGATTTTATTTTTGAAACCTGTGTCCAGGGAACATGACTGAGGTTTTATTCTGGAACCCTGTTTCTTGGGAATATGACTGAGGTTTGATTCTGGAAACCATTGGCCTGGGAACATGACATCTGTTGGATTCTGGAACCCTGTGGCTTGGGAAGATGACTGAGGTTTGATTGTGGAGCCCTGTGGCCTAGGAACATGACATCGGTTTGATTCTGAAACCCTCTTGCCTGGGAACATGACAGAGATTTGTTTCTGGAAGCCTGTTCCCTGGGAACCTGACTGAGGTTTGATTCTGGACACCCGTGGCCTGGGAAAATGTCTGAGGATTGATTGTTGAAACCTGTGGCCTGCGAACATGACTGTGGTTTGATTCTGGATCCATGTGTCCTGGGAATATGTCTGAGGTTTGATTCTGGAAACCTGTGCCCTGGCAAAATGACTGAGGCTTGATTCTGGAACCCTATGGCCTGGGAACTTGCCTGAGGTTTGATGGCAGAAACCTGTGGACTGGCAACATGACTGAGGATTGAGTGCGGAACTCTGTGCACTGGAAACATGACTGTGGCCTGGTACTGGAAAACCATGGCCTGGGAATTTGTCTTTGGTTTGATTCTGGAACCCTGTTTCCTGGGAACATGACTGAGGTTTGATGGTTGAACCCTGTGGCCTGGCAACATGATTGAGGTTTGATTTTGGAACCCTCAGGTTTGGGAACATGACTGAGGCTTGATGGTGGAAGCCTGTGTCCTGGCAACATGACTGAGGTTTGATGGTGGAACCCTGTGGCCTGGCAAGATGACTTAGGTTTGATTGTGGAACACTCTGGCCTGGGAAAATGACTGAGGCTTGATGGTGGACCGTGGCCTGGCAATAGGACTAAGGTTTGATTGTGGAACCCTCTGGCCTGGGTGTATGACTGAGGTTTGATGGTGGTACCCTATGGTCTGGCAACATGAGTGAGGTTTGATTCTGCATCCCTGTGGCCTGGGAACAAGACTGAGGCGTGATTCTTGAAAACTGTGGCCTGGGAACATGACATCTGTTTAGATTGTGGAATACTGTGCCCTGGGATCCTGACTGAGCCTTGGTTCTGGAACCCTGTGGACTGGGAACATGACATCGGTTGGATACTGGAACCCTGT
This sequence comes from Balaenoptera physalus, assembly GCF_965194825.1. Taxonomy (NCBI): domain Eukaryota; kingdom Metazoa; phylum Chordata; class Mammalia; order Artiodactyla; family Balaenopteridae; genus Balaenoptera; species Balaenoptera physalus. The sequence goes on along the minus strand of NW_028126513.1, from coordinate 290,127 downwards.
GGCTTGGAAACATGACTGAGGTTTGTTTCTGGAAGCCTGTTCCCTGGGAACGTGACTGAGGTTTGATTCTGTAACCCTATCGCCTGGGAACATGACTGAGGTTTGATTGTGGAGCCCTGTAGCCTGGGAACATGACATCGGTTGGATTCTGGAACCCTGTCGCCTGGGAACATGACAGAGATTTGTTTCTGGAAGCCTGTTCCCTGGGAACATGACAGGTTTCATTGTGGAATCATGTGGCCTGGGATCAAGACTGAGGTTTGATTGTGGAACCCTGTGGTCTGGAAACATAACATCAGTTGGATTCTGGAACCCTGTGGCCTGGGAACATGACAGAGATTTGTTTCTGGAAGCCTGTTCCCTGGGAACATGAGTGAGGTTTGATTCTGGAAGAGTGTGGCCAGTGAACATGATATCGTTTTGATTCTGGAACCCTGTGTCCTGGGAACAAGACTGAGGTTGGCTTCTGGAACCCTGTTGCCTGGGAACATGCCATCGGTTGGATTCTGGAACCCTGTGGCCTGGGAACATGACTGAGGTTTGTTTCTGGAAGCCTGTTCCCTGGGAACATGACTGAGGTTTGATTCTGCACACCTGTGTCCTGGGAACATGACTGAGGTTTAACTGTTGAAACCTGTGGCCTGCAAAGATGAGTGAGGTTTGATTCTGGAACCCTGTGGCCTGGGAACATGACTGAGGTTTGTTTTTGGAAGCCTGTTCCCTGGGAACATGACTGATGTTTGATTCTGGAACCCTGTGTCCTGGGAACAAGACTGAGGTTTGCTTCTTGAACCCTGTGGCCTGGGAACATGACATCGGTTGGATTCTGGAACCCTGTGGCCTGGGAACATGACTGAGGTTTGTTTCTGGAAGCCTGTTCCCTGGGAACATGACTGAGGTTTGATTCTGCACACCTGTGTCCTGGGAACATGACTGAGGTTTGATTGTTGAAACCTGTGGCCTGCCAACATGACTGAGGTTTGATTTTGGAACCATGTGTCCTGGGAATATGACTGAGGTTTGATTCTGGAAAACTGTGGCCTGGGAAAATGACTGAGGTTTCATTGTGGAAACATGTGGCCTGGGATCATGACTGAAGTTTGATGGCAGAACACTCTGGCCTGGCAAAATGACGTAGGTTTGATTCTGTAAACCTATAGCCTGGGATCAAGACTGAGGTTTGTTTCTGGAAGCCTGTTCCCTGGGAATATGACATCGGTTGGATTCTGGAACCCTGTGGCCTGGGAACATGACAGAGATTTGTTTCTGGAAGCCTGTTCCCTGGGAACATGAGTGAGGTTTGATTCTGGAACCCTGTAGCCTGGGAATATAACCGAGGATTGATTCTGGAACCCTGTGTCCTGGGAACGTGACAATGGTGGATGCTGGAACCCTGTGGCCTGGGAACATGAGCATGGTTTGATTCTGGAAACCTGTTGCCTGGGAACATGTCTGAGGTTTGATGGTGGAAACCTGTGGTCTGGCAACATGACTGAGGTTTGATTCTGGAAGAGTGTGGCCAGGGAACATGATATCGTTTTGATTCTGGAACCCTGTGTCCTGGGAACAAGACTGAGGTTTGCTTCTGGAACCCTGTGGCCTGGGAACATGACATCGGTTGGATTCTGGAACCCTGTGGCCTGGGAACATGACTGAGGTTTGTTTCTGGAAGCCTGTTCCCTGGGAACATGACTGAGGTTTGATTCTGCACACCTGGGTCCAGGGAACATGACTGAGGTTTAACTGTTGAAACCTGTGGCCTGCAAAGATTAGTGAGGTTTGATTCTGGAACCATGTGTCCTGGGAATATGACTGAGGTTTGATTCTGGAAACCTGTGGCCTGGGCAAATGACTGAGGTTTCATTGTGGAAACATGTGGCCTGGGATCATGACTGAGGCTTGATGGTGGAACACTGTGGCCTGGCAACATGACTGAGGATTGATTCTGGAACCCTGTGCCCTGGAAACAGGACTGTGGCCTGGTACTGGGAAACCATGGCCTGGGAACTTGACATTGGTTTGATTCTGGAACCCTGTGTCCTGGGAACATGATTGAGGTTTGATGGAGGAACCCTGTGGCCTGGGAACATGACTGAGGTTTGATGGTGGCACCCTGTGCCCTGGCAACATGACTGAGGCTTGATTCTGGAACCCTGTGACCTGAGAACTTGAATGTGGTTTGATCGCATAAACCTGTGGACTGGCAACATGACTGAGGTTTGATGGTGGAACCCTGTGCACTGGGAACATGACTGAGGCCTGATACTGTAACCCCGTGGCGTGGGAACATGCCATTAGTTTGATTCTGGAATCCTGTTTCCTGGGAACATGACTGAGGTTTGATGGTTGAACCCTGTGGCCTGGCAACATGATTCAGGTTTGATTGTGGAACCCTCAGGTTTGGGAACATGACTGAGGCTTGAAGGTGGAACCCTGTTGCCTGGCAAGATGACTTAGGTTTGATTGTGGAAAACCCTGGCCTGGGAACATGACTGAGGCTTGATGGTGGAACCGTGGCCTGGCAGTAGGACTGAGGTTTGATTGTGGAACCCTCTGGCCTGGGAATATGACTGAGGTTTAATTGTGGAACCCTGTGGGCTGGGAACATGACTGGGATTTTATTTTTGAAACCTGTGTCCAGGGAACATGACTGAGGTTTTATTCTGGAACCCTGTTTCTTGGGAATATGACTGAGGTTTGATTCTGGAAACCATTGGCCTGGGAACATGACATCTGTTGGATTCTGGAACCCTGTGGCTTGGGAAGATGACTGAGGTTTGATTGTGGAGCCCTGTGGCCTAGGAACATGACATCGGTTTGATTCTGAAACCCTCTTGCCTGGGAACATGACAGAGATTTGTTTCTGGAAGCCTGTTCCCTGGGAACCTGACTGAGGTTTGATTCTGGACACCCGTGGCCTGGGAAAATGTCTGAGGATTGATTGTTGAAACCTGTGGCCTGCGAACATGACTGTGGTTTGATTCTGGATCCATGTGTCCTGGGAATATGTCTGAGGTTTGATTCTGGAAACCTGTGCCCTGGCAAAATGACTGAGGCTTGATTCTGGAACCCTATGGCCTGGGAACTTGCCTGAGGTTTGATGGCAGAAACCTGTGGACTGGCAACATGACTGAGGATTGAGTGCGGAACTCTGTGCACTGGAAACATGACTGTGGCCTGGTACTGGAAAACCATGGCCTGGGAATTTGTCTTTGGTTTGATTCTGGAACCCTGTTTCCTGGGAACATGACTGAGGTTTGATGGTTGAACCCTGTGGCCTGGCAACATGATTGAGGTTTGATTTTGGAACCCTCAGGTTTGGGAACATGACTGAGGCTTGATGGTGGAAGCCTGTGTCCTGGCAACATGACTGAGGTTTGATGGTGGAACCCTGTGGCCTGGCAAGATGACTTAGGTTTGATTGTGGAACACTCTGGCCTGGGAAAATGACTGAGGCTTGATGGTGGACCGTGGCCTGGCAATAGGACTAAGGTTTGATTGTGGAACCCTCTGGCCTGGGTGTATGACTGAGGTTTGATGGTGGTACCCTATGGTCTGGCAACATGAGTGAGGTTTGATTCTGCATCCCTGTGGCCTGGGAACAAGACTGAGGCGTGATTCTTGAAAACTGTGGCCTGGGAACATGACATCTGTTTAGATTGTGGAATACTGTGCCCTGGGATCCTGACTGAGCCTTGGTTCTGGAACCCTGTGGACTGGGAACATGACATCGGTTGGATACTGGAACCCTGTGGCTTGGAAACATGACTGAGGTTTGTTTCTGGAAGCCTGTTCCCTGGGAACGTGACTGAGGTTTGATTCTGTAACCCTATCGCCTGGGAACATGACTGAGGTTTGATTGTGGAGCCCTGTAGCCTGGGAACATGACATCGGTTGGATTCTGGAACCCTGTCGCCTGGGAACATGACAGAGATTTGTTTCTGGAAGCCTGTTCCCTGGGAACATGACAGGTTTCATTGTGGAATCATGTGGCCTGGGATCAAGACTGAGGTTTGATTGTGGAACCCTGTGGTCTGGAAACATAACATCAGTTGGATTCTGGAACCCTGTGGCCTGGGAACATGACAGAGATTTGTTTCTGGAAGCCTGTTCCCTGGGAACATGAGTGAGGTTTGATTCTGGAAGAGTGTGGCCAGTGAACATGATATCGTTTTGATTCTGGAACCCTGTGTCCTGGGAACAAGACTGAGGTTTGCTTCTGGAACCCTGTTGCCTGGGAACATGCCATCGGTTGGATTCTGGAACCCTGTGGCCTGGGAACATGACTGAGGTTTGTTTCTGGAAGCCTGTTCCCTGGGAACATGACTGAGGTTTGATTCTGCACACCTGTGTCCTGGGAACATGACTGAGGTTTAACTGTTGAAACCTGTGGCCTGCAAAGATGAGTGAGGTTTGATTCTGGAACCCTGTGGCCTGGGAACATGACTGAGGTTTGTTTTTGGAAGCCTGTTCCCTGGGAACATGACTGATGTTTGATTCTGGAACCATGTGTCCTGGGAATATGACTGAGGTTTGATTCTGGAAACCTGTGGCCTGGGAAAATGACTGAGGTTTCATTGGGGAAACATGTGGCCTGGGATCATGACTGAGGTTTGATGGCGGAGCACACTGGCCTGGCAAAATGATTGAGGCTTGATTCTGGAACCCTGTGGCCTGGGAACTTGACTGAGGTTTGATTCTGGAAGACTGTGGCCAGGGAACATGATATCGGGTTGATTGTGGAAACCAGTGTCCTGGGAACAAGACTGAGGTTTGCTTCTGGAACGCAGTGGCCTGGGAACATGACAGAGGATTGTTTCTGGAAGCCTGTTCCCTGGGAACAACACTGAGGCGTGATTCGGGAAAACTGTGTCCTAGGAACATGACATCTGTTTAGATTGTGGAATACTGTGCCCTGGGATCCTGACTGAGTCTTGGTTCTGGAACGCTGTGGACTGGGAATATTACTGAGGATTTATTCCGGAACCCTGTAGGCTGGGAACATAACTGAGGATTGATTCTGGAGCCCTGTGGCCTGGGAACATGACATCGGTGTATTCTGGATACTTGTGTCCTGGGAACAGGAGAATGGTTTGATTCTTTCACCCTGTGGCCTGGGAACATGTCTGATGTTTGATGGTGGAAACCTGTGGCCTGGCAACATGACTGAGGTTTGATTCTGGAAGACTGTGGCCAGGGAACTTGATATCGGTTTGATTCTGGAACCCTGTGTCCTGGGGACAAGACTGAGGTTTGCTTCTTGAACCCTGTGGCCTGGGAAAATGACATCGGTTGGATTCTGGAACCCTGTGGCTTGGGAAGATGACTGAGGTTTGATTGTGGAGCCCTGTGGCCTAGGAACATGACATCGGTTTGATTCTGAAACCCTCTTGCCTGGGAACATGACAGAGATTTGTTTCTGGAAGCCTGTTCCCTGGGAACCTGACTGAGGTTTGATTCTGGACACCCGTGGCCTGGGAAAATGTCTGAGGATTGATTGTTGAAACCTGTGGCCTGCGAACATGACTGTGGTTTGATTCTGGATCCATGTGTCCTGGGAATATGTCTGAGGTTTGATTCTGGAAACCTGTGCCCTGGCAAAATGACTGAGGCTTGATTCTGGAACCCTATGGCCTGGGAACTTGCCTGAGGTTTGATGGCAGAAACCTGTGGACTGGCAACATGACTGAGGATTGAGTGCGGAACTCTGTGCACTGGAAACATGACTGTGGCCTGGTACTGGAAAACCATGGCCTGGGAATTTGTCTTTGGTTTGATTCTGGAACCCTGTTTCCTGGGAACATGACTGAGGTTTGATGGTTGAACCCTGTGGCCTGGCAACATGATTGAGGTTTGATTTTGGAACCCTCAGGTTTGGGAACATGACTGAGGCTTGATGGTGGAAGCCTGTGTCCTGGCAACATGACTGAGGTTTGATGGTGGAACCCTGTGGCCTGGCAAGATGACTTAGGTTTGATTGTGGAACACTCTGGCCTGGGAAAATGACTGAGGCTTGATGGTGGACCGTGGCCTGGCAATAGGACTAAGGTTTGATTGTGGAACCCTCTGGCCTGGGTGTATGACTGAGGTTTGATGGTGGTACCCTATGGTCTGGCAACATGAGTGAGGTTTGATTCTGCATCCCTGTGGCCTGGGAACAAGACTGAGGCGTGATTCTTGAAAACTGTGGCCTGGGAACATGACATCTGTTTAGATTGTGGAATACTGTGCCCTGGGATCCTGACTGAGCCTTGGTTCTGGAACCCTGTGGACTGGGAACATGACATCGGTTGGATACTGGAACCCTGTGGCTTGGAAACATGACTGAGGTTTGTTTCTGGAAGCCTGTTCCCTGGGAACGTGACTGAGGTTTGATTCTGTAACCCTATCGCCTGGGAACATGACTGAGGTTTGATTGTGGAGCCCTGTAGCCTGGGAACATGACATCGGTTGGATTCTGGAACCCTGTCGCCTGGGAACATGACAGAGATTTGTTTCTGGAAGCCTGTTCCCTGGGAACATGACAGGTTTCATTGTGGAATCATGTGGCCTGGGATCAAGACTGAGGTTTGATTGTGGAACCCTGTGGTCTGGAAACATGACATCGGTTGGATTCTGGAACCCTGTGGCCTGGGAACATGACAGAGATTTGTTTCTGGAAGCCTGTTCCCTGGGAACATGAGTGAGGTTTGATTCTGGAAGAGTGTGGCCAGTGAACATGATATCGTTTTGATTCTGGAACCCTGTGTCCTGGGAACAAGACTGAGGTTGGCTTCTGGAACCCTGTGGCCTGGGAACATGCCATCGGTTGGATTCTGGAACCCTGTGGCCTGGGAACATGACTGAGGTTTGTTTCTGGAAGCCTGTTCCCTGGGAACATGACTGAGGTTTGATTCTGCACACCTGTGTCCTGGGAACATGACTGAGGTTTAACTGTTGAAACCTGTGGCCTGCAAAGATGAGTGAGGTTTGATTCTGGAACCCTGTGGCCTGGGAACATGACTGAGGTTTGTTTTTGGAAGCCTGTTCCCTGGGAACATGACTGATGTTTGATTCTGGAACCATGTGTCCTGGGAATATGACTGAGGTTTGATTCTGGAAACCTGTGGCCTGGGAAAATGACTGAGGTTTCATTGGGGAAACATGTGGCCTGGGATCATGACTGAGGTTTGATGGCGGAACACACTGGCCTGGCAAAATGATTGAGGCTTGATTCTGGAACCCTGTGGCCTGGGAACTTGACTGAGGTTTGATTCTGGAAGACTGTGGCCAGGGAACATGATATCGGGTTGATTGTGGAAACCAGTGTCCTGGGAACAAGACTGAGGTTTGCTTCTGGAACGCAGTGGCCTGGGAACATGACAGAGGATTGTTTCTGGAAGCCTGTTCCCTGGGAACAACACTGAGGCGTGATTCGGGAAAACTGTGTCCTAGGAACATGACATCTGTTTAGATTGTGGAATACTGTGCCCTGGGATCCTGACTGAGTCTTGGTTCTGGAACGCTGTGGACTGGGAATATTACTGAGGATTTATTCCGGAACCCTGTAGCCTGGGAACATAACTGAGGATTGATTCTGGAGCCCTGTGGCCTGGGAACATGACATCGGTGTATTCTGGATACTTGTGTCCTGGGAACAGGAGAATGGTTTGATTCTTTCACCCTGTGGCCTGGGAACATGTCTGATGTTTGATGGTGGAAACCTGTGGCCTGGCAACATGACTGAGGTTTGATTCTGGAAGACTGTGGCCAGGGAACTTGATATCGGTTTGATTCTGGAACCCTGTGTCCTGGGAACAAGACTGAGGTTTGCTTCTTGAACCCTGTGGCCTGGGAACATGACATCGGTTGGATTCTGGAACCCTGTGGCCTGGGAACATGACTGAGGTTTGTTTCTGGAAGCCTGTTCCCTGGGAACATGACTGAGGTTTGATTCTGCACACCTGTGTCCTGGGAACATGACTGAGGTTTGATTGTTGAAACCTGTGGCCTGCCAACATGACTGAGGTTTGATTTTGGAACCATGTGTCCTGGGAATATGACTGAGGTTTGATTCTGGAAAACTGTGGCCTGGGAAAATGACTGAGGTTTGTTTCTGGAAGCCTGTTCCCTGGAAACATGACTGAGGTTTGATTCTGCACACCTGTGTCCTGGGAACATGACTGAGGTTTGATTGTTGAAACCTGTGGCCTGCCAACATGACTGAGGTTTGATTTTGGAGCCATGTGTCCTGGGAATATGACTGAGGTTTGATTCTGGAAACCATTGGCCTGGGAACATGACATCTGTTGGATTCTGGAACCCTGTGGCTTGGGAAGATGACTGAGGTTTGATTGTGGAGCCCTGTGGCCTAGGAACATGACATCGGTTTGATTCTGAAACCCTCTTGCCTGGGAACATGACAGAGATTTGTTTCTGGAAGCCTGTTCCCTGGGAACCTGACTGAGGTTTGATTCTGGACACCCGTGGCCTGGGAAAATGTCTGAGGATTGATTGTTGAAACCTGTGGCCTGCGAACATGACTGTGGTTTGATTCTGGATCCATGTGTCCTGGGAATATGTCTGAGGTTTGATTCTGGAAACCTGTGCCCTGGCAAAATGACTGAGGCTTGATTCTGGAACCCTATGGCCTGGGAACTTGCCTGAGGTTTGATGGCAGAAACCTGTGGACTGGCAACATGACTGAGGATTGAGTGCGGAACTCTGTGCACTGGAAACATGACTGTGGCCTGGTACTGGAAAACCATGGCCTGGGAATTTGTCTTTGGTTTGATTCTGGAACCCTGTTTCCTGGGAACATGACTGAGGTTTGATGGTTGAACCCTGTGGCCTGGCAACATGATTGAGGTTTGATTTTGGAACCCTCAGGTTTGGGAACATGACTGAGGCTTGATGGTGGAAGCCTGTGTCCTGGCAACATGACTGAGGTTTGATGGTGGAACCCTGTGGCCTGGCAAGATGACTTAGGTTTGATTGTGGAACACTCTGGCCTGGGAAAATGACTGAGGCTTGATGGTGGACCGTGGCCTGGCAATAGGACTAAGGTTTGATTGTGGAACCCTCTGGCCTGGGTGTATGACTGAGGTTTGATGGTGGTACCCTATGGTCTGGCAACATGAGTGAGGTTTGATTCTGCATCCCTGTGGCCTGGGAACAAGACTGAGGCGTGATTCTTGAAAACTGTGGCCTGGGAACATGACATCTGTTTAGATTGTGGAATACTGTGCCCCGGGATCCTGACTGAGCCTTGGTTCTGGAACCCTGTGGACTGGGAACATGACATCAGTTGGATACTGGAACCCTGTGGCTTGGAAACATGACTGAGGTTTGTTTCTGGAAGCCTGTTCCCTGGGAACGTGACTGAGGTTTGATTCTGTAACCCTATCGCCTGGGAACATGACTGAGGTTTGATTGTGGAGCCCTGTAGCCTGGGAACATGACATCGGTTGGATTCTGGAACCCTGTCGCCTGGGAACATGACAGAGATTTGTTTCTGGAAGCCTGTTCCCTGGGAACATGACAGGTTTCATTGTGGAATCATGTGGCCTGGGATCAAGACTGAGGTTTGATTGTGGAACCCTGTGGTCTGGAAACATGACATCGGTTGGATTCTGGAACCCTGTGGCCTGGGAACATGACAGAGATTTGTTTCTGGAAGCCTGTTCCCTGGGAACATGAGTGAGGTTTGATTCTGGAAGAGTGTGGCCAGTGAACATGATATCGTTTTGATTCTGGAACCCTGTGTCCTGGGAACAAGACTGAGGTTGGCTTCTGGAACCCTGTTGCCTGGGAACATGCCATCGGTTGGATTCTGGAACCCTGTGGCCTGGGAACATGACTGAGGTTTGTTTCTGGAAGCCTGTTCCCTGGGAACATGACTGAGGTTTGATTCTGCACACCTGTGTCCTGGGAACATGACTGAGGTTTAACTGTTGAAACCTGTGGCCTGCAAAGATGAGTGAGGTTTGATTCTGGAACCCTGTGGCCTGGGAACATGACTGAGGTTTGTTTTTGGAAGCCTGTTCCCTGGGAACATGACTGATGTTTGATTCTGGAACCATGTGTCCTGGGAATATGACTGAGGTTTGATTCTGGAAACCTGTGGCCTGGGAAAATGACTGAGGTTTCATTGGGGAAACATGTGGCCTGGGATCATGACTGAGGTTTGATGGCGGAACACACTGGCCTGGCAAAATGATTGAGGCTTGATTCTGGAACCCTGTGGCCTGGGAACTTGACTGAGGTTTGATTCTGGAAGACTGTGGCCAGGGAACATGATATCGGGTTGATTGTGGAAACCAGTGTCCTGGGAACAAGACTGAGGTTTGCTTCTGGAACGCAGTGGCCTGGGAACATGACAGAGGATTGTTTCTGGAAGCCTGTTCCCTGGGAACAACACTGAGGCGTGATTCGGGAAAACTGTGTCCTAGGAACATGACATCTGTTTAGATTGTGGAATACTGTGCCCTGGGATCCTGACTGAGTCTTGGTTCTGGAACGCTGTGGACTGGGAATATTACTGAGGATTTATTCCGGAACCCTGTAGCCTGGGAACATAACTGAGGATTGATTCTGGAGCCCTGTGGCCTGGGAACATGACATCGGTGTATTCTGGATACTTGTGTCCTGGGAACAGGAGAATGGTTTGATTCTTTCACCCTGTGGCCTGGGAACATGTCTGATGTTTGATGGTGGAAACCTGTGGCCTGGCAACATGACTGAGGTTTGATTCTGGAAGACTGTGGCCAGGGAACTTGATATCGGTTTGATTCTGGAACCCTGTGTCCTGGGAACAAGACTGAGGTTTGCTTCTTGAACCCTGTGGCCTGGGAACATGACATCGGTTGGATTCTGGAACCCTGTGGCCTGGGAACATGACTGAGGTTTGTTTCTGGAAGCCTGTTCCCTGGGAACATGACTGAGGTTTGATTCTGCACACCTGTGTCCTGGGAACATGACTGAGGTTTGATTGTTGAAACCTGTGGCCTGCCAACATGACTGAGGTTTGATTTTGGAACCATGTGTCCTGGGAATATGACTGAGGTTTGATTCTGGAAAACTGTGGCCTGGGAAAATGACTGAGGTTTGTTTCTGGAAGCCTGTTCCCTGGGAACATGACTGAGGTTTGATTCTGCACACCTGTGTCCTGGGAACATGACTGAGGTTTGATTGTTGAAACCTGTGGCCTGCCAACATGACTGAGGTTTGATTTTGGAACCATGTGTCCTGGGAATATGACTGAGGTTTGATTCTGGAAACCATTGGCCTGGGAACATGACATCTGTTGGATTCTGGAACCCTGTGGCTTGGGAAGATGACTGAGGTTAGATTGTGGAGCCCTGTGGCCTAGGAACATGACATCGGTTTGATTCTGAAACCCTCTTGCCTGGGAACATGACAGAGATTTGTTTCTGGAAGCCTGTTCCCTGGGAACCTGACTGAGGTTTGATTCTGGACACCCGTGGCCTGGGAAAATGTCTGAGGATTGATTGTTGAAACCTGTGGCCTGCGAACATGACTGAGGTTTGATTCTGGATCCATGTGTCCTGGGAATATGTCTGAGGTTTGATTCTGGAAACCTGTGCCCTGGCAAAATGACTGAGGCTTGATTCTGGAACCCTATGGCCTGGGAACTTGCCTGAGGTTTGATGGCAGAAACCTGTGGACTGGCAACATGACTGAGGATTGAGTGCGGAACTCTGTGCACTGGAAACATGACTGTGGCCTGGTACTGGAAAACCATGGCCTGGGAATTTGTCTTTGGTTTGATTCTGGAACCCTGTTTCCTGGGAACATGACTGAGGTTTGATGGTTGAACCCTGTGGCCTGGCAACATGATTGAGGTTTGATTTTGGAACCCTCAGGTTTGGGAACATGACTGAGGCTTGATGGTGGAAGCCTGTGTCCTGGCAACATGACTGAGGTTTGATGGTGGAACCCTGTGGCCTGGCAAGATGACTTAGGTTTGATTGTGGAACACTCTGGCCTGGGAAAATGACTGAGGCTTGATGGTGGACCGTGGCCTGGCAATAGGACTAAGGTTTGATTGTGGAACCCTCTGGCCTGGGTGTATGACTGAGGTTTGATGGTGGTACCCTATGGTCTGGCAACATGAGTGAGGTTTGATTCTGCATCCCTGTGGCCTGGGAACAAGACTGAGGCGTGATTCTTGAAAACTGTGGCCTGGGAACATGACATCTGTTTAGATTGTGGAATACTGTGCCCTGGGATCCTGACTGAGCCTTGGTTCTGGAACCCTGTGGACTGGGAACATGACATCGGTTGGATACTGGAACCCTGTGGCTTGGAAACATGACTGAGGTTTGTTTCTGGAAGCCTGTTCCCTGGGAACGTGACTGAGGTTTGATTCTGTAACCCTATCGCCTGGGAACATGACTGAGGTTTGATTGTGGAGCCCTGTAGCCTGGGAACATGACATCGGTTGGATTCTGGAACCCTGTCGCCTGGGAACATGACAGAGATTTGTTTCTGGAAGCCTGTTCCCTGGGAACATGACTGAGGTTTCATTGTGGAATCATGTGGCCTGGGATCAAGACTGAGGTTTGATTGTGGAACCCTGTGGTCTGGAAACATGACATCGGTTGGATTCTGGAACCCTGTGGCCTGGGAACATGACAGAGATTTGTTTCTGGAAGCCTGTTCCCTGGGAACATGAGTGAGGTTTGATTCTGGAAGAGTGTGGCCAGTGAACATGATATCGTTTTGATTCTGGAACCCTGTGTCCTGGGAACAAGACTGAGGTTTGCTTCTGGAACCCTGTTGCCTGGGAACATGCCATCGGTTGGATTCTGGAACCCTGTGGCCTGGGAACATGACTGAGGTTTGTTTCTGGAAGCCTGTTCCCTGGGAACATGACTGAGGTTTGATTCTGCACACCTGTGTCCTGGGAACATGACTGAGGTTTAACTGTTGAAACCTGTGGCCTGCAAAGATGAGTGAGGTTTGATTCTGGAACCCTGTGGCCTGGGAACATGACTGAGGTTTGTTTTTGGAAGCCTGTTCCCTGGGAACATGACTGATGTTTGATTCTGGAACCATGTGTCCTGGGAATATGACTGAGGTTTGATTCTGGAAACCTGTGGCCTGGGAAAATGACTGAGGTTTCATTGGGGAAACATGTGGCCTGGGATCATGACTGAGGTTTGATGGCGGAACACACTGGCCTGGCAAAATGATTGAGGCTTGATTCTGGAACCCTGTGGCCTGGGAACTTGACTGAGGTTTGATTCTGGAAGACTGTGGCCAGGGAACATGATATCGGGTTGATTGTGGAAACCAGTGTCCTGGGAACAAGACTGAGGTTTGCTTCTGGAACGCAGTGGCCTGGGAACATGACAGAGGATTGTTTCTGGAAGCCTGTTCCCTGGGAACAACACTGAGGCGTGATTCGGGAAAACTGTTTCCTAGGAACATGACATCTGTTTAGATTGTGGAATACTGTGCCCTGGGATCCTGACTGAGTCTTGGTTCTGGAACGCTGTGGACTGGGAATATTACTGAGGATTTATTCCGGAACCCTGTAGGCTGGGAACATAACTGAGGATTGATTCTGGAGCCCTGTGGCCTGGGAACATGACATCGGTGTATTCTGGATACTTGTGTCCTGGGAACAGGAGAATGGTTTGATTCTTTCACCCTGTGGCCTGGGAACATGTCTGATGTTTGATGGTGGAAACCTGTGGCCTGGCAACATGACTGAGGTTTGATTCTGGAAGACTGTGGCCAGGGAACTTGATATCGGTTTGATTCTGGAACCCTGTGTCCTGGGAACAAGACTGAGGTTTGCTTCTTGAACCCTGTGGCCTGGGAACATGACATCGGTTGGATTCTGGAACCCTGTGGCCTGGGAACATGACTGAGGTTTGTTTCTGGAAGCCTGTTCCCTGGGAACATGACTGAGGTTTGATTCTGCACACCTGTGTCCTGGGAACATGACTGAGGTTTGATTGTTGAAACCTGTGGCCTGCCAACATGACTGAGGTTTGATTTTGGAACCATGTGTCCTGGGAATATGACTGAGGTTTGATTCTGGAAACCATTGGCCTGGGAACATGACATCTGTTGGATTCTGGAACCCTGTGGCTTGGGAAGATGACTGAGGTTTGATTGTGGAGCCCTGTGGCCTAGGAACATGACATCGGTTTGATTCTGAAACCCTCTTGCCTGGGAACATGACAGAGATTTGTTTCTGGAAGCCTGTTCCCTGGGAACCTGACTGAGGTTTGATTCTGGACACCCGTGGCCTGGGAAAATGTCTGAGGATTGATTGTTGAAACCTGTGGCCTGCGAACATGACTGTGGTTTGATTCTGGATCCATGTGTCCTGGGAATATGTCTGAGGTTTGATTCTGGAAACCTGTGCCCTGGCAAAATGACTGAGGCTTGATTCTGGAACCCTATGGCCTGGGAACTTGCCTGAGGTTTGATGGCAGAAACCTGTGGACTGGCAACATGACTGAGGATTGAGTGCGGAACTCTGTGCACTGGAAACATGACTGTGGCCTGGTACTGGAAAACCATGGCCTGGGAATTTGTCTTTGGTTTGATTCTGGAACCCTGTTTCCTGGGAACATGACTGAGGTTTGATGGTTGAACCCTGTGGCCTGGCAACATGATTGAGGTTTGATTTTGGAACCCTCAGGTTTGGGAACATGACTGAGGCTTGATGGTGGAAGCCTGTGTCCTGGCAACATGACTGAGGTTTGATGGTGGAACCCTGTGGCCTGGCAAGATGACTTAGGTTTGATTGTGGAACACTCTGGCCTGGGAAAATGACTGAGGCTTGATGGTGGACCGTGGCCTGGCAATAGGACTAAGGTTTGATTGTGGAACCCTCTGGCCTGGGTGTATGACTGAGGTTTGATGGTGGTACCCTATGGTCTGGCAACATGAGTGAGGTTTGATTCTGCATCCCTGTGGCCTGGGAACAAGACTGAGGCGTGATTCTTGAAAACTGTGGCCTGGGAACATGACATCTGTTTAGATTGTGGAATACTGTGCCCCGGGATCCTGACTGAGCCTTGGTTCTGGAACCCTGTGGACTGGGAACATGACATCAGTTGGATACTGGAACCCTGTGGCTTGGAAACATGACTGAGGTTTGTTTCTGGAAGCCTGTTCCCTGGGAACGTGACTGAGGTTTGATTCTGTAACCCTATCGCCTGGGAACATGACTGAGGTTTGATTGTGGAGCCCTGTAGCCTGGGAACATGACATCGGTTGGATTCTGGAACCCTGTCGCCTGGGAACATGACAGAGATTTGTTTCTGGAAGCCTGTTCCCTGGGAACATGACAGGTTTCATTGTGGAATCATGTGGCCTGGGATCAAGACTGAGGTTTGATTGTGGAACCCTGTGGTCTGGAAACATGACATCGGTTGGATTCTGGAACCCTGTGGCCTGGGAACATGACAGAGATTTGTTTCTGGAAGCCTGTTCCCTGGGAACATGAGTGAGGTTTGATTCTGGAAGAGTGTGGCCAGTGAACATGATATCGTTTTGATTCTGGAACCCTGTGTCCTGGGAACAAGACTGAGGTTGGCTTCTGGAACCCTGTGGCCTGGGAACATGCCATCGGTTGGATTCTGGAACCCTGTGGCCTGGGAACATGACTGAGGTTTGTTTCTGGAAGCCTGTTCCCTGGGAACATGACTGAGGTTTGATTCTGCACACCTGTGTCCTGGGAACATGACTGAGGTTTAACTGTTGAAACCTGTGGCCTGCAAAGATGAGTGAGGTTTGATTCTGGAACCCTGTGGCCTGGGAACATGACTGAGGTTTGTTTTTGGAAGCCTGTTCCCTGGGAACATGACTGATGTTTGATTCTGGAACCATGTGTCCTGGGAATATGACTGAGGTTTGATTCTGGAAACCTGTGGCCTGGGAAAATGACTGAGGTTTCATTGGGGAAACATGTGGCCTGGGATCATGACTGAGGTTTGATGGCGGAACACACTGGCCTGGCAAAATGATTGAGGCTTGATTCTGGAACCCTGTGGCCTGGGAACTTGACTGAGGTTTGATTCTGGAAGACTGTGGCCAGGGAACATGATATCGGGTTGATTGTGGAAACCAGTGTCCTGGGAACAAGACTGAGGTTTGCTTCTGGAACGCAGTGGCCTGGGAACATGACAGAGGATTGTTTCTGGAAGCCTGTTCCCTGGGAACAACACTGAGGCGTGATTCGGGAAAACTGTGTCCTAGGAACATGACATCTGTTTAGATTGTGGAATACTGTGCCCTGGGATCCTGACTGAGTCTTGGTTCTGGAACGCTGTGGACTGAGAATATTACTGAGGATTTATTCCGGAACCCTGTAGGCTGGGAACATAACTGAGGATTGATTCTGGAGCCCTGTGGCCTGGGAACATGACATCGGTGTATTCTGGATACTTGTGTCCTGGGAACAGGAGAATGGTTTGATTCTTTCACCCTGTGGCCTGGGAACATGTCTGATGTTTGATGGTGGAAACCTGTGGCCTGGCAACATGACTGAGGTTTGATTCTGGAAGACTGTGGCCAGGGAACTTGATATCGGTTTGATTCTGGAACCCTGTGTCCTGGGAACAAGACTGAGGTTTGCTTCTTGAACCCTGTGGCCTGGGAACATGACTGAGGTTTGTTTCTGGAAGCCTGTTCCCTGGGAACATGACTGAGGTTTGATTCTGCACACCTGTGTCCTGGGAACATGACTGAGGTTTGATTGTTGAAACCTGTGGCCTGCCAACATGACTGAGGTTTGATTTTGGAACCATGTGTCCTGGGAATATGACTGAGGTTTGATTCTGGAAAACTGTGGCCTGGGAAAATGACTGAGGTTTCATTGTGGAAACATGTGGCCTGGGATCATGACTGAAGTTTGATGGCAGAACACTCTGGCCTGGCAAAATGACGTAGGTTTGATTCTGTAAACCTATAGCCTGGGATCAAGACTGAGGTTTGTTTCTGGAAGCCTGTTCCCTGGGAATATGACATCGGTTGGATTCTGGAACCCTGTGGCCTGGGAACATGACAGAGATTTGTTTCTGGAAGCCTGTTCCCTGGGAACATGAGTGAGGTTTGATTCTGGAACCCTGTAGCCTGGGAATATAACCGAGGATTGATTCTGGAACCCTGTGTCCTGGGAACGTGACAATGGTGGATGCTGGAACCCTGTGGCCTGGGAACATGAGCATGGTTTGATTCTGGAAACCTGTTGCCTGGGAACATGTCTGAGGTTTGATGGTGGAAACCTGTGGTCTGGCAACATGACTGAGGTTTGATTCTGGAAGAGTGTGGCCAGGGAACATGATATTGTTTTGATTCTGGAACCCTGTGTCCTGGGAACAAGACTGAGGTTTGCTTCTGGAACCCTGTGGCCTGGGAACATGACATCGGTAGGATTCTGGAACCCTGTGGCCTGGGAACATGACTGAGGTTTGTTTCTGGAAGCCTGTTCCCTGGGAACATGACTGAGGTTTGATTCTGCACACCTGGGTCCAGGGAACATGACTGAGGTTTAACTGTTGAAACCTGTGGCCTGCAAAGATTAGTGAGGTTTGATTCTGGAACCATGTGTCCTGGGAATATGACTGAGGTTTGATTCTGGAAACCTGTGGCCTGGGCAAATGACTGAGGTTTCATTGTGGAAACATGTGGCCTGGGATCATGACTGAGGCTTGATGGTGGAACACTCTGGCCTGGCAACATGACTGAGGATTGATTCTGGAACCCTGTGCCCTGGAAACAGGACTGTGGCCTGGTACTGGGAAACCATGGCCTGGGAACTTGACATTGGTTTGATTCTGGAACCCTGTGTCCTGGGAACATGATTGAGGTTTGATGGAGGAACCCTGTGGCCTGGGAACATGACTGAGGTTTGATGGTGGCACCCTGTGCCCTGGCAACATGACTGAGGCTTGATTCTGGAACCCTGTGACCTGAGAACTTGAATGTGGTTTGATCGCATAAACCTGTGGACTGGCAACATGACTGAGGTTTGATGGTGGAACCCTGTGCACTGGGAACATGACTGAGGCCTGATACTGTAACCCCGTGGCGTGGGAACATGCCATTAGTTTGATTCTGGAATCCTGTTTCCTGGGAACATGACTGAGGTTTGATGGTTGAACCCTGTGGCCTGGCAACATGATTCAGGTTTGATTGTGGAACCCTCAGGTTTGGGAACATGACTGAGGCTTGAAGGTGGAACCCTGTTGCCTGGCAAGATGACTTAGGTTTGATTGTGGAAAACCCTGGCCTGGGAACATGACTGAGGCTTGATGGTGGAACCGTGGCCTGGCAATAGGACTGAGGTTTGATTGTGGAACCCTCTGGCCTGGGAATATGACTGAGGTTTAATTGTGGAACCCTGTGGGCTGGGAACATGACTGGGATTTTATTTTTGAAACCTGTGTCCAGGGAACATGACTGAGGTTTTATTCTGGAACCCTGTTTCTTGGGAATATGACTGAGGTTTGATTCTGGAAACCATTGGCCTGGGAACATGACATCTGTTGGATTCTGGAACCCTGTGGCTTGGGAAGATGACTGAGGTTTGATTGTGGAGCCCTGTGGCCTAGGAACATGACATCGGTTTGATTCTGAAACCCTCTTGCCTGGGAACATGACAGAGATTTGTTTCTGGAAGCCTGTTCCCTGGGAACCTGACTGAGGTTTGATTCTGGACACCCGTGGCCTGGGAAAATGTCTGAGGATTGATTGTTGAAACCTGTGGCCTGCGAACATGACTGTGGTTTGATTCTGGATCCATGTGTCCTGGGAATATGTCTGAGGTTTGATTCTGGAAACCTGTGCCCTGGCAAAATGACTGAGGCTTGATTCTGGAACCCTATGGCCTGGGAACTTGCCTGAGGTTTGATGGCAGAAACCTGTGGACTGGCAACATGACTGAGGATTGAGTGCGGAACTCTGTGCACTGGAAACATGACTGTGGCCTGGTACTGGAAAACCATGGCCTGGGAATTTGTCTTTGGTTTGATTCTGGAACCCTGTTTCCTGGGAACATGACTGAGGTTTGATGGTTGAACCCTGTGGCCTGGCAACATGATTGAGGTTTGATTTTGGAACCCTCAGGTTTGGGAACATGACTGAGGCTTGATGGTGGAAGCCTGTGTCCTGGCAACATGACTGAGGTTTGATGGTGGAACCCTGTGGCCTGGCAAGATGACTTAGGTTTGATTGTGGAACACTCTGGCCTGGGAAAATGACTGAGGCTTGATGGTGGACCGTGGCCTGGCAATAGGACTAAGGTTTGATTGTGGAACCCTCTGGCCTGGGTGTATGACTGAGGTTTGATGGTGGTACCCTATGGTCTGGCAACATGAGTGAGGTTTGATTCTGCATCCCTGTGGCCTGGGAACAAGACTGAGGCGTGATTCTTGAAAACTGTGGCCTGGGAACATGACATCTGTTTAGATTGTGGAATACTGTGCCCTGGGATCCTGACTGAGCCTTGGTTCTGGAACCCTGTGGACTGGGAACATGACATCGGTTGGATACTGGAACCCTGTGGCTTGGAAACATGACTGAGGTTTGTTTCTGGAAGCCTGTTCCCTGGGAACGTGACTGAGGTTTGATTCTGTAACCCTATCGCCTGGGAACATGACTGAGGTTTGATTGTGGAGCCCTGTAGCCTGGGAACATGACATCGGTTGGATTCTGGAACCCTGTCGCCTGGGAACATGACAGAGATTTGTTTCTGGAAGCCTGTTCCCTGGGAACATGACAGGTTTCATTGTGGAATCATGTGGCCTGGGATCAAGACTGAGGTTTGATTGTGGAACCCTGTGGTCTGGAAACATAACATCAGTTGGATTCTGGAACCCTGTGGCCTGGGAACATGACAGAGATTTGTTTCTGGAAGCCTGTTCCCTGGGAACATGAGTGAGGTTTGATTCTGGAAGAGTGTGGCCAGTGAACATGATATCGTTTTGATTCTGGAACCCTGTGTCCTGGGAACAAGACTGAGGTTTGCTTCTGGAACCCTGTTGCCTGGGAACATGCCATCGGTTGGATTCTGGAACCCTGTGGCCTGGGAACATGACTGAGGTTTGTTTCTGGAAGCCTGTTCCCTGGGAACATGACTGAGGTTTGATTCTGCACACCTGTGTCCTGGGAACATGACTGAGGTTTAACTGTTGAAACCTGTGGCCTGCAAAGATGAGTGAGGTTTGATTCTTGAACCCTGTGGCCTGGGAACATGACTGAGGTTTGTTTTTGGAAGCCTGTTCCCTGGGAACATGACTGATGTTTGATTCTGGAACCATGTGTCCTGGGAATATGACTGAGGTTTGATTCTGGAAACCTGTGGCCTGGGAAAATGACTGAGGTTTCATTGGGGAAACATGTGGCCTGGGATCATGACTGAGGTTTGATGGCGGAACACACTGGCCTGGCAAAATGATTGAGGCTTGATTCTGGAACCCTGTGGCCTGGGAACTTGACTGAGGTTTGATTCTGGAAGACTGTGGCCAGGGAACATGATATCGGGTTGATTGTGGAAACCAGTGTCCTGGGAACAAGACTGAGGTTTGCTTCTGGAACGCAGTGGCCTGGGAACATGACAGAGGATTGTTTCTGGAAGCCTGTTCCCTGGGAACAACACTGAGGCGTGATTCGGGAAAACTGTGTCCTAGGAACATGACATCTGTTTAGATTGTGGAATACTGTGCCCTGGGATCCTGACTGAGTCTTGGTTCTGGAACGCTGTGGACTGGGAATATTACTGAGGATTTATTCCGGAACCCTGTAGGCTGGGAACATAACTGAGGATTGATTCTGGAGCCCTGTGGCCTGGGAACATGACATCGGTGTATTCTGGATACTTGTGTCCTGGGAACAGGAGAATGGTTTGATTCTTTCACCCTGTGGCCTGGGAACATGTCTGATGTTTGATGGTGGAAACCTGTGGCCTGGCAACATGACTGAGGTTTGATTCTGGAAGACTGTGGCCAGGGAACTTGATATCGGTTTGATTCTGGAACCCTGTGTCCTGGGGACAAGACTGAGGTTTGCTTCTTGAACCCTGTGGCCTGGGAAAATGACATCGGTTGGATTCTGGAACCCTGTGGCTTGGGAAGATGACTGAGGTTTGATTGTGGAGCCCTGTGGCCTAGGAACATGACATCGGTTTGATTCTGAAACCCTCTTGCCTGGGAACATGACAGAGATTTGTTTCTGGAAGCCTGTTCCCTGGGAACCTGACTGAGGTTTGATTCTGGACACCCGTGGCCTGGGAAAATGTCTGAGGATTGATTGTTGAAACCTGTGGCCTGCGAACATGACTGTGGTTTGATTCTGGATCCATGTGTCCTGGGAATATGTCTGAGGTTTGATTCTGGAAACCTGTGCCCTGGCAAAATGACTGAGGCTTGATTCTGGAACCCTATGGCCTGGGAACTTGCCTGAGGTTTGATGGCAGAAACCTGTGGACTGGCAACATGACTGAGGATTGAGTGCGGAACTCTGTGCACTGGAAACATGACTGTGGCCTGGTACTGGAAAACCATGGCCTGGGAATTTGTCTTTGGTTTGATTCTGGAACCCTGTTTCCTGGGAACATGACTGAGGTTTGATGGTTGAACCCTGTGGCCTGGCAACATGATTGAGGTTTGATTTTGGAACCCTCAGGTTTGGGAACATGACTGAGGCTTGATGGTGGAAGCCTGTGTCCTGGCAACATGACTGAGGTTTGATGGTGGAACCCTGTGGCCTGGCAAGATGACTTAGGTTTGATTGTGGAACACTCTGGCCTGGGAAAATGACTGAGGCTTGATGGTGGACCGTGGCCTGGCAATAGGACTAAGGTTTGATTGTGGAACCCTCTGGCCTGGGTGTATGACTGAGGTTTGATGGTGGTACCCTATGGTCTGGCAACATGAGTGAGGTTTGATTCTGCATCCCTGTGGCCTGGGAACAAGACTGAGGCGTGATTCTTGAAAACTGTGGCCTGGGAACATGACATCTGTTTAGATTGTGGAATACTGTGCCCTGGGATCCTGACTGAGCCTTGGTTCTGGAACCCTGTGGACTGGGAACATGACATCGGTTGGATACTGGAACCCTGTGGCTTGGAAACATGACTGAGGTTTGTTTCTGGAAGCCTGTTCCCTGGGAACGTGACTGAGGTTTGATTCTGTAACCCTATCGCCTGGGAACATGACTGAGGTTTGATTGTGGAGCCCTGTAGCCTGGGAACATGACATCGGTTGGATTCTGGAACCCTGTCGCCTGGGAACATGACAGAGATTTGTTTCTGGAAGCCTGTTCCCTGGGAACATGACAGGTTTCATTGTGGAATCATGTGGCCTGGGATCAAGACTGAGGTTTGATTGTGGAACCCTGTGGTCTGGAAACATGACATCGGTTGGATTCTGGAACCCTGTGGCCTGGGAACATGACAGAGATTTGTTTCTGGAAGCCTGTTCCCTGGGAACATGAGTGAGGTTTGATTCTGGAAGAGTGTGGCCAGTGAACATGATATCGTTTTGATTCTGGAACCCTGTGTCCTGGGAACAAGACTGAGGTTGGCTTCTGGAACCCTGTTGCCTGGGAACATGCCATCGGTTGGATTCTGGAACCCTGTGGCCTGGGAACATGACTGAGGTTTGTTTCTGGAAGCCTGTTCCCTGGGAACATGACTGAGGTTTGATTCTGCACACCTGTGTCCTGGGAACATGACTGAGGTTTAACTGTTGAAACCTGTGGCCTGCAAAGATGAGTGAGGTTTGATTCTGGAACCCTGTGGCCTGGGAACATGACTGAGGTTTGTTTTTGGAAGCCTGTTCCCTGGGAACATGACTGATGTTTGATTCTGGAACCATGTGTCCTGGGAATATGACTGAGGTTTGATTCTGGAAACCTGTGGCCTGGGAAAATGACTGAGGTTTCATTGGGGAAACATGTGGCCTGGGATCATGACTGAGGTTTGATGGCGGAACACACTGGCCTGGCAAAATGATTGAGGCTTGATTCTGGAACCCTGTGGCCTGGGAACTTGACTGAGGTTTGATTCTGGAAGACTGTGGCCAGGGAACATGATATCGGGTTGATTGTGGAAACCAGTGTCCTGGGAACAAGACTGAGGTTTGCTTCTGGAACGCAGTGGCCTGGGAACATGACAGAGGATTGTTTCTGGAAGCCTGTTCCCTGGGAACAACACTGAGGCGTGATTCGGGAAAACTGTGTCCTAGGAACATGACATCTGTTTAGATTGTGGAATACTGTGCCCTGGGATCCTGACTGAGTCTTGGTTCTGGAACGCTGTGGACTGGGAATATTACTGAGGATTTATTCCGGAACCCTGTAGGCTGGGAACATAACTGAGGATTGATTCTGGAGCCCTGTGGCCTGGGAACATGACATCGGTGTATTCTGGATACTTGTGTCCTGGGAACAGGAGAATGGTTTGATTCTTTCACCCTGTGGCCTGGGAACATGTCTGATGTTTGATGGTGGAAACCTGTGGCCTGGCAACATGACTGAGGTTTGATTCTGGAAGACTGTGGCCAGGGAACTTGATATCGGTTTGATTCTGGAACCCTGTGTCCTGGGGACAAGACTGAGGTTTGCTTCTTGAACCCTGTGGCCTGGGAACATGACATCGGTTGGATTCTGGAACCCTGTGGCTTGGGAAGATGACTGAGGTTTGATTGTGGAGCCCTGTGGCCTAGGAACATGACATCGGTTTGATTCTGAAACCCTCTTGCCTGGGAACATGACAGAGATTTGTTTCTGGAAGCCTGTTCCCTGGGAACCTGACTGAGGTTTGATTCTGGACACCCGTGGCCTGGGAAAATGTCTGAGGATTGATTGTTGAAACCTGTGGCCTGCGAACATGACTGTGGTTTGATTCTGGATCCATGTGTCCTGGGAATATGTCTGAGGTTTGATTCTGGAAACCTGTGCCCTGGCAAAATGACTGAGGCTTGATTCTGGAACCCTATGGCCTGGGAACTTGCCTGAGGTTTGATGGCAGAAACCTGTGGACTGGCAACATGACTGAGGATTGAGTGCGGAACTCTGTGCACTGGAAACATGACTGTGGCCTGGTACTGGAAAACCATGGCCTGGGAATTTGTCTTTGGTTTGATTCTGGAACCCTGTTTCCTGGGAACATGACTGAGGTTTGATGGTTGAACCCTGTGGCCTGGCAACATGATTGAGGTTTGATTTTGGAACCCTCAGGTTTGGGAACATGACTGAGGCTTGATGGTGGAAGCCTGTGTCCTGGCAACATGACTGAGGTTTGATGGTGGAACCCTGTGGCCTGGCAAGATGACTTAGGTTTGATTGTGGAACACTCTGGCCTGGGAAAATGACTGAGGCTTGATGGTGGACCGTGGCCTGGCAATAGGACTAAGGTTTGATTGTGGAACCCTCTGGCCTGGGTGTATGACTGAGGTTTGATGGTGGTACCCTATGGTCTGGCAACATGAGTGAGGTTTGATTCTGCATCCCTGTGGCCTGGGAACAAGACTGAGGCGTGATTCTTGAAAACTGTGGCCTGGGAACATGACATCTGTTTAGATTGTGGAATACTGTGCCCTGGGATCCTGACTGAGCCTTGGTTCTGGAACCCTGTGGACTGGGAACATGACATCGGTTGGATACTGGAACCCTGTGGCTTGGAAACATGACTGAGGTTTGTTTCTGGAAGCCTGTTCCCTGGGAACGTGACTGAGGTTTGATTCTGTAACCCTATCGCCTGGGAACATGACTGAGGTTTGATTGTGGAGCCCTGTAGCCTTGGAACATGACATCGGTTGGATTCTGGAACCCTGTCGCCTGGGAACATGACAGAGATTTGTTTCTGGAAGCCTGTTCCCTGGGAACATGACAGGTTTCATTGTGGAATCATGTGGCCTGGGATCAAGACTGAGGTTTGATTGTGGAACCCTGTGGTCTGGAAACATAACATCAGTTGGATTCTGGAACCCTGTGGCCTGGGAACATGACAGAGATTTGTTTCTGGAAGCCTGTTCCCTGGGAACATGAGTGAGGTTTGATTCTGGAAGAGTGTGGCCAGTGAACATGATATCGTTTTGATTCTGGAACCCTGTGTCCTGGGAACAAGACTGAGGTTTGCTTCTGGAACCCTGTGGCCTGGGAACATGCCATCGGTTGGATTCTGGAACCCTGTGGCCTGGGAACATGACTGAGGTTTGTTTCTGGAAGCCTGTTCCCTGGGAACATGACTGAGGTTTGATTCTGCACACCTGTGTCCTGGGAACATGACTGAGGTTTAACTGTTGAAACCTGTGGCCTGCAAAGATGAGTGAGGTTTGATTCTGGAACCCTGTGGCCTGGGAACATGACTGAGGTTTGTTTTTGGAAGCCTGTTCCCTGGGAACATGACTGATGTTTGATTCTGGAACCATGTGTCCTGGGAATATGACTGAGGTTTGATTCTGGAAACCTGTGGCCTGGGAAAATGACTGAGGTTTCATTGGGGAAACATGTGGCCTGGGATCATGACTGAGGTTTGATGGCGGAACACACTGGCCTGGCAAAATGATTGAGGCTTGATTCTGGAACCCTGTGGCCTGGGAACTTGACTGAGGTTTGATTCTGGAAGACTGTGGCCAGGGAACATGATATCGGGTTGATTGTGGAAACCAGAGTCCTGGGAACAAGACTGAGGTTTGCTTCTGGAACGCAGTGGCCTGGGAACATGACAGAGGATTGTTTCTGGAAGCCTGTTCCCTGGGAACAACACTGAGGCGTGATTCGGGAAAACTGTGTCCTAGGAACATTACATCTGTTTAGATTGTGGAATACTGTGCCCTGGGATCCTGACTGAGTCTTGGTTCTGGAACGCTGTGGACTGGGAATATTACTGAGGATTTATTCCGGAACCCTGTAGCCTGGGAACATAACTGAGGATTGATTCTGGAGCCCTGTGGCCTGGGAACATGACATCGGTGTATTCTGGATACTTGTGTCCTGGGAACAGGAGAATGGTTTGATTCTTTCACCCTGTGGCCTGGGAACATGTCTGATGTTTGATGGTGGAAACCTGTGGCCTGGCAACATGACTGAGGTTTGATTCTGGAAGACTGTGGCCAGGGAACTTGATATCGGTTTGATTCTGGAACCCTGTGTCCTGGGAACAAGACTGAGGTTTGCTTCTTGAACCCTGTGGCCTGGGAACATGACATCGGTTGGATTCTGGAACCCTGTGGCCTGGGAACATGACTGAGGTTTGTTTCTGGAAGCCTGTTCCCTGGGAACATGACTGAGGTTTGATTCTGCACACCTGTGTCCTGGGAACATGACTGAGGTTTGATTGTTGAAACCTGTGGCCTGCCAACATGACTGAGGTTTGATTTTGGAACCATGTGTCCTGGGAATATGACTGAGGTTTGATTCTGGAAAACTGTGGCCTGGGAAAATGACTGAGGTTTCATTGTGGAAACATGTGGCCTGGGATCATGACTGAAGTTTGATGGCAGAACACTCTGGCCTGGCAAAATGACGTAGGTTTGATTCTGTAAACCTATAGCCTGGGATCAAGACTGAGGTTTGTTTCTGGAAGCCTGTTCCCTGGGAATATGACATCGGTTGGATTCTGGAACCCTGTGGCCTGGGAACATGACAGAGATTTGTTTCTGGAAGCCTGTTCCCTGGGAACATGAGTGAGGTTTGATTCTGGAACCCTGTAGCCTGGGAATATAACCGAGGATTGATTCTGGAACCCTGTGTCCTGGGAACGTGACAATGGTGGATGCTGGAACCCTGTGGCCTGGGAACATGAGCATGGTTTGATTCTGGAAACCTGTTGCCTGGGAACATGTCTGAGGTTTGATGGTGGAAACCTGTGGTCTGGCAACATGACTGAGGTTTGATTCTGGAAGAGTGTGGCCAGGGAACATGATATCGTTTTGATTCTGGAACCCTGTGTCCTGGGAACAAGACTGAGGTTTGCTTCTGGAACCCTGTGGCCTGGGAACATGACATCGGTTGGATTCTGGAACCCTGTGGCCTGGGAACATGACTGAGGTTTGTTTCTGGAAGCCTGTTCCCTGGGAACATGACTGAGGTTTGATTCTGCACACCTGGGTCCAGGGAACATGACTGAGGTTTAACTGTTGAAACCTGTGGCCTGCAAAGATTAGTGAGGTTTGATTCTGGAACCATGTGTCCTGGGAATATGACTGAGGTTTGATTCTGGAAACCTGTGGCCTGGGCAAATGACTGAGGTTTCATTGTGGAAACATGTGGCCTGGGATCATGACTGAGGCTTGATGGTGGAACACTGTGGCCTGGCAACATGACTGAGGATTGATTCTGGAACCCTGTGCCCTGGAAACAGGACTGTGGCCTGGTACTGGGAAACCATGGCCTGGGAACTTGACATTGGTTTGATTCTGGAACCCTGTGTCCTGGGAACATGATTGAGGTTTGATGGAGGAACCCTGTGGCCTGGGAACATGACTGAGGTTTGATGGTGGCACCCTGTGCCCTGGCAACATGACTGAGGCTTGATTCTGGAACCCTGTGACCTGAGAACTTGAATGTGGTTTGATCGCATAAACCTGTGGACTGGCAACATGACTGAGGTTTGATGGTGGAACCCTGTGCACTGGGAACATGACTGAGGCCTGATACTGTAACCCCGTGGCGTGGGAACATGCCATTAGTTTGATTCTGGAATCCTGTTTCCTGGGAACATGACTGAGGTTTGATGGTTGAACCCTGTGGCCTGGCAACATGATTCAGGTTTGATTGTGGAACCCTCAGGTTTGGGAACATGACTGAGGCTTGAAGGTGGAACCCTGTTGCCTGGCAAGATGACTTAGGTTTGATTGTGGAAAACCCTGGCCTGGGAACATGACTGAGGCTTGATGGTGGAACCGTGGCCTGGCAGTAGGACTGAGGTTTGATTGTGGAACCCTCTGGCCTGGGAATATGACTGAGGTTTAATTGTGGAACCCTGTGGGCTGGGAACATGACTGGGATTTTATTTTTGAAACCTGTGTCCAGGGAACATGACTGAGGTTTTATTCTGGAACCCTGTTTCTTGGGAATATGACTGAGGTTTGATTCTGGAAACCATTGGCCTGGGAACATGACATCTGTTGGATTCTGGAACCCTGTGGCTTGGGAAGATGACTGAGGTTTGATTGTGGAGCCCTGTGGCCTAGGAACATGACATCGGTTTGATTCTGAAACCCTCTTGCCTGGGAACATGACAGAGATTTGTTTCTGGAAGCCTGTTCCCTGGGAACCTGACTGAGGTTTGATTCTGGACACCCGTGGCCTGGGAAAATGTCTGAGGATTGATTGTTGAAACCTGTGGCCTGCGAACATGACTGTGGTTTGATTCTGGATCCATGTGTCCTGGGAATATGTCTGAGGTTTGATTCTGGAAACCTGTGCCCTGGCAAAATGACTGAGGCTTGATTCTGGAACCCTATGGCCTGGGAACTTGCCTGAGGTTTGATGGCAGAAACCTGTGGACTGGCAACATGACTGAGGATTGAGTGCGGAACTCTGTGCACTGGAAACATGACTGTGGCCTGGTACTGGAAAACCATGGCCTGGGAATTTGTCTTTGGTTTGATTCTGGAACCCTGTTTCCTGGGAACATGACTGAGGTTTGATGGTTGAACCCTGTGGCCTGGCAACATGATTGAGGTTTGATTTTGGAACCCTCAGGTTTGGGAACATGACTGAGGCTTGATGGTGGAAGCCTGTGTCCTGGCAACATGACTGAGGTTTGATGGTGGAACCCTGTGGCCTGGCAAGATGACTTAGGTTTGATTGTGGAACACTCTGGCCTGGGAAAATGACTGAGGCTTGATGGTGGACCGTGGCCTGGCAATAGGACTAAGGTTTGATTGTGGAACCCTCTGGCCTGGGTGTATGACTGAGGTTTGATGGTGGTACCCTATGGTCTGGCAACATGAGTGAGGTTTGATTCTGCATCCCTGTGGCCTGGGAACAAGACTGAGGCGTGATTCTTGAAAACTGTGGCCTGGGAACATGACATCTGTTTAGACTGTGGAATACTGTGCCCTGGGATCCTGACTGAGCCTTGGTTCTGGAACCCTGTGGACTGGGAACATGACATCGGTTGGATACTGGAACCCTGTGGCTTGGAAACATGACTGAGGTTTGTTTCTGGAAGCCTGTTCCCTGGGAACATGACTGAGGTTTCCTTATGCAATCACGTGGCCTGGGATCAAGACTGAGGTTTGATTGTGGAACCCTGTGGTCTGGAAACATGACATCGGTTGGATTGTGGAACCCTGTGGCCTGGGAACATGACAGAGATTTGTTTCTGGAAGCCTGTTCCCTGGGAACATGAGTGAGGTTTGATTCTGGAACCCTGTAGCCTGGGAATATAACCGAGGATTGATTGTGGAACCCTGTGGCCTGGGAACGTGACATTGGTGGATGTTGGAACCCTGTGGCCTGGGAACATGAGAATGGTTTGATTCTGGAAACCTGTGGCCTGGGAACATGTCTGAGGTTTGATGGTGGAAACCTGTGGTCTGGCAACATGACTGAGGTTTGTTTTTGGAAGCCTGTTCCCTGGGAACATGACTGATGTTTGATTCTGGAACCATGTGTCCTGGGAATATGACTGAGGTTTGATTCTGGAAATATGTGGCCTGGGAAAATTACTGAGGTTTCATTGTGGAAACATGTGGCCTGGGATCATGACTGAGGTTTGATGGCGGAACACACTGGCCTGGCAAAATGATTGAGGCTTGATTCTGGAACCCTGTGGCCTGGGAACTTGACTGAGGTTTGATTCTGGAAACCTGTGCCCTGGCAAAATGACTGAGGCTTGATTCTGGAACCCTATGGCCTGGGAACTTGCCTGAGGTTTGATGGCAGAAACCTGTGGACTGGCAACATGACTGAGGATTGAGTGCGGAACTCTGTGCACTGGAAACATGACTGTGGCCTGGTACTGGAAAACCATGGCCTGGGAATTTGTCTTTGGTTTGATTCTGGAACCCTGTTTCCTGGGAACATGACTGAGGTTTGATGGTTGAACCCTGTGGCCTGGCAACATGATTGAGGTTTGATTTTGGAACCCTCAGGTTTGGGAACATGACTGAGGCTTGATGGTGGAAGCCTGTGTCCTGGCAACATGACTGAGGTTTGATGGTGGAACCCTGTGGCCTGGCAAGATGACTTAGGTTTGATTGTGGAACACTCTGGCCTGGGAAAATGACTGAGGCTTGATGGTGGACCGTGGCCTGGCAATAGGACTAAGGTTTGATTGTGGAACCCTCTGGCCTGGGTGTATGACTGAGGTTTGATGGTGGTACCCTATGGTCTGGCAACATGAGTGAGGTTTGATTCTGCATCCCTGTGGCCTGGGAACAAGACTGAGGCGTGATTCTTGAAAACTGTGGCCTGGGAACATGACATCTGTTTAGATTGTGGAATACTGTGCCCTGGGATCCTGACTGAGCCTTGGTTCTGGAACCCTGTGGACTGGGAACATGACATCGGTTGGATACTGGAACCCTGTGGCTTGGAAACATGACTGAGGTTTGTTTCTGGAAGCCTGTTCCCTGGGAACGTGACTGAGGTTTGATTCTGTAACCCTATCGCCTGGGAACATGACTGAGGTTTGATTGTGGAACCCTGTGGTCTGGAAACATGACATCGGTTGGATTCTGGAACCCTGTGGCCTGGGAACATGACAGAGATTTGTTTCTGGAAGCCTGTTCCCTGGGAACATGAGTGAGGTTTGATTCTGGAAGAGTGTGGCCAGTGAACATGATATCGTTTTGATTCTGGAACCCTGTGTCCTGGGAACAAGACTGAGGTTGGCTTCTGGAACCCTGTTGCCTGGGAACATGCCATCGGTTGGATTCTGGAACCCTGTGGCCTGGGAACATGACTGAGGTTTGTTTCTGGAAGCCTGTTCCCTGGGAACATGACTGAGGTTTGATTCTGCACACCTGTGTCCTGGGAACATGACTGAGGTTTAACTGTTGAAACCTGTGGCCTGCAAAGATGAGTGAGGTTTGATTCTGGAACCCTGTGGCCTGGGAACATGACTGAGGTTTGTTTTTGGAAGCCTGTTCCCTGGGAACATGACTGATGTTTGATTCTGGAACCATGTGTCCTGGGAATATGACTGAGGTTTGATTCTGGAAACCTGTGGCCTGGGAAAATGACTGAGGTTTCATTGGGGAAACATGTGGCCTGGGATCATGACTGAGGTTTGATGGCGGAACACACTGGCCTGGCAAAATGATTGAGGCTTGATTCTGGAACCCTGTGGCCTGGGAACTTGACTGAGGTTTGATTCTGGAAGACTGTGGCCAGGGAACATGATATCGGGTTGATTGTGGAAACCAGTGTCCTGGGAACAAGACTGAGGTTTGCTTCTGGAACGCAGTGGCCTGGGAACATGACAGAGGATTGTTTCTGGAAGCCTGTTCCCTGGGAACAACACTGAGGCGTGATTCGGGAAAACTGTGTCCTAGGAACATGACATCTGTTTAGATTGTGGAATACTGTGCCCTGGGATCCTGACTGAGTCTTGGTTCTGGAACGCTGTGGACTGGGAATATTACTGAGGATTTATTCCGGAACCCTGTAGCCTGGGAACATAACTGAGGATTGATTCTGGAGCCCTGTGGCCTGGGAACATGACATCGGTGTATTCTGGATACTTGTGTCCTGGGAACAGGAGAATGGTTTGATTCTTTCACCCTGTGGCCTGGGAACATGTCTGATGTTTGATGGTGGAAACCTGTGGCCTGGCAACATGACTGAGGTTTGATTCTGGAAGACTGTGGCCAGGGAACTTGATATCGGTTTGATTCTGGAACCCTGTGTCCTGGGAACAAGACTGAGGTTTGCTTCTTGAACCCTGTGGCCTGGGAACATGACATCGGTTGGATTCTGGAACCCTGTGGCCTGGGAACATGACTGAGGTTTGTTTCTGGAAGCCTGTTCCCTGGGAACATGACTGAGGTTTGATTCTGCACACCTGTGTCCTGGGAACATGACTGAGGTTTGATTGTTGAAACCTGTGGCCTGCCAACATGACTGAGGTTTGATTTTGGAACCATGTGTCCTGGGAATATGACTGAGGTTTGATTCTGGAAAACTGTGGCCTGGGAAAATGACTGAGGTTTGTTTCTGGAAGCCTGTTCCCTGGAAACATGACTGAGGTTTGATTCTGCACACCTGTGTCCTGGGAACATGACTGAGGTTTGATTGTTGAAACCTGTGGCCTGCCAACATGACTGAGGTTTGATTTTGGAACCATGTGTCCTGGGAATATGACTGAGGTTTGATTCTGGAAACCATTGGCCTGGGAACATGACATCTGTTGGATTCTGGAACCCTGTGGCTTGGGAAGATGACTGAGGTTTGATTGTGGAGCCCTGTGGCCTAGGAACATGACATCGGTTTGATTCTGAAACCCTCTTGCCTGGGAACATGACAGAGATTTGTTTCTGGAAGCCTGTTCCCTGGGAACCTGACTGAGGTTTGATTCTGGACACCCGTGGCCTGGGAAAATGTCTGAGGATTGATTGTTGAAACCTGTGGCCTGCGAACATGACTGTGGTTTGATTCTGGATCCATGTGTCCTGGGAATATGTCTGAGGTTTGATTCTGGAAACCTGTGCCCTGGCAAAATGACTGAGGCTTGATTCTGGAACCCTATGGCCTGGGAACTTGCCTGAGGTTTGATGGCAGAAACCTGTGGACTGGCAACATGACTGAGGATTGAGTGCGGAACTCTGTGCACTGGAAACATGACTGTGGCCTGGTACTGGAAAACCATGGCCTGGGAATTTGTCTTTGGTTTGATTCTGGAACCCTGTTTCCTGGGAACATGACTGAGGTTTGATGGTTGAACCCTGTGGCCTGGCAACATGATTGAGGTTTGATTTTGGAACCCTCAGGTTTGGGAACATGACTGAGGCTTGATGGTGGAAGCCTGTGTCCTGGCAACATGACTGAGGTTTGATGGTGGAACCCTGTGGCCTGGCAAGATGACTTAGGTTTGATTGTGGAACACTCTGGCCTGGGAAAATGACTGAGGCTTGATGGTGGACCGTGGCCTGGCAATAGGACTAAGGTTTGATTGTGGAACCCTCTGGCCTGGGTGTATGACTGAGGTTTGATGGTGGTACCCTATGGTCTGGCAACATGAGTGAGGTTTGATTCTGCATCCCTGTGGCCTGGGAACAAGACTGAGGCGTGATTCTTGAAAACTGTGGCCTGGGAACATGACATCTGTTTAGATTGTGGAATACTGTGCCCTGGGATCCTGACTGAGCCTTGGTTCTGGAACCCTGTGGACTGGGAACATGACATCGGTTGGATACTGGAACCCTGTGGCTTGGAAACATGACTGAGGTTTGTTTCTGGAAGCCTGTTCCCTGGGAACGTGACTGAGGTTTGATTCTGTAACCCTATCGCCTGGGAACATGACTGAGGTTTGATTGTGGAGCCCTGTAGCCTGGGAACATGACATCGGTTGGATTCTGGAACCCTGTCGCCTGGGAACATGACAGAGATTTGTTTCTGGAAGCCTGTTCCCTGGGAACATGACAGGTTTCATTGTGGAATCATGTGACCTGGGATCAAGACTGAGGTTTGATTGTGGAACCCTGTGGTCTGGAAACATAACATCAGTTGGATTCTGGAACCCTGTGGCCTGGGAACATGACAGAGATTTGTTTCTGGAAGCCTGTTCCCTGGGAACATGAGTGAGGTTTGATTCTGGAAGAGTGTGGCCAGTGAACATGATATCGTTTTGATTCTGGAACCCTGTGTCCTGGGAACAAGACTGAGGTTTGCTTCTGGAACCCTGTTGCCTGGGAACATGCCATCGGTTGGATTCTGGAACCCTGTGGCCTGGGAACATGACTGAGGTTTGTTTCTGGAAGCCTGTTCCCTGGGAACATGACTGAGGTTTGATTCTGCACACCTGTGTCCTGGGAACATGACTGAGGTTTAACTGTTGAAACCTGTGGCCTGCAAAGATGAGTGAGGTTTGATTCTGGAACCCTGTGGCCTGGGAACATGACTGAGGTTTGTTTTTGGAAGCCTGTTCCCTGGGAACATGACTGATGTTTGATTCTGGAACCATGTGTCCTGGGAATATGACTGAGGTTTGATTCTGGAAACCTGTGGCCTGGGAAAATGACTGAGGTTTCATTGGGGAAACATGTGGCCTGGGATCATGACTGAGGTTTGATGGCGGAGCACACTGGCCTGGCAAAATGATTGAGGCTTGATTCTGGAACCCTGTGGCCTGGGAACTTGACTGAGGTTTGATTCTGGAAGACTGTGGCCAGGGAACATGATATCGGGTTGATTGTGGAAACCAGTGTCCTGGGAACAAGACTGAGGTTTGCTTCTGGAACGCAGTGGCCTGGGAACATGACAGAGGATTGTTTCTGGAAGCCTGTTCCCTGGGAACAACACTGAGGCGTGATTCGGGAAAACTGTGTCCTAGGAACATGACATCTGTTTAGATTGTGGAATACTGTGCCCTGGGATCCTGACTGAGTCTTGGTTCTGGAACGCTGTGGACTGGGAATATTACTGAGGATTTATTCCGGAACCCTGTAGGCTGGGAACATAACTGAGGATTGATTCTGGAGCCCTGTGGCCTGGGAACATGACATCGGTGTATTCTGGATACTTGTGTCCTGGGAACAGGAGAATGGTTTGATTCTTTCACCCTGTGGCCTGGGAACATGTCTGATGTTTGATGGTGGAAACCTGTGGCCTGGCAACATGACTGAGGTTTGATTCTGGAAGACTGTGGCCAGGGAACTTGATATCGGTTTGATTCTGGAACCCTGTGTCCTGGGGACAAGACTGAGGTTTGCTTCTTGAACCCTGTGGCCTGGGAAAATGACATCGGTTGGATTCTGGAACCCTGTGGCTTGGGAAGATGACTGAGGTTTGATTGTGGAGCCCTGTGGCCTAGGAACATGACATCGGTTTGATTCTGAAACCCTCTTGCCTGGGAACATGACAGAGATTTGTTTCTGGAAGCCTGTTCCCTGGGAACCTGACTGAGGTTTGATTCTGGACACCCGTGGCCTGGGAAAATGTCTGAGGATTGATTGTTGAAACCTGTGGCCTGCGAACATGACTGTGGTTTGATTCTGGATCCATGTGTCCTGGGAATATGTCTGAGGTTTGATTCTGGAAACCTGTGCCCTGGCAAAATGACTGAGGCTTGATTCTGGAACCCTATGGCCTGGGAACTTGCCTGAGGTTTGATGGCAGAAACCTGTGGACTGGCAACATGACTGAGGATTGAGTGCGGAACTCTGTGCACTGGAAACATGACTGTGGCCTGGTACTGGAAAACCATGGCCTGGGAATTTGTCTTTGGTTTGATTCTGGAACCCTGTTTCCTGGGAACATGACTGAGGTTTGATGGTTGAACCCTGTGGCCTGGCAACATGATTGAGGTTTGATTTTGGAACCCTCAGGTTTGGGAACATGACTGAGGCTTGATGGTGGAAGCCTGTGTCCTGGCAACATGACTGAGGTTTGATGGTGGAACCCTGTGGCCTGGCAAGATGACTTAGGTTTGATTGTGGAACACTCTGGCCTGGGAAAATGACTGAGGCTTGATGGTGGACCGTGGCCTGGCAATAGGACTAAGGTTTGATTGTGGAACCCTCTGGCCTGGGTGTATGACTGAGGTTTGATGGTGGTACCCTATGGTCTGGCAACATGAGTGAGGTTTGATTCTGCATCCCTGTGGCCTGGGAACAAGACTGAGGCGTGATTCTTGAAAACTGTGGCCTGGGAACATGACATCTGTTTAGATTGTGGAATACTGTGCCCTGGGATCCTGACTGAGCCTTGGTTCTGGAACCCTGTGGACTGGGAACATGACATCGGTTGGATACTGGAACCCTGTGGCTTGGAAACATGACTGAGGTTTGTTTCTGGAAGCCTGTTCCCTGGGAACGTGACTGAGGTTTGATTCTGTAACCCTATCGCCTGGGAACATGACTGAGGTTTGATTGTGGAGCCCTGTAGCCTGGGAACATGACATCGGTTGGATTCTGGAACCCTGTCGCCTGGGAACATGACAGAGATTTGTTTCTGGAAGCCTGTTCCCTGGGAACATGAGTGAGGTTTGATTCTGGAAGAGTGTGGCCAGTGAACATGATATCGTTTTGATTCTGGAACCCTGTGTCCTGGGAACAAGACTGAGGTTTGCTTCTGGAACCCTGTTGCCTGGGAACATGCCATCGGTTGGATTCTGGAACCCTGTGGCCTGAGAACATGACTGAGGTTTGTTTCTGGAAGCCTGTTCCCTGGGAACATGACTGAGGTTTGATTCTGCACACCTGTGTCCTGGGAACATGACTGAGGTTTAACTGTTGAAACCTGTGGCCTGCAAAGATGAGTGAGGTTTGATTCTGGAACCCTGTGGCCTGGGAACATGACTGAGGTTTGTTTTTGGAAGCCTGTTCCCTGGGAACATGACTGATGTTTGATTCTGGAACCCTGTGTCCTGGGAACAAGACTGAGGTTTGCTTCTTGAACCCTGTGGCCTGGGAACATGACATCGGTTGGATTCTGGAACCCTGTGGCCTGGGAACATGACTGAGGTTTGTTTCTGGAAGCCTGTTCCCTGGGAACATGACTGAGGTTTGATTCTGCACACCTGTGTCCTGGGAACATGACTGAGGTTTGATTGTTGAAACCTGTGGCCTGCCAACATGACTGAGGTTTGATTTTGGAACCATGTGTCCTGGGAATATGACTGAGGTTTGATTCTGGAAAACTGTGGCCTGGGAAAATGACTGAGGTTTCATTGTGGAAACATGTGGCCTGGGATCATGACTGAAGTTTGATGGCAGAACACTCTGGCCTGGCAAAATGACGTAGGTTTGATTCTGTAAACCTATAGCCTGGGATCAAGACTGAGGTTTGTTTCTGGAAGCCTGTTCCCTGGGAATATGACATCGGTTGGATTCTGGAACCCTGTGGCCTGGGAACATGACAGAGATTTGTTTCTGGAAGCCTGTTCCCTGGGAACATGAGTGAGGTTTGATTCTGGAACCCTGTAGCCTGGGAATATAACCGAGGATTGATTCTGGAACCCTGTGTCCTGGGAACGTGACAATGGTGGATGCTGGAACCCTGTGGCCTGGGAACATGAGCATGGTTTGATTCTGGAAACCTGTTGCCTGGGAACATGTCTGAGGTTTGATGGTGGAAACCTGTGGTCTGGCAACATGACTGAGGTTTGATTCTGGAAGAGTGTGGCCAGGGAACATGATATCGTTTTGATTCTGGAACCCTGTGTCCTGGGAACAAGACTGAGGTTTGCTTCTGGAACCCTGTGGCCTGGGAACATGACTGAGGTTGGATTCTGGAACCCTGTGGCCTGGGAACATGACTGAGGTTTGTTTCTGGAAGCCTGTTCCCTGGGAACATGACTGAGGTTTGATTCTGCACACCTGGGTCCAGGGAACATGACTGAGGTTTAACTGTTGAAACCTGTGGCCTGCAAAGATTAGTGAGGTTTGATTCTGGAACCATGTGTCCTGGGAATATGACTGAGGTTTGATTCTGGAAACCTGTGGCCTGGGCAAATGACTGAGGTTTCATTGTGGAAACATGTGGCCTGGGATCATGACTGAGGCTTGATGGTGGAACACTGTGGCCTGGCAACATGACTGAGGATTGATTCTGGAACCCTGTGCCCTGGAAACAGGACTGTGGCCTGGTACTGGGAAACCATGGCCTGGGAACTTGACATTGGTTTGATTCTGGAACCCTGTGTCCTGGGAACATGATTGAGGTTTGATGGAGGAACCCTGTGGCCTGGGAACATGACTGAGGTTTGATGGTGGCACCCTGTGCCCTGGCAACATGACTGAGGCTTGATTCTGGAACCCTGTGACCTGAGAACTTGAATGTGGTTTGATCGCATAAACCTGTGGACTGGCAACATGACTGAGGTTTGATGGTGGAACCCTGTGCACTGGGAACATGACTGAGGCCTGATACTGTAACCCCGTGGCGTGGGAACATGCCATTAGTTTGATTCTGGAATCCTGTTTCCTGGGAACATGACTGAGGTTTGATGGTTGAACCCTGTGGCCTGGCAACATGATTCAGGTTTGATTGTGGAACCCTCAGGTTTGGGAACATGACTGAGGCTTGAAGGTGGAACCCTGTTGCCTGGCAAGATGACTTAGGTTTGATTGTGGAAAACCCTGGCCTGGGAACATGACTGAGGCTTGATGGTGGAACCGTGGCCTGGCAGTAGGACTGAGGTTTGATTGTGGAACCCTCTGGCCTGGGAATATGACTGAGGTTTAATTGTGGAACCCTGTGGGCTGGGAACATGACTGGGATTTTATTTTTGAAACCTGTGTCCAGGGAACATGACTGAGGTTTTATTCTGGAACCCTGTTTCTTGGGAATATGACTGAGGTTTGATTCTGGAAACCATTGGCCTGGGAACATGACATCTGTTGGATTCTGGAACCCTGTGGCTTGGGAAGATGACTGAGGTTTGATTGTGGAGCCCTGTGGCCTAGGAACATGACATCGGTTTGATTCTGAAACCCTCTTGCCTGGGAACATGACAGAGATTTGTTTCTGGAAGCCTGTTCCCTGGGAACCTGACTGAGGTTTGATTCTGGACACCCGTGGCCTGGGAAAATGTCTGAGGATTGATTGTTGAAACCTGTGGCCTGCGAACATGACTGTGGTTTGATTCTGGATCCATGTGTCCTGGGAATATGTCTGAGGTTTGATTCTGGAAACCTGTGCCCTGGCAAAATGACTGAGGCTTGATTCTGGAACCCTATGGCCTGGGAACTTGCCTGAGGTTTGATGGCAGAAACCTGTGGACTGGCAACATGACTGAGGATTGAGTGCGGAACTCTGTGCACTGGAAACATGACTGTGGCCTGGTACTGGAAAACCATGGCCTGGGAATTTGTCTTTGGTTTGATTCTGGAACCCTGTTTCCTGGGAACATGACTGAGGTTTGATGGTTGAACCCTGTGGCCTGGCAACATGATTGAGGTTTGATTTTGGAACCCTCAGGTTTGGGAACATGACTGAGGCTTGATGGTGGAAGCCTGTGTCCTGGCAACATGACTGAGGTTTGATGGTGGAACCCTGTGGCCTGGCAAGATGACTTAGGTTTGATTGTGGAACACTCTGGCCTGGGAAAATGACTGAGGCTTGATGGTGGACCGTGGCCTGGCAATAGGACTAAGGTTTGATTGTGGAACCCTCTGGCCTGGGTGTATGACTGAGGTTTGATGGTGGTACCCTATGGTCTGGCAACATGAGTGAGGTTTGATTCTGCATCCCTGTGGCCTGGGAACAAGACTGAGGCGTGATTCTTGAAAACTGTGGCCTGGGAACATGACATCTGTTTAGATTGTGGAATACTGTGCCCTGGGATCCTGACTGAGCCTTGGTTCTGGAACCCTGTGGACTGGGAACATGACATCGGTTGGATACTGGAACCCTGTGGCTTGGAAACATGACTGAGGTTTGTTTCTGGAAGCCTGTTCCCTGGGAACGTGACTGAGGTTTGATTCTGTAACCCTATCGCCTGGGAACATGACTGAGGTTTGATTGTGGAGCCCTGTAGCCTGGGAACATGACATCGGTTGGATTCTGGAACCCTGTCGCCTGGGAACATGACAGAGATTTGTTTCTGGAAGCCTGTTCCCTGGGAACATGACAGGTTTCATTGTGGAATCATGTGGCCTGGGATCAAGACTGAGGTTTGATTGTGGAACCCTGTGGTCTGGAAACATAACATCAGTTGGATTCTGGAACCCTGTGGCCTGGGAACATGACAGAGATTTGTTTCTGGAAGCCTGTTCCCTGGGAACATGAGTGAGGTTTGATTCTGGAAGAGTGTGGCCAGTGAACATGATATCGTTTTGATTCTGGAACCCTGTGTCCTGGGAACAAGACTGAGGTTTGCTTCTGGAACCCTGTTGCCTGGGAACATGCCATCGGTTGGATTCTGGAACCCTGTGGCCTGGGAACATGACTGAGGTTTGTTTCTGGAAGCCTGTTCCCTGGGAACATGACTGAGGTTTGATTCTGCACACCTGTGTCCTGGGAACATGACTGAGGTTTAACTGTTGAAACCTGTGGCCTGCAAAGATGAGTGAGGTTTGATTCTGGAACCCTGTGGCCTGGGAACATGACTGAGGTTTGTTTTTGGAAGCCTGTTCCCTGGGAACATGACTGATGTTTGATTCTGGAACCATGTGTCCTGGGAATATGACTGAGGTTTGATTCTGGAAACCTGTGGCCTGGGAAAATGACTGAGGTTTCATTGGGGAAACATGTGGCCTGGGATCATGACTGAGGTTTGATGGCGGAGCACACTGGCCTGGCAAAATGATTGAGGCTTGATTCTGGAACCCTGTGGCCTGGGAACTTGACTGAGGTTTGATTCTGGAAGACTGTGGCCAGGGAACATGATATCGGGTTGATTGTGGAAACCAGTGTCCTGGGAACAAGACTGAGGTTTGCTTCTGGAACGCAGTGGCCTGGGAACATGACAGAGGATTGTTTCTGGAAGCCTGTTCCCTGGGAACAACACTGAGGCGTGATTCGGGAAAACTGTGTCCTAGGAACATGACATCTGTTTAGATTGTGGAATACTGTGCCCTGGGATCCTGACTGAGTCTTGGTTCTGGAACGCTGTGGACTGGGAATATTACTGAGGATTTATTCCGGAACCCTGTAGGCTGGGAACATAACTGAGGATTGATTCTGGAGCCCTGTGGCCTGGGAACATGACATCGGTGTATTCTGGATACTTGTGTCCTGGGAACAGGAGAATGGTTTGATTCTTTCACCCTGTGGCCTGGGAACATGTCTGATGTTTGATGGTGGAAACCTGTGGTCTGGCAACATGACTGAGGTTTGATTCTGGAAGAGTGTGGCCAGGGAACATGATATCGTTTTGATTCTGGAACCCTGTGTCCTGGGAACAAGACTGAGGTTTGCTTCTGGAACCCTGTGGCCTGGGAACATGACATCGGTTGGATTCTGGAACCCTGTGGCCTGGGAACATGACTGAGGTTTGTTTCTGGAAGCCTGTTCCCTGGGAACATGACTGAGGTTTGATTCTGCACACCTGGGTCCAGGGAACATGACTGAGGTTTAACTGTTGAAACCTGTGGCCTGCAAAGATTAGTGAGGTTTGATTCTGGAACCATGTGTCCTGGGAATATGACTGAGGTTTGATTCTGGAAACCTGTGGCCTGGGCAAATGACTGAGGTTTCATTGTGGAAACATGTGGCCTGGGATCATGACTGAGGCTTGATGGTGGAACACTGTGGCCTGGCAACATGACTGAGGATTGATTCTGGAACCCTGTGCCCTGGAAACAGGACTGTGGCCTGGTACTGGGAAACCATGGCCTGGGAACTTGACATTGGTTTGATTCTGGAACCCTGTGTCCTGGGAACATGATTGAGGTTTGATGGAGGAACCCTGTGGCCTGGGAACATGACTGAGGTTTGATGGTGGCACCCTGTGCCCTGGCAACATGACTGAGGCTTGATTC
Organism: Balaenoptera physalus; assembly: GCF_965194825.1. Classification (NCBI taxonomy): domain Eukaryota; kingdom Metazoa; phylum Chordata; class Mammalia; order Artiodactyla; family Balaenopteridae; genus Balaenoptera; species Balaenoptera physalus. The sequence goes on along the minus strand of NW_028126513.1, from coordinate 248,557 downwards.
TGGAACCCTGTGACCTGAGAACTTGAATGTGGTTTGATCGCATAAACCTGTGGACTGGCAACATGACTGAGGTTTGATGGTGGAACCCTGTGCACTGGGAACATGACTGAGGCCTGATACTGTAACCCCGTGGCGTGGGAACATGCCATTAGTTTGATTCTGGAATCCTGTTTCCTGGGAACATGACTGAGGTTTGATGGTTGAACCCTGTGGCCTGGCAACATGATTCAGGTTTGATTGTGGAACCCTCAGGTTTGGGAACATGACTGAGGCTTGAAGGTGGAACCCTGTTGCCTGGCAAGATGACTTAGGTTTGATTGTGGAAAACCCTGGCCTGGGAACATGACTGAGGCTTGATGGTGGAACCGTGGCCTGGCAGTAGGACTGAGGTTTGATTGTGGAACCCTCTGGCCTGGGAATATGACTGAGGTTTAATTGTGGAACCCTGTGGGCTGGGAACATGACTGGGATTTTATTTTTGAAACCTGTGTCCAGGGAACATGACTGAGGTTTTATTCTGGAACCCTGTTTCTTGGGAATATGACTGAGGTTTGATTCTGGAAACCATTGGCCTGGGAACATGACATCTGTTGGATTCTGGAACCCTGTGGCTTGGGAAGATGACTGAGGTTTGATTGTGGAGCCCTGTGGCCTAGGAACATGACATCGGTTTGATTCTGAAACCCTCTTGCCTGGGAACATGACAGAGATTTGTTTCTGGAAGCCTGTTCCCTGGGAACCTGACTGAGGTTTGATTCTGGACACCCGTGGCCTGGGAAAATGTCTGAGGATTGATTGTTGAAACCTGTGGCCTGCGAACATGACTGTGGTTTGATTCTGGATCCATGTGTCCTGGGAATATGTCTGAGGTTTGATTCTGGAAACCTGTGCCCTGGCAAAATGACTGAGGCTTGATTCTGGAACCCTATGGCCTGGGAACTTGCCTGAGGTTTGATGGCAGAAACCTGTGGACTGGCAACATGACTGAGGATTGAGTGCGGAACTCTGTGCACTGGAAACATGACTGTGGCCTGGTACTGGAAAACCATGGCCTGGGAATTTGTCTTTGGTTTGATTCTGGAACCCTGTTTCCTGGGAACATGACTGAGGTTTGATGGTTGAACCCTGTGGCCTGGCAACATGATTGAGGTTTGATTTTGGAACCCTCAGGTTTGGGAACATGACTGAGGCTTGATGGTGGAAGCCTGTGTCCTGGCAACATGACTGAGGTTTGATGGTGGAACCCTGTGGCCTGGCAAGATGACTTAGGTTTGATTGTGGAACACTCTGGCCTGGGAAAATGACTGAGGCTTGATGGTGGACCGTGGCCTGGCAATAGGACTAAGGTTTGATTGTGGAACCCTCTGGCCTGGGTGTATGACTGAGGTTTGATGGTGGTACCCTATGGTCTGGCAACATGAGTGAGGTTTGATTCTGCATCCCTGTGGCCTGGGAACAAGACTGAGGCGTGATTCTTGAAAACTGTGGCCTGGGAACATGACATCTGTTTAGATTGTGGAATACTGTGCCCTGGGATCCTGACTGAGCCTTGGTTCTGGAACCCTGTGGACTGGGAACATGACATCGGTTGGATACTGGAACCCTGTGGCTTGGAAACATGACTGAGGTTTGTTTCTGGAAGCCTGTTCCCTGGGAACGTGACTGAGGTTTGATTCTGTAACCCTATCGCCTGGGAACATGACTGAGGTTTGATTGTGGAGCCCTGTAGCCTGGGAACATGACATCGGTTGGATTCTGGAACCCTGTCGCCTGGGAACATGACAGAGATTTGTTTCTGGAAGCCTGTTCCCTGGGAACATGACAGGTTTCATTGTGGAATCATGTGGCCTGGGATCAAGACTGAGGTTTGATTGTGGAACCCTGTGGTCTGGAAACATAACATCAGTTGGATTCTGGAACCCTGTGGCCTGGGAACATGACAGAGATTTGTTTCTGGAAGCCTGTTCCCTGGGAACATGAGTGAGGTTTGATTCTGGAAGAGTGTGGCCAGTGAACATGATATCGTTTTGATTCTGGAACCCTGTGTCCTGGGAACAAGACTGAGGTTTGCTTCTGGAACCCTGTTGCCTGGGAACATGCCATCGGTTGGATTCTGGAACCCTGTGGCCTGGGAACATGACTGAGGTTTGTTTCTGGAAGCCTGTTCCCTGGGAACATGACTGAGGTTTGATTCTGCACACCTGTGTCCTGGGAACATGACTGAGGTTTAACTGTTGAAACCTGTGGCCTGCAAAGATGAGTGAGGTTTGATTCTGGAACCCTGTGGCCTGGGAACATGACTGAGGTTTGTTTTTGGAAGCCTGTTCCCTGGGAACATGACTGATGTTTGATTCTGGAACCATGTGTCCTGGGAATATGACTGAGGTTTGATTCTGGAAACCTGTGGCCTGGGAAAATGACTGAGGTTTCATTGGGGAAACATGTGGCCTGGGATCATGACTGAGGTTTGATGGCGGAGCACACTGGCCTGGCAAAATGATTGAGGCTTGATTCTGGAACCCTGTGGCCTGGGAACTTGACTGAGGTTTGATTCTGGAAGACTGTGGCCAGGGAACATGATATCGGGTTGATTGTGGAAACCAGTGTCCTGGGAACAAGACTGAGGTTTGCTTCTGGAACGCAGTGGCCTGGGAACATGACAGAGGATTGTTTCTGGAAGCCTGTTCCCTGGGAACAACACTGAGGCGTGATTCGGGAAAACTGTGTCCTAGGAACATGACATCTGTTTAGATTGTGGAATACTGTGCCCTGGGATCCTGACTGAGTCTTGGTTCTGGAACGCTGTGGACTGGGAATATTACTGAGGATTTATTCCGGAACCCTGTAGGCTGGGAACATAACTGAGGATTGATTCTGGAGCCCTGTGGCCTGGGAACATGACATCGGTGTATTCTGGATACTTGTGTCCTGGGAACAGGAGAATGGTTTGATTCTTTCACCCTGTGGCCTGGGAACATGTCTGATGTTTGATGGTGGAAACCTGTGGCCTGGCAACATGACTGAGGTTTGATTCTGGAAGACTGTGGCCAGGGAACTTGATATCGGTTTGATTCTGGAACCCTGTGTCCTGGGGACAAGACTGAGGTTTGCTTCTTGAACCCTGTGGCCTGGGAAAATGACATCGGTTGGATTCTGGAACCCTGTGGCTTGGGAAGATGACTGAGGTTTGATTGTGGAGCCCTGTGGCCTAGGAACATGACATCGGTTTGATTCTGAAACCCTCTTGCCTGGGAACATGACAGAGATTTGTTTCTGGAAGCCTGTTCCCTGGGAACCTGACTGAGGTTTGATTCTGGACACCCGTGGCCTGGGAAAATGTCTGAGGATTGATTGTTGAAACCTGTGGCCTGCGAACATGACTGTGGTTTGATTCTGGATCCATGTGTCCTGGGAATATGTCTGAGGTTTGATTCTGGAAACCTGTGCCCTGGCAAAATGACTGAGGCTTGATTCTGGAACCCTATGGCCTGGGAACTTGCCTGAGGTTTGATGGCAGAAACCTGTGGACTGGCAACATGACTGAGGATTGAGTGCGGAACTCTGTGCACTGGAAACATGACTGTGGCCTGGTACTGGAAAACCATGGCCTGGGAATTTGTCTTTGGTTTGATTCTGGAACCCTGTTTCCTGGGAACATGACTGAGGTTTGATGGTTGAACCCTGTGGCCTGGCAACATGATTGAGGTTTGATTTTGGAACCCTCAGGTTTGGGAACATGACTGAGGCTTGATGGTGGAAGCCTGTGTCCTGGCAACATGACTGAGGTTTGATGGTGGAACCCTGTGGCCTGGCAAGATGACTTAGGTTTGATTGTGGAACACTCTGGCCTGGGAAAATGACTGAGGCTTGATGGTGGACCGTGGCCTGGCAATAGGACTAAGGTTTGATTGTGGAACCCTCTGGCCTGGGTGTATGACTGAGGTTTGATGGTGGTACCCTATGGTCTGGCAACATGAGTGAGGTTTGATTCTGCATCCCTGTGGCCTGGGAACAAGACTGAGGCGTGATTCTTGAAAACTGTGGCCTGGGAACATGACATCTGTTTAGATTGTGGAATACTGTGCCCTGGGATCCTGACTGAGCCTTGGTTCTGGAACCCTGTGGACTGGGAACATGACATCGGTTGGATACTGGAACCCTGTGGCTTGGAAACATGACTGAGGTTTGTTTCTGGAAGCCTGTTCCCTGGGAACGTGACTGAGGTTTGATTCTGTAACCCTATCGCCTGGGAACATGACTGAGGTTTGATTGTGGAGCCCTGTAGCCTGGGAACATGACATCGGTTGGATTCTGGAACCCTGTCGCCTGGGAACATGACAGAGATTTGTTTCTGGAAGCCTGTTCCCTGGGAACATGACAGGTTTCATTGTGGAATCATGTGGCCTGGGATCAAGACTGAGGTTTGATTGTGGAACCCTGTGGTCTGGAAACATGACATCGGTTGGATTCTGGAACCCTGTGGCCTGGGAACATGACAGAGATTTGTTTCTGGAAGCCTGTTCCCTGGGAACATGAGTGAGGTTTGATTCTGGAAGAGTGTGGCCAGTGAACATGATATCGTTTTGATTCTGGAACCCTGTGTCCTGGGAACAAGACTGAGGTTGGCTTCTGGAACCCTGTTGCCTGGGAACATGCCATCGGTTGGATTCTGGAACCCTGTGGCCTGGGAACATGACTGAGGTTTGTTTCTGGAAGCCTGTTCCCTGGGAACATGACTGAGGTTTGATTCTGCACACCTGTGTCCTGGGAACATGACTGAGGTTTAACTGTTGAAACCTGTGGCCTGCAAAGATGAGTGAGGTTTGATTCTGGAACCCTGTGGCCTGGGAACATGACTGAGGTTTGTTTTTGGAAGCCTGTTCCCTGGGAACATGACTGATGTTTGATTCTGGAACCCTGTGTCCTGGGAACAAGACTGAGGTTTGCTTCTTGAACCCTGTGGCCTGGGAACATGACATCGGTTGGATTCTGGAACCCTGTGGCCTGGGAACATGACTGAGGTTTGTTTCTGGAAGCCTGTTCCCTGGGAACATGACTGAGGTTTGATTCTGCACACCTGTGTCCTGGGAACATGACTGAGGTTTGATTGTTGAAACCTGTGGCCTGCCAACATGACTGAGGTTTGATTTTGGAACCATGTGTCCTGGGAATATGACTGAGGTTTGATTCTGGAAAACTGTGGCCTGGGAAAATGACTGAGGTTTCATTGTGGAAACATGTGGCCTGGGATCATGACTGAAGTTTGATGGCAGAACACTCTGGCCTGGCAAAATGACGTAGGTTTGATTCTGTAAACCTATAGCCTGGGATCAAGACTGAGGTTTGTTTCTGGAAGCCTGTTCCCTGGGAATATGACATCGGTTGGATTCTGGAACCCTGTGGCCTGGGAACATGACAGAGATTTGTTTCTGGAAGCCTGTTCCCTGGGAACATGAGTGAGGTTTGATTCTGGAACCCTGTAGCCTGGGAATATAACCGAGGATTGATTCTGGAACCCTGTGTCCTGGGAACGTGACAATGGTGGATGCTGGAACCCTGTGGCCTGGGAACATGAGCATGGTTTGATTCTGGAAACCTGTTGCCTGGGAACATGTCTGAGGTTTGATGGTGGAAACCTGTGGTCTGGCAACATGACTGAGGTTTGATTCTGGAAGAGTGTGGCCAGGGAACATGATATCGTTTTGATTCTGGAACCCTGTGTCCTGGGAACAAGACTGAGGTTTGCTTCTGGAACCCTGTGGCCTGGGAACATGACATCGGTTGGATTCTGGAACCCTGTGGCCTGGGAACATGACTGAGGTTTGTTTCTGGAAGCCTGTTCCCTGGGAACATGACTGAGGTTTGATTCTGCACACCTGGGTCCAGGGAACATGACTGAGGTTTAACTGTTGAAACCTGTGGCCTGCAAAGATTAGTGAGGTTTGATTCTGGAACCATGTGTCCTGGGAATATGACTGAGGTTTGATTCTGGAAACCTGTGGCCTGGGCAAATGACTGAGGTTTCATTGTGGAAACATGTGGCCTGGGATCATGACTGAGGCTTGATGGTGGAACACTGTGGCCTGGCAACATGACTGAGGATTGATTCTGGAACCCTGTGCCCTGGAAACAGGACTGTGGCCTGGTACTGGGAAACCATGGCCTGGGAACTTGACATTGGTTTGATTCTGGAACCCTGTGTCCTGGGAACATGATTGAGGTTTGATGGAGGAACCCTGTGGCCTGGGAACATGACTGAGGTTTGATGGTGGCACCCTGTGCCCTGGCAACATGACTGAGGCTTGATTCTGGAACCCTGTGACCTGAGAACTTGAATGTGGTTTGATCGCATAAACCTGTGGACTGGCAACATGACTGAGGTTTGATGGTGGAACCCTGTGCACTGGGAACATGACTGAGGCCTGATACTGTAACCCCGTGGCGTGGGAACATGCCATTAGTTTGATTCTGGAATCCTGTTTCCTGGGAACATGACTGAGGTTTGATGGTTGAACCCTGTGGCCTGGCAACATGATTCAGGTTTGATTGTGGAACCCTCAGGTTTGGGAACATGACTGAGGCTTGAAGGTGGAACCCTGTTGCCTGGCAAGATGACTTAGGTTTGATTGTGGAAAACCCTGGCCTGGGAACATGACTGAGGCTTGATGGTGGAACCGTGGCCTGGCAGTAGGACTGAGGTTTGATTGTGGAACCCTCTGGCCTGGGAATATGACTGAGGTTTAATTGTGGAACCCTGTGGGCTGGGAACATGACTGGGATTTTATTTTTGAAACCTGTGTCCAGGGAACATGACTGAGGTTTTATTCTGGAACCCTGTTTCTTGGGAATATGACTGAGGTTTGATTCTGGAAACCATTGGCCTGGGAACATGACATCTGTTGGATTCTGGAACCCTGTGGCTTGGGAAGATGACTGAGGTTTGATTGTGGAGCCCTGTGGCCTAGGAACATGACATCGGTTTGATTCTGAAACCCTCTTGCCTGGGAACATGACAGAGATTTGTTTCTGGAAGCCTGTTCCCTGGGAACCTGACTGAGGTTTGATTCTGGACACCCGTGGCCTGGGAAAATGTCTGAGGATTGATTGTTGAAACCTGTGGCCTGCGAACATGACTGTGGTTTGATTCTGGATCCATGTGTCCTGGGAATATGTCTGAGGTTTGATTCTGGAAACCTGTGCCCTGGCAAAATGACTGAGGCTTGATTCTGGAACCCTATGGCCTGGGAACTTGCCTGAGGTTTGATGGCAGAAACCTGTGGACTGGCAACATGACTGAGGATTGAGTGCGGAACTCTGTGCACTGGAAACATGACTGTGGCCTGGTACTGGAAAACCATGGCCTGGGAATTTGTCTTTGGTTTGATTCTGGAACCCTGTTTCCTGGGAACATGACTGAGGTTTGATGGTTGAACCCTGTGGCCTGGCAACATGATTGAGGTTTGATTTTGGAACCCTCAGGTTTGGGAACATGACTGAGGCTTGATGGTGGAAGCCTGTGTCCTGGCAACATGACTGAGGTTTGATGGTGGAACCCTGTGGCCTGGCAAGATGACTTAGGTTTGATTGTGGAACACTCTGGCCTGGGAAAATGACTGAGGCTTGATGGTGGACCGTGGCCTGGCAATAGGACTAAGGTTTGATTGTGGAACCCTCTGGCCTGGGTGTATGACTGAGGTTTGATGGTGGTACCCTATGGTCTGGCAACATGAGTGAGGTTTGATTCTGCATCCCTGTGGCCTGGGAACAAGACTGAGGCGTGATTCTTGAAAACTGTGGCCTGGGAACATGACATCTGTTTAGATTGTGGAATACTGTGCCCTGGGATCCTGACTGAGCCTTGGTTCTGGAACCCTGTGGACTGGGAACATGACATCGGTTGGATACTGGAACCCTGTGGCTTGGAAACATGACTGAGGTTTGTTTCTGGAAGCCTGTTCCCTGGGAACGTGACTGAGGTTTGATTCTGTAACCCTATCGCCTGGGAACATGACTGAGGTTTGATTGTGGAGCCCTGTAGCCTGGGAACATGACATCGGTTGGATTCTGGAACCCTGTCGCCTGGGAACATGACAGAGATTTGTTTCTGGAAGCCTGTTCCCTGGGAACATGACAGGTTTCATTGTGGAATCATGTGGCCTGGGATCAAGACTGAGGTTTGATTGTGGAACCCTGTGGTCTGGAAACATAACATCAGTTGGATTCTGGAACCCTGTGGCCTGGGAACATGACAGAGATTTGTTTCTGGAAGCCTGTTCCCTGGGAACATGAGTGAGGTTTGATTCTGGAAGAGTGTGGCCAGTGAACATGATATCGTTTTGATTCTGGAACCCTGTGTCCTGGGAACAAGACTGAGGTTTGCTTCTGGAACCCTGTTGCCTGGGAACATGCCATCGGTTGGATTCTGGAACCCTGTGGCCTGGGAACATGACTGAGGTTTGTTTCTGGAAGCCTGTTCCCTGGGAACATGACTGAGGTTTGATTCTGCACACCTGTGTCCTGGGAACATGACTGAGGTTTAACTGTTGAAACCTGTGGCCTGCAAAGATGAGTGAGGTTTGATTCTGGAACCCTGTGGCCTGGGAACATGACTGAGGTTTGTTTTTGGAAGCCTGTTCCCTGGGAACATGACTGATGTTTGATTCTGGAACCATGTGTCCTGGGAATATGACTGAGGTTTGATTCTGGAAACCTGTGGCCTGGGAAAATGACTGAGGTTTCATTGGGGAAACATGTGGCCTGGGATCATGACTGAGGTTTGATGGCGGAGCACACTGGCCTGGCAAAATGATTGAGGCTTGATTCTGGAACCCTGTGGCCTGGGAACTTGACTGAGGTTTGATTCTGGAAGACTGTGGCCAGGGAACATGATATCGGGTTGATTGTGGAAACCAGTGTCCTGGGAACAAGACTGAGGTTTGCTTCTGGAACGCAGTGGCCTGGGAACATGACAGAGGATTGTTTCTGGAAGCCTGTTCCCTGGGAACAACACTGAGGCGTGATTCGGGAAAACTGTGTCCTAGGAACATGACATCTGTTTAGATTGTGGAATACTGTGCCCTGGGATCCTGACTGAGTCTTGGTTCTGGAACGCTGTGGACTGGGAATATTACTGAGGATTTATTCCGGAACCCTGTAGGCTGGGAACATAACTGAGGATTGATTCTGGAGCCCTGTGGCCTGGGAACATGACATCGGTGTATTCTGGATACTTGTGTCCTGGGAACAGGAGAATGGTTTGATTCTTTCACCCTGTGGCCTGGGAACATGTCTGATGTTTGATGGTGGAAACCTGTGGTCTGGCAACATGACTGAGGTTTGATTCTGGAAGAGTGTGGCCAGGGAACATGATATCGTTTTGATTCTGGAACCCTGTGTCCTGGGAACAAGACTGAGGTTTGCTTCTGGAACCCTGTGGCCTGGGAACATGACATCGGTTGGATTCTGGAACCCTGTGGCCTGGGAACATGACTGAGGTTTGTTTCTGGAAGCCTGTTCCCTGGGAACATGACTGAGGTTTGATTCTGCACACCTGGGTCCAGGGAACATGACTGAGGTTTAACTGTTGAAACCTGTGGCCTGCAAAGATTAGTGAGGTTTGATTCTGGAACCATGTGTCCTGGGAATATGACTGAGGTTTGATTCTGGAAACCTGTGGCCTGGGCAAATGACTGAGGTTTCATTGTGGAAACATGTGGCCTGGGATCATGACTGAGGCTTGATGGTGGAACACTGTGGCCTGGCAACATGACTGAGGATTGATTCTGGAACCCTGTGCCCTGGAAACAGGACTGTGGCCTGGTACTGGGAAACCATGGCCTGGGAACTTGACATTGGTTTGATTCTGGAACCCTGTGTCCTGGGAACATGATTGAGGTTTGATGGAGGAACCCTGTGGCCTGGGAACATGACTGAGGTTTGATGGTGGCACCCTGTGCCCTGGCAACATGACTGAGGCTTGATTCTGGAACCCTGTGACCTGAGAACTTGAATGTGGTTTGATCGCATAAACCTGTGGACTGGCAACATGACTGAGGTTTGATGGTGGAACCCTGTGCACTGGGAACATGACTGAGGCCTGATACTGTAACCCCGTGGCGTGGGAACATGCCATTAGTTTGATTCTGGAATCCTGTTTCCTGGGAACATGACTGAGGTTTGATGGTTGAACCCTGTGGCCTGGCAACATGATTCAGGTTTGATTGTGGAACCCTCAGGTTTGGGAACATGACTGAGGCTTGAAGGTGGAACCCTGTTGCCTGGCAAGATGACTTAGGTTTGATTGTGGAAAACCCTGGCCTGGGAACATGACTGAGGCTTGATGGTGGAACCGTGGCCTGGCAGTAGGACTGAGGTTTGATTGTGGAACCCTCTGGCCTGGGAATATGACTGAGGTTTAATTGTGGAACCCTGTGGGCTGGGAACATGACTGGGATTTTATTTTTGAAACCTGTGTCCAGGGAACATGACTGAGGTTTTATTCTGGAACCCTGTTTCTTGGGAATATGACTGAGGTTTGATTCTGGAAACCATTGGCCTGGGAACATGACATCTGTTGGATTCTGGAACCCTGTGGCTTGGGAAGATGACTGAGGTTTGATTGTGGAGCCCTGTGGCCTAGGAACATGACATCGGTTTGATTCTGAAACCCTCTTGCCTGGGAACATGACAGAGATTTGTTTCTGGAAGCCTGTTCCCTGGGAACCTGACTGAGGTTTGATTCTGGACACCCGTGGCCTGGGAAAATGTCTGAGGATTGATTGTTGAAACCTGTGGCCTGCGAACATGACTGTGGTTTGATTCTGGATCCATGTGTCCTGGGAATATGTCTGAGGTTTGATTCTGGAAACCTGTGCCCTGGCAAAATGACTGAGGCTTGATTCTGGAACCCTATGGCCTGGGAACTTGCCTGAGGTTTGATGGCAGAAACCTGTGGACTGGCAACATGACTGAGGATTGAGTGCGGAACTCTGTGCACTGGAAACATGACTGTGGCCTGGTACTGGAAAACCATGGCCTGGGAATTTGTCTTTGGTTTGATTCTGGAACCCTGTTTCCTGGGAACATGACTGAGGTTTGATGGTTGAACCCTGTGGCCTGGCAACATGATTGAGGTTTGATTTTGGAACCCTCAGGTTTGGGAACATGACTGAGGCTTGATGGTGGAAGCCTGTGTCCTGGCAACATGACTGAGGTTTGATGGTGGAACCCTGTGGCCTGGCAAGATGACTTAGGTTTGATTGTGGAACACTCTGGCCTGGGAAAATGACTGAGGCTTGATGGTGGACCGTGGCCTGGCAATAGGACTAAGGTTTGATTGTGGAACCCTCTGGCCTGGGTGTATGACTGAGGTTTGATGGTGGTACCCTATGGTCTGGCAACATGAGTGAGGTTTGATTCTGCATCCCTGTGGCCTGGGAACAAGACTGAGGCGTGATTCTTGAAAACTGTGGCCTGGGAACATGACATCTGTTTAGATTGTGGAATACTGTGCCCTGGGATCCTGACTGAGCCTTGGTTCTGGAACCCTGTGGACTGGGAACATGACATCGGTTGGATACTGGAACCCTGTGGCTTGGAAACATGACTGAGGTTTGTTTCTGGAAGCCTGTTCCCTGGGAACGTGACTGAGGTTTGATTCTGTAACCCTATCGCCTGGGAACATGACTGAGGTTTGATTGTGGAGCCCTGTAGCCTGGGAACATGACATCGGTTGGATTCTGGAACCCTGTCGCCTGGGAACATGACAGAGATTTGTTTCTGGAAGCCTGTTCCCTGGGAACATGACAGGTTTCATTGTGGAATCATGTGGCCTGGGATCAAGACTGAGGTTTGATTGTGGAACCCTGTGGTCTGGAAACATAACATCAGTTGGATTCTGGAACCCTGTGGCCTGGGAACATGACAGAGATTTGTTTCTGGAAGCCTGTTCCCTGGGAACATGAGTGAGGTTTGATTCTGGAAGAGTGTGGCCAGTGAACATGATATCGTTTTGATTCTGGAACCCTGTGTCCTGGGAACAAGACTGAGGTTTGCTTCTGGAACCCTGTTGCCTGGGAACATGCCATCGGTTGGATTCTGGAACCCTGTGGCCTGGGAACATGACTGAGGTTTGTTTCTGGAAGCCTGTTCCCTGGGAACATGACTGAGGTTTGATTCTGCACACCTGTGTCCTGGGAACATGACTGAGGTTTAACTGTTGAAACCTGTGGCCTGCAAAGATGAGTGAGGTTTGATTCTGGAACCCTGTGGCCTGGGAACATGACTGAGGTTTGTTTTTGGAAGCCTGTTCCCTGGGAACATGACTGATGTTTGATTCTGGAACCATGTGTCCTGGGAATATGACTGAGGTTTGATTCTGGAAACCTGTGGCCTGGGAAAATGACTGAGGTTTCATTGGGGAAACATGTGGCCTGGGATCATGACTGAGGTTTGATGGCGGAGCACACTGGCCTGGCAAAATGATTGAGGCTTGATTCTGGAACCCTGTGGCCTGGGAACTTGACTGAGGTTTGATTCTGGAAGACTGTGGCCAGGGAACATGATATCGGGTTGATTGTGGAAACCAGTGTCCTGGGAACAAGACTGAGGTTTGCTTCTGGAACGCAGTGGCCTGGGAACATGACAGAGGATTGTTTCTGGAAGCCTGTTCCCTGGGAACAACACTGAGGCGTGATTCGGGAAAACTGTGTCCTAGGAACATGACATCTGTTTAGATTGTGGAATACTGTGCCCTGGGATCCTGACTGAGTCTTGGTTCTGGAACGCTGTGGACTGGGAATATTACTGAGGATTTATTCCGGAACCCTGTAGGCTGGGAACATAACTGAGGATTGATTCTGGAGCCCTGTGGCCTGGGAACATGACATCGGTGTATTCTGGATACTTGTGTCCTGGGAACAGGAGAATGGTTTGATTCTTTCACCCTGTGGCCTGGGAACATGTCTGATGTTTGATGGTGGAAACCTGTGGCCTGGCAACATGACTGAGGTTTGATTCTGGAAGACTGTGGCCAGGGAACTTGATATCGGTTTGATTCTGGAACCCTGTGTCCTGGGGACAAGACTGAGGTTTGCTTCTTGAACCCTGTGGCCTGGGAAAATGACATCGGTTGGATTCTGGAACCCTGTGGCTTGGGAAGATGACTGAGGTTTGATTGTGGAGCCCTGTGGCCTAGGAACATGACATCGGTTTGATTCTGAAACCCTCTTGCCTGGGAACATGACAGAGATTTGTTTCTGGAAGCCTGTTCCCTGGGAACCTGACTGAGGTTTGATTCTGGACACCCGTGGCCTGGGAAAATGTCTGAGGATTGATTGTTGAAACCTGTGGCCTGCGAACATGACTGTGGTTTGATTCTGGATCCATGTGTCCTGGGAATATGTCTGAGGTTTGATTCTGGAAACCTGTGCCCTGGCAAAATGACTGAGGCTTGATTCTGGAACCCTATGGCCTGGGAACTTGCCTGAGGTTTGATGGCAGAAACCTGTGGACTGGCAACATGACTGAGGATTGAGTGCGGAACTCTGTGCACTGGAAACATGACTGTGGCCTGGTACTGGAAAACCATGGCCTGGGAATTTGTCTTTGGTTTGATTCTGGAACCCTGTTTCCTGGGAACATGACTGAGGTTTGATGGTTGAACCCTGTGGCCTGGCAACATGATTGAGGTTTGATTTTGGAACCCTCAGGTTTGGGAACATGACTGAGGCTTGATGGTGGAAGCCTGTGTCCTGGCAACATGACTGAGGTTTGATGGTGGAACCCTGTGGCCTGGCAAGATGACTTAGGTTTGATTGTGGAACACTCTGGCCTGGGAAAATGACTGAGGCTTGATGGTGGACCGTGGCCTGGCAATAGGACTAAGGTTTGATTGTGGAACCCTCTGGCCTGGGTGTATGACTGAGGTTTGATGGTGGTACCCTATGGTCTGGCAACATGAGTGAGGTTTGATTCTGCATCCCTGTGGCCTGGGAACAAGACTGAGGCGTGATTCTTGAAAACTGTGGCCTGGGAACATGACATCTGTTTAGATTGTGGAATACTGTGCCCTGGGATCCTGACTGAGCCTTGGTTCTGGAACCCTGTGGACTGGGAACATGACATCGGTTGGATACTGGAACCCTGTGGCTTGGAAACATGACTGAGGTTTGTTTCTGGAAGCCTGTTCCCTGGGAACGTGACTGAGGTTTGATTCTGTAACCCTATCGCCTGGGAACATGACTGAGGTTTGATTGTGGAGCCCTGTAGCCTGGGAACATGACATCGGTTGGATTCTGGAACCCTGTCGCCTGGGAACATGACAGAGATTTGTTTCTGGAAGCCTGTTCCCTGGGAACATGACAGGTTTCATTGTGGAATCATGTGGCCTGGGATCAAGACTGAGGTTTGATTGTGGAACCCTGTGGTCTGGAAACATGACATCGGTTGGATTCTGGAACCCTGTGGCCTGGGAACATGACAGAGATTTGTTTCTGGAAGCCTGTTCCCTGGGAACATGAGTGAGGTTTGATTCTGGAAGAGTGTGGCCAGTGAACATGATATCGTTTTGATTCTGGAACCCTGTGTCCTGGGAACAAGACTGAGGTTGGCTTCTGGAACCCTGTTGCCTGGGAACATGCCATCGGTTGGATTCTGGAACCCTGTGGCCTGGGAACATGACTGAGGTTTGTTTCTGGAAGCCTGTTCCCTGGGAACATGACTGAGGTTTGATTCTGCACACCTGTGTCCTGGGAACATGACTGAGGTTTAACTGTTGAAACCTGTGGCCTGCAAAGATGAGTGAGGTTTGATTCTGGAACCCTGTGGCCTGGGAACATGACTGAGGTTTGTTTTTGGAAGCCTGTTCCCTGGGAACATGACTGATGTTTGATTCTGGAACCCTGTGTCCTGGGAACAAGACTGAGGTTTGCTTCTTGAACCCTGTGGCCTGGGAACATGACATCGGTTGGATTCTGGAACCCTGTGGCCTGGGAACATGACTGAGGTTTGTTTCTGGAAGCCTGTTCCCTGGGAACATGACTGAGGTTTGATTCTGCACACCTGTGTCCTGGGAACATGACTGAGGTTTGATTGTTGAAACCTGTGGCCTGCCAACATGACTGAGGTTTGATTTTGGAACCATGTGTCCTGGGAATATGACTGAGGTTTGATTCTGGAAAACTGTGGCCTGGGAAAATGACTGAGGTTTCATTGTGGAAACATGTGGCCTGGGATCATGACTGAAGTTTGATGGCAGAACACTCTGGCCTGGCAAAATGACGTAGGTTTGATTCTGTAAACCTATAGCCTGGGATCAAGACTGAGGTTTGTTTCTGGAAGCCTGTTCCCTGGGAATATGACATCGGTTGGATTCTGGAACCCTGTGGCCTGGGAACATGACAGAGATTTGTTTCTGGAAGCCTGTTCCCTGGGAACATGAGTGAGGTTTGATTCTGGAACCCTGTAGCCTGGGAATATAACCGAGGATTGATTCTGGAACCCTGTGTCCTGGGAACGTGACAATGGTGGATGCTGGAACCCTGTGGCCTGGGAACATGAGCATGGTTTGATTCTGGAAACCTGTTGCCTGGGAACATGTCTGAGGTTTGATGGTGGAAACCTGTGGTCTGGCAACATGACTGAGGTTTGATTCTGGAAGAGTGTGGCCAGGGAACATGATATCGTTTTGATTCTGGAACCCTGTGTCCTGGGAACAAGACTGAGGTTTGCTTCTGGAACCCTGTGGCCTGGGAACATGACTGAGGTTGGATTCTGGAACCCTGTGGCCTGGGAACATGACTGAGGTTTGTTTCTGGAAGCCTGTTCCCTGGGAACATGACTGAGGTTTGATTCTGCACACCTGGGTCCAGGGAACATGACTGAGGTTTAACTGTTGAAACCTGTGGCCTGCAAAGATTAGTGAGGTTTGATTCTGGAACCATGTGTCCTGGGAATATGACTGAGGTTTGATTCTGGAAACCTGTGGCCTGGGCAAATGACTGAGGTTTCATTGTGGAAACATGTGGCCTGGGATCATGACTGAGGCTTGATGGTGGAACACTGTGGCCTGGCAACATGACTGAGGATTGATTCTGGAACCCTGTGCCCTGGAAACAGGACTGTGGCCTGGTACTGGGAAACCATGGCCTGGGAACTTGACATTGGTTTGATTCTGGAACCCTGTGTCCTGGGAACATGATTGAGGTTTGATGGAGGAACCCTGTGGCCTGGGAACATGACTGAGGTTTGATGGTGGCACCCTGTGCCCTGGCAACATGACTGAGGCTTGATTCTGGAACCCTATGGCCTGGGAACTTGCCTGAGGTTTGATGGCAGAAACCTGTGGACTGGCAACATGACTGAGGTTTGATGGTGGAACCCTGTGCACTGGGAACATGACTGAGGCCTGATACTGTAACCCCGTGGCGTGGGAACATGCCATTAGTTTGATTCTGGAATCCTGTTTCCTGGGAACATGACTGAGGTTTGATGGTTGAACCCTGTGGCCTGGCAACATGATTCAGGTTTGATTGTGGAACCCTCAGGTTTGGGAACATGACTGAGGCTTGAAGGTGGAACCCTGTTGCCTGGCAAGATGACTTAGGTTTGATTGTGGAAAACCCTGGCCTGGGAACATGACTGAGGCTTGATGGTGGAACCGTGGCCTGGCAGTAGGACTGAGGTTTGATTGTGGAACCCTCTGGCCTGGGAATATGACTGAGGTTTAATTGTGGAACCCTGTGGGCTGGGAACATGACTGGGATTTTATTTTTGAAACCTGTGTCCAGGGAACATGACTGAGGTTTTATTCTGGAACCCTGTTTCTTGGGAATATGACTGAGGTTTGATTCTGGAAACCATTGGCCTGGGAACATGACATCTGTTGGATTCTGGAACCCTGTGGCTTGGGAAGATGACTGAGGTTTGATTGTGGAGCCCTGTGGCCTAGGAACATGACATCGGTTTGATTCTGAAACCCTCTTGCCTGGGAACATGACAGAGATTTGTTTCTGGAAGCCTGTTCCCTGGGAACCTGACTGAGGTTTGATTCTGGACACCCGTGGCCTGGGAAAATGTCTGAGGATTGATTGTTGAAACCTGTGGCCTGCGAACATGACTGTGGTTTGATTCTGGATCCATGTGTCCTGGGAATATGTCTGAGGTTTGATTCTGGAAACCTGTGCCCTGGCAAAATGACTGAGGCTTGATTCTGGAACCCTATGGCCTGGGAACTTGCCTGAGGTTTGATGGCAGAAACCTGTGGACTGGCAACATGACTGAGGATTGAGTGCGGAACTCTGTGCACTGGAAACATGACTGTGGCCTGGTACTGGAAAACCATGGCCTGGGAATTTGTCTTTGGTTTGATTCTGGAACCCTGTTTCCTGGGAACATGACTGAGGTTTGATGGTTGAACCCTGTGGCCTGGCAACATGATTGAGGTTTGATTTTGGAACCCTCAGGTTTGGGAACATGACTGAGGCTTGATGGTGGAAGCCTGTGTCCTGGCAACATGACTGAGGTTTGATGGTGGAACCCTGTGGCCTGGCAAGATGACTTAGGTTTGATTGTGGAACACTCTGGCCTGGGAAAATGACTGAGGCTTGATGGTGGACCGTGGCCTGGCAATAGGACTAAGGTTTGATTGTGGAACCCTCTGGCCTGGGTGTATGACTGAGGTTTGATGGTGGTACCCTATGGTCTGGCAACATGAGTGAGGTTTGATTCTGCATCCCTGTGGCCTGGGAACAAGACTGAGGCGTGATTCTTGAAAACTGTGGCCTGGGAACATGACATCTGTTTAGATTGTGGAATACTGTGCCCTGGGATCCTGACTGAGCCTTGGTTCTGGAACCCTGTGGACTGGGAACATGACATCGGTTGGATACTGGAACCCTGTGGCTTGGAAACATGACTGAGGTTTGTTTCTGGAAGCCTGTTCCCTGGGAACGTGACTGAGGTTTGATTCTGTAACCCTATCGCCTGGGAACATGACTGAGGTTTGATTGTGGAGCCCTGTAGCCTGGGAACATGACATCGGTTGGATTCTGGAACCCTGTCGCCTGGGAACATGACAGAGATTTGTTTCTGGAAGCCTGTTCCCTGGGAACATGACAGGTTTCATTGTGGAATCATGTGGCCTGGGATCAAGACTGAGGTTTGATTGTGGAACCCTGTGGTCTGGAAACATGACATCGGTTGGATTCTGGAACCCTGTGGCCTGGGAACATGACAGAGATTTGTTTCTGGAAGCCTGTTCCCTGGGAACATGAGTGAGGTTTGATTCTGGAAGAGTGTGGCCAGTGAACATGATATCGTTTTGATTCTGGAACCCTGTGTCCTGGGAACAAGACTGAGGTTGGCTTCTGGAACCCTGTTGCCTGGGAACATGCCATCGGTTGGATTCTGGAACCCTGTGGCCTGGGAACATGACTGAGGTTTGTTTCTGGAAGCCTGTTCCCTGGGAACATGACTGAGGTTTGATTCTGCACACCTGTGTCCTGGGAACATGACTGAGGTTTAACTGTTGAAACCTGTGGCCTGCAAAGATGAGTGAGGTTTGATTCTGGAACCCTGTGGCCTGGGAACATGACTGAGGTTTGTTTTTGGAAGCCTGTTCCCTGGGAACATGACTGATGTTTGATTCTGGAACCCTGTGTCCTGGGAACAAGACTGAGGTTTGCTTCTTGAACCCTGTGGCCTGGGAACATGACATCGGTTGGATTCTGGAACCCTGTGGCCTGGGAACATGACTGAGGTTTGTTTCTGGAAGCCTGTTCCCTGGGAACATGACTGAGGTTTGATTCTGCACACCTGTGTCCTGGGAACATGACTGAGGTTTGATTGTTGAAACCTGTGGCCTGCCAACATGACTGAGGTTTGATTTTGGAACCATGTGTCCTGGGAATATGACTGAGGTTTGATTCTGGAAAACTGTGGCCTGGGAAAATGACTGAGGTTTCATTGTGGAAACATGTGGCCTCGGATCATGACTGAAGTTTGATGGCAGAACACTCTGGCCTGGCAAAATGACGTAGGTTTGATTCTGTAAACCTATAGCCTGGGATCAAGACTGAGGTTTGTTTCTGGAAGCCTGTTCCCTGGGAATATGACATCGGTTGGATTCTGGAACCCTGTGGCCTGGGAACATGACAGAGATTTGTTTCTGGAAGCCTGTTCCCTGGGAACATGAGTGAGGTTTGATTCTGGAACCCTGTAGCCTGGGAATATAACCGAGGATTGATTCTGGAACCCTGTGTCCTGGGAACGTGACAATGGTGGATGCTGGAACCCTGTGGCCTGGGAACATGAGCATGGTTTGATTCTGGAAACCTGTTGCCTGGGAACATGTCTGAGGTTTGATGGTGGAAACCTGTGGTCTGGCAACATGACTGAGGTTTGATTCTGGAAGAGTGTGGCCAGGGAACATGATATCGTTTTGATTCTGGAACCCTGTGTCCTGGGAACAAGACTGAGGTTTGCTTCTGGAACCCTGTGGCCTGGGAACATGACTGAGGTTGGATTCTGGAACCCTGTGGCCTGGGAACATGACTGAGGTTTGTTTCTGGAAGCCTGTTCCCTGGGAACATGACTGAGGTTTGATTCTGCACACCTGGGTCCAGGGAACATGACTGAGGTTTAACTGTTGAAACCTGTGGCCTGCAAAGATTAGTGAGGTTTGATTCTGGAACCATGTGTCCTGGGAATATGACTGAGGTTTGATTCTGGAAACCTGTGGCCTGGGCAAATGACTGAGGTTTCATTGTGGAAACATGTGGCCTGGGATCATGACTGAGGCTTGATGGTGGAACACTGTGGCCTGGCAACATGACTGAGGATTGATTCTGGAACCCTGTGCCCTGGAAACAGGACTGTGGCCTGGTACTGGGAAACCATGGCCTGGGAACTTGACATTGGTTTGATTCTGGAACCCTGTGTCCTGGGAACATGATTGAGGTTTGATGGAGGAACCCTGTGGCCTGGGAACATGACTGAGGTTTGATGGTGGCACCCTGTGCCCTGGCAACATGACTGAGGCTTGATTCTGGAACCCTATGGCCTGGGAACTTGCCTGAGGTTTGATGGCAGAAACCTGTGGACTGGCAACATGACTGAGGTTTGATGGTGGAACCCTGTGCACTGGGAACATGACTGAGGCCTGATACTGTAACCCCGTGGCGTGGGAACATGCCATTAGTTTGATTCTGGAATCCTGTTTCCTGGGAACATGACTGAGGTTTGATGGTTGAACCCTGTGGCCTGGCAACATGATTCAGGTTTGATTGTGGAACCCTCAGGTTTGGGAACATGACTGAGGCTTGAAGGTGGAACCCTGTTGCCTGGCAAGATGACTTAGGTTTGATTGTGGAAAACCCTGGCCTGGGAACATGACTGAGGCTTGATGGTGGAACCGTGGCCTGGCAGTAGGACTGAGGTTTGATTGTGGAACCCTCTGGCCTGGGAATATGACTGAGGTTTAATTGTGGAACCCTGTGGGCTGGGAACATGACTGGGATTTTATTTTTGAAACCTGTGTCCAGGGAACATGACTGAGGTTTTATTCTGGAACCCTGTTTCTTGGGAATATGACTGAGGTTTGATTCTGGAAACCATTGGCCTGGGAACATGACATCTGTTGGATTCTGGAACCCTGTGGCTTGGGAAGATGACTGAGGTTTGATTGTGGAGCCCTGTGGCCTAGGAACATGACATCGGTTTGATTCTGAAACCCTCTTGCCTGGGAACATGACAGAGATTTGTTTCTGGAAGCCTGTTCCCTGGGAACCTGACTGAGGTTTGATTCTGGACACCCGTGGCCTGGGAAAATGTCTGAGGATTGATTGTTGAAACCTGTGGCCTGCGAACATGACTGTGGTTTGATTCTGGATCCATGTGTCCTGGGAATATGTCTGAGGTTTGATTCTGGAAACCTGTGCCCTGGCAAAATGACTGAGGCTTGATTCTGGAACCCTATGGCCTGGGAACTTGCCTGAGGTTTGATGGCAGAAACCTGTGGACTGGCAACATGACTGAGGATTGAGTGCGGAACTCTGTGCACTGGAAACATGACTGTGGCCTGGTACTGGAAAACCATGGCCTGGGAATTTGTCTTTGGTTTGATTCTGGAACCCTGTTTCCTGGGAACATGACTGAGGTTTGATGGTTGAACCCTGTGGCCTGGCAACATGATTGAGGTTTGATTTTGGAACCCTCAGGTTTGGGAACATGACTGAGGCTTGATGGTGGAAGCCTGTGTCCTGGCAACATGACTGAGGTTTGATGGTGGAACCCTGTGGCCTGGCAAGATGACTTAGGTTTGATTGTGGAACACTCTGGCCTGGGAAAATGACTGAGGCTTGATGGTGGACCGTGGCCTGGCAATAGGACTAAGGTTTGATTGTGGAACCCTCTGGCCTGGGTGTATGACTGAGGTTTGATGGTGGTACCCTATGGTCTGGCAACATGAGTGAGGTTTGATTCTGCATCCCTGTGGCCTGGGAACAAGACTGAGGCGTGATTCTTGAAAACTGTGGCCTGGGAACATGACATCTGTTTAGATTGTGGAATACTGTGCCCTGGGATCCTGACTGAGCCTTGGTTCTGGAACCCTGTGGACTGGGAACATGACATCGGTTGGATACTGGAACCCTGTGGCTTGGAAACATGACTGAGGTTTGTTTCTGGAAGCCTGTTCCCTGGGAACGTGACTGAGGTTTGATTCTGTAACCCTATCGCCTGGGAACATGACTGAGGTTTGATTGTGGAGCCCTGTAGCCTGGGAACATGACATCGGTTGGATTCTGGAACCCTGTCGCCTGGGAACATGACAGAGATTTGTTTCTGGAAGCCTGTTCCCTGGGAACATGACAGGTTTCATTGTGGAATCATGTGGCCTGGGATCAAGACTGAGGTTTGATTGTGGAACCCTGTGGTCTGGAAACATGACATCGGTTGGATTCTGGAACCCTGTGGCCTGGGAACATGACAGAGATTTGTTTCTGGAAGCCTGTTCCCTGGGAACATGAGTGAGGTTTGATTCTGGAAGAGTGTGGCCAGTGAACATGATATCGTTTTGATTCTGGAACCCTGTGTCCTGGGAACAAGACTGAGGTTGGCTTCTGGAACCCTGTTGCCTGGGAACATGCCATCGGTTGGATTCTGGAACCCTGTGGCCTGGGAACATGACTGAGGTTTGTTTCTGGAAGCCTGTTCCCTGGGAACATGACTGAGGTTTGATTCTGCACACCTGTGTCCTGGGAACATGACTGAGGTTTAACTGTTGAAACCTGTGGCCTGCAAAGATGAGTGAGGTTTGATTCTGGAACCCTGTGGCCTGGGAACATGACTGAGGTTTGTTTTTGGAAGCCTGTTCCCTGGGAACATGACTGATGTTTGATTCTGGAACCATGTGTCCTGGGAATATGACTGAGGTTTGATTCTGGAAACCTGTGGCCTGGGAAAATGACTGAGGTTTCATTGGGGAAACATGTGGCCTGGGATCATGACTGAGGTTTGATGGCGGAACACACTGGCCTGGCAAAATGATTGAGGCTTGATTCTGGAACCCTGTGGCCTGGGAACTTGACTGAGGTTTGATTCTGGAAGACTGTGGCCAGGGAACATGATATCGGGTTGATTGTGGAAACCAGTGTCCTGGGAACAAGACTGAGGTTTGCTTCTGGAACGCAGTGGCCTGGGAACATGACAGAGGATTGTTTCTGGAAGCCTGTTCCCTGGGAACAACACTGAGGCGTGATTCGGGAAAACTGTGTCCTAGGAACATGACATCTGTTTAGATTGTGGAATACTGTGCCCTGGGATCCTGACTGAGTCTTGGTTCTGGAACGCTGTGGACTGGGAATATTACTGAGGATTTATTCCGGAACCCTGTAGGCTGGGAACATAACTGAGGATTGATTCTG
Source organism: Balaenoptera physalus (assembly GCF_965194825.1). Classification (NCBI taxonomy): domain Eukaryota; kingdom Metazoa; phylum Chordata; class Mammalia; order Artiodactyla; family Balaenopteridae; genus Balaenoptera; species Balaenoptera physalus. The sequence goes on along the minus strand of NW_028126513.1, from coordinate 225,635 downwards.
GAGCCCTGTGGCCTGGGAACATGACATCGGTGTATTCTGGATACTTGTGTCCTGGGAACAGGAGAATGGTTTGATTCTTTCACCCTGTGGCCTGGGAACATGTCTGATGTTTGATGGTGGAAACCTGTGGCCTGGCAACATGACTGAGGTTTGATTCTGGAAGACTGTGGCCAGGGAACTTGATATCGGTTTGATTCTGGAACCCTGTGTCCTGGGGACAAGACTGAGGTTTGCTTCTTGAACCCTGTGGCCTGGGAAAATGACATCGGTTGGATTCTGGAACCCTGTGGCTTGGGAAGATGACTGAGGTTTGATTGTGGAGCCCTGTGGCCTAGGAACATGACATCGGTTTGATTCTGAAACCCTCTTGCCTGGGAACATGACAGAGATTTGTTTCTGGAAGCCTGTTCCCTGGGAACCTGACTGAGGTTTGATTCTGGACACCCGTGGCCTGGGAAAATGTCTGAGGATTGATTGTTGAAACCTGTGGCCTGCGAACATGACTGTGGTTTGATTCTGGATCCATGTGTCCTGGGAATATGTCTGAGGTTTGATTCTGGAAACCTGTGCCCTGGCAAAATGACTGAGGCTTGATTCTGGAACCCTATGGCCTGGGAACTTGCCTGAGGTTTGATGGCAGAAACCTGTGGACTGGCAACATGACTGAGGATTGAGTGCGGAACTCTGTGCACTGGAAACATGACTGTGGCCTGGTACTGGAAAACCATGGCCTGGGAATTTGTCTTTGGTTTGATTCTGGAACCCTGTTTCCTGGGAACATGACTGAGGTTTGATGGTTGAACCCTGTGGCCTGGCAACATGATTGAGGTTTGATTTTGGAACCCTCAGGTTTGGGAACATGACTGAGGCTTGATGGTGGAAGCCTGTGTCCTGGCAACATGACTGAGGTTTGATGGTGGAACCCTGTGGCCTGGCAAGATGACTTAGGTTTGATTGTGGAACACTCTGGCCTGGGAAAATGACTGAGGCTTGATGGTGGACCGTGGCCTGGCAATAGGACTAAGGTTTGATTGTGGAACCCTCTGGCCTGGGTGTATGACTGAGGTTTGATGGTGGTACCCTATGGTCTGGCAACATGAGTGAGGTTTGATTCTGCATCCCTGTGGCCTGGGAACAAGACTGAGGCGTGATTCTTGAAAACTGTGGCCTGGGAACATGACATCTGTTTAGATTGTGGAATACTGTGCCCCGGGATCCTGACTGAGCCTTGGTTCTGGAACCCTGTGGACTGGGAACATGACATCAGTTGGATACTGGAACCCTGTGGCTTGGAAACATGACTGAGGTTTGTTTCTGGAAGCCTGTTCCCTGGGAACGTGACTGAGGTTTGATTCTGTAACCCTATCGCCTGGGAACATGACTGAGGTTTGATTGTGGAGCCCTGTAGCCTGGGAACATGACATCGGTTGGATTCTGGAACCCTGTCGCCTGGGAACATGACAGAGATTTGTTTCTGGAAGCCTGTTCCCTGGGAACATGACAGGTTTCATTGTGGAATCATGTGGCCTGGGATCAAGACTGAGGTTTGATTGTGGAACCCTGTGGTCTGGAAACATGACATCGGTTGGATTCTGGAACCCTGTGGCCTGGGAACATGACAGAGATTTGTTTCTGGAAGCCTGTTCCCTGGGAACATGAGTGAGGTTTGATTCTGGAAGAGTGTGGCCAGTGAACATGATATCGTTTTGATTCTGGAACCCTGTGTCCTGGGAACAAGACTGAGGTTGGCTTCTGGAACCCTGTGGCCTGGGAACATGCCATCGGTTGGATTCTGGAACCCTGTGGCCTGGGAACATGACTGAGGTTTGTTTCTGGAAGCCTGTTCCCTGGGAACATGACTGAGGTTTGATTCTGCACACCTGTGTCCTGGGAACATGACTGAGGTTTAACTGTTGAAACCTGTGGCCTGCAAAGATGAGTGAGGTTTGATTCTGGAACCCTGTGGCCTGGGAACATGACTGAGGTTTGTTTTTGGAAGCCTGTTCCCTGGGAACATGACTGATGTTTGATTCTGGAACCATGTGTCCTGGGAATATGACTGAGGTTTGATTCTGGAAACCTGTGGCCTGGGAAAATGACTGAGGTTTCATTGGGGAAACATGTGGCCTGGGATCATGACTGAGGTTTGATGGCGGAACACACTGGCCTGGCAAAATGATTGAGGCTTGATTCTGGAACCCTGTGGCCTGGGAACTTGACTGAGGTTTGATTCTGGAAGACTGTGGCCAGGGAACATGATATCGGGTTGATTGTGGAAACCAGTGTCCTGGGAACAAGACTGAGGTTTGCTTCTGGAACGCAGTGGCCTGGGAACATGACAGAGGATTGTTTCTGGAAGCCTGTTCCCTGGGAACAACACTGAGGCGTGATTCGGGAAAACTGTGTCCTAGGAACATGACATCTGTTTAGATTGTGGAATACTGTGCCCTGGGATCCTGACTGAGTCTTGGTTCTGGAACGCTGTGGACTGGGAATATTACTGAGGATTTATTCCGGAACCCTGTAGGCTGGGAACATAACTGAGGATTGATTCTGGAGCCCTGTGGCCTGGGAACATGACATCGGTGTATTCTGGATACTTGTGTCCTGGGAACAGGAGAATGGTTTGATTCTTTCACCCTGTGGCCTGGGAACATGTCTGATGTTTGATGGTGGAAACCTGTGGCCTGGCAACATGACTGAGGTTTGATTCTGGAAGACTGTGGCCAGGGAACTTGATATCGGTTTGATTCTGGAACCCTGTGTCCTGGGGACAAGACTGAGGTTTGCTTCTTGAACCCTGTGGCCTGGGAAAATGACATCGGTTGGATTCTGGAACCCTGTGGCTTGGGAAGATGACTGAGGTTTGATTGTGGAGCCCTGTGGCCTAGGAACATGACATCGGTTTGATTCTGAAACCCTCTTGCCTGGGAACATGACAGAGATTTGTTTCTGGAAGCCTGTTCCCTGGGAACCTGACTGAGGTTTGATTCTGGACACCCGTGGCCTGGGAAAATGTCTGAGGATTGATTGTTGAAACCTGTGGCCTGCGAACATGACTGTGGTTTGATTCTGGATCCATGTGTCCTGGGAATATGTCTGAGGTTTGATTCTGGAAACCTGTGCCCTGGCAAAATGACTGAGGCTTGATTCTGGAACCCTATGGCCTGGGAACTTGCCTGAGGTTTGATGGCAGAAACCTGTGGACTGGCAACATGACTGAGGATTGAGTGCGGAACTCTGTGCACTGGAAACATGACTGTGGCCTGGTACTGGAAAACCATGGCCTGGGAATTTGTCTTTGGTTTGATTCTGGAACCCTGTTTCCTGGGAACATGACTGAGGTTTGATGGTTGAACCCTGTGGCCTGGCAACATGATTGAGGTTTGATTTTGGAACCCTCAGGTTTGGGAACATGACTGAGGCTTGATGGTGGAAGCCTGTGTCCTGGCAACATGACTGAGGTTTGATGGTGGAACCCTGTGGCCTGGCAAGATGACTTAGGTTTGATTGTGGAACACTCTGGCCTGGGAAAATGACTGAGGCTTGATGGTGGACCGTGGCCTGGCAATAGGACTAAGGTTTGATTGTGGAACCCTCTGGCCTGGGTGTATGACTGAGGTTTGATGGTGGTACCCTATGGTCTGGCAACATGAGTGAGGTTTGATTCTGCATCCCTGTGGCCTGGGAACAAGACTGAGGCGTGATTCTTGAAAACTGTGGCCTGGGAACATGACATCTGTTTAGATTGTGGAATACTGTGCCCCGGGATCCTGACTGAGCCTTGGTTCTGGAACCCTGTGGACTGGGAACATGACATCAGTTGGATACTGGAACCCTGTGGCTTGGAAACATGACTGAGGTTTGTTTCTGGAAGCCTGTTCCCTGGGAACGTGACTGAGGTTTGATTCTGTAACCCTATCGCCTGGGAACATGACTGAGGTTTGATTGTGGAGCCCTGTAGCCTGGGAACATGACATCGGTTGGATTCTGGAACCCTGTCGCCTGGGAACATGACAGAGATTTGTTTCTGGAAGCCTGTTCCCTGGGAACATGACAGGTTTCATTGTGGAATCATGTGGCCTGGGATCAAGACTGAGGTTTGATTGTGGAACCCTGTGGTCTGGAAACATGACATCGGTTGGATTCTGGAACCCTGTGGCCTGGGAACATGACAGAGATTTGTTTCTGGAAGCCTGTTCCCTGGGAACATGAGTGAGGTTTGATTCTGGAAGAGTGTGGCCAGTGAACATGATATCGTTTTGATTCTGGAACCCTGTGTCCTGGGAACAAGACTGAGGTTGGCTTCTGGAACCCTGTGGCCTGGGAACATGCCATCGGTTGGATTCTGGAACCCTGTGGCCTGGGAACATGACTGAGGTTTGTTTCTGGAAGCCTGTTCCCTGGGAACATGACTGAGGTTTGATTCTGCACACCTGTGTCCTGGGAACATGACTGAGGTTTAACTGTTGAAACCTGTGGCCTGCAAAGATGAGTGAGGTTTGATTCTGGAACCCTGTGGCCTGGGAACATGACTGAGGTTTGTTTTTGGAAGCCTGTTCCCTGGGAACATGACTGATGTTTGATTCTGGAACCATGTGTCCTGGGAATATGACTGAGGTTTGATTCTGGAAACCTGTGGCCTGGGAAAATGACTGAGGTTTCATTGGGGAAACATGTGGCCTGGGATCATGACTGAGGTTTGATGGCGGAACACACTGGCCTGGCAAAATGATTGAGGCTTGATTCTGGAACCCTGTGGCCTGGGAACTTGACTGAGGTTTGATTCTGGAAGACTGTGGCCAGGGAACATGATATCGGGTTGATTGTGGAAACCAGTGTCCTGGGAACAAGACTGAGGTTTGCTTCTGGAACGCAGTGGCCTGGGAACATGACAGAGGATTGTTTCTGGAAGCCTGTTCCCTGGGAACAACACTGAGGCGTGATTCGGGAAAACTGTGTCCTAGGAACATGACATCTGTTTAGATTGTGGAATACTGTGCCCTGGGATCCTGACTGAGTCTTGGTTCTGGAACGCTGTGGACTGGGAATATTACTGAGGATTTATTCCGGAACCCTGTAGGCTGGGAACATAACTGAGGATTGATTCTGGAGCCCTGTGGCCTGGGAACATGACATCGGTGTATTCTGGATACTTGTGTCCTGGGAACAGGAGAATGGTTTGATTCTTTCACCCTGTGGCCTGGGAACATGTCTGATGTTTGATGGTGGAAACCTGTGGCCTGGCAACATGACTGAGGTTTGATTCTGGAAGACTGTGGCCAGGGAACTTGATATCGGTTTGATTCTGGAACCCTGTGTCCTGGGGACAAGACTGAGGTTTGCTTCTTGAACCCTGTGGCCTGGGAAAATGACATCGGTTGGATTCTGGAACCCTGTGGCTTGGGAAGATGACTGAGGTTTGATTGTGGAGCCCTGTGGCCTAGGAACATGACATCGGTTTGATTCTGAAACCCTCTTGCCTGGGAACATGACAGAGATTTGTTTCTGGAAGCCTGTTCCCTGGGAACCTGACTGAGGTTTGATTCTGGACACCCGTGGCCTGGGAAAATGTCTGAGGATTGATTGTTGAAACCTGTGGCCTGCGAACATGACTGTGGTTTGATTCTGGATCCATGTGTCCTGGGAATATGTCTGAGGTTTGATTCTGGAAACCTGTGCCCTGGCAAAATGACTGAGGCTTGATTCTGGAACCCTATGGCCTGGGAACTTGCCTGAGGTTTGATGGCAGAAACCTGTGGACTGGCAACATGACTGAGGATTGAGTGCGGAACTCTGTGCACTGGAAACATGACTGTGGCCTGGTACTGGAAAACCATGGCCTGGGAATTTGTCTTTGGTTTGATTCTGGAACCCTGTTTCCTGGGAACATGACTGAGGTTTGATGGTTGAACCCTGTGGCCTGGCAACATGATTGAGGTTTGATTTTGGAACCCTCAGGTTTGGGAACATGACTGAGGCTTGATGGTGGAAGCCTGTGTCCTGGCAACATGACTGAGGTTTGATGGTGGAACCCTGTGGCCTGGCAAGATGACTTAGGTTTGATTGTGGAACACTCTGGCCTGGGAAAATGACTGAGGCTTGATGGTGGACCGTGGCCTGGCAATAGGACTAAGGTTTGATTGTGGAACCCTCTGGCCTGGGTGTATGACTGAGGTTTGATGGTGGTACCCTATGGTCTGGCAACATGAGTGAGGTTTGATTCTGCATCCCTGTGGCCTGGGAACAAGACTGAGGCGTGATTCTTGAAAACTGTGGCCTGGGAACATGACATCTGTTTAGATTGTGGAATACTGTGCCCCGGGATCCTGACTGAGCCTTGGTTCTGGAACCCTGTGGACTGGGAACATGACATCAGTTGGATACTGGAACCCTGTGGCTTGGAAACATGACTGAGGTTTGTTTCTGGAAGCCTGTTCCCTGGGAACGTGACTGAGGTTTGATTCTGTAACCCTATCGCCTGGGAACATGACTGAGGTTTGATTGTGGAGCCCTGTAGCCTGGGAACATGACATCGGTTGGATTCTGGAACCCTGTCGCCTGGGAACATGACAGAGATTTGTTTCTGGAAGCCTGTTCCCTGGGAACATGACAGGTTTCATTGTGGAATCATGTGGCCTGGGATCAAGACTGAGGTTTGATTGTGGAACCCTGTGGTCTGGAAACATGACATCGGTTGGATTCTGGAACCCTGTGGCCTGGGAACATGACAGAGATTTGTTTCTGGAAGCCTGTTCCCTGGGAACATGAGTGAGGTTTGATTCTGGAAGAGTGTGGCCAGTGAACATGATATCGTTTTGATTCTGGAACCCTGTGTCCTGGGAACAAGACTGAGGTTGGCTTCTGGAACCCTGTGGCCTGGGAACATGCCATCGGTTGGATTCTGGAACCCTGTGGCCTGGGAACATGACTGAGGTTTGTTTCTGGAAGCCTGTTCCCTGGGAACATGACTGAGGTTTGATTCTGCACACCTGTGTCCTGGGAACATGACTGAGGTTTAACTGTTGAAACCTGTGGCCTGCAAAGATGAGTGAGGTTTGATTCTGGAACCCTGTGGCCTGGGAACATGACTGAGGTTTGTTTTTGGAAGCCTGTTCCCTGGGAACATGACTGATGTTTGATTCTGGAACCATGTGTCCTGGGAATATGACTGAGGTTTGATTCTGGAAACCTGTGGCCTGGGAAAATGACTGAGGTTTCATTGGGGAAACATGTGGCCTGGGATCATGACTGAGGTTTGATGGCGGAACACACTGGCCTGGCAAAATGATTGAGGCTTGATTCTGGAACCCTGTGGCCTGGGAACTTGACTGAGGTTTGATTCTGGAAGACTGTGGCCAGGGAACATGATATCGGGTTGATTGTGGAAACCAGTGTCCTGGGAACAAGACTGAGGTTTGCTTCTGGAACGCAGTGGCCTGGGAACATGACAGAGGATTGTTTCTGGAAGCCTGTTCCCTGGGAACAACACTGAGGCGTGATTCGGGAAAACTGTGTCCTAGGAACATGACATCTGTTTAGATTGTGGAATACTGTGCCCTGGGATCCTGACTGAGTCTTGGTTCTGGAACGCTGTGGACTGGGAATATTACTGAGGATTTATTCCGGAACCCTGTAGGCTGGGAACATAACTGAGGATTGATTCTGGAGCCCTGTGGCCTGGGAACATGACATCGGTGTATTCTGGATACTTGTGTCCTGGGAACAGGAGAATGGTTTGATTCTTTCACCCTGTGGCCTGGGAACATGTCTGATGTTTGATGGTGGAAACCTGTGGCCTGGCAACATGACTGAGGTTTGATTCTGGAAGACTGTGGCCAGGGAACTTGATATCGGTTTGATTCTGGAACCCTGTGTCCTGGGGACAAGACTGAGGTTTGCTTCTTGAACCCTGTGGCCTGGGAAAATGACATCGGTTGGATTCTGGAACCCTGTGGCTTGGGAAGATGACTGAGGTTTGATTGTGGAGCCCTGTGGCCTAGGAACATGACATCGGTTTGATTCTGAAACCCTCTTGCCTGGGAACATGACAGAGATTTGTTTCTGGAAGCCTGTTCCCTGGGAACCTGACTGAGGTTTGATTCTGGACACCCGTGGCCTGGGAAAATGTCTGAGGATTGATTGTTGAAACCTGTGGCCTGCGAACATGACTGTGGTTTGATTCTGGATCCATGTGTCCTGGGAATATGTCTGAGGTTTGATTCTGGAAACCTGTGCCCTGGCAAAATGACTGAGGCTTGATTCTGGAACCCTATGGCCTGGGAACTTGCCTGAGGTTTGATGGCAGAAACCTGTGGACTGGCAACATGACTGAGGATTGAGTGCGGAACTCTGTGCACTGGAAACATGACTGTGGCCTGGTACTGGAAAACCATGGCCTGGGAATTTGTCTTTGGTTTGATTCTGGAACCCTGTTTCCTGGGAACATGACTGAGGTTTGATGGTTGAACCCTGTGGCCTGGCAACATGATTGAGGTTTGATTTTGGAACCCTCAGGTTTGGGAACATGACTGAGGCTTGATGGTGGAAGCCTGTGTCCTGGCAACATGACTGAGGTTTGATGGTGGAACCCTGTGGCCTGGCAAGATGACTTAGGTTTGATTGTGGAACACTCTGGCCTGGGAAAATGACTGAGGCTTGATGGTGGACCGTGGCCTGGCAATAGGACTAAGGTTTGATTGTGGAACCCTCTGGCCTGGGTGTATGACTGAGGTTTGATGGTGGTACCCTATGGTCTGGCAACATGAGTGAGGTTTGATTCTGCATCCCTGTGGCCTGGGAACAAGACTGAGGCGTGATTCTTGAAAACTGTGGCCTGGGAACATGACATCTGTTTAGATTGTGGAATACTGTGCCCCGGGATCCTGACTGAGCCTTGGTTCTGGAACCCTGTGGACTGGGAACATGACATCAGTTGGATACTGGAACCCTGTGGCTTGGAAACATGACTGAGGTTTGTTTCTGGAAGCCTGTTCCCTGGGAACGTGACTGAGGTTTGATTCTGTAACCCTATCGCCTGGGAACATGACTGAGGTTTGATTGTGGAGCCCTGTAGCCTGGGAACATGACATCGGTTGGATTCTGGAACCCTGTCGCCTGGGAACATGACAGAGATTTGTTTCTGGAAGCCTGTTCCCTGGGAACATGACAGGTTTCATTGTGGAATCATGTGGCCTGGGATCAAGACTGAGGTTTGATTGTGGAACCCTGTGGTCTGGAAACATGACATCGGTTGGATTCTGGAACCCTGTGGCCTGGGAACATGACAGAGATTTGTTTCTGGAAGCCTGTTCCCTGGGAACATGAGTGAGGTTTGATTCTGGAAGAGTGTGGCCAGTGAACATGATATCGTTTTGATTCTGGAACCCTGTGTCCTGGGAACAAGACTGAGGTTGGCTTCTGGAACCCTGTGGCCTGGGAACATGCCATCGGTTGGATTCTGGAACCCTGTGGCCTGGGAACATGACTGAGGTTTGTTTCTGGAAGCCTGTTCCCTGGGAACATGACTGAGGTTTGATTCTGCACACCTGTGTCCTGGGAACATGACTGAGGTTTAACTGTTGAAACCTGTGGCCTGCAAAGATGAGTGAGGTTTGATTCTGGAACCCTGTGGCCTGGGAACATGACTGAGGTTTGTTTTTGGAAGCCTGTTCCCTGGGAACATGACTGATGTTTGATTCTGGAACCATGTGTCCTGGGAATATGACTGAGGTTTGATTCTGGAAACCTGTGGCCTGGGAAAATGACTGAGGTTTCATTGGGGAAACATGTGGCCTGGGATCATGACTGAGGTTTGATGGCGGAACACACTGGCCTGGCAAAATGATTGAGGCTTGATTCTGGAACCCTGTGGCCTGGGAACTTGACTGAGGTTTGATTCTGGAAGACTGTGGCCAGGGAACATGATATCGGGTTGATTGTGGAAACCAGTGTCCTGGGAACAAGACTGAGGTTTGCTTCTGGAACGCAGTGGCCTGGGAACATGACAGAGGATTGTTTCTGGAAGCCTGTTCCCTGGGAACAACACTGAGGCGTGATTCGGGAAAACTGTGTCCTAGGAACATGACATCTGTTTAGATTGTGGAATACTGTGCCCTGGGATCCTGACTGAGTCTTGGTTCTGGAACGCTGTGGACTGGGAATATTACTGAGGATTTATTCCGGAACCCTGTAGGCTGGGAACATAACTGAGGATTGATTCTGGAGCCCTGTGGCCTGGGAACATGACATCGGTGTATTCTGGATACTTGTGTCCTGGGAACAGGAGAATGGTTTGATTCTTTCACCCTGTGGCCTGGGAACATGTCTGATGTTTGATGGTGGAAACCTGTGGCCTGGCAACATGACTGAGGTTTGATTCTGGAAGACTGTGGCCAGGGAACTTGATATCGGTTTGATTCTGGAACCCTGTGTCCTGGGGACAAGACTGAGGTTTGCTTCTTGAACCCTGTGGCCTGGGAAAATGACATCGGTTGGATTCTGGAACCCTGTGGCTTGGGAAGATGACTGAGGTTTGATTGTGGAGCCCTGTGGCCTAGGAACATGACATCGGTTTGATTCTGAAACCCTCTTGCCTGGGAACATGACAGAGATTTGTTTCTGGAAGCCTGTTCCCTGGGAACCTGACTGAGGTTTGATTCTGGACACCCGTGGCCTGGGAAAATGTCTGAGGATTGATTGTTGAAACCTGTGGCCTGCGAACATGACTGTGGTTTGATTCTGGATCCATGTGTCCTGGGAATATGTCTGAGGTTTGATTCTGGAAACCTGTGCCCTGGCAAAATGACTGAGGCTTGATTCTGGAACCCTATGGCCTGGGAACTTGCCTGAGGTTTGATGGCAGAAACCTGTGGACTGGCAACATGACTGAGGATTGAGTGCGGAACTCTGTGCACTGGAAACATGACTGTGGCCTGGTACTGGAAAACCATGGCCTGGGAATTTGTCTTTGGTTTGATTCTGGAACCCTGTTTCCTGGGAACATGACTGAGGTTTGATGGTTGAACCCTGTGGCCTGGCAACATGATTGAGGTTTGATTTTGGAACCCTCAGGTTTGGGAACATGACTGAGGCTTGATGGTGGAAGCCTGTGTCCTGGCAACATGACTGAGGTTTGATGGTGGAACCCTGTGGCCTGGCAAGATGACTTAGGTTTGATTGTGGAACACTCTGGCCTGGGAAAATGACTGAGGCTTGATGGTGGACCGTGGCCTGGCAATAGGACTAAGGTTTGATTGTGGAACCCTCTGGCCTGGGTGTATGACTGAGGTTTGATGGTGGTACCCTATGGTCTGGCAACATGAGTGAGGTTTGATTCTGCATCCCTGTGGCCTGGGAACAAGACTGAGGCGTGATTCTTGAAAACTGTGGCCTGGGAACATGACATCTGTTTAGATTGTGGAATACTGTGCCCCGGGATCCTGACTGAGCCTTGGTTCTGGAACCCTGTGGACTGGGAACATGACATCAGTTGGATACTGGAACCCTGTGGCTTGGAAACATGACTGAGGTTTGTTTCTGGAAGCCTGTTCCCTGGGAACGTGACTGAGGTTTGATTCTGTAACCCTATCGCCTGGGAACATGACTGAGGTTTGATTGTGGAGCCCTGTAGCCTGGGAACATGACATCGGTTGGATTCTGGAACCCTGTCGCCTGGGAACATGACAGAGATTTGTTTCTGGAAGCCTGTTCCCTGGGAACATGACAGGTTTCATTGTGGAATCATGTGGCCTGGGATCAAGACTGAGGTTTGATTGTGGAACCCTGTGGTCTGGAAACATGACATCGGTTGGATTCTGGAACCCTGTGGCCTGGGAACATGACAGAGATTTGTTTCTGGAAGCCTGTTCCCTGGGAACATGAGTGAGGTTTGATTCTGGAAGAGTGTGGCCAGTGAACATGATATCGTTTTGATTCTGGAACCCTGTGTCCTGGGAACAAGACTGAGGTTGGCTTCTGGAACCCTGTGGCCTGGGAACATGCCATCGGTTGGATTCTGGAACCCTGTGGCCTGGGAACATGACTGAGGTTTGTTTCTGGAAGCCTGTTCCCTGGGAACATGACTGAGGTTTGATTCTGCACACCTGTGTCCTGGGAACATGACTGAGGTTTAACTGTTGAAACCTGTGGCCTGCAAAGATGAGTGAGGTTTGATTCTGGAACCCTGTGGCCTGGGAACATGACTGAGGTTTGTTTTTGGAAGCCTGTTCCCTGGGAACATGACTGATGTTTGATTCTGGAACCATGTGTCCTGGGAATATGACTGAGGTTTGATTCTGGAAACCTGTGGCCTGGGAAAATGACTGAGGTTTCATTGGGGAAACATGTGGCCTGGGATCATGACTGAGGTTTGATGGCGGAACACACTGGCCTGGCAAAATGATTGAGGCTTGATTCTGGAACCCTGTGGCCTGGGAACTTGACTGAGGTTTGATTCTGGAAGACTGTGGCCAGGGAACATGATATCGGGTTGATTGTGGAAACCAGTGTCCTGGGAACAAGACTGAGGTTTGCTTCTGGAACGCAGTGGCCTGGGAACATGACAGAGGATTGTTTCTGGAAGCCTGTTCCCTGGGAACAACACTGAGGCGTGATTCGGGAAAACTGTGTCCTAGGAACATGACATCTGTTTAGATTGTGGAATACTGTGCCCTGGGATCCTGACTGAGTCTTGGTTCTGGAACGCTGTGGACTGGGAATATTACTGAGGATTTATTCCGGAACCCTGTAGGCTGGGAACATAACTGAGGATTGATTCTGGAGCCCTGTGGCCTGGGAACATGACATCGGTGTATTCTGGATACTTGTGTCCTGGGAACAGGAGAATGGTTTGATTCTTTCACCCTGTGGCCTGGGAACATGTCTGATGTTTGATGGTGGAAACCTGTGGCCTGGCAACATGACTGAGGTTTGATTCTGGAAGACTGTGGCCAGGGAACTTGATATCGGTTTGATTCTGGAACCCTGTGTCCTGGGAACAAGACTGAGGTTTGCTTCTTGAACCCTGTGGCCTGGGAACATGACTGAGGTTTGTTTCTGGAAGCCTGTTCCCTGGGAACATGACTGAGGTTTGATTCTGCACACCTGTGTCCTGGGAACATGACTGAGGTTTGATTGTTGAAACCTGTGGCCTGCCAACATGACTGAGGTTTGATTTTGGAACCATGTGTCCTGGGAATATGACTGAAGTTTGATTCTGGAAAACTGTGGCCTGGGAAAATGACTGAGGTTTCATTGTGGAAACATGTGGCCTGGGATCATGACTGAAGTTTGATGGCAGAACACTCTGGCCTGGCAAAATGACGTAGGTTTGATTCTGTAAACCTATAGCCTGGGATCAAGACTGAGGTTTGTTTCTGGAAGCCTGTTCCCTGGGAATATGACATCGGTTGGATTCTGGAACCCTGTGGCCTGGGAACATGACAGAGATTTGTTTCTGGAAGCCTGTTCCCTGGGAACATGAGTGAGGTTTGATTCTGGAACCCTGTAGCCTGGGAATATAACCGAGGATTGATTCTGGAACCCTGTGTCCTGGGAACGTGACAATGGTGGATGCTGGAACCCTGTGGCCTGGGAACATGAGCATGGTTTGATTCTGGAAACCTGTTGCCTGGGAACATGTCTGAGGTTTGATGGTGGAAACCTGTGGTCTGGCAACATGACTGAGGTTTGATTCTGGAAGAGTGTGGCCAGGGAACATGATATTGTTTTGATTCTGGAACCCTGTGTCCTGGGAACAAGACTGAGGTTTGCTTCTGGAACCCTGTGGCCTGGGAACATGACATCGGTAGGATTCTGGAACCCTGTGGCCTGGGAACATGACTGAGGTTTGTTTCTGGAAGCCTGTTCCCTGGGAACATGACTGAGGTTTGATTCTGCACACCTGGGTCCAGGGAACATGACTGAGGTTTAACTGTTGAAACCTGTGGCCTGCAAAGATTAGTGAGGTTTGATTCTGGAACCATGTGTCCTGGGAATATGACTGAGGTTTGATTCTGGAAACCTGTGGCCTGGGCAAATGACTGAGGTTTCATTGTGGAAACATGTGGCCTGGGATCATGACTGAGGCTTGATGGTGGAACACTCTGGCCTGGCAACATGACTGAGGATTGATTCTGGAACCCTGTGCCCTGGAAACAGGACTGTGGCCTGGTACTGGGAAACCATGGCCTGGGAACTTGACATTGGTTTGATTCTGGAACCCTGTGTCCTGGGAACATGATTGAGGTTTGATGGAGGAACCCTGTGGCCTGGGAACATGACTGAGGTTTGATGGTGGCACCCTGTGCCCTGGCAACATGACTGAGGCTTGATTCTGGAACCCTGTGACCTGAGAACTTGAATGTGGTTTGATCGCATAAACCTGTGGACTGGCAACATGACTGAGGTTTGATGGTGGAACCCTGTGCACTGGGAACATGACTGAGGCCTGATACTGTAACCCCGTGGCGTGGGAACATGCCATTAGTTTGATTCTGGAATCCTGTTTCCTGGGAACATGACTGAGGTTTGATGGTTGAACCCTGTGGCCTGGCAACATGATTCAGGTTTGATTGTGGAACCCTCAGGTTTGGGAACATGACTGAGGCTTGAAGGTGGAACCCTGTTGCCTGGCAAGATGACTTAGGTTTGATTGTGGAAAACCCTGGCCTGGGAACATGACTGAGGCTTGATGGTGGAACCGTGGCCTGGCAATAGGACTGAGGTTTGATTGTGGAACCCTCTGGCCTGGGAATATGACTGAGGTTTAATTGTGGAACCCTGTGGGCTGGGAACATGACTGGGATTTTATTTTTGAAACCTGTGTCCAGGGAACATGACTGAGGTTTTATTCTGGAACCCTGTTTCTTGGGAATATGACTGAGGTTTGATTCTGGAAACCATTGGCCTGGGAACATGACATCTGTTGGATTCTGGAACCCTGTGGCTTGGGAAGATGACTGAGGTTTGATTGTGGAGCCCTGTGGCCTAGGAACATGACATCGGTTTGATTCTGAAACCCTCTTGCCTGGGAACATGACAGAGATTTGTTTCTGGAAGCCTGTTCCCTGGGAACCTGACTGAGGTTTGATTCTGGACACCCGTGGCCTGGGAAAATGTCTGAGGATTGATTGTTGAAACCTGTGGCCTGCGAACATGACTGTGGTTTGATTCTGGATCCATGTGTCCTGGGAATATGTCTGAGGTTTGATTCTGGAAACCTGTGCCCTGGCAAAATGACTGAGGCTTGATTCTGGAACCCTATGGCCTGGGAACTTGCCTGAGGTTTGATGGCAGAAACCTGTGGACTGGCAACATGACTGAGGATTGAGTGCGGAACTCTGTGCACTGGAAACATGACTGTGGCCTGGTACTGGAAAACCATGGCCTGGGAATTTGTCTTTGGTTTGATTCTGGAACCCTGTTTCCTGGGAACATGACTGAGGTTTGATGGTTGAACCCTGTGGCCTGGCAACATGATTGAGGTTTGATTTTGGAACCCTCAGGTTTGGGAACATGACTGAGGCTTGATGGTGGAAGCCTGTGTCCTGGCAACATGACTGAGGTTTGATGGTGGAACCCTGTGGCCTGGCAAGATGACTTAGGTTTGATTGTGGAACACTCTGGCCTGGGAAAATGACTGAGGCTTGATGGTGGACCGTGGCCTGGCAATAGGACTAAGGTTTGATTGTGGAACCCTCTGGCCTGGGTGTATGACTGAGGTTTGATGGTGGTACCCTATGGTCTGGCAACATGAGTGAGGTTTGATTCTGCATCCCTGTGGCCTGGGAACAAGACTGAGGCGTGATTCTTGAAAACTGTGGCCTGGGAACATGACATCTGTTTAGATTGTGGAATACTGTGCCCTGGGATCCTGACTGAGCCTTGGTTCTGGAACCCTGTGGACTGGGAACATGACATCGGTTGGATACTGGAACCCTGTGGCTTGGAAACATGACTGAGGTTTGTTTCTGGAAGCCTGTTCCCTGGGAACGTGACTGAGGTTTGATTCTGTAACCCTATCGCCTGGGAACATGACTGAGGTTTGATTGTGGAGCCCTGTAGCCTGGGAACATGACATCGGTTGGATTCTGGAACCCTGTCGCCTGGGAACATGACAGAGATTTGTTTCTGGAAGCCTGTTCCCTGGGAACATGACAGGTTTCATTGTGGAATCATGTGGCCTGGGATCAAGACTGAGGTTTGATTGTGGAACCCTGTGGTCTGGAAACATAACATCAGTTGGATTCTGGAACCCTGTGGCCTGGGAACAGGACAGAGATTTGTTTCTGGAAGCCTGTTCCCTGGGAACATGAGTGAGGTTTGATTCTGGAAGAGTGTGGCCAGTGAACATGATATCGTTTTGATTCTGGAACCCTGTGTCCTGGGAACAAGACTGAGGTTTGCTTCTGGAACCCTGTGGCCTGGGAACATGCCATCGGTTGGATTCTGGAACCCTGTGGCCTGGGAACATGACTGAGGTTTGTTTCTGGAAGCCTGTTCCCTGGGAACATGACTGAGGTTTGATTCTGCACACCTGTGTCCTGGGAACATGACTGAGGTTTAACTGTTGAAACCTGTGGCCTGCAAAGATGAGTGAGGTTTGATTCTTGAACCCTGTGGCCTGGGAACATGACTGAGGTTTGTTTTTGGAAGCCTGTTCCCTGGGAACATGACTGATGTTTGATTCTGGAACCATGTGTCCTGGGAATATGACTGAGGTTTGATTCTGGAAACCTGTGGCCTGGGAAAATGACTGAGGTTTCATTGGGGAAACATGTGGCCTGGGATCATGACTGAGGTTTGATGGCGGAACACACTGGCCTGGCAAAATGATTGAGGCTTGATTCTGGAACCCTGTGGCCTGGGAACTTGACTGAGGTTTGATTCTGGAAGACTGTGGCCAGGGAACATGATATCGGGTTGATTGTGGAAACCAGTGTCCTGGGAACAAGACTGAGGTTTGCTTCTGGAACGCAGTGGCCTGGGAACATGACAGAGGATTGTTTCTGGAAGCCTGTTCCCTGGGAACAACACTGAGGCGTGATTCGGGAAAACTGTGTCCTAGGAACATGACATCTGTTTAGATTGTGGAATACTGTGCCCTGGGATCCTGACTGAGTCTTGGTTCTGGAACGCTGTGGACTGGGAATATTACTGAGGATTTATTCCGGAACCCTGTAGGCTGGGAACATAACTGAGGATTGATTCTGGAGCCCTGTGGCCTGGGAACATGACATCGGTGTATTCTGGATACTTGTGTCCTGGGAACAGGAGAATGGTTTGATTCTTTCACCCTGTGGCCTGGGAACATGTCTGATGTTTGATGGTGGAAACCTGTGGCCTGGCAACATGACTGAGGTTTGATTCTGGAAGACTGTGGCCAGGGAACTTGATATCGGTTTGATTCTGGAACCCTGTGTCCTGGGGACAAGACTGAGGTTTGCTTCTTGAACCCTGTGGCCTGGGAACATGACATCGGTTGGATTCTGGAACCCTGTGGCTTGGGAAGATGACTGAGGTTTGATTGTGGAGCCCTGTGGCCTAGGAACATGACATCGGTTTGATTCTGAAACCCTCTTGCCTGGGAACATGACAGAGATTTGTTTCTGGAAGCCTGTTCCCTGGGAACCTGACTGAGGTTTGATTCTGGACACCCGTGGCCTGGGAAAATGTCTGAGGATTGATTGTTGAAACCTGTGGCCTGCGAACATGACTGTGGTTTGATTCTGGATCCATGTGTCCTGGGAATATGTCTGAGGTTTGATTCTGGAAACCTGTGCCCTGGCAAAATGACTGAGGCTTGATTCTGGAACCCTATGGCCTGGGAACTTGCCTGAGGTTTGATGGCAGAAACCTGTGGACTGGCAACATGACTGAGGATTGAGTGCGGAACTCTGTGCACTGGAAACATGACTGTGGCCTGGTACTGGAAAACCATGGCCTGGGAATTTGTCTTTGGTTTGATTCTGGAACCCTGTTTCCTGGGAACATGACTGAGGTTTGATGGTTGAACCCTGTGGCCTGGCAACATGATTGAGGTTTGATTTTGGAACCCTCAGGTTTGGGAACATGACTGAGGCTTGATGGTGGAAGCCTGTGTCCTGGCAACATGACTGAGGTTTGATGGTGGAACCCTGTGGCCTGGCAAGATGACTTAGGTTTGATTGTGGAACACTCTGGCCTGGGAAAATGACTGAGGCTTGATGGTGGACCGTGGCCTGGCAATAGGACTAAGGTTTGATTGTGGAACCCTCTGGCCTGGGTGTATGACTGAGGTTTGATGGTGGTACCCTATGGTCTGGCAACATGAGTGAGGTTTGATTCTGCATCCCTGTGGCCTGGGAACAAGACTGAGGCGTGATTCTTGAAAACTGTGGCCTGGGAACATGACATCTGTTTAGATTGTGGAATACTGTGCCCTGGGATCCTGACTGAGCCTTGGTTCTGGAACCCTGTGGACTGGGAACATGACATCGGTTGGATACTGGAACCCTGTGGCTTGGAAACATGACTGAGGTTTGTTTCTGGAAGCCTGTTCCCTGGGAACGTGACTGAGGTTTGATTCTGTAACCCTATCGCCTGGGAACATGACTGAGGTTTGATTGTGGAGCCCTGTAGCCTGGGAACATGACATCGGTTGGATTCTGGAACCCTGTCGCCTGGGAACATGACAGAGATTTGTTTCTGGAAGCCTGTTCCCTGGGAACATGACAGGTTTCATTGTGGAATCATGTGGCCTGGGATCAAGACTGAGGTTTGATTGTGGAACCCTGTGGTCTGGAAACATGACATCGGTTGGATTCTGGAACCCTGTGGCCTGGGAACATGACAGAGATTTGTTTCTGGAAGCCTGTTCCCTGGGAACATGAGTGAGGTTTGATTCTGGAAGAGTGTGGCCAGTGAACATGATATCGTTTTGATTCTGGAACCCTGTGTCCTGGGAACAAGACTGAGGTTGGCTTCTGGAACCCTGTTGCCTGGGAACATGCCATCGGTTGGATTCTGGAACCCTGTGGCCTGGGAACATGACTGAGGTTTGTTTCTGGAAGCCTGTTCCCTGGGAACATGACTGAGGTTTGATTCTGCACACCTGTGTCCTGGGAACATGACTGAGGTTTAACTGTTGAAACCTGTGGCCTGCAAAGATGAGTGAGGTTTGATTCTGGAACCCTGTGGCCTGGGAACATGACTGAGGTTTGTTTTTGGAAGCCTGTTCCCTGGGAACATGACTGATGTTTGATTCTGGAACCATGTGTCCTGGGAATATGACTGAGGTTTGATTCTGGAAACCTGTGGCCTGGGAAAATGACTGAGGTTTCATTGGGGAAACATGTGGCCTGGGATCATGACTGAGGTTTGATGGCGGAACACACTGGCCTGGCAAAATGATTGAGGCTTGATTCTGGAACCCTGTGGCCTGGGAACTTGACTGAGGTTTGATTCTGGAAGACTGTGGCCAGGGAACATGATATCGGGTTGATTGTGGAAACCAGTGTCCTGGGAACAAGACTGAGGTTTGCTTCTGGAACGCAGTGGCCTGGGAACATGACAGAGGATTGTTTCTGGAAGCCTGTTCCCTGGGAACAACACTGAGGCGTGATTCGGGAAAACTGTGTCCTAGGAACATGACATCTGTTTAGATTGTGGAATACTGTGCCCTGGGATCCTGACTGAGTCTTGGTTCTGGAACGCTGTGGACTGGGAATATTACTGAGGATTTATTCCGGAACCCTGTAGCCTGGGAACATAACTGAGGATTGATTCTGGAGCCCTGTGGCCTGGGAACATGACATCGGTGTATTCTGGATACTTGTGTCCTGGGAACAGGAGAATGGTTTGATTCTTTCACCCTGTGGCCTGGGAACATGTCTGATGTTTGATGGTGGAAACCTGTGGCCTGGCAACATGACTGAGGTTTGATTCTGGAAGACTGTGGCCAGGGAACTTGATATCGGTTTGATTCTGGAACCCTGTGTCCTGGGGACAAGACTGAGGTTTGCTTCTTGAACCCTGTGGCCTGGGAACATGACATCGGTTGGATTCTGGAACCCTGTGGCTTGGGAAGATGACTGAGGTTTGATTGTGGAGCCCTGTGGCCTAGGAACATGACATCGGTTTGATTCTGAAACCCTCTTGCCTGGGAACATGACAGAGATTTGTTTCTGGAAGCCTGTTCCCTGGGAACCTGACTGAGGTTTGATTCTGGACACCCGTGGCCTGGGAAAATGTCTGAGGATTGATTGTTGAAACCTGTGGCCTGCGAACATGACTGTGGTTTGATTCTGGATCCATGTGTCCTGGGAATATGTCTGAGGTTTGATTCTGGAAACCTGTGCCCTGGCAAAATGACTGAGGCTTGATTCTGGAACCCTATGGCCTGGGAACTTGCCTGAGGTTTGATGGCAGAAACCTGTGGACTGGTAACATGACTGAGGATTGAGTGCGGAACTCTGTGCACTGGAAACATGACTGTGGCCTGGTACTGGAAAACCATGGCCTGGGAATTTGTCTTTGGTTTGATTCTGGAACCCTGTTTCCTGGGAACATGACTGAGGTTTGATGGTTGAACCCTGTGGCCTGGCAACATGATTGAGGTTTGATTTTGGAACCCTCAGGTTTGGGAACATGACTGAGGCTTGATGGTGGAAGCCTGTGTCCTGGCAACATGACTGAGGTTTGATGGTGGAACCCTGTGGCCTGGCAAGATGACTTAGGTTTGATTGTGGAACACTCTGGCCTGGGAAAATGACTGAGGCTTGATGGTGGACCGTGGCCTGGCAATAGGACTAAGGTTTGATTGTGGAACCCTCTGGCCTGGGTGTATGACTGAGGTTTGATGGTGGTACCCTATGGTCTGGCAACATGAGTGAGGTTTGATTCTGCATCCCTGTGGCCTGGGAACAAGACTGAGGCGTGATTCTTGAAAACTGTGGCCTGGGAACATGACATCTGTTTAGATTGTGGAATACTGTGCCCTGGGATCCTGACTGAGCCTTGGTTCTGGAACCCTGTGGACTGGGAACATGACATCGGTTGGATACTGGAACCCTGTGGCTTGGAAACATGACTGAGGTTTGTTTCTGGAAGCCTGTTCCCTGGGAACGTGACTGAGGGTTGATTCTGTAACCCTATCGCCTGGGAACATGACTGAGGTTTGATTGTGGAGCCCTGTAGCCTGGGAACATGACATCGGTTGGATTCTGGAACCCTGTCGCCTGGGAACATGACAGAGATTTGTTTCTGGAAGCCTGTTCCCTGGGAACATGACAGGTTTCATTGTGGAATCATGTGGCCTGGGATCAAGACTGAGGTTTGATTGTCGAACCCTGTGGTCTGGAAACATAACATCAGTTGGATTCTGGAACCCTGTGGCCTGGGAACATGACAGAGATTTGTTTCTGGAAGCCTGTTCCCTGGGAACATGAGTGAGGTTTGATTCTGGAAGAGTGTGGCCAGTGAACATGATATCGTTTTGATTCTGGAACCCTGTGTCCTGGGAACAAGACTGAGGTTTGCTTCTGGAACCCTGTGGCCTGGGAACATGCCATCGGTTGGATTCTGGAACCCTGTGGCCTGGGAACATGACTGAGGTTTGTTTCTGGAAGCCTGTTCCCTGGGAACATGACTGAGGTTTGATTCTGCACACCTGTGTCCTGGGAACATGACTGAGGTTTAACTGTTGAAACCTGTGGCCTGCAAAGATGAGTGAGGTTTGATTCTGGAACCCTGTGGCCTGGGAACATGACTGAGGTTTGTTTTTGGAAGCCTGTTCCCTGGGAACATGACTGATGTTTGATTCTGGAACCATGTGTCCTGGGAATATGACTGAGGTTTGATTCTGGAAACCTGTGGCCTGGGAAAATGACTGAGGTTTCATTGGGGAAACATGTGGCCTGGGATCATGACTGAGGTTTGATGGCGGAACACACTGGCCTGGCAAAATGATTGAGGCTTGATTCTGGAACCCTGTGGCCTGGGAACTTGACTGAGGTTTGATTCTGGAAGACTGTGGCCAGGGAACATGATATCGGGTTGATTGTGGAAACCAGAGTCCTGGGAACAAGACTGAGGTTTGCTTCTGGAACGCAGTGGCCTGGGAACATGACAGAGGATTGTTTCTGGAAGCCTGTTCCCTGGGAACAACACTGAGGCGTGATTCGGGAAAACTGTGTCCTAGGAACATGACATCTGTTTAGATTGTGGAATACTGTGCCCTGGGATCCTGACTGAGTCTTGGTTCTGGAACGCTGTGGACTGGGAATATTACTGAGGATTTATTCCGGAACCCTGTAGCCTGGGAACATAACTGAGGATTGATTCTGGAGCCCTGTGGCCTGGGAACATGACATCGGTGTATTCTGGATACTTGTGTCCTGGGAACAGGAGAATGGTTTGATTCTTTCACCCTGTGGCCTGGGAACATGTCTGATGTTTGATGGTGGAAACCTGTGGCCTGGCAACATGACTGAGGTTTGATTCTGGAAGACTGTGGCCAGGGAACTTGATATCGGTTTGATTCTGGAACCCTGTGTCCTGGGAACAAGACTGAGGTTTGCTTCTTGAACCCTGTGGCCTGGGAACATGACATCGGTTGGATTCTGGAACCCTGTGGCCTGGGAACATGACTGAGGTTTGTTTCTGGAAGCCTGTTCCCTGGGAACATGACTGAGGTTTGATTCTGCACACCTGTGTCCTGGGAACATGACTGAGGTTTGATTGTTGAAACCTGTGGCCTGCCAACATGACTGAGGTTTGATTTTGGAACCATGTGTCCTGGGAATATGACTGAGGTTTGATTCTGGAAAACTGTGGCCTGGGAAAATGACTGAGGTTTCATTGTGGAAACATGTGGCCTGGGATCATGACTGAAGTTTGATGGCAGAACACTCTGGCCTGGCAAAATGACGTAGGTTTGATTCTGTAAACCTATAGCCTGGGATCAAGACTGAGGTTTGTTTCTGGAAGCCTGTTCCCTGGGAATATGACATCGGTTGGATTCTGGAACCCTGTGGCCTGGGAACATGACAGAGATTTGTTTCTGGAAGCCTGTTCCCTGGGAACATGAGTGAGGTTTGATTCTGGAACCCTGTAGCCTGGGAATATAACCGAGGATTGATTCTGGAACCCTGTGTCCTGGGAACGTGACAATGGTGGATGCTGGAACCCTGTGGCCTGGGAACATGAGCATGGTTTGATTCTGGAAACCTGTTGCCTGGGAACATGTCTGAGGTTTGATGGTGGAAACCTGTGGTCTGGCAACATGACTGAGGTTTGATTCTGGAAGAGTGTGGCCAGGGAACATGATATCGTTTTGATTCTGGAACCCTGTGTCCTGGGAACAAGACTGAGGTTTGCTTCTGGAACCCTGTGGCCTGGGAACATGACATCGGTTGGATTCTGGAACCCTGTGGCCTGGGAACATGACTGAGGTTTGTTTCTGGAAGCCTGTTCCCTGGGAACATGACTGAGGTTTGATTCTGCACACCTGGGTCCAGGGAACATGACTGAGGTTTAACTGTTGAAACCTGTGGCCTGCAAAGATTAGTGAGGTTTGATTCTGGAACCATGTGTCCTGGGAATATGACTGAGGTTTGATTCTGGAAACCTGTGGCCTGGGCAAATGACTGAGGTTTCATTGTGGAAACATGTGGCCTGGGATCATGACTGAGGCTTGATGGTGGAACACTGTGGCCTGGCAACATGACTGAGGATTGATTCTGGAACCCTGTGCCCTGGAAACAGGACTGTGGCCTGGTACTGGGAAACCATGGCCTGGGAACTTGACATTGGTTTGATTCTGGAACCCTGTGTCCTGGGAACATGATTGAGGTTTGATGGAGGAACCCTGTGGCCTGGGAACATGACTGAGGTTTGATGGTGGCACCCTGTGCCCTGGCAACATGACTGAGGCTTGATTCTGGAACCCTGTGACCTGAGAACTTGAATGTGGTTTGATCGCATAAACCTGTGGACTGGCAACATGACTGAGGTTTGATGGTGGAACCCTGTGCACTGGGAACATGACTGAGGCCTGATACTGTAACCCCGTGGCGTGGGAACATGCCATTAGTTTGATTCTGGAATCCTGTTTCCTGGGAACATGACTGAGGTTTGATGGTTGAACCCTGTGGCCTGGCAACATGATTCAGGTTTGATTGTGGAACCCTCAGGTTTGGGAATATGACTGAGGCTTGAAGGTGGAACCCTGTTGCCTGGCAAGATGACTTAGGTTTGATTGTGGAAAACCCTGGCCTGGGAACATGACTGAGGCTTGATGGTGGAACCGTGGCCTGGCAGTAGGACTGAGGTTTGATTGTGGAACCCTCTGGCCTGGGAATATGACTGAGGTTTAATTGTGGAACCCTGTGGGCTGGGAACATGACTGGGATTTTATTTTTGAAACCTGTGTCCAGGGAACATGACTGAGGTTTTATTCTGGAACCCTGTTTCTTGGGAATATGACTGAGGTTTGATTCTGGAAACCATTGGCCTGGGAACATGACATCTGTTGGATTCTGGAACCCTGTGGCTTGGGAAGATGACTGAGGTTTGATTGTGGAGCCCTGTGGCCTAGGAACATGACATCGGTTTGATTCTGAAACCCTCTTGCCTGGGAACATGACAGAGATTTGTTTCTGGAAGCCTGTTCCCTGGGAACCTGACTGAGGTTTGATTCTGGACACCCGTGGCCTGGGAAAATGTCTGAGGATTGATTGTTGAAACCTGTGGCCTGCGAACATGACTGTGGTTTGATTCTGGATCCATGTGTCCTGGGAATATGTCTGAGGTTTGATTCTGGAAACCTGTGCCCTGGCAAAATGACTGAGGCTTGATTCTGGAACCCTATGGCCTGGGAACTTGCCTGAGGTTTGATGGCAGAAACCTGTGGACTGGCAACATGACTGAGGATTGAGTGCGGAACTCTGTGCACTGGAAACATGACTGTGGCCTGGTACTGGAAAACCATGGCCTGGGAATTTGTCTTTGGTTTGATTCTGGAACCCTGTTTCCTGGGAACATGACTGAGGTTTGATGGTTGAACCCTGTGGCCTGGCAACATGATTGAGGTTTGATTTTGGAACCCTCAGGTTTGGGAACATGACTGAGGCTTGATGGTGGAAACCTGTGTCCTGGCAACATGACTGAGGTTTGATGGTGGAACCCTGTGGCCTGGCAAGATGACTTAGGTTTGATTGTGGAACACTCTGGCCTGGGAAAATGACTGAGGCTTGATGGTGGACCGTTGGCCTGGCAATAGGACTAAGGTTTGATTGTGGAACCCTCTGGCCTGGGTGTATGACTGAGGTTTGATGGTGGTACCCTATGGTCTGGCAACATGAGTGAGGTTTGATTCTGCATCCCTGTGGCCTGGGAACAAGACTGAGGCGTGATTCTTGAAAACTGTGGCCTGGGAACATGACATCTGTTTAGATTGTGGAATACTGTGCCCTGGGATCCTGACTGAGCCTTGGTTCTGGAACCCTGTGGACTGGGAACATGACATCGGTTGGATACTGGAACCCTGTGGCTTGGAAACATGACTGAGGTTTGTTTCTGGAAGCCTGTTCCCTGGGAACGTGACTGAGGTTTGATTCTGTAACCCTATCGCCTGGGAACATGACTGAGGTTTGATTGTGGAGCCCTGTAGCCTGGGAACATGACATCGGTTGGATTCTGGAACCCTGTCGCCTGGGAACATGACAGAGATTTGTTTCTGGAAGCCTGTTCCCTGGGAACATGACAGGTTTCATTGTGGAATCATGTGGCCTGGGATCAAGACTGAGGTTTGATTGTGGAACCCTGTGGTCTGGAAACATAACATCAGTTGGATTCTGGAACCCTGTGGCCTGGGAACATGACAGAGATTTGTTTCTGGAAGCCTGTTCCCTGGGAACATGAGTGAGGTTTGATTCTGGAAGAGTGTGGCCAGTGAACATGATATCGTTTTGATTCTGGAACCCTGTGTCCTGGGAACAAGACTGAGGTTTGCTTCTGGAACCCTGTTGCCTGGGAACATGCCATCGGTTGGATTCTGGAACCCTGTGGCCTGGGAACATGACTGAGGTTTGTTTCTGGAAGCCTGTTCCCTGGGAACATGACTGAGGTTTGATTCTGCACACCTGTGTCCTGGGAACATGACTGAGGTTTAACTGTTGAAACCTGTGGCCTGCAAAGATGAGTGAGGTTTGATTCTGGAACCCTGTGGCCTGGGAACATGACTGAGGTTTGTTTTTGGAAGCCTGTTCCCTGGGAACATGACTGATGTTTGATTCTGGAACCATGTGTCCTGGGAATATGACTGAGGTTTGATTCTGGAAACCTGTGGCCTGGGAAAATGACTGAGGTTTCATTGGGGAAACATGTGGCCTGGGATCATGACTGAGGTTTGATGGCGGAGCACACTGGCCTGGCAAAATGATTGAGGCTTGATTCTGGAACCCTGTGGCCTGGGAACTTGACTGAGGTTTGATTCTGGAAGACTGTGGCCAGGGAACATGATATCGGGTTGATTGTGGAAACCAGTGTCCTGGGAACAAGACTGAGGTTTGCTTCTGGAACGCAGTGGCCTGGGAACATGACAGAGGATTGTTTCTGGAAGCCTGTTCCCTGGGAACAACACTGAGGCGTGATTCGGGAAAACTGTGTCCTAGGAACATGACATCTGTTTAGATTGTGGAATACTGTGCCCTGGGATCCTGACTGAGTCTTGGTTCTGGAACGCTGTGGACTGGGAATATTACTGAGGATTTATTCCGGAACTCTGTAGGCTGGGAACATAACTGAGGATTGATTCTGGAGCCCTGTGGCCTGGGAACATGACATCGGTGTATTCTGGATACTTGTGTCCTGGGAACAGGAGAATGGTTTGATTCTTTCACCCTGTGGCCTGGGAACATGTCTGATGTTTGATGGTGGAAACCTGTGGCCTGGCAACATGACTGAGGTTTGATTCTGGAAGACTGTGGCCAGGGAACTTGATATCGGTTTGATTCTGGAACCCTGTGTCCTGGGGACAAGACTGAGGTTTGCTTCTTGAACCCTGTGGCCTGGGAAAATGACATCGGTTGGATTCTGGAACCCTGTGGCTTGGGAAGATGACTGAGGTTTGATTGTGGAGCCCTGTGGCCTAGGAACATGACATCGGTTTGATTCTGAAACCCTCTTGCCTGGGAACATGACAGAGATTTGTTTCTGGAAGCCTGTTCCCTGGGAACCTGACTGAGGTTTGATTCTGGACACCCGTGGCCTGGGAAAATGTCTGAGGATTGATTGTTGAAACCTGTGGCCTGCGAACATGACTGTGGTTTGATTCTGGATCCATGTGTCCTGGGAATATGTCTGAGGTTTGATTCTGGAAACCTGTGCCCTGGCAAAATGACTGAGGCTTGATTCTGGAACCCTATGGCCTGGGAACTTGCCTGAGGTTTGATGGCAGAAACCTGTGGACTGGCAACATGACTGAGGATTGAGTGCGGAACTCTGTGCACTGGAAACATGACTGTGGCCTGGTACTGGAAAACCATGGCCTGGGAATTTGTCTTTGGTTTGATTCTGGAACCCTGTTTTCTGGGAACATGACTGAGGTTTGATGGTTGAACCCTGTGGCCTGGCAACATGATTGAGGTTTGATTTTGGAACCCTCAGGTTTGGGAACATGACTGAGGCTTGATGGTGGAAGCCTGTGTCCTGGCAACATGACTGAGGTTTGATGGTGGAACCCTGTGGCCTGGCAAGATGACTTAGGTTTGATTGTGGAACACTCTGGCCTGGGAAAATGACTGAGGCTTGATGGTGGACCGTGGCCTGGCAATAGGACTAAGGTTTGATTGTGGAACCCTCTGGCCTGGGTGTATGACTGAGGTTTGATGGTGGTACCCTATGGTCTGGCAACATGAGTGAGGTTTGATTCTGCATCCCTGTGGCCTGGGAACAAGACTGAGGCGTGATTCTTGAAAACTGTGGCCTGGGAACATGACATCTGTTTAGATTGTGGAATACTGTGCCCTGGGATCCTGACTGAGCCTTGGTTCTGGAACCCTGTGGACTGGGAACATGACATCGGTTGGATACTGGAACCCTGTGGCT
Organism: Balaenoptera physalus; assembly: GCF_965194825.1. NCBI lineage: Eukaryota > Metazoa > Chordata > Mammalia > Artiodactyla > Balaenopteridae > Balaenoptera > Balaenoptera physalus. The sequence continues at coordinate 197,546 of NW_028126513.1, read as the reverse complement.
TGGAAACATGACTGAGGTTTGTTTCTGGAAGCCTGTTCCCTGGGAACGTGACTGAGGTTTGATTCTGTAACCCTATCGCCTGGGAACATGACTGAGGTTTGATTGTGGAGCCCTGTAGCCTGGGAACATGACATCGGTTGGATTCTGGAACCCTGTCGCCTGGGAACATGACAGAGATTTGTTTCTGGAAGCCTGTTCCCTGGGAACATGACAGGTTTCATTGTGGAATCATGTGGCCTGGGATCAAGACTGAGGTTTGATTGTGGAACCCTGTGGTCTGGAAACATGACATCGGTTGGATTCTGGAACCCTGTGGCCTGGGAACATGACAGAGATTTGTTTCTGGAAGCCTGTTCCCTGGGAACATGAGTGAGGTTTGATTCTGGAAGAGTGTGGCCAGTGAACATGATATCGTTTTGATTCTGGAACCCTGTGTCCTGGGAACAAGACTGAGGTTTGCTTCTGGAACCCTGTTGCCTGGGAACATGCCATCGGTTGGATTCTGGAACCCTGTGGCCTGGGAACATGACTGAGGTTTGTTTCTGGAAGCCTGTTCCCTGGGAACATGACTGAGGTTTGATTCTGCACACCTGTGTCCTGGGAACATGACTGAGGTTTAACTGTTGAAACCTGTGGCCTGCAAAGATGAGTGAGGTTTGATTCTGGAACCCTGTGGCCTGGGAACATGACTGAGGTTTGTTTTTGGAAGCCTGTTCCCTGGGAACATGACTGATGTTTGATTCTGGAACCCTGTGTCCTGGGAACAAGACTGAGGTTTGCTTCTTGAACCCTGTGGCCTGGGAACATGACATCGGTTGGATTCTGGAACCCTGTGGCCTGGGAACATGACTGAGGTTTGTTTCTGGAAGCCTGTTCCCTGGGAACATGACTGAGGTTTGATTCTGCACACCTGTGTCCTGGGAACATGACTGAGGTTTGATTGTTGAAACCTGTGGCCTGCCAACATGACTGAGGTTTGATTTTGGAACCATGTGTCCTGGGAATATGACTGAGGTTTGATTCTGGAAAACTGTGGCCTGGGAAAATGACTGAGGTTTCATTGTGGAAACATGTGGCCTGGGATCATGACTGAAGTTTGATGGCAGAACACTCTGGCCTGGCAAAATGACGTAGGTTTGATTCTGTAAACCTATAGCCTGGGATCAAGACTGAGGTTTGTTTCTGGAAGCCTGTTCCCTGGGAATATGACATCGGTTGGATTCTGGAACCCTGTGGCCTGGGAACATGACAGAGATTTGTTTCTGGAAGCCTGTTCCCTGGGAACATGAGTGAGGTTTGATTCTGGAACCCTGTAGCCTGGGAATATAACCGAGGATTGATTCTGGAACCCTGTGTCCTGGGAACGTGACAATGGTGGATGCTGGAACCCTGTGGCCTGGGAACATGAGCATGGTTTGATTCTGGAAACCTGTTGCCTGGGAACATGTCTGAGGTTTGATGGTGGAAACCTGTGGTCTGGCAACATGACTGAGGTTTGATTCTGGAAGAGTGTGGCCAGGGAACATGATATCGTTTTGATTCTGGAACCCTGTGTCCTGGGAACAAGACTGAGGTTTGCTTCTGGAACCCTGTGGCCTGGGAACATGACATCGGTTGGATTCTGGAACCCTGTGGCCTGGGAACATGACTGAGGTTTGTTTCTGGAAGCCTGTTCCCTGGGAACATGACTGAGGTTTGATTCTGCACACCTGGGTCCAGGGAACATGACTGAGGTTTAACTGTTGAAACCTGTGGCCTGCAAAGATTAGTGAGGTTTGATTCTGGAACCATGTGTCCTGGGAATATGACTGAGGTTTGATTCTGGAAACCTGTGGCCTGGGCAAATGACTGAGGTTTCATTGTGGAAACATGTGGCCTGGGATCATGACTGAGGCTTGATGGTGGAACACTGTGGCCTGGCAACATGACTGAGGATTGATTCTGGAACCCTGTGCCCTGGAAACAGGACTGTGGCCTGGTACTGGGAAACCATGGCCTGGGAACTTGACATTGGTTTGATTCTGGAACCCTGTGTCCTGGGAACATGATTGAGGTTTGATGGAGGAACCCTGTGGCCTGGGAACATGACTGAGGTTTGATGGTGGCACCCTGTGCCCTGGCAACATGACTGAGGCTTGATTCTGGAACCCTGTGACCTGAGAACTTGAATGTGGTTTGATCGCATAAACCTGTGGACTGGCAACATGACTGAGGTTTGATGGTGGAACCCTGTGCACTGGGAACATGACTGAGGCCTGATACTGTAACCCCGTGGCGTGGGAACATGCCATTAGTTTGATTCTGGAATCCTGTTTCCTGGGAACATGACTGAGGTTTGATGGTTGAACCCTGTGGCCTGGCAACATGATTCAGGTTTGATTGTGGAACCCTCAGGTTTGGGAACATGACTGAGGCTTGAAGGTGGAACCCTGTTGCCTGGCAAGATGACTTAGGTTTGATTGTGGAAAACCCTGGCCTGGGAACATGACTGAGGCTTGATGGTGGAACCGTGGCCTGGCAGTAGGACTGAGGTTTGATTGTGGAACCCTCTGGCCTGGGAATATGACTGAGGTTTAATTGTGGAACCCTGTGGGCTGGGAACATGACTGGGATTTTATTTTTGAAACCTGTGTCCAGGGAACATGACTGAGGTTTTATTCTGGAACCCTGTTTCTTGGGAATATGACTGAGGTTTGATTCTGGAAACCATTGGCCTGGGAACATGACATCTGTTGGATTCTGGAACCCTGTGGCTTGGGAAGATGACTGAGGTTTGATTGTGGAGCCCTGTGGCCTAGGAACATGACATCGGTTTGATTCTGAAACCCTCTTGCCTGGGAACATGACAGAGATTTGTTTCTGGAAGCCTGTTCCCTGGGAACCTGACTGAGGTTTGATTCTGGACACCCGTGGCCTGGGAAAATGTCTGAGGATTGATTGTTGAAACCTGTGGCCTGCGAACATGACTGTGGTTTGATTCTGGATCCATGTGTCCTGGGAATATGTCTGAGGTTTGATTCTGGAAACCTGTGCCCTGGCAAAATGACTGAGGCTTGATTCTGGAACCCTATGGCCTGGGAACTTGCCTGAGGTTTGATGGCAGAAACCTGTGGACTGGCAACATGACTGAGGATTGAGTGCGGAACTCTGTGCACTGGAAACATGACTGTGGCCTGGTACTGGAAAACCATGGCCTGGGAATTTGTCTTTGGTTTGATTCTGGAACCCTGTTTCCTGGGAACATGACTGAGGTTTGATGGTTGAACCCTGTGGCCTGGCAACATGATTGAGGTTTGATTTTGGAACCCTCAGGTTTGGGAACATGACTGAGGCTTGATGGTGGAAGCCTGTGTCCTGGCAACATGACCGAGGTTTGATGGTGGAACCCTGTGGCCTGGCAAGATGACTTAGGTTTGATTGTGGAACACTCTGGCCTGGGAAAATGACTGAGGCTTGATGGTGGACCGTGGCCTGGCAATAGGACTAAGGTTTGATTGTGGAACCCTCTGGCCTGGGTGTATGACTGAGGTTTGATGGTGGTACCCTATGGTCTGGCAACATGAGTGAGGTTTGATTCTGCATCCCTGTGGCCTGGGAACAAGACTGAGGCGTGATTCTTGAAAACTGTGGCCTGGGAACATGACATCTGTTTAGATTGTGGAATACTGTGCCCTGGGATCCTGACTGAGCCTTGGTTCTGGAACCCTGTGGACTGGGAACATGACATCGGTTGGATACTGGAACCCTGTGGCTTGGAAACATGACTGAGGTTTGTTTCTGGAAGCCTGTTCCCTGGGAACGTGACTGAGGTTTGATTCTGTAACCCTATCGCCTGGGAACATGACTGAGGTTTGATTGTGGAGCCCTGTAGCCTGGGAACATGACATCGGTTGGATTCTGGAACCCTGTCGCCTGGGAACATGACAGAGATTTGTTTCTGGAAGCCTGTTCCCTGGGAACATGACAGGTTTCATTGTGGAATCATGTGGCCTGGGATCAAGACTGAGGTTTGATTGTGGAACCCTGTGGTCTGGAAACATAACATCAGTTGGATTCTGGAACCCTGTGGCCTGGGAACATGACAGAGATTTGTTTCTGGAAGCCTGTTCCCTGGGAACATGAGTGAGGTTTGATTCTGGAAGAGTGTGGCCAGTGAACATGATATCGTTTTGATTCTGGAACCCTGTGTCCTGGGAACAAGACTGAGGTTTGCTTCTGGAACCCTGTTGCCTGGGAACATGCCATCGGTTGGATTCTGGAACCCTGTGGCCTGGGAACATGACTGAGGTTTGTTTCTGGAAGCCTGTTCCCTGGGAACATGACTGAGGTTTGATTCTGCACACCTGTGTCCTGGGAACATGACTGAGGTTTAACTGTTGAAACCTGTGGCCTGCAAAGATGAGTGAGGTTTGATTCTGGAACCCTGTGGCCTGGGAACATGACTGAGGTTTGTTTTTGGAAGCCTGTTCCCTGGGAACATGACTGATGTTTGATTCTGGAACCATGTGTCCTGGGAATATGACTGAGGTTTGATTCTGGAAACCTGTGGCCTGGGAAAATGACTGAGGTTTCATTGGGGAAACATGTGGCCTGGGATCATGACTGAGGTTTGATGGCGGAACACACTGGCCTGGCAAAATGATTGAGGCTTGATTCTGGAACCCTGTGGCCTGGGAACTTGACTGAGGTTTGATTCTGGAAGACTGTGGCCAGGGAACATGATATCGGGTTGATTGTGGAAACCAGTGTCCTGGGAACAAGACTGAGGTTTGCTTCTGGAACGCAGTGGCCTGGGAACATGACAGAGGATTGTTTCTGGAAGCCTGTTCCCTGGGAACAACACTGAGGCGTGATTCGGGAAAACTGTGTCCTAGGAACATGACATCTGTTTAGATTGTGGAATACTGTGCCCTGGGATCCTGACTGAGTCTTGGTTCTGGAACGCTGTGGACTGGGAATATTACTGAGGATTTATTCCGGAACCCTGTAGGCTGGGAACATAACTGAGGATTGATTCTGGAGCCCTGTGGCCTGGGAACATGACATCGGTGTATTCTGGATACTTGTGTCCTGGGAACAGGAGAATGGTTTGATTCTTTCACCCTGTGGCCTGGGAACATGTCTGATGTTTGATGGTGGAAACCTGTGGCCTGGCAACATGACTGAGGTTTGATTCTGGAAGACTGTGGCCAGGGAACTTGATATCGGTTTGATTCTGGAACCCTGTGTCCTGGGGACAAGACTGAGGTTTGCTTCTTGAACCCTGTGGCCTGGGAAAATGACATCGGTTGGATTCTGGAACCCTGTGGCTTGGGAAGATGACTGAGGTTTGATTGTGGAGCCCTGTGGCCTAGGAACATGACATCGGTTTGATTCTGAAACCCTCTTGCCTGGGAACATGACAGAGATTTGTTTCTGGAAGCCTGTTCCCTGGGAACCTGACTGAGGTTTGATTCTGGACACCCGTGGCCTGGGAAAATGTCTGAGGATTGATTGTTGAAACCTGTGGCCTGCGAACATGACTGTGGTTTGATTCTGGATCCATGTGTCCTGGGAATATGTCTGAGGTTTGATTCTGGAAACCTGTGCCCTGGCAAAATGACTGAGGCTTGATTCTGGAACCCTATGGCCTGGGAACCTGCCTGAGGTTTGATGGCAGAAACCTGTGGACTGGCAACATGACTGAGGATTGAGTGCGGAACTCTGTGCACTGGAAACATGACTGTGGCCTGGTACTGGAAAACCATGGCCTGGGATTTTGTCTTTGGTTTGATTCTGGAACCCTGTTTCCTGGGAACATGACTGAGGTTTGATGGTTGAACCCTGTGGCCTGGCAACATGATTGAGGTTTGATTTTGGAACCCTCAGGTTTGGGAACATGACTGAGGCTTGATGGTGGAAGCCTGTGTCCTGGCAACATGACTGAGGTTTGATGGTGGAACCCTGTGGCCTGGCAAGATGACTTAGGTTTGATTGTGGAACACTCTGGCCTGGGAAAATGACTGAGGCTTGATGGTGGACCGTGGCCTGGCAATAGGACTAAGGTTTGATTGTGGAACCCTCTGGCCTGGGTGTATGACTGAGGTTTGATGGTGGTACCCTATGGTCTGGCAACATGAGTGAGGTTTGATTCTGCATCCCTGTGGCCTGGGAACAAGACTGAGGCGTGATTCTTGAAAACTGTGGCCTGGGAACATGACATCTGTTTAGATTGTGGAATACTGTGCCCTGGGATCCTGACTGAGCCTTGGTTCTGGAACCCTGTGGACTGGGAACATGACATCGGTTGGATACTGGAACCCTGTGGCTTGGAAACATGACTGAGGTTTGTTTCTGGAAGCCTGTTCCCTGGGAACGTGACTGAGGTTTGATTCTGTAACCCTATCGCCTGGGAACATGACTGAGGTTTGATTGTGGAGCCCTGTAGCCTGGGAACATGACATCGGTTGGATTCTGGAACCCTGTCGCCTGGGAACATGACAGAGATTTGTTTCTGGAAGCCTGTTCCCTGGGAACATGACAGGTTTCATTGTGGAATCATGTGGCCTGGGATCAAGACTGAGGTTTGATTGTGGAACCCTGTGGTCTGGAAACATGACATCGGTTGGATTCTGGAACCCTGTGGCCTGGGAACATGACAGAGATTTGTTTCTGGAAGCCTGTTCCCTGGGAACATGAGTGAGGTTTGATTCTGGAAGAGTGTGGCCAGTGAACATGATATCGTTTTGATTCTGGAACCCTGTGTCCTGGGAACAAGACTGAGGTTTGCTTCTGGAACCCTGTTGCCTGGGAACATGCCATCGGTTGGATTCTGGAACCCTGTGGCCTGGGAACATGACTGAGGTTTGTTTCTGGAAGCCTGTTCCCTGGGAACATGACTGAGGTTTGATTCTGCACACCTGTGTCCTGGGAACATGACTGAGGTTTAACTGTTGAAACCTGTGGCCTGCAAAGATGAGTGAGGTTTGATTCTGGAACCCTGTGGCCTGGGAACATGACTGAGGTTTGTTTTTGGAAGCCTGTTCCCTGGGAACATGACTGATGTTTGATTCTGGAACCATGTGTCCTGGGAATATGACTGAGGTTTGATTCTGGAAACCTGTGGCCTGGGAAAATGACTGAGGTTTCATTGGGGAAACATGTGGCCTGGGATCATGACTGAGGTTTGATGGCGGAACACACTGGCCTGGCAAAATGATTGAGGCTTGATTCTGGAACCCTGTGGCCTGGGAACTTGACTGAGGTTTGATTCTGGAAGACTGTGGCCAGGGAACATGATATCGGGTTGATTGTGGAAACCAGTGTCCTGGGAACAAGACTGAGGTTTGCTTCTGGAACGCAGTGGCCTGGGAACATGACAGAGGATTGTTTCTGGAAGCCTGTTCCCTGGGAACAACACTGAGGCGTGATTCGGGAAAACTGTGTCCTAGGAACATGACATCTGTTTAGATTGTGGAATACTGTGCCTTGGGATCCTGACTGAGTCTTGGTTCTGGAACGCTGTGGACTGGGAATATTACTGAGGATTTATTCCGGAACCCTGTAGCCTGGGAACATAACTGAGGATTGATTCTGGAGCCCTGTGGCCTGGGAACATGACATCGGTGTATTCTGGATACTTGTGTCCTGGGAACAGGAGAATGGTTTGATTCTTTCACCCTGTGGCCTGGGAACATGTCTGATGTTTGATGGTGGAAACCTGTGGCCTGGCAACATGACTGAGGTTTGATTCTGGAAGACTGTGGCCAGGGAACTTGATATCGGTTTGATTCTGGAACCCTGTGTCCTGGGAACAAGACTGAGGTTTGCTTCTTGAACCCTGTGGCCTGGGAATATGACATCGGTTGGATTCTGGAACCCTGTGGCTTGGGAAGATGACTGAGGTTTGATTGTGGAGCCCTGTGGCCTAGGAACATGACATCGGTTTGATTCTGAAACCCTCTTGCCTGGGAACATGACAGAGATTTGTTTCTGGAAGCCTGTTCCCTGGGAACCTGACTGAGGTTTGATTCTGGACACCCGTGGCCTGGGAAAATGTCTGAGGATTGATTGTTGAAACCTGTGGCCTGCGAACATGACTGTGGTTTGATTCTGGATCCATGTGTCCTGGGAATATGTCTGAGGTTTGATTCTGGAAACCTGTGCCCTGGCAAAATGACTGAGGCTTGATTCTGGAACCCTATGGCCTGGGAACTTGCCTGAGGTTTGATGGCAGAAACCTGTGGACTGGCAACATGACTGAGGATTGAGTGCGGAACTCTGTGCACTGGAAACATGACTGTGGCCTGGTACTGGAAAACCATGGCCTGGGAATTTGTCTTTGGTTTGATTCTGGAACCCTGTTTCCTGGGAACATGACTGAGGTTTGATGGTTGAACCCTGTGGCCTGGCAACATGATTGAGGTTTGATTTTGGAACCCTCAGGTTTGGGAACATGACTGAGGCTTGATGGTGGAAGCCTGTGTCCTGGCAACATGACTGAGGTTTGATGGTGGAACCCTGTGGCCTGGCAAGATGACTTAGGTTTGATTGTGGAACACTCTGGCCTGGGAAAATGACTGAGGCTTGATGGTGGACCGTGGCCTGGCAATAGGACTAAGGTTTGATTGTGGAACCCTCTGGCCTGGGTGTATGACTGAGGTTTGATGGTGGTACCCTATGGTCTGGCAACATGAGTGAGGTTTGATTCTGCATCCCTGTGGCCTGGGAACAAGACTGAGGCGTGATTCTTGAAAACTGTGGCCTGGGAACATGACATCTGTTTAGATTGTGGAATACTGTGCCCTGGGATCCTGACTGAGCCTTGGTTCTGGAACCCTGTGGACTGGGAACATGACATCGGTTGGATACTGGAACCCTGTGGCTTGGAAACATGACTGAGGTTTGTTTCTGGAAGCCTGTTCCCTGGGAACGTGACTGAGGGTTGATTCTGTAACCCTATCGCCTGGGAACATGACTGAGGTTTGATTGTGGAGCCCTGTAGCCTGGGAACATGACATCGGTTGGATTCTGGAACCCTGTCGCCTGGGAACATGACAGAGATTTGTTTCTGGAAGCCTGTTCCCTGGGAACATGACAGGTTTCATTGTGGAATCATGTGGCCTGGGATCAAGACTGAGGTTTGATTGTGGAACCCTGTGGTCTGGAAACATGACATCGGTTGGATTCTGGAACCCTGTGGCCTGGGAACATGACAGAGATTTGTTTCTGGAAGCCTGTTCCCTGGGAACATGAGTGAGGTTTGATTCTGGAAGAGTGTGGCCAGTGAACATGATATCGTTTTGATTCTGGAACCCTGTGTCCTGGGAACAAGACTGAGGTTTGCTTCTGGAACCCTGTTGCCTGGGAACATGCCATCGGTTGGATTCTGGAACCCTGTGGCCTGGGAACATGACTGAGGTTTGTTTCTGGAAGCCTGTTCCCTGGGAACATGACTGAGGTTTGATTCTGCACACCTGTGTCCTGGGAACATGACTGAGGTTTAACTGTTGAAACCTGTGGCCTGCAAAGATGAGTGAGGTTTGATTCTGGAACCCTGTGGCCTGGGAACATGACTGAGGTTTGTTTTTGGAAGCCTGTTCCCTGGGAACATGACTGATGTTTGATTCTGGAACCATGTGTCCTGGGAATATGACTGAGGTTTGATTCTGGAAACCTGTGGCCTGGGAAAATGACTGAGGTTTCATTGGGGAAACATGTGGCCTGGGATCATGACTGAGGTTTGATGGCGGAACACACTGGCCTGGCAAAATGATTGAGGCTTGATTCTGGAACCCTGTGGCCTGGGAACTTGACTGAGGTTTGATTCTGGAAGACTGTGGCCAGGGAACATGATATCGGGTTGATTGTGGAAACCAGTGTCCTGGGAACAAGACTGAGGTTTGCTTCTGGAACGCAGTGGCCTGGGAACATGACAGAGGATTGTTTCTGGAAGCCTGTTCCCTGGGAACAACACTGAGGCGTGATTCGGGAAAACTGTGTCCTAGGAACATGACATCTGTTTAGATTGTGGAATACTGTGCCCTGGGATCCTGACTGAGTCTTGGTTCTGGAACGCTGTGGACTGGGAATATTACTGAGGATTTATTCCGGAACCCTGTAGCCTGGGAACATAACTGAGGATTGATTCTGGAGCCCTGTGGCCTGGGAACATGACATCGGTGTATTCTGGATACTTGTGTCCTGGGAACAGGAGAATGGTTTGATTCTTTCACCCTGTGGCCTGGGAACATGTCTGATGTTTGATGGTGGAAACCTGTGGCCTGGCAACATGACTGAGGTTTGATTCTGGAAGACTGTGGCCAGGGAACTTGATATCGGTTTGATTCTGGAACCCTGTGTCCTGGGAACAAGACTGAGGTTTGCTTCTTGAACCCTGTGGCCTGGGAACATGACTGAGGTTTGTTTCTGGAAGCCTGTTCCCTGGGAACATGACTGAGGTTTGATTCTGCACACCTGTGTCCTGGGAACATGACTGAGGTTTGATTGTTGAAACCTGTGGCCTGCCAACATGACTGAGGTTTGATTTTGGAACCATGTGTCCTGGGAATATGACTGAGGTTTGATTCTGGAAAACTGTGGCCTGGGAAAATGACTGAGGTTTCATTGTGGAAACATGTGGCCTGGGATCATGACTGAAGTTTGATGGCAGAACACTCTGGCCTGGCAAAATGACGTAGGTTTGATTCTGTAAACCTATAGCCTGGGATCAAGACTGAGGTTTGTTTCTGGAAGCCTGTTCCCTGGGAATATGACATCGGTTGGATTCTGGAACCCTGTGGCCTGGGAACATGACAGAGATTTGTTTCTGGAAGCCTGTTCCCTGGGAACATGAGTGAGGTTTGATTCTGGAACCCTGTAGCCTGGGAATATAACCGAGGATTGATTCTGGAACCCTGTGTCCTGGGAACGTGACAATGGTGGATGCTGGAACCCTGTGGCCTGGGAACATGAGCATGGTTTGATTCTGGAAACCTGTTGCCTGGGAACATGTCTGAGGTTTGATGGTGGAAACCTGTGGTCTGGCAACATGACTGAGGTTTGATTCTGGAAGAGTGTGGCCAGGGAACATGATATCGTTTTGATTCTGGAACCCTGTGTCCTGGGAACAAGACTGAGGTTTGCTTCTGGAACCCTGTGGCCTGGGAACATGACATCGGTTGGATTCTGGAACCCTGTGGCCTGGGAACATGACTGAGGTTTGTTTCTGGAAGCCTGTTCCCTGGGAACATGACTGAGGTTTGATTCTGCACACCTGGGTCCAGGGAACATGACTGAGGTTTAACTGTTGAAACCTGTGGCCTGCAAAGATTAGTGAGGTTTGATTCTGGAACCATGTGTCCTGGGAATATGACTGAGGTTTGATTCTGGAAACCTGTGGCCTGGGCAAATGACTGAGGTTTCATTGTGGAAACATGTGGCCTGGGATCATGACTGAGGCTTGATGTTGGAACACTCTGGCCTGGCAACATGACTGAGGATTGATTCTGGAACCCTGTGCCCTGGAAACAGGACTGTGGCCTGGTACTGGGAAACCATGGCCTGGGAACTTGACATTGGTTTGATTCTGGAACCCTGTGTCCTGGGAACATGATTGAGGTTTGATGGAGGAACCCTGTGGCCTGGGAACATGACTGAGGTTTGATGGTGGCACCCTGTGCCCTGGCAACATGACTGAGGCTTGATTCTGGAACCCTGTGACCTGAGAACTTGAATGTGGTTTGATCGCATAAACCTGTGGACTGGCAACATGACTGAGGTTTGATGGTGGAACCCTGTGCACTGGGAACATGACTGAGGCCTGATACTGTAACCCCGTGGCGTGGGAACATGCCATTAGTTTGATTCTGGAATCCTGTTTCCTGGGAACATGACTGAGGTTTGATGGTTGAACCCTGTGGCCTGGCAACATGATTCAGGTTTGATTGTGGAACCCTCAGGTTTGGGAACATGACTGAGGCTTGAAGGTGGAACCCTGTTGCCTGGCAAGATGACTTAGGTTTGATTGTGGAAAACCCTGGCCTGGGAACATGACTGAGGCTTGATGGTGGAACCGTGGCCTGGCAATAGGACTGAGGTTTGATTGTGGAACCCTCTGGCCTGGGAATATGACTGAGGTTTAATTGTGGAACCCTGTGGGCTGGGAACATGACTGGGATTTTATTTTTGAAACCTGTGTCCAGGGAACATGACTGAGGTTTTATTCTGGAACCCTGTTTCTTGGGAATATGACTGAGGTTTGATTCTGGAAACCATTGGCCTGGGAACATGACATCTGTTGGATTCTGGAACCCTGTGGCTTGGGAAGATGACTGAGGTTTGATTGTGGAGCCCTGTGGCCTAGGAACATGACATCGGTTTGATTCTGAAACCCTCTTGCCTGGGAACATGACAGAGATTTGTTTCTGGAAGCCTGTTCCCTGGGAACCTGACTGAGGTTTGATTCTGGACACCCGTGGCCTGGGAAAATGTCTGAGGATTGATTGTTGAAACCTGTGGCCTGCGAACATGACTGTGGTTTGATTCTGGATCCATGTGTCCTGGGAATATGTCTGAGGTTTGATTCTGGAAACCTGTGCCCTGGCAAAATGACTGAGGCTTGATTCTGGAACCCTATGGCCTGGGAACTTGCCTGAGGTTTGATGGCAGAAACCTGTGGACTGGCAACATGACTGAGGATTGAGTGCGGAACTCTGTGCACTGGAAACATGACTGTGGCCTGGTACTGGAAAACCATGGCCTGGGAATTTGTCTTTGGTTTGATTCTGGAACCCTGTTTCCTGGGAACATGACTGAGGTTTGATGGTTGAACCCTGTGGCCTGGCAACATGATTGAGGTTTGATTTTGGAACCCTCAGGTTTGGGAACATGACTGAGGCTTGATGGTGGAAGCCTGTGTCCTGGCAACATGACTGAGGTTTGATGGTGGAACCCTGTGGCCTGGCAAGATGACTTAGGTTTGATTGTGGAACACTCTGGCCTGGGAAAATGACTGAGGCTTGATGGTGGACCGTGGCCTGGCAATAGGACTAAGGTTTGATTGTGGAACCCTCTGGCCTGGGTGTATGACTGAGGTTTGATGGTGGTACCCTATGGTCTGGCAACATGAGTGAGGTTTGATTCTGCATCCCTGTGGCCTGGGAACAAGACTGAGGCGTGATTCTTGAAAACTGTGGCCTGGGAACATGACATCTGTTTAGATTGTGGAATACTGTGCCCTGGGATCCTGACTGAGCCTTGGTTCTGGAACCCTGTGGACTGGGAACATGACATCGGTTGGATACTGGAACCCTGTGGCTTGGAAACATGACTGAGGTTTGTTTCTGGAAGCCTGTTCCCTGGGAACATGACTGAGGTTTCCTTATGCAATCACGTGGCCTGGGATCAAGACTGAGGTTTGATTGTGGAACCCTGTGGTCTGGAAACATGACATCGGTTGGATTGTGGAACCCTGTGGCCTGGGAACATGACAGAGATTTGTTTCTGGAAGCCTGTTCCCTGGGAACATGAGTGAGGTTTGATTCTGGAACCCTGTAGCCTGGGAATATAACCGAGGATTGATTGTGGAACCCTGTGGCCTGGGAACGTGACATTGGTGGATGTTGGAACCCTGTGGCCTGGGAACATGAGAATGGTTTGATTCTGGAAACCTGTGGCCTGGGAACATGTCTGAGGTTTGATGGTGGAAACCTGTGGTCTGGCAACATGACTGAGGTTTGTTTTTGGAAGCCTGTTCCCTGGGAACATGACTGATGTTTGATTCTGGAACCATGTGTCCTGGGAATATGACTGAGGTTTGATTCTGGAAATATGTGGCCTGGGAAAATTACTGAGGTTTCATTGTGGAAACATGTGGCCTGGGATCATGACTGAGGTTTGATGGCGGAACACACTGGCCTGGCAAAATGATTGAGGCTTGATTCTGGAACCCTGTGGCCTGGGAACTTGACTGAGGTTTGATTCTGGAAACCTGTGCCCTGGCAAAATGACTGAGGCTTGATTCTGGAACCCTATGGCCTGGGAACTTGCCTGAGGTTTGATGGCAGAAACCTGTGGACTGGCAACATGACTGAGGATTGAGTGCGGAACTCTGTGCACTGGAAACATGACTGTGGCCTGGTACTGGAAAACCATGGCCTGGGAATTTGTCTTTGGTTTGATTCTGGAACCCTGTTTCCTGGGAACATGACTGAGGTTTGATGGTTGAACCCTGTGGCCTGGCAACATGATTGAGGTTTGATTTTGGAACCCTCAGGTTTGGGAACATGACTGAGGCTTGATGGTGGAAGCCTGTGTCCTGGCAACATGACTGAGGTTTGATGGTGGAACCCTGTGGCCTGGCAAGATGACTTAGGTTTGATTGTGGAACACTCTGGCCTGGGAAAATGACTGAGGCTTGATGGTGGACCGTGGCCTGGCAATAGGACTAAGGTTTGATTGTGGAACCCTCTGGCCTGGGTGTATGACTGAGGTTTGATGGTGGTACCCTATGGTCTGGCAACATGAGTGAGGTTTGATTCTGCATCCCTGTGGCCTGGGAACAAGACTGAGGCGTGATTCTTGAAAACTGTGGCCTGGGAACATGACATCTGTTTAGATTGTGGAATACTGTGCCCTGGGATCCTGACTGAGCCTTGGTTCTGGAACCCTGTGGACTGGGAACATGACATCGGTTGGATACTGGAACCCTGTGGCTTGGAAACATGACTGAGGTTTGTTTCTGGAAGCCTGTTCCCTGGGAACGTGACTGAGGGTTGATTCTGTAACCCTATCGCCTGGGAACATGACTGAGGTTTGATTGTGGAGCCCTGTAGCCTGGGAACATGACATCGGTTGGATTCTGGAACCCTGTCGCCTGGGAACATGACAGAGATTTGTTTCTGGAAGCCTGTTCCCTGGGAACATGACAGGTTTCATTGTGGAATCATGTGGCCTGGGATCAAGACTGAGGTTTGATTGTCGAACCCTGTGGTCTGGAAACATAACATCAGTTGGATTCTGGAACCCTGTGGCCTGGGAACATGACAGAGATTTGTTTCTGGAAGCCTGTTCCCTGGGAACATGAGTGAGGTTTGATTCTGGAAGAGTGTGGCCAGTGAACATGATATCGTTTTGATTCTGGAACCCTGTGTCCTGGGAACAAGACTGAGGTTTGCTTCTGGAACCCTGTGGCCTGGGAACATGCCATCGGTTGGATTCTGGAACCCTGTGGCCTGGGAACATGACTGAGGTTTGTTTCTGGAAGCCTGTTCCCTGGGAACATGACTGAGGTTTGATTCTGCACACCTGTGTCCTGGGAACATGACTGAGGTTTAACTGTTGAAACCTGTGGCCTGCAAAGATGAGTGAGGTTTGATTCTGGAACCCTGTGGCCTGGGAACATGACTGAGGTTTGTTTTTGGAAGCCTGTTCCCTGGGAACATGACTGATGTTTGATTCTGGAACCATGTGTCCTGGGAATATGACTGAGGTTTGATTCTGGAAACCTGTGGCCTGGGAAAATGACTGAGGTTTCATTGGGGAAACATGTGGCCTGGGATCATGACTGAGGTTTGATGGCGGAACACACTGGCCTGGCAAAATGATTGAGGCTTGATTCTGGAACCCTGTGGCCTGGGAACTTGACTGAGGTTTGATTCTGGAAGACTGTGGCCAGGGAACATGATATCGGGTTGATTGTGGAAACCAGTGTCCTGGGAACAAGACTGAGGTTTGCTTCTGGAACGCAGTGGCCTGGGAACATGACAGAGGATTGTTTCTGGAAGCCTGTTCCCTGGGAACAACACTGAGGCGTGATTCGGGAAAACTGTGTCCTAGGAACATGACATCTGTTTAGATTGTGGAATACTGTGCCCTGGGATCCTGACTGAGTCTTGGTTCTGGAACGCTGTGGACTGGGAATATTACTGAGGATTTATTCTGGAACCCTGTAGCCTGGGAACATAACTGAAGATTGATTCTGGAGCCCTGTGGCCTGGGAACATGACATCGGTGTATTCTGGATACTTGTGTCCTGGGAACAGGAGAATGGTTTGATTCTTTCACCCTGTGGCCTGGGAACATGTCTGATGTTTGATGGTGGAAACCTGTGGCCTGGCAACATGACTGAGGTTTGATTCTGGAAGACTGTGGCCAGGGAACTTGATATCGGTTTGATTCTGGAACCCTGTGTCCTGGGAACAAGACTGAGGTTTGCTTCTTGAACCCTGTGGCCTGGGAACATGACATCGGTTGGATTCTGGAACCCTGTGGCCTGGGAACATGACTGAGGTTTGTTTCTGGAAGCCTGTTCCCTGGGAACATGACTGAGGTTTGATTCTGCACACCTGTGTCCTGGGAACATGACTGAGGTTTGATTGTTGAAACCTGTGGCCTGCCAACATGACTGAGGTTTGGTTTTGGAACCATGTGTCCTGGGAATATGACTGAGGTTTGATTCTGGAAAACTGTGGCCTGGGAAAATGACTGAGGTTTCATTGTGGAAACATGTGGCCTGGGATCATGACTGAAGTTTGATGGCAGAACACTCTGGCCTGGCAAAATGACGTAGGTTTGATTCTGTAAACCTATAGCCTGGGATCAAGACTGAGGTTTGTTTCTGGAAGCCTGTTCCCTGGGAATATGACATCGGTTGGATTCTGGAACCCTGTGGCTTGGGAACATGACAGAGATTTGTTTCTGGAAGCCTGTTCCCTGGGAACATGAGTGAGGTTTGATTCTGGAACCCTGTAGCCTGGGAATATAACCGAGGATTGATTCTGGAACCCTGTGTCCTGGGAACGTGACAATGGTGGATGCTGGAACCCTGTGGCCTGGGAACATGAGCATGGTTTGATTCTGGAAACCTGTTGCCTGGGAACATGTCTGAGGTTTGATGGTGGAAACCTGTGGTCTGGCAACATGACTGAGGTTTGATTCTGGAAGAGTGTGGCCAGGGAACATGATATCGTTTTGATTCTGGAACCCTGTGTCCTGGGAACAAGACTGAGGTTTGCTTCTGGAACCCTGTGGCCTGGGAACATGACATCGGTTGGATTCTGGAACCCTGTGGCCTGGGAACATGACTGAGGTTTGTTTCTGGAAGCCTGTTCCCTGGGAACATGACTGAGGTTTGATTCTGCACACCTGGGTCCAGGGAACATGACTGAGGTTTAACTGTTGAAACCTGTGGCCTGCAAAGATTAGTGAGGTTTGATTCTGGAACCATGTGTCCTGGGAATATGACTGAGGTTTGATTCTGGAAACCTGTGGCCTGGGCAAATGACTGAGGTTTCATTGTGGAAACATGTGGCCTGGGATCATGACTGAGGCTTGATGGTGGAACACTGTGGCCTGGCAACATGACTGAGGATTGATTCTGGAACCCTGTGCCCTGGAAACAGGACTGTGGCCTGGTACTGGGAAACCATGGCCTGGGAACTTGACATTGGTTTGATTCTGGAACCCTGTGTCCTGGGAACATGATTGAGGTTTGATGGAGGAACCCTGTGGCCTGGGAACATGACTGAGGTTTGATGGTGGCACCCTGTGCCCTGGCAACATGACTGAGGCTTGATTCTGGAACCCTGTGACCTGAGAACTTGAATGTGGTTTGATCGCATAAACCTGTGGACTGGCAACATGACTGAGGTTTGATGGTGGAACCCTGTGCACTGGGAACATGACTGAGGCCTGATACTGTAACCCCGTGGCGTGGGAACATGCCATTAGTTTGATTCTGGAATCCTGTTTCCTGGGAACATGACTGAGGTTTGATGGTTGAACCCTGTGGCCTGGCAACATGATTCAGGTTTGATTGTGGAACCCTCAGGTTTGGGAACATGACTGAGGCTTGAAGGTGGAACCCTGTTGCCTGGCAAGATGACTTAGGTTTGATTGTGGAAAACCCTGGCCTGGGAACATGACTGAGGCTTGATGGTGGAACCGTGGCCTGGCAATAGGACTGAGGTTTGATTGTGGAACCCTCTGGCCTGGGAATATGACTGAGGTTTAATTGTGGAACCCTGTGGGCTGGGAACATGACTGGGATTTTATTTTTGAAACCTGTGTCCAGGGAACATGACTGAGGTTTTATTCTGGAACCCTGTTTCTTGGGAATATGACTGAGGTTTGATTCTGGAAACCATTGGCCTGGGAACATGACATCTGTTGGATTCTGGAACCCTGTGGCTTGGGAAGATGACTGAGGTTTGATTGTGGAGCCCTGTGGCCTAGGAACATGACATCGGTTTGATTCTGAAACCCTCTTGCCTGGGAACATGACAGAGATTTGTTTCTGGAAGCCTGTTCCCTGGGAACCTGACTGAGGTTTGATTCTGGACACCCGTGGCCTGGGAAAATGTCTGAGGATTGATTGTTGAAACCTGTGGCCTGCGAACATGACTGTGGTTTGATTCTGGATCCATGTGTCCTGGGAATATGTCTGAGGTTTGATTCTGGAAACCTGTGCCCTGGCAAAATGACTGAGGCTTGATTCTGGAACCCTATGGCCTGGGAACTTGCCTGAGGTTTGATGGCAGAAACCTGTGGACTGGCAACATGACTGAGGATTGAGTGCGGAACTCTGTGCACTGGAAACATGACTGTGGCCTGGTACTGGAAAACCATGGCCTGGGAATTTGTCTTTGGTTTGATTCTGGAACCCTGTTTCCTGGGAACATGACTGAGGTTTGATGGTTGAACCCTGTGGCCTGGCAACATGATTGAGGTTTGATTTTGGAACCCTCAGGTTTGGGAACATGACTGAGGCTTGATGGTGGAAGCCTGTGTCCTGGCAACATGACTGAGGTTTGATGGTGGAACCCTGTGGCCTGGCAAGATGACTTAGGTTTGATTGTGGAACACTCTGGCCTGGGAAAATGACTGAGGCTTGATGGTGGACCGTGGCCTGGCAATAGGACTAAGGTTTGATTGTGGAACCCTCTGGCCTGGGTGTATGACTGAGGTTTGATGGTGGTACCCTATGGTCTGGCAACATGAGTGAGGTTTGATTGTGCATCCCTGTGGCCTGGGAACAAGACTGAGGCGTGATTCTTGAAAACTGTGGCCTGGGAACATGACATCTGTTTAGATTGTGGAATACTGTGCCCTGGGATCCTGACTGAGCCTTGGTTCTGGAACCCTGTGGACTGGGAACATGACATCGGTTGGATACTGGAACCCTGTGGCTTGGAAACATGACTGAGGTTTGTTTCTGGAAGCCTGTTCCCTGGGAACGTGACTGAGGTTTGATTCTGTAACCCTATCGCCTGGGAACATGACTGAGGTTTGATTGTGGAGCCCTGTAGCCTGGGAACATGACATCGGTTGGATTCTGGAACCCTGTCGCCTGGGAACATGACAGAGATTTGTTTCTGGAAGCCTGTTCCCTGGGAACATGACAGGTTTCATTGTGGAATCATGTGGCCTGGGATCAAGACTGAGGTTTGATTGTGGAACCCTGTGGTCTGGAAACATGACATCGGTTGGATTGTGGAACCCTGTGGCCTGGGAACATGACAGAGATTTGTTTCTGGAAGCCTGTTCCCTGGGAACATGAGTGAGGTTTGATTCTGGAAGAGTGTGGCCAGTGAACATGATATCGTTTTGATTCTGGAACCCTGTGTCCTGGGAACAAGACTGAGGTTTGCTTCTGGAACCCTGTTGCCTGGGAACATGCCATCGGTTGGATTCTGGAACCTGTGGCCTGGGAACATGACTGAGGTTTGTTTCTGGAAGCCTGTTCCCTGGGAACATGACTGAGGTTTGATTCTGCACACCTGTGTCCTGGGAACATGACTGAGGTTTAACTGTTGAAACCTGTGGCCTGCAAAGATGAGTGAGGTTTGATTCTGGAACCCTGTGGCCTGGGAACATGACTGAGGTTTGTTTTTGGAAGCCTGTTCCCTGGGAACATGACTGATGTTTGATTCTGGAACCATGTGTCCTGGGAATATGACTGAGGTTTGATTCTGGAAACCTGTGGCCTGGGAAAATGACTGAGGTTTCATTGGGGAAACATGTGGCCTGGGATCATGACTGAGGTTTGATGGCGGAACACACTGGCCTGGCAAAATGATTGAGGCTTGATTCTGGAACCCTGTGGCCTGGGAACTTGACTGAGGTTTGATTCTGGAAGACTGTGGCCAGGGAACATGATATCGGGTTGATTGTGGAAACCAGTGTCCTGGGAACAAGACTGAGGTTTGCTTCTGGAACGCAGTGGCCTGGGAACATGACAGAGGATTGTTTCTGGAAGCCTGTTCCCTGGGAACAACACTGAGGCGTGATTCGGGAAAACTGTGTCCTAGGAACATGACATCTGTTTAGATTGTGGAATACTGTGCCCTGGGATCCTGACTGAGTCTTGGTTCTGGAACGCTGTGGACTGGGAATATTACTGAGGATTTATTCCGGAACCCTGTAGGCTGGGAACATAACTGAGGATTGATTCTGGAGCCCTGTGGCCTGGGAACATGACATCGGTGTATTCTGGATACTTGTGTCCTGGGAACAGGAGAATGGTTTGATTCTTTCACCCTGTGGCCTGGGAACATGTCTGATGTTTGATGGTGGAAACCTGTGGCCTGGCAACATGACTGAGGTTTGATTCTGGAAGACTGTGGCCAGGGAACTTGATATCGGTTTGATTCTGGAACCCTGTGTCCTGGGGACAAGACTGAGGTTTGCTTCTTGAACCCTGTGGCCTGGGAAAATGACATCGGTTGGATTCTGGAACCCTGTGGCTTGGGAAGAT
Organism: Balaenoptera physalus; assembly: GCF_965194825.1. Lineage (NCBI taxonomy): Eukaryota > Metazoa > Chordata > Mammalia > Artiodactyla > Balaenopteridae > Balaenoptera > Balaenoptera physalus. The sequence continues at coordinate 176,812 of NW_028126513.1, read as the reverse complement.
GACTGAGGTTTGATTGTGGAGCCCTGTGGCCTAGGAACATGACATCGGTTTGATTCTGAAACCCTCTTGCCTGGGAACATGACAGAGATTTGTTTCTGGAAGCCTGTTCCCTGGGAACATGAGTGAGGTTTGATTCTGGAACCCTGTAGCCTGGGAATATAACCGAGGATTGATTCTGGAACCCTGTGTCCTGGGAACGTGACAATGGTGGATGCTGGAACCCTGTGGCCTGGGAACATGAGCATGGTTTGATTCTGGAAACCTGTTGCCTGGGAACATGTCTGAGGTTTGATGGTGGAAACCTGTGGTCTGGCAACATGACTGAGGTTTGATTCTGGAAGAGTGTGGCCAGGGAACATGATATCGTTTTGATTCTGGAACCCTGTGTCCTGGGAACAAGACTGAGGTTTGCTTCTGGAACCCTGTGGCCTGGGAACATGACATCGGTTGGATTCTGGAACCCTGTGGCCTGGGAACATGACTGAGGTTTGTTTCTGGAAGCCTGTTCCCTGGGAACATGACTGAGGTTTGATTCTGCACACCTGGGTCCAGGGAACATGACTGAGGTTTAACTGTTGAAACCTGTGGCCTGCAAAGATTAGTGAGGTTTGATTCTGGAACCATGTGTCCTGGGAATATGACTGAGGTTTGATTCTGGAAACCTGTGGCCTGGGCAAATGACTGAGGTTTCATTGTGGAAACATGTGGCCTGGGATCATGACTGAGGCTTGATGGTGGAACACTCTGGCCTGGCAACATGACTGAGGATTGATTCTGGAACCCTGTGCCCTGGAAACAGGACTGTGGCCTGGTACTGGGAAACCATGGCCTGGGAACTTGACATTGGTTTGATTCTGGAACCCTGTGTCCTGGGAACATGATTGAGGTTTGATGGAGGAACCCTGTGGCCTGGGAACAGACTGAGGTTTGATGGTGGCACCCTGTGCCCTGGCAACATGACTGAGGCTTGATTCTGGAAGACTGTGGCCAGGGAACTTGATATCGGTTTGATTCTGGAACCCTGTGTCCTGGGAACAAGACTGAGGTTTGCTTCTTGAACCCTGTGGCCTGGGAACATGACATCGGTTGGATTCTGGAACCCTGTGGCCTGGGAACATGACTGAGGTTTGTTTCTGGAAGCCTGTTCCCTGGGAACAAGACTGAGGTTTGCTTCTTGAACCCTGTGGCCTGGGAACATGACATCGGTTGGATTCTGGAACCCTGTGGCCTGGGAACATGACTGAGGTTTGTTTCTGGAAGCCTGTTCCCTGGGAACATGACTGAGGTTTGATTCTGCACACCTGTGTCCTGGGAACATGACTGAGGTTTGATTGTTGAAACCTGTGGCCTGCCAACATGACTGAGGTTTGATTTTGGAACCATGTGTCCTGGGAATATGACTGAGGTTTGATTCTGGAAAACTGTGGCCTGGGAAAATGACTGAGGTTTCATTGTGGAAACATGTGGCCTGGGATCATGACTGAAGTTTGATGGCAGAACACTCTGGCCTGGCAAAATGACGTAGGTTTGATTCTGTAAACCTATAGCCTGGGATCAAGACTGAGGTTTGTTTCTGGAAGCCTGTTCCCTGGGAATATGACATCGGTTGGATTCTGGAACCCTGTGGCCTGGGAACATGACAGAGATTTGTTTCTGGAAGCCTGTTCCCTGGGAACATGAGTGAGGTTTGATTCTGGAACCCTGTAGCCTGGGAATATAACCGAGGATTGATTCTGGAACCCTGTGTCCTGGGAACGTGACAATGGTGGATGCTGGAACCCTGTGGCCTGGGAACATGAGCATGGTTTGATTCTGGAAACCTGTTGCCTGGGAACATGTCTGAGGTTTGATGGTGGAAACCTGTGGTCTGGCAACATGACTGAGGTTTGATTCTGGAAGAGTGTGGCCAGGGAACATGATATCGTTTTGATTCTGGAACCCTGTGTCCTGGGAACAAGACTGAGGTTTGCTTCTGGAACCCTGTGGCCTGGGAACATGACATCGGTTGGATTCTGGAACCCTGTGGCCTGGGAACATGACTGAGGTTTGTTTCTGGAAGCCTGTTCCCTGGGAACATGACTGAGGTTTGATTCTGCACACCTGGGTCCAGGGAAGATGACTGAGGTTTAACTGTTGAAACCTGTGGCCTGCAAAGATTAGTGAGGTTTGATTCTGGAACCATGTGTCCTGGGAATATGACTGAGGTTTGATTCTGGAAACCTGTGGCCTGGGCAAATGACTGAGGTTTCATTGTGAAAACATGTGGCCTGGGATCATGACTGAGGCTTGATGGTGGAACACTGTGGCCTGGCAACATGACTGAGGATTGATTCTGGAACCCTGTGCGCTGGAAACAGGACTGTGGCCTGGTACTGGGAAACCATGGCCTGGGAACTTGACATTGGTTTGATTCTGGAATCCTGTGTCCTGGGAACATGATTGAGGTTTGATGGAGGAACCCTGTGGCCTGGGAACATGACTGAGGTTTGATGGTGGCACCCTGTGCCCTGGCAACATGACTGAGGCTTGATTCTGGAACCCTGTGACCTGAGAACTTGAATGTGGTTTGATCGCATAAACCTGTGGACTGGCAACATGACTGAGGTTTGATGGTGGAACCCTGTGCACTGGGAACATGACTGAGGCCTGATACTGTAACCCCGTGGCGTGGGAACATGCCATTAGTTTGATTCTGGAATCCTGTTTCCTGGGAACATGACTGAGGTTTGATGGTTGAACCCTGTGGCCTGGCAACATGATTCAGGTTTGATTGTGGAACCCTCAGGTTTGGGAACATGACTGAGGCTTGAAGGTGGAACCCTGTTGCCTGGCAAGATGACTTAGGTTTGATTGTGGAAAACCCTGGCCTGGAAACATGACTGAGGCTTGATGGTGGAACCGTGGCCTGGCAGTAGGACTGAGGTTTGATTGTGGAACCCTCTGGCCTGGGAATATGACTGAGGTTTAATTGTGGAACCCTGTGGGCTGGGAACATGACTGGGATTTTATTTTTGAAACCTGTGTCCAGGGAACATGACTGAGGTTTTATTCTGGAACCCTGTTTCTTGGGAATATGACTGAGGTTTGATTCTGGAAACCATTGGCCTGGGAACATGACATCTGTTGGATTCTGGAACCCTGTGGCTTGGGAAGATGACTGAGGTTTGATTGTGGAGCCCTGTGGCCTAGGAACATGACATCGGTTTGATTCTGAAACCCTCTTGCCTGGGAACATGACAGAGATTTGTTTCTGGAAGCCTGTTCCCTGGGAACCTGACTGAGGTTTGATTCTGGACACCCGTGGCCTGGGAAAATGTCTGAGGATTGATTGTTGAAACCTGTGGCCTGCGAACATGACTGTGGTTTGATTCTGGATCCATGTGTCCTGGGAATATGTCTGAGGTTTGATTCTGGAAACCTGTGCCCTGGCAAAATGACTGAGGCTTGATTCTGGAACCCTATGGCCTGGGAACTTGCCTGAGGTTTGATGGCAGAAACCTGTGGACTGGCAACATGACTGAGGATTGAGTGCGGAACTCTGTGCACTGGAAACATGACTGTGGCCTGGTACTGGAAAACCATGGCCTGGGAATTTGTCTTTGGTTTGATTCTGGAACCCTGTTTCCTGGGAACATGACTGAGGTTTGATGGTTGAACCCTGTGGCCTGGCAACATGATTGAGGTTTGATTTTGGAACCCTCAGGTTTGGGAACATGACTGAGGCTTGATGGTGGAAGCCTGTGTCCTGGCAACATGACTGAGGTTTGATGGTGGAACCCTGTGGCCTGGCAAGATGACTTAGGTTTGATTGTGGAACACTCTGGCCTGGGAAAATGACTGAGGCTTGATGGTGGACCGTGGCCTGGCAATAGGACTAAGGTTTGATTGTGGAACCCTCTGGCCTGGGTGTATGACTGAGGTTTGATGGTGGTACCCTATGGTCTGGCAACATGAGTGAGGTTTGATTCTGCATCCCTGTGGCCTGGGAAAAAGACTGAGGCGTGATTCTTGAAAACTGTGGCCTGGGAACATGACATCTGTTTAGATTGTGGAATACTGTGCCCTGGGATCCTGACTGAGCCTTGGTTCTGGAACCCTGTGGACTGGGAACATGACATCGGTTGGATACTGGAACCCTGTGGCTTGGAAACATGACTGAGGTTTGTTTCTGGAAGCCTGTTCCCTGGGAACATGACTGAGGTTTCCTTATGCAATCACGTGGCCTGGGATCAAGACTGAGGTTTGATTGTGGAACCCTGTGGTCTGGAAACATGACATCGGTTGGATTGTGGAACCCTGTGGCCTGGGAACATGACAGAGATTTGTTTCTGGAAGCCTGTTCCCTGGGAACATGAGTGAGGTTTGATTCTGGAACCCTGTAGCCTGGGAATATAACCGAGGATTGATTGTGGAACCCTGTGGCCTGGGAACGTGACATTGGTGGATGTTGGAACCCTGTGGCCTGGGAACATGAGAATGGTTTGATTCTGGAAACCTGTGGCCTGGGAACATGTCTGAGGTTTGATGGTGGAAACCTGTGGTCTGGCAACATGACTGAGGTTTGTTTTTGGAAGCCTGTTCCCTGGGAACATGACTGATGTTTGATTCTGGAACCATGTGTCCTGGGAATATGACTGAGGTTTGATTCTGGAAATATGTGGCCTGGGAAAATTACTGAGGTTTCATTGTGGAAACATGTGGCCTGGGATCATGACTGAGGTTTGATGGCGGAACACACTGGCCTGGCAAAATGATTGAGGCTTGATTCTGGAACCCTGTGGCCTGGGAACTTGACTGAGGTTTGATTCTGGAAACCTGTGCCCTGGCAAAATGACTGAGGCTTGATTCTGGAACCCTATGGCCTGGGAACTTGCCTGAGGTTTGATGGCAGAAACCTGTGGACTGGCAACATGACTGAGGATTGAGTGCGGAACTCTGTGCACTGGAAACATGACTGTGGCCTGGTACTGGAAAACCATGGCCTGGGAATTTGTCTTTGGTTTGATTCTGGAACCCTGTTTCCTGGGAACATGACTGAGGTTTGATGGTTGAACCCTGTGGCCTGGCAACATGATTGAGGTTTGATTTTGGAACCCTCAGGTTTGGGAACATGACTGAGGCTTGATGGTGGAAGCCTGTGTCCTGGCAACATGACTGAGGTTTGATGGTGGAACCCTGTGGCCTGGCAAGATGACTTAGGTTTGATTGTGGAACACTCTGGCCTGGGAAAATGACTGAGGCTTGATGGTGGACCGTGGCCTGGCAATAGGACTAAGGTTTGATTGTGGAACCCTCTGGCCTGGGTGTATGACTGAGGTTTGATGGTGGTACCCTATGGTCTGGCAACATGAGTGAGGTTTGATTCTGCATCCCTGTGGCCTGGGAACAAGACTGAGGCGTGATTCTTGAAAACTGTGGCCTGGGAACATGACATCTGTTTAGATTGTGGAATACTGTGCCCTGGGATCCTGACTGAGCCTTGGTTCTGGAACCCTGTGGACTGGGAACATGACATCGGTTGGATACTGGAACCCTGTGGCTTGGAAACATGACTGAGGTTTGTTTCTGGAAGCCTGTTCCCTGGGAACGTGACTGAGGTTTGATTCTGTAACCCTATCGCCTGGGAACATGACTGAGGTTTGATTGTGGAGCCCTGTAGCCTGGGAACATGACATCGGTTGGATTCTGGAACCCTGTCGCCTGGGAACATGACAGAGATTTGTTTCTGGAAGCCTGTTCCCTGGGAACATGACAGGTTTCATTGTGGAATCATGTGGCCTGGGATCAAGACTGAGGTTTGATTGTGGAACCCTGTGGTCTGGAAACATGACATCGGTTGGATTCTGGAACCCTGTGGCCTGGGAACATGACAGAGATTTGTTTCTGGAAGCCTGTTCCCTGGGAACATGAGTGAGGTTTGATTCTGGAAGAGTGTGGCCAGTGAACATGATATCGTTTTGATTCTGGAACCCTGTGTCCTGGGAACAAGACTGAGGTTTGCTTCTGGAACCCTGTTGCCTGGGAACATGCCATCGGTTGGATTCTGGAACCCTGTGGCCTGGGAACATGACTGAGGTTTGTTTCTGGAAGCCTGTTCCCTGGGAACATGACTGAGGTTTGATTCTGCACACCTGTGTCCTGGGAACATGACTGAGGTTTAACTGTTGAAACCTGTGGCCTGCAAAGATGAGTGAGGTTTGATTCTGGAACCCTGTGGCCTGGGAACATGACTGAGGTTTGTTCTTGGAAGCCTGTTCCCTGGGAACATGACTGATGTTTGATTCTGGAACCATGTGTCCTGGGAATATGACTGAGGTTTGATTCTGGAAACCTGTGGCCTGGGAAAATGACTGAGGTTTCATTGGGGAAACATGTGGCCTGGGATCATGACTGAGGTTTGATGGCGGAACACACTGGCCTGGCAAAATGATTGAGGCTTGATTCTGGAACCCTGTGGCCTGGGAACTTGACTGAGGTTTGATTCTGGAAGACTGTGGCCAGGGAACATGATATCGGGTTGATTGTGGAAACCAGTGTCCTGGGAACAAGACTGAGGTTTGCTTCTGGAACGCAGTGGCCTGGGAACATGACAGAGGATTGTTTCTGGAAGCCTGTTCCCTGGGAACAACACTGAGGCGTGATTCGGGAAAACTGTGTCCTAGGAACATGACATCTGTTTAGATTGTGGAATACTGTGCCCTGTGATCCTGACTGAGTCTTGGTTCTGGAACGCTGTGGACTGGGAATATTACTGAGGATTTATTCTGGAACCCTGTAGCCTGGGAACATAACTGAGGATTGATTCTGGAGCCCTGTGGCCTGGGAATATGACATCGGTGTATTCTGGATACTTGTGTCCTGGGAACAGGAGAATGGTTTGATTCTTTCACCCTGTGGCCTGGGAACATGTCTGATGTTTGATGGTGGAAACCTGTGGCCTGGCAACATGACTGAGGTTTGATTCTGGAAGACTGTGGCCAGGGAACTTGATATCGGTTTGATTCTGGAACCCTGTGTCCTGGGAACAAGACTGAGGTTTGCTTCTGGAACCCTGTGGCCTGGGAACATGACATCGGTTGGATTCTGGAACCCTGTGGCCTGGGAACATGACTGAGGTTTGTTTCTGGAAGCCTGTTCCCTGGGAACATGACTGAGGTTTGATTCTGCACACCTGTGTCCTGGGAACATGACTGAGGTTTGATTGTTGAAACCTGTGGCCTGCCAACATGACTGAGGTTTGATTTTGGAACCATGTGTCCTGGGAATATGACTGAGGTTTGATTCTGGAAAACTGTGGCCTGGGAAAATGACTGAGGTTTCATTGTGGAAACATGTGGCCTGGGATCATGACTGAAGTTTGATGGCAGAACACTCTGGCCTGGCAAAATGACGTAGGTTTGATTCTGTAAACCTATAGCCTGGGATCAAGACTGAGGTTTGTTTCTGGAAGCCTGTTCCCTGGGAATATGACATCGGTTGGATTCTGGAACCCTGTGGCCTGGGAATATAACCGAGGATTGATTCTGGAACCCTGTGTCCTGGGAACGTGACAATGGTGGATGCTGGAACCCTGTGGCCTGGGAACATGAGCATGGTTTGATTCTGGAAACCTGTTGCCTGGGAACATGTCTGAGGTTTGATGGTGGAAACCTGTGGTCTGGCAACATGACTGAGGTTTGATTCTGGAAGAGTGTGGCCAGGGAACATGATATCGTTTTGATTCTGGAACCCTGTGTCCTGGGAACAAGACTGAGGTTTGCTTCTGGAACCCTGTGGCCTGGGAACATGACATCGGTTGGATTCTGGAACCCTGTGGCCTGGGAACATGACTGAGGTTTGTTTCTGGAAGCCTGTTCCCTGGGAACATGACTGAGGTTTGATTCTGCACACCTGGGTCCAGGGAACATGACTGAGGTTTAACTGTTGAAACCTGTGGCCTGCAAAGATTAGTGAGGTTTGATTCTGGAACCATGTGTCCTGGGAATATGACTGAGGTTTGATTCTGGAAACCTGTGGCCTGGGCAAATGACTGAGGTTTCATTGTGGAAACATGTGGCCTGGGATCATGACTGAGGCTTGATGGTGGAACACTCTGGCCTGGCAACATGACTGAGGATTGATTCTGGAACCCTGTGCCCTGGAAACAGGACTGTGGCCTGGTACTGGGAAACCATGGCCTGGGAACTTGACATTGGTTTGATTCTGGAACCCTGTGTCCTGGGAACATGATTGAGGTTTGATGGAGGAACCCTGTGGCCTGGGAACATGACTGAGGTTTGATGGTGGCACCCTGTGCCCTGGCAACATGACTGAGGCTTGATTCTGGAACCCTGTGACCTGAGAACTTGAATGTGGTTTGATCGCATAAACCTGTGGACTGGCAACATGACTGAGGTTTGATGGTGGAACCCTGTGCACTGGGAACATGACTGAGGCCTGATACTGTAACCCCGTGGCGTGGGAACATGCCATTAGTTTGATTCTGGAATCCTGTTTCCTGGGAACATGACTGAGGTTTGATGGTTGAACCCTGTGGCCTGGCAACATGATTCAGGTTTGATTGTGGAACCCTCAGGTTTGGGAACATGACTGAGGCTTGAAGGTGGAACCCTGTTGCCTGGCAAGATGACTTAGGTTTGATTGTGGAAAACCCTGGCCTGGGAACATGACTGAGGCTTGATGGTGGAACCGTGGCCTGGCAATAGGACTGAGGTTTGATTGTGGAACCCTCTGGCCTGGGAATATGACTGAGGTTTAATTGTGGAACCCTGTGGGCTGGGAACATGACTGGGATTTTATTTTTGAAACCTGTGTCCAGGGAACATGACTGAGGTTTTATTCTGGAACCCTGTTTCTTGGGAATATGACTGAGGTTTGATTCTGGAAACCATTGGCCTGGGAACATGACATCTGTTGGATTCTGGAACCCTGTGGCTTGGGAAGATGACTGAGGTTTGATTGTGGAGCCCTGTGGCCTAGGAACATGACATCGGTTTGATTCTGAAACCCTCTTGCCTGGGAACATGACAGAGATTTGTTTCTGGAAGCCTGTTCCCTGGGAACCTGACTGAGGTTTGATTCTGGACACCCGTGGCCTGGGAAAATGTCTGAGGATTGATTGTTGAAACCTGTGGCCTGCGAACATGACTGTGGTTTGATTCTGGATCCATGTGTCCTGGGAATATGTCTGAGGTTTGATTCTGGAAACCTGTGCCCTGGCAAAATGACTGAGGCTTGATTCTGGAACCCTATGGCCTGGGAACTTGCCTGAGGTTTGATGGCAGAAACCTGTGGACTGGCAACATGACTGAGGATTGAGTGCGGAACTCTGTGCACTGGAAACATGACTGTGGCCTGGTACTGGAAAACCATGGCCTGGGAATTTGTCTTTGGTTTGATTCTGGAACCCTGTTTCCTGGGAACATGACTGAGGTTTGATGGTTGAACCCTGTGGCCTGGCAACATGATTGAGGTTTGATTTTGGAACCCTCAGGTTTGGGAACATGACTGAGGCTTGATGGTGGAAGCCTGTGTCCTGGCAACATGACTGAGGTTTGATGGTGGAACCCTGTGGCCTGGCAAGATGACTTAGGTTTGATTGTGGAACACTCTGGCCTGGGAAAATGACTGAGGCTTGATGGTGGACCGTGGCCTGGCAATAGGACTAAGGTTTGATTGTGGAACCCTCTGGCCTGGGTGTATGACTGAGGTTTGATGGTGGTACCCTATGGTCTGGCAACATGAGTGAGGTTTGATTCTGCATCCCTGTGGCCTGGGAACAAGACTGAGGCGTGATTCTTGAAAACTGTGGCCTGGGAACATGACATCTGTTTAGATTGTGGAATACTGTGCCCTGGGATCCTGACTGAGCCTTGGTTCTGGAACCCTGTGGACTGGGAACATGACATCGGTTGGATACTGGAACCCTGTGGCTTGGAAACATGACTGAGGTTTGTTTCTGGAAGCCTGTTCCCTGGGAACGTGACTGAGGTTTAATTCTGTAACCCTATCGCCTGGGAACATGACTGAGGTTTGATTGTGGAGCCCTGTAGCCTGGGAACATGACATCGGTTGGATTCTGGAACCCTGTCGCCTGGGAACATGACAGAGATTTGTTTCTGGAAGCCTGTTCCCTGGGAACATGACAGGTTTCATTGTGGAATCATGTGGCCTGGGATCAAGACTGAGGTTTTTTTTTTGTTTTTTTTTTTTTTTTTTTTTAACATCTTTATTGAAGTATAATTGCCTTACAATGGTGTGTTAGCTTCTGCTTTATAACAAAGTGAATCAGTTATACATATACAATATGTTCCCATTTCTCTTCCCTCTTGCATCTCCCTCCCTCCCACACTCCCCATCCCATCCCTCTAGATGGTCACAAAGCACCGAGCTGATCTCCCTGTGCTATGCGGCTGCTTCCCACTAGTTATCTATTTTACATTTGGTAGTGTATATATGTCCATGACACTCTCTTACCCTGTCACATCTCACCCCACCCCCTCCCCATATCCTCAAGTCCATTCTCTAGTAGGTCTGTGTCTTTATTCCCGTCATGCCACTAGGTTCTTCATGGCCTTTTTTTTTTTTTTTTTTTTTCCCCTTAGATTCCGTATATATGTGTTAGCATACTGTATTTGTTTTTCTCTTTCTGGCTTACTTCACTCTGTATGACAGACTCTAACTCCATCCACCTCATTACAAATACCTCCATTTCATTTCTTTTTATGGCTGAGTAATATTCCATTGTATATATGTGCCACATCTTCTTTATCCATTCATCTGTCGATGGACATTTAGATTGCTTCCATGTCCTGGCTATTGTAAATAGAGCTGCAATGAACATTTTGGTACATGACTCTTTTTGACCTATGGTTTTCTCAGGGTATATGCCCAGTAGTGGGATTGCTGGGTCGTATGGTAGTTCTATTTGTAGTTTTTTAAGGAACCTCCATACTGTTCTCCATAGTGGCTGTATCAATTTACATTCCCACCAACAGTGCAAGAGTGTTCCCTTTCCTCCACACCCTCTCCAGCATTTATTGTTTCTAGATTTTTTGATGATGGCCATTCTGACCGGAGTGAGATGATATCTCATTGTAGTTTTGATTTGCATTTCTCTAATGATTAATGATGTTGAGCATTCTTTCATGTGTCTGTAGGCCATCTGTATATCTTCTTTGGAGAAATGTCTATTTAGGTCTTCGGCCCATTTTTGGATTGGGTTGTTCGTTTTTTTGTTATTGAGCTGCATGAGCTGCTTGTAAATCTTGGAGATTAATCCTTTGTCAGTTGCTTCATTTGCAAATATTTTCTCCCATTCTGATGGTTGTCTTTTGGTCTTGTTTATGGTTTCCTTTGCTGTGCAAAAGCTTTTAAGTTTCATTAGGTCCCATTTGTTTATTTGTGTTCTTATTTCCATTTCTCTGGGAGCTGGGTCAAAAAGAATCTTGCTGTGATGTATGTCATAGAGTGTTCTGCCTATGTTTTCCTCTAAGAGTTTGATAGTGTCTGCCCTTACACTTAGGTCTTTAATCCATTTTGAGTTTATTTTTGTGCATGGTGTCAGGGAGTGTTCTATTTTCATACTTTTACATGTACCTGTCCAATTTTCCCAGCACCACTTATTGAAGAGGCTGTCTTTTCTCCACTGTATATGCTTGCCTCCTTTATCAAAAATAAGGTGCCCATATGTGTGTGGGTTTATCTCTGGGCTTTCTATCCTGTTCCATTGATCTATATTTCTGTTTTTGTGCCAGTACCAAACTGTCTTGATTACTGAAGCTTTGTAATATAGTCTGAAGTCAGGGAGCCTGATTCCCCCAGCTCCATTTTTCGTTCTCAAGATTGCTTTGGCTATTCGGGGTCTTTTGTGTTTCCATACAAATTGTGAAATTTTTTGTTCTAGTTCTGTGAAAAATGCCAGTGGTAGTTTGATAGGGATTGCATTGAATCTGTAGATTGCTTTGGGTAGTAGAGTCATTTTCACAATGTTGATTCTTCCAATCCAGGAACATGGTATATCTCTCCATCTATTTGTATCATCTTTAATTTCTTTCATCAGTGTCTTATAATTTTCTGCATACAGGTCTTTTGTCTCCTTAGGTAGGTTTATTCCTAGATATTTTATTCTTTTTGTTGCAATGGTAAATGGGAGTGTTTTCTTAATTTCACTTTCAGATTTTTCGTCATTAGTGTATAGAAATGCAAGAGATTTCTGTGCATTAATTTTGTATCCTGCTACTTTACCAAATTCATTGATTAGCTCTAGGAGTTTTCTGGTAGCATCTTTAGGATTCTCTATGTATAGTATCATGTCATCTGCAAATAGTGACAGCTTTACTTCTTCTTTTCCGATTTGGATTCCTTTTATTTCTTTGTCTTCTCTGATTGCTGTGGCTAACACTTCCAAAACTATGTTGAATAATAGTGGTGAGAGTGGGCAACCTTGTCTTGTTCCTGATCTTAGTGGAAATGGTTTCAGTTTTTCACCATTGAGGACAATGTTGGCTGTGGGTTTGTCATATATGGCCTTTATTATGTTGAGGAAAGTTCCCTCTATGCCTACTTTCTGCAGGGCTTTTATCATAAATGGGTGTTGAATTTTGTCGAAAGCTTTCTCTGCATCTATTGAGATGATCATATGGTTTTTCTCCTTCAGTTTGTTAATATGATGTATCACATTGATTGATTTGCGTATATTGAAGAATCCTTGCATTCCTGGGATAAACCCCACTTGATCATGGTGTATGATCCTTTTAATGTGCTGTTGGATTCTGTTTGCTAGTATTTTGTTGAGGATTTTTGCATCTATGTTCATCAGTGATATTGGCCTGTAGTTTTCTTTCTTTGTGACATCTTTGTCTGGTTTTGGTATCAGGGTGATGGTGGCCTCGTAGAATGAGTTTGGGAGTGTTCCTCCCTCTGCAATATTTTGGAAGAGTTTGAGAAGGATAGGTGTTAGCTCTTCTCTAAATGTTTGATAGAATTCACCTGTGAAGCCATCTGGTCCTGGGCTTTTGTTTGTTGGAAGGTTTTTAATCACAGTTTCAATTTCAGTGCTTGTGATTGGTCTGTTCATATTTTCTATTTCTTCCTGGTTCAGTCTCGGCAGTTTGTGCCTTTCTAAGAATCTGTCCGTTTCTTCCAGGTTGTCCATTTTATTGGCATAGAGTTGCTTGTAGTAATCTCTCATGATCTTTTGTATTTCTGCAGTGTCAGTGGTTACTTCTCCTTTTTCATTTCTAATTCTATTGATCTGAGTCTTCTCCCTTTTTCTCTTGATGAGTCTGGCTAATGGTTTATCAATTTTGTTTATCTTCTCAAAGAACCAGCTTTTAGTTTCATTGATTTTTGCTATTGTTTCCTTCATTTCTTTTTCATTTATTTCTGACCTGATCTTTATAATTTCTTTCCTTCTGCTGGCTTTGGGGTTTTTTTGTTCTTCTTTCTCTAATTGCTTTAGGTGCAAGGTTAGGTTGTTTATTCGAGATGTTTCCTGTTTCTTGAGGTAGGCTTGTATTGCTATAAACTTCCCTCTTAGCACTGCTTTTGCTGCGTCCCATAGGTTTTGGGTCGTCGTATCTCCATTGTCATTTGTTTCTAGGTATTTTTTGATTTCCCCTTTGATTTCTTCAGTGATCACTTCGTTATTAAGTAATGTATTGTGTAGCCTCCATGTGTTTGTATTTTTTACAGGTCTTTTCCTGTAATTGATATCTAGTCTCATAGCGTTGTGGTCGGAAAAGATACTTGATACGATTTCAATTTTCTTAAATTTACCAAGGCTTGATTTGTGACCCAAGATATGATCTATCCTGGAGAATGTTCCATGAGCACTTGAGAAAAATGTGTATTCTGTTGTTTTTGGATGGAATGTCCTATAAATATCAATTAAGTCAATCTTGTTTAATGTATCATTTAAAGCTTGTGTTTCCTTATTTATTTTCATTTTGGATGATCTGTCCATTGGTGAGAGTGGGGTGTTAAAGTCCCCTACTATGATTGTGTTGCTGTCGATTTCCCCTTTTATGGCTGTTAGTATTTGCCTTATGTATTGAGGTGCTCCTATGTTGGGTGCATAAATATTTACAATTGTTATACCTTCCTCTTGGATCGATCCCTTGATCATTATATAGTGTCCTTCTTTGTCTCTTGTAATAGTCTTTATTTTAAAGTCTATTTTGTCTGATATGAGAATTGCTACTCCAGCTTTCTTTTGATTTCCATTTGCATGGAATATCTTTTTCCATCCCCTCACTTTCAGTCTATATGTGTCTCTAGGTCTGAAGTGGGTCTCTTGTAGACAGCATATATATGGGTCTTGTTTTTGTATCCATTCAGCCAGCCTGTGTCTTTTGGTGGGAGCATTTAATCCATTTACATTCAAGGTAATTATCGATATGTATGTTCCTATTCCCATTTTCTTAAATGTTTTGGGTTTGTTATTGTAGGTGTTTTCCTTCTCTTGTGTTTCTTGCCTAGAGAAGTTCCTTTAGCATTTGTTGTAAAGCTGGTTTGGTGGTGCTGAACTCTCTCAGCTTTTGCTTGTCTGTAAAGGTTTTAATTTCTCCATCGAATCTGAATGAGATCCTTGCTGGGTAGTGTAATCTTGGTTGCAGGTTTTTCTCCTTCATCACTTTAAGTATATCCTGCCACTCCCTTCTGGCTTGCAGAGTTTCTGCTGAAAGATCAGATGTTAACCTTATGGGGATTCCCTTGTGTGTTATTTGTTTTTTTTCCCTTGCTGCCTTTAATATGTTTTCCTTATATTTAATTTTTGACAGTTTGATTAATATGTGTCTTGGTGTGTTTCTCCTTGGGTTTATCCTGTATGGGACTCTCTGTGCTTCCAGGACTTGATTAACTATTTCCTTTCCCATATTAGGGAAGTTTTCAACTATAATCTCTTCAAATATCTTCTCAGTCCCTTTCTTTTTCTCTTCTTCTTCTGGGACCCCTATAATTCGAATGTTGGCACGTTTAATGTTGTCCCAGAGGTCTCTGAGACTGTCCTCAGTTCTTTTCATTCTTTTTTCTTTATCCTGCTCTGCAGTAGTTATTTCCACCATTTTATCTTCCAGGTCACTTATCCTTTCTTCTGCCTCAGTTATTCTGCTATTGATCCCATCTAGAGTATTTTTAATTTCATTTATTGTGGTTTTCATCATTGCTTGGTTCCTCTTTAGTTCTTCTACGTCCTTGTTAAATGTTTCTTGCATTTTGTCTATTCTGTTTCCAAGATTTTGGATCATCCTTACTATCATTATTCTGAATTCTTTTTCAGGTAGACTACCTATTTCCTCTTCATTTGTTAGGTCTGGTGTGTTTTGACCCTGCTCCTTCATCTGCTGTGTGTTTTTCTGTCGTCTCATTTTGCTTATCTTACTGTGTTTGGGGTCTCCTTTTCACAGGCTGCAGGTTCGTAGTTCCTGTTGTTTTTGGTATCTGTCCCCAGTGGCTAAGGTTGGTTCAGTGGGTTGTGTAGGCTTCCTGGTGGAGGGAACTAGTGCCTGAGCTCTGGTGGATGAGGTTGGCTTTTGTCTTTCTGGTGGGCACGTCCACGTCTGGTGGTGTATTTTGGGGTGTCTGTGGCCTTATTATGATTTTAGGCAGCCTCTCTGCTAATGGATGGGGCTGTGTTCCTGTCTTGCTAGTTGTTTGGCATATGGTGTCCAGCACTGTAGCTTGTTGGTCGTTGAGTGAAGCTGGGTCTTGATGTTGAGATAGAGATCTCTGAGAGATTTTTGCCGTTTGGTATTACGTGAAGCTGGGAGGTCTCTTGTGGACCAGTGTCCTGAAGTTGGCTCTCCCACCTCAGAGGCACGGCCCTGATGCCTGGCTGGAGCACCAAGAGCCTTTCGTCCACACGGCTCAGAGTAAAAGGGAGAAAAAATAGAAAGAAAGACAGAAAGAAAGAAAGAGGCTATAATATAGTGAAGTAAAATAAAGCTATTGTAAAGCAAAGCTATACAGACAAAATCGCACCCAGAAGCATATACATATACACTCACAAATAAAGGAAAAGGGGAAAAATTAATATATCCTGCTCCCAAAGTCCACCTCCTGAATTTGGGATGATTCGTTGTCTATTCAGGTATTCACCAGCTGCAGGCCCATCAAGTTGTTTGTGGAGTTTTAATCCGCTGCTTCTAAGGTTGCTGGGAGAGATTTCCCCTTATCTTCCCTGTTCGCACAGTTCCTGGGGTTCAGCTTTGGATTTGGACCCGCCTCTGCGTGTAGGTCGCCTGAGGGCGTCTATTCCCCGCACAGACAGGACGGGGTTAAAGGAGCAGCTGCTTCGGGGGCTCTGGCTCACTCAGGCCGCGGGGAGGGAGGTGTACAGAGGAGGCGGGGTGAGCCTGCGGCGGCCGAGGCCGGCGTGACGTTGCAGCAGCCTGAGGCGGGCAGTGCGTTCTCCCGGGGAACTTGTCCCCGGATCACGGGACCCTGGCAGTGGCGGGCTGCACAGGCTCCCGGGAGGGGCGATGTGGAGAGTGACTTGTGCTCACACACAGGCTTTTTGGAGGCGGCAGCAGCAGCCCCAGCGTCTCACGCCCGTCTCTGGGGTCCGTGCTGATCGCCGCGGCTCACGCCTTTCTCTGGAGTTCGTTTAGGCGGCACTCTGAATCCCCTCTCCTTGCGCGCCGCGAAACAAAGAGGCAAGAAAAAGTCTCTTGCCTCTTCGGCAGCTGCAGACTTTTTCCCGGACTCCCTACCAGCCAGCTGTGGTGCGCTAACCCCTTCAGGCTGTGTTCACGCCGCCAGCCCCAGTCCTCTCCCTGCGATCCAACCGAAACCGAAACCCGAGCCTCAGCTCCCAGCCCCGCCCGCCCCGGCGGGGGAGCAGACAAGCCTCTCGGGCTGGTGAGTGCTGCTCCGCGCCGAGCCTCTGTGCGGGAGTCTCTCCGTTTTTTTCCTCTGTGCCCCTGTTGCTGTGGGGTCTGCGGTGATCGCCGCGGCTCGCGCCCTTCTCTGGAGTTCGTTTAGGCGGCGCTCTGAATCCCCTCTCCTTGCGCGCCGCGAAACAAAGAGGCAAGAAAAAGTCTCTTGCCTCTTCGGCAGCTGCAGACTTTTTCCCGGTCTCCCTCCCAGCCCGCTGTTGTGCGCTAATCCCTTCAGGCTGTGTTCACGCTGCCAGCCTCAGTCCTCTCCCTGCGATCCGACCGAAGCCGAGCCTCAGCTCCCAGCCCCGCCCGCCCCGGCGGGGGAGCAGACAAGCCTCTCGGGCTGGAGAGTGCTGCTCGGCGCCGAGCCTCTGTGCGGGAATCTCTCCGTTTTTCCCTCTGCGCCCCTGTTGCTGTGGGATCCGCGCTGGTAGCTGCGGCTCGCGCCCGTCTCTGAAGTTCGTTTAGGCAGCGCTCTGAATCCCCTCTCCTCGCGCACCAGGAAACAAAGGGGGAAGAAAAAGTCTCTTGCCTCTTCGGCAGCTGCAGACTTTTTCCCGGACTCCCTCTTGGCTAGCTGTGGTGCACTAACGCCTTCAGGCTGTGTTCACGCCGCCAACCCCAGTCCTCTCCCTGCGATCCGACCGAAGCCCGAGCCTCAGCTCCCAGCCCCGCCCGCCCCGGCGGGTGAGCAGACAAGCCTCTCGGGCTGGAGAGTGCTGCTCAGCGCCGAGCCTCCGTGCGGGAACCTCTCCGCTTTGCCCTCCGCACCCCTGTGGCTGCGCTCTCCTCCGTGGCTCCGAAGCTTCCCCCCTCTGCCACCCGCAGTCTCCGCCCGCGAAGGGGCTTCCTAGTGCGTGGAAATCTTTCCTCCTTCACGGCTCCCTCCCACTAGTGCAGGTGCCGTCCCTATTCTTTTGTCTCTGTTATTTCTTTTTTCTTTTGCCCTACCCAAGTACGGGGGGAGTTTCTTGCCTTTTTGGAGGTCGGACGTTTTCTGCCAGCGTTCAGTGGGTGTTCTGTAGGAGCAGTTCCACGTGTAGATGTATTTCTACTGTATCTGTGGGAAGGAAGGTGATCTCCGCGTCTTACTCTTCCGCCATCTTCCCGAGGACCAAGACTGAGGTTTGATTGTGGAACCCTGTGGTCTGGAAACATGACATCGGTTGGATTCTGGAACCCTGTGGCCTGGGAACATGACAGAGATTTGTTTCTGGAAGCCTGTTCCCTGGGAACATGAGTGAGGTTTGATTCTGGAAGAGTGTGGCCAGTGAACATGATATCGTTTTGATTCTGGAACCCTGTGTCCTGGGAACAAGACTGAGGTTTGCTTCTGGAACCCTGTTGCCTGGGAACATGCCATCGGTTGGATTCTGGAACCCTGTGGCCTGGGAACATGACTGAGGTTTGTTTCTGGAAGCCTGTTCCCTGGGAACATGACTGAGGTTTGATTCTGCACACCTGTGTCCTGGGAACATGACTGAGGTTTAACTGTTGAAACCTGTGGCCTGCAAAGATGAGTGAGGTTTGATTCTGGAACCCTGTGGCCTGGGAACATGACTGAGGTTTGTTTTTGGAAGCCTGTTCCCTGGGAACATGACTGATGTTTGATTCTGGAACCATGTGTCCTGGGAATATGACTGAGGTTTGATTCTGGAAACCTGTGGCCTGGGAAAATGACTGAGGTTTCATTGGGGAAACATGTGGCCTGGGATCATGACTGAGGTTTGATGGCGGAACACACTGGCCTGGCAAAATGATTGAGGCTTGATTCTGGAACCCTGTGGCCTGGGAACTTGACTGAGGTTTGATTCTGGAAGACTGTGGCCAGGGAACATGATATCGGGTTGATTGTGGAAACCAGAGTCCTGGGAACAAGACTGAGGTTTGCTTCTGGAACGCAGTGGCCTGGGAACATGACAGAGGATTGTTTCTGGAAGCCTGTTCCCTGGGAACAACACTGAGGCGTGATTCGGGAAAACTGTGTCCTAGGAACATGACATCTGTTTAGATTGTGGAATACTGTGCCCTGGGATCCTGACTGAGTCTTGGTTCTGGAACGCTGTGGACTGGGAATATTACTGAGGATTTATTCCGGAACCCTGTAGCCTGGGAACATAACTGAGGATTGATTCTGGAGCCCTGTGGCCTGGGAACATGACATCGGTGTATTCTGGATACTTGTGTCCTGGGAACAGGAGAATGGTTTGATTCTTTCACCCTGTGGCCTGGGAACATGTCTGATGTTTGATGGTGGAAACCTGTGGCCTGGCAACATGACTGAGGTTTGATTCTGGAAGACTGTGGCCAGGGAACTTGATATCGGTTTGATTCTGGAACCCTGTGTCCTGGGAACAAGACTGAGGTTTGCTTCTTGAACCCTGTGGCCTGGGAACATGACATCGGTTGGATTCTGGAACCCTGTGGCCTGGGAACATGACTGAGGTTTGTTTCTGGAAGCCTGTTCCCTGGGAACATGACTGAGGTTTGATTCTGCACACCTGTGTCCTGGGAACATGACTGAGGTTTGATTGTTGAAACCTGTGGCCTGCCAACATGACTGAGGTTTGATTTTGGAACCATGTGTCCTGGGAATATGACTGAGGTTTGATTCTGGAAAACTGTGGCCTGGGAAAATGACTGAGGTTTCATTGTGGAAACATGTGGCCTGGGATCATGACTGAAGTTTGATGGCAGAACACTCTGGCCTGGCAAAATGACGTAGGTTTGATTCTGTAAACCTATAGCCTGGGATCAAGACTGAGGTTTGTTTCTGGAAGCCTGTTCCCTGGGAATATGACATCGGTTGGATTCTGGAACCCTGTGGCCTGGGAACATGACAGAGATTTGTTTCTGGAAGCCTGTTCCCTGGGAACATGAGTGAGGTTTGATTCTGGAAACCTGTAGCCTGGGAATATAACCGAGGATTGATTCTGGAACCCTGTGTCCTGGGAACGTGACAATGGTGGATGCTGGAACCCTGTGGCCTGGGAACATGAGCATGGTTTGATTCTGGAAACCTGTTGCCTGGGAACATGTCTGAGGTTTGATGGTGGAAACCTGTGGTCTGGCAACATGACTGAGGTTTGATTCTGGAAGAGTGTGGCCAGGGAACATGATATCGTTTTGATTCTGGAACCCTGTGTCCTGGGAACAAGACTGAGGTTTGCTTCTGGAACCCTGTGGCCTGGGAACATGACATCGGTTGGATTCTGGAACCCTGTGGCCTGGGAACATGACTGAGGTTTGTTTCTGGAAGCCTGTTCCCTGGGAACATGACTGAGGTTTGATTCTGCACACCTGGGTCCAGGGAACATGACTGAGGTTTAACTGTTGAAACCTGTGGCCTGCAAAGATTAGTGAGGTTTGATTCTGGAACCATGTGTCCTGGGAATATGACTGAGGTTTGATTCTGGAAACCTGTGGCCTGGGCAAATGACTGAGGTTTCATTGTGGAAACATGTGGCCTGGGATCATGACTGAGGCTTGATGGTGGAACACTCTGGCCTGGCAACATGACTGAGGATTGATTCTGGAACCCTGTGCCCTGGAAACAGGACTGTGGCCTGGTACTGGGAAACCATGGCCTGGGAACTTGACATTGGTTTGATTCTGGAACCCTGTGTCCTGGGAACATGATTGAGGTTTGATGGAGGAACCCTGTGGCCTGGGAACATGACTGAGGTTTGATGGTGGCACCCTGTGCCCTGGCAACATGACTGAGGCTTGATTCTGGAACCCTGTGACCTGAGAACTTGAATGTGGTTTGATCGCATAAACCTGTGGACTGGCAACATGACTGAGGTTTGATGGTGGAACCCTGTGCACTGGGAACATGACTGAGGCCTGATACTGTAACCCCGTGGCGTGGGAACATGCCATTAGTTTGATTCTGGAATCCTGTTTCCTGGGAACATGACTGAGGTTTGATGGTTGAACCCTGTGGCCTGGCAACATGATTCAGGTTTGATTGTGGAACCCTCAGGTTTGGGAA
Organism: Balaenoptera physalus; assembly: GCF_965194825.1. Taxonomy (NCBI): domain Eukaryota; kingdom Metazoa; phylum Chordata; class Mammalia; order Artiodactyla; family Balaenopteridae; genus Balaenoptera; species Balaenoptera physalus. Next base: position 155,935 of record NW_028126513.1, on the reverse strand, counting down.
CATGACTGAGGCTTGAAGGTGGAACCCTGTTGCCTGGCAAGATGACTTAGGTTTGATTGTGGAAAACCCTGGCCTGGGAACATGACTGAGGCTTGATGGTGGAACCGTGGCCTGGCAATAGGACTGAGGTTTGATTGTGGAACCCTCTGGCCTGGGAATATGACTGAGGTTTAATTGTGGAACCCTGTGGGCTGGGAACATGACTGGGATTTTATTTTTGAAACCTGTGTCCAGGGAACATGACTGAGGTTTTATTCTGGAACCCTGTTTCTTGGGAATATGACTGAGGTTTGATTCTGGAAACCATTGGCCTGGGAACATGACATCTGTTGGATTCTGGAACCCTGTGGCTTGGGAAGATGACTGAGGTTTGATTGTGGAGCCCTGTGGCCTAGGAACATGACATCGGTTTGATTCTGAAACCCTCTTGCCTGGGAACATGACAGAGATTTGTTTCTGGAAGCCTGTTCCCTGGGAACCTGACTGAGGTTTGATTCTGGACACCCGTGGCCTGGGAAAATGTCTGAGGATTGATTGTTGAAACCTGTGGCCTGCGAACATGACTGTGGTTTGATTCTGGATCCATGTGTCCTGGGAATATGTCTGAGGTTTGATTCTGGAAACCTGTGCCCTGGCAAAATGACTGAGGCTTGATTCTGGAACCCTATGGCCTGGGAACTTGCCTGAGGTTTGATGGCAGAAACCTGTGGACTGGCAACATGACTGAGGATTGAGTGCGGAACTCTGTGCACTGGAAACATGACTGTGGCCTGGTACTGGAAAACCATGGCCTGGGAATTTGTCTTTGGTTTGATTCTGGAACCCTGTTTCCTGGGAACATGACTGAGGTTTGATGGTTGAACCCTGTGGCCTGGCAACATGATTGAGGTTTGATTTTGGAACCCTCAGGTTTGGGAACATGACTGAGGCTTGATGGTGGAAGCCTGTGTCCTGGCAACATGACTGAGGTTTGATGGTGGAACCCTGTGGCCTGGCAAGATGACTTAGGTTTGATTGTGGAACACTCTGGCCTGGGAAAATGACTGAGGCTTGATGGTGGACCGTGGCCTGGCAATAGGACTAAGGTTTGATTGTGGAACCCTCTGGCCTGGGTGTATGACTGAGGTTTGATGGTGGTACCCTATGGTCTGGCAACATGAGTGAGGTTTGATTCTGCATCCCTGTGGCCTGGGAACAAGACTGAGGCGTGATTCTTGAAAACTGTGGCCTGGGAACATGACATCTGTTTAGATTGTGGAATACTGTGCCCTGGGATCCTGACTGAGCCTTGGTTCTGGAACCCTGTGGACTGGGAACATGACATCGGTTGGATACTGGAACCCTGTGGCTTGGAAACATGACTGAGGTTTGTTTCTGGAAGCCTGTTCCCTGGGAACATGACTGAGGTTTCCTTATGCAATCACGTGGCCTGGGATCAAGACTGAGGTTTGATTGTGGAACCCTGTGGTCTGGAAACATGACATCGGTTGGATTGTGGAACCCTGTGGCCTGGGAACATGACAGAGATTTGTTTCTGGAAGCCTGTTCCCTGGGAACATGAGTGAGGTTTGATTCTGGAACCCTGTAGCCTGGGAATATAACCGAGGATTGATTGTGGAACCCTGTGGCCTGGGAACGTGACATTGGTGGATGTTGGAACCCTGTGGCCTGGGAACATGAGAATGGTTTGATTCTGGAAACCTGTGGCCTGGGAACATGTCTGAGGTTTGATGGTGGAAACCTGTGGTCTGGCAACATGACTGAGGTTTGTTTTTGGAAGCCTGTTTCCTGGGAACATGACTGATGTTTGATTCTGGAACCATGTGTCCTGGGAATATGACTGAGGTTTGATTCTGGAAATATGTGGCTTGGGAAAATTACTGAGGTTTCATTGTGGAAACATGTGGCCTGGGATCATGACTGAGGTTTGATGGCGGAACACACTGGCCTGGCAAAATGATTGAGGCTTGATTCTGGAACCCTGTGGCCTGGGAACTTGACTGAGGTTTGATTCTGGAAGACTGTGGCCAGGGAACATGATATCGGGTTGATTGTGGAAACCAGTGTCCTGGGAACAAGACTGAGGTTTGCTTCTGGAACCCAGTGGCCTGGGAACATGACAGACGTTTGTTTCTGGAAGCCTGTTCCCTGGGAACAACACTGAGGCGTGATTATGGAAAACTGTGGCCTGGGAACATGACATCTGTTTAGATTGTGGAATACTGTGCCCTGGGATCCTGACTGAGTCTTGGTTCTGGAACCCTGTGAACTGGGAACATGAGAACGGTTTCATTCTGGAAACCTTTGGCCTGGCAACATGTCTGTGGTTTGATGGTGGAAACCTGTGGCCTGGCAACATGACTGAGGTTTGATTCTGGAAGACTGTGGCCAGGGAACATGATATCGGTTTGATTCTGGAACCCAGTGTTCTGGGAACAAGACTGAGGTTTGCTTCTGGAGGCCTGTGGCCTAGGAACATGACATCGGTTGGATTCTGGAACCCTGTGGCCTGGGAACATGACTGAGGTTTGTTTCTGGAAGCCTGTTCCCTGGGAACATGTCTGAGGTTTGATTCTGGTACCATGTGTCCTGGGAATATGACTGAGGTTTGATTCTGGAAACCTGTGGCCTGGGAAAATGACTGAGGTTTCATTGTGGAAACATGTGGCCTGGGATCATGACTGAGGCTTGATGGTGGAACACTCTGGCCTGGCAAAATGACTGAGGCTTGATTCTTGAACCCTGTGACCTGGGAACTTGACTGAGTTTTGATGGCAGAAACCTGTGGACTGGCAACATGACTGAGGTTTGATTGTGGAACCCTGTGGCCTGGGAACATGACATCGGTTGCATTCTGGAAACCCTGTGTCCTGGGAACATGACTGAGGTTTGATTGTGGAAACCTCTGGCCTTTGAACATGACTGTGGTTTGAATCTGGAAACCTGTGGCCTGTGAACATGACATCTGTGGGATTCTGGAACCCTGTGGACTGGGAACATGACTGAGGTTTTATTGTGGAGCCCTGTGGCCTGGGAACATGACATCGGTTGGATTCTGGAACCCTGTTGCCTGGGAACATGACAGAGATTTGTTTCTGGAAGCCTGTTCCCTGGGAACATGACTGAGGTTTGATTCTGGACACCTGTGGCCTGGGAAAATGTCTGAGGTTTGATTCTTGAAACCTGTGGCCTGCGAACATGACTGAGGATTGATTCTGGATCCATGTGTCCTGGGAATATGACTGAGGCTTGATTCTGGAAACCTGTGGCTTGGCAAAATGACTGAGGCTTGATTCTGGAGCCCTGTGGCCTGGGAACTTGACTGAGGTTTGATGGCAGAAACCTGTGGACTGGCAACATGACTGAGGATTGATTGTGGAACCCTGTGCCCTGGAAACAGGACTGTGGCCTGGTACTGGGAAACCATGGCCTGGGAACTTGACATTGGTTTGATTCTGGAACCCTGTGTCCTGGGAACATGATTGAGGTTTGATGGAGGAACCCTGTGGCCTGGGAACATGACTGAGGTTTGATGGTGGCAACCTGTGCCCTGGCAACATGACTGAGGCTTGATTCTGGAACCCTGTGACCTGAGAACTTGAATGTGGTTTGATCGCATAAATCTGTGGACTGGTAACATGACTGAGGTTTGATGGTGGAACCCTGTGCACTGGGAACATGACTGAGGCCTGATACTGTAACCCCGTGGCGTGGGAACATGCCATTAGATTGATTCTGGAATCCTGTTTCCTGGGAACATGACTGAGGTTTGATGGTTGAACCCTGTGGCCTGGCAACATGATTCAGGTTTGATTGTGGAACCCTCAGGTTTGGGAACATGACTGAGGCTTGAAGGTGGAACCCTGTTGCCTGGCAAGATGACTTAGGTTTGATTGTGGAAAACCCTGGCCTGGGAACATGACTGAGGCTTGATGGTGGAACCGTGGCCTGGCAATAGGACTGCGGTTTGATTGTGGAACCCTGTGGGCTGGGAACATGACTGGGATTTTATTTTTGAACCCTGTATCCAGGGAACATGACTGAGGTTTTATTCTGGAACCCTGTTTCTTGGGAATATGACTGAGGTTTGATTCTGGAAAGCATTGGCCTGGGAACATGACATCTGTTGGATTCTGGAACCCTGTGGCTTGGGAAGATGACTGAGGTTTGATTGTGGAGCCCTGTGGCCTAGGAACATGACATCGGTTTGATTCTGGAACCCTCTTGCCTGGGAACATGACAGAGATTTGTTTCTGGAAGTCTGTTCCCTGGGAACCTGACTGAGGTTTGATTCTGGACACCCGTGGCCTGGGAAAATGTCTGAGGATTGATTGTTGAAACCTGTGGCCTGCGAACATGACTGAGGTTTGATTCTGGATCCATGTGTCCTGGGAATATGTCTGAGGTTTGATTCTGGAAACCTGTGCCCTGGCAAAATGACTGAGGCTTGATTCTGGAACCCTATGGCCTGGGAACTTGCCTGAGGTTTGATGGCAGAAACCTGTGGACTGGCAACATGACTGAGGATTGAGTGCGGAACTCTGTGCACTGGAAACATGACTGTGGCCTGGTACTGGAAAACCATGGCCTGGGAATTTGACTTTGGTTTGATTCTGGAACCCTGTTTCCTGGGAACATGACTGAGGTTTGATGATTGAACCCTGTGGCCTGGCAACATGATTGAGGTTTGATTTTGGAACCCTCAGGTTTGGGAACATGACTGAGGCTTGATGGTGGAAGCCTGTGTCCTGGCAACATGACTGAGGTTTGATGGTGAAACCCTGTGGCCTGGCAAGATGACTTAGGTTTGATTGTGGAACACTCTGGCCTGGGAACATGACTGAGGCTTGATGGTGGACCGTGGCCTGGCAATAGGACTAAGGTTTGATTGTGGAACCCTCTGGCCTGGGAGTATGACTGAGGTTTGATGGTGGTACCCTATGGTCTGGCAACATGAGTGAGGTTTGTTTCTGCATCCCTGTGGCCTGGGAACAAGACTGAGGCGTGATTCTTGAAAACTGTGGCCTGGGAACATGACATCTGTTTAGATTGTGGAATACTGTGCCCTGGGATCCTGACTGAGCCTTGGTTCTGGAACCCTGTGGACTGGGAACATGACATCGGTTGGATACTGGAACCCTGTGGCTTGGAAACATGACTGAGGTTTGTTTCTGGAAGCCTGTTCCCTGCGAACGTGACTGAGGTTTGATTCTGTAACCCTATCGCCTGGGAACATGACTGAGGTTTGATTGTGGAGCCCTGTGGCCTGGGAAAATGACATCGGTTGGATTCTGGAACCCTGTGGCCTGGGAACATGACAGAGATTTGTTTCTGGAAGCCTGTTCCCTGGGAACATGAGTGAGGTTTGATTCTGGAACCCTGTAGCCTGGGAATTTAACCGAGGATTGATTGTGGAACCCTGTGGCCTGGAAACGTGACATTGGTGAATGCTGGAACCCTGTGGCCTGGGAACATGAGAATGGTTTGATTCTGGAAACCTGTGGCCTGGGAACATGTCTGAAGTTTGATGGTGGAGACCTGTGGTCTGGCAACATGACTGACTTTTGATTCTGGAAGTGTGTGGCCAGGGAACATGATATCGTTTTGATTCTGGAACCCTGTGTCCTGGGAACAAGACTGAGGTTTGCTTCTGGAACCCTGTGGCCTGGGAACATGACATCGGTTGGATTCTGGAACCCTGTGGCCTGGGAACATGACTGAGGTTTGTTTCTGGAAGCCTGTTTCCTGGGAACATGACTGAGGTTTGATTCTGCACACCTGTGTCCTGGGAACATGACTGAGGTTTAACTGTTGAAACCTGTGGCCTGCAAAGATGAGTGAGGTTTGATTCTGGAACACTGTGGCCTGGGAACATGATAGAGGTTTGTTTCTGGAAGCCTGTTCCCTGGGAACAACACTGAGGTGTGATTCTGGAAACCTGTGGCCTGGGAACATGACATCTGTTTAGATTGTGGAATACTGTGCCCTGGGATCCTGACTGAGTCTTGGTTCTGGAACCCTGTGGCCTGGGAACATGACATCGGTGGATTCTGGAAGCCTGTGGCCTGGGAACATGAGAACGGTTTGATTCTGGAACCCTGTGGCCTGGGAACATGTCTGAGGTTTGATGGTGGAAATCTGTGTCCTGGCAACATGACTGAGGTTTGATTCTGGAAGATTGTGGCCAGGGAACTTGATATCGGTTTGATTCTGGAACCCTGTGTCCTGGGAACAAGACTGAGGTTTGCTTCTGGAAGCCTATGGTCTGGGAACATGACATCGGTTGGATTCTGGAACCCTGTGGCCTGGGAACATGACTGAGGTTTGTTTCTGGAAGCCTGTTCCCTGGGAACATGTGTGAGGTTTGATTCTGGTACCATGTGTCCTGGGAATATGACTGAGGTTTGATTCTGGAAACCATTGGCCCGGAATATGACTGATGTTAGATTGTGGAATCTTGTGGCCTGGGAACATGACATCGGTGGATTCTGGAACCCTGTGCCCTGGGAACATGAGAACGGATTGATTCTTTAACCCTGTGGACTGGGAACATGTCTGAGGTTTGATGGTGGAAACCTGTGGCCTGGCAACATGACTGAGGTTTGATCCTGGAAGACTGTGTCCACGGAACATGATATCGGGTTGATTGTGGAAACCTGTGTCCTGGGAAGAAGACTGAGGTTTGCTTCGGGAACCCTGTGGCCTGGGAACAAGACAGAGGTTTGATTCTGGACACCTGTGTCGTGGGAACATGACTGAGGTTTGATTGTTGAAACCTATGGCCTAGGAACATGACTGAGGTTTGATTCTGGAACCATGTGCCCTGGGAATATGACTAACGTTTGATTCTGGAAACCATTGGCCTGGGAACATGAGTGATGTTTGATTGTGGAATCCTGTGGCCTGGGAACATAACATTGGTTTGGGTTCTGGTACCCTGTTGCCTGGGAACATGAAATCGGTTTGATTCTGGAAACCTTTGGCCTGGCAACATGACTGAGGTTTGATGGTGGAACCCTGTGCACTGGGAACATGACTGAGGCCTGATACTGGAACCCCATGGCGTGGGAACATGCCATTGGTTTGATTCTGGAACCCTGTTTCATGGGAACATGACTGAGGTTTGATGGTTGAACACTGTGGCCTGGCAGCATTATTGAGGTTTGATTGTGGAAACCTCAGGTTTGGGAACATGACTGAGGCTTGATGGTGGAACCCTGTGGCCTGGCAACATGACTGAGGTTTGATGGTGGAACCCTGTGGCCTGGCAAGATGACTTAAGTTTGATTGTGGAACACTCTGGCCTGGGAAGATGACTGAGGCTTGATGGTGGAACCGTGGCCTGGCAATAGGACTGAGGTTTGATTGTGGAACCCTCTGGCCTGGGAATATGACTGAGGTTTAATTGTGGAACCCTGTGGGCTGGGAACATGACTGGGATTTTATTTTTGAAACCTGTGTCCAAGGAACATGAATGATTTTTTATTCTGTAACCCTGTGTCCTGGGAACACGAGTGAGGTTTGATTCTGGAACCATGTGGCCTGGGAATATGACTGAGGTTTGATTCTGGAAACCATTGGCCTGGGAACATGACTGATGTTAGATTGTGGCATCCTGTGGCCTGGGAACATGACATCGGTTTGGATTCTGGTACCCTGTTGCCTGGGAACATGAAATCGGTTTGATTCTGGAAACCTGTGGCCTGGGGATATGACTGAGGTTTGATGGTGGCACCCTATGGCCTGGCAACATGAGTGAGGTTTGATTCTGGATCCCTGTGGCCTGGGAACATGACTGAGGCGTGATTCTGGAATACTGTGGCCTGGGAACATGACATCTGTTTAGATTGTGGAATACTGTGCCCTGGGATCCTGACTGAGACTTGGTTCGGGAACGCTGTGGACTGCGAATATTACTGAGGATTTATTCTGGAACCCTGTAGCCTGGGAACATAATTGAGGATTGATTCTGGAACCCTGTGGCCTGGGAACATGACATCGGTGTATTCTGGAACCCTGTGTCCTGGGAACAGGAGAATGGTTTGATTCTTTCACCCTGTGGCCTGGGAACATGTCTGAGGTTTGATGGTGGAAACCTGTGGCCTGGCAACATGACTGAGGTTTGATTCTGGAAGACTGTGGCCAGGGAATATGATATCCGGTTGATTCTGGAACCCTGTGTCCTGGGAACAAGACTGAGGTTTGTTTCTGGAACCCTGTGGCCTGGAATATGACATCGGTTGGATTCTGGAACCCTGTGGCCTGGGAACATGACTGAGGTTTGTTTCTGGAAGCCTGTTCCCTGCGAACATGACTGAGGTTTGATTCTGCACACCTGTGTCCTGGGAACATGACTGAGGTTTGATTGTTGAAACCTGTGGCCTGCGAACATGAATGAGGTTTGATTTTGGAACCATGTGTCCTGGACACATGACTGAGGTTTGATTCTGGACACCTGTGGCCTGGGAAAATGTCTGAGGTTTGATTCTTGAAACCTGTGGCCTGCGAACATGACTGAGGTTTGATTCTGGATCCATGTGTCCTGGGAATATGACTGAGGTTTGATTCTGGAAACCTGTGGCTCGGCAAAATGACTGAGGCTTGATTCTGGAACCCTGTGGCCTGGGAACTTGACTGAAGTTTGATGGCAGAAATCTGTAGACTGGCAGCATGACTGAGGATTGATTGTGTAACCCTGTGCCCTGGAAACAGGACTGTGACCTGGTACTGGAAACGATGGCCTGGGAACTTGACATTGGTTTGATTCTGGAACCCTGTGTCCTGGGAACATGATTGAGGTTTGATGGAGGAACCCTGTGGCCTGGGAACATGACTGAGGTTTGATGGTGGCACCCTGTGCCCTGGCAACATGACTGAGGCTTGATTCTGGAACCCTGTGACCTGGGAACTTGAATGTGGTTTGATCGCATAAACCTGTGGACTGGCAACATGACTGAGGTTTTATGGTGGAACCCTGTGCACTGGGAACATGTCTGAGGCCTGATACTGGAACCCCGTGGCGTGGGAACATGCCATTGGTTTGATTGTGGAACCCTGTTTCCTGGGAACATGACTGAGGTTTGATGGTTGAACCCTGTGGCCTGGCAACATAATTGAGGTTTGATTGTGGAACCCTCAGGTTTGGGAACATGACTGTGGCTTGATGGTGGAACCGTGTTGCCTGGCAAGATGACTTAGGTTTGATTGTGGAACACTCTGGCCTGGGAACATGACTGAGGCTTGATGGTGGAACCGTGGCCTGGCAATAGGACTGAGGTTTGATTGTGGAACCCTCTGGCCTGGAAATATGAGTGAGGTTTAATTGTGGAACCCTGTGGGCTGGGAACATGACTGGGATTTTATTTTTGAAACCTGTGTCCAGGGAACATGACTGAGGTTTTATTCTGGAACCCTGTGTCTTGGGAATATGACAGAGGTTTGATTCTGGAAACCATTGGCCTGGGAACATGACTGATGTTAGATTGTGGAATCCTGTGCCTGGGAACATGACATCGGTTGGATTCTGGAACCCTGTGGCCTGGGAACATGACTGAGGTTTGATTCTGGAAACCATTGGCCTGGGAACATGACTGATGTTAGATTGTGGAATCCTGTGGCCTGGGAACATGACATCGGTTTGGATTCTGGTGCCCTGTTACCTGGGAACATGAAATCGGTTTGATTCTGGAAACCTGTGGCCTGGGGATATGACTGAGGTTTGATGGTGGTACCCTATGGCCTGGCAACATGAGTGAGGTTTGATTCTGGATCCCAGTGGCAGGGGAACATGACTGAGACGTGATTCTGGAAAACTGTGGCCTGGGAACATGACATCTGTTTAGATTGTGGAATACTGTGCCCTGGGATCCTGACTGAGCCTTGGTTCTGGAACCCTGTGGACTGGAAACAAGACATCGGTTGGATACTGGAACCCTTTGGCTTGGAAACATGACTGAGGTTTGTTTCTGGAAGCCTGTTCCCTGGGAACGTGACTTAGGTTTGACTCTGTAACCCTATCGCCTGGGAACATGACTGAGGTTTGATTGTGGAGCCCTGTGGCCTGGGAACATGACAGAGATTTGTTTCTGGAAGCCTGTTCCCTGGGAACATGACTGAGGTTTCATTGTGGAATCATGTGGCCTGGGATCAAGACTGAGGTTTGATTGTGGAACCCTGTGGCCTGGAAACATGACATCGGTTGGATTCTGGAACCCTGTGGCCTGGGAACATGACAGAGATTTGTTTCTGGAAGCCTGTTCCCTGGGAACATGACTGAGGTTTCATTGTGGAATCATGTGGCCTGGGATCAAGACTGAGGTTTGATTGTGGAACCCTGTGGCCTGGAAACATGACATCGGTTGGATTCTGGAACCCTGTGGCCTGGGAACATGACAGAGATTTGTTTCTGGAACCCTGTTCCCTGGGAACATGGCTGAGGTTTGATGCTGGACACCTGTGGCCTGGCAAAATGACTGAGGCTTGATTCTGGAACCCTATGGCCTGGGACCTTGACTGAGGTTTGATGGCAGAAACCTGTGGACTGGCAAAATGACTGAGGATTGACTGTGGAACCCTGTACCCTGGAAACATGACTGTGGCCTGGTACTGGAAACCCAAGCCTGGGAACTTGACATTGGTTTGATTCTGGAACCCTGTGTCCTGGGAACATGAGAACGGTTTGATTCTGGCACCCTGTGGCCTGGGAACATGTCTGAGGTTTGATGGTGGAAACCTGTGGCCTGGCAACATGACTGAGGTTTGATTCTGGAAGACTGTGGCCAGGGAATATGATATCGGGTTGATTTTGGAACCCTGTGTCCTGGGAACAAGACTGAGGTTTGCTTCTGGAACCCTGTGGCCTGGGAACATGACAACGGTTGGATTCTGGAACCCTGTGGCCTGGGAACATGACTGAGGTTTGTTTCTGGAAGCCTGTTCCCTGGGAACATGACTGAGGTTTGATTCTGCACACCTGGGTCCTGGGAACATGACTTAGGTTTGATTGTTGAAACCTGTGGCCTTCGAAAATGACTGAGGTTTGAATATGGAACCATGTGTCCTGGGAATATGACTGAGGTTTGATTCTGGAAACCTGTGGCCTGGGAAAATGACTGAGGTTTCATCGTGGAAACATGTGGCCTGGGATCATGACTGAGGCTTGATGGTGGAACACTCTGGCCTGGCAAAATGACTGAGGCTTGATTCTTGAACCCTGTGACCTGGGAACTTGACTGAGTTTTGATGGCAGAAACCTGTGGACTGGCAACATGACTGAGGTTTGATTGTGGAACCCTGTGGCCTGGGAACATGATATCGGTTGCATTCTGGAAACCCTGTGTCCTGGGAACATGACTGAGGTTTGATTGTGGAAACCTCTGGCCTTTGAACATGACTGTGGTTTGAATCTGGAAACCTGTGGCCTGTGAACATGACATCTGTGGGATTCTGGAACCCTGTGGACTGGGAACATGACTGAGGTTTTATTGTGGAGCCCTGTGGCCTGGGAACATGACATCGGTTGGATTCTGGAACCCTGTTGCCTGGGAACATGACAGAGATTTGTTTCTGGAAGCCTGTTCCCTGGGAACATGACTGAGGTTTGATTCTGGACACCTGTGGCCTGGGAAAATGTCTGAGGTTTGATTCTTGAAACCTGTGGCCTGCGAACATGACTGAGGATTGATTCTGGATCCATGTGTCCTGGGAATATGACTGAGGCTTGATTCTGGAAACCTGTGGCTTGGCAAAATGACTGAGGCTTGATTCTGGAGCCCTGTGGCCTGGGAACTTGACTGAGGTTTGATGGCAGAAACCTGTGGACTGGCAACATGACTGAGGATTGATTGTGGAACCCTGTGCCCTGGAAACAGGACTGTGGCCTGGTACTGGGAAACCATGGCCTGGGAACTTGACATTGGTTTGATTCTGGAACCCTGTGTCCTGGGAACATGATTGAGGTTTGATGGAGGAACCCTGTGGCCTGGGAACATGACTGAGGTTTGATGGTGGAACCCTGTGCACTGGGAACATGACTGAGGCCTGATACTGTAACCCCGTGGCGTGGGAACATGCCATTAGTTTGATTCTGGAATCTTGTTTCCTGGGAACATGACTGAGGTTTGATGGTTGAACCCTGTGGCCTGGCAACATGATTCAGGTTTGATTGTGGAACCCTCAGGTTTGGGAACATGACTGAGGCTTGAAGGTGGAACCCTGTTGCCTGGCAAGATGACTTAGGTTTGATTGTGGAAAACCCTGGCCTGGGAACATGACTGAGGCTTGATGGTGGAACCGTGGCCTGGCAATAGGACTGTGGTTTGATTGTGGAACCCTGTGGGCTGGGAACATGACTGGGATTTTATTTTTGAACCCTGTATCCAGGGAACATGACTGAGGTTTTATTCTGGAACCCTGTTTCTTGGGAATATGACTGAGGTTTGATTCTGGAAAGCATTGGCCTGGGAACATGACATCTGTTGGATTCTGCAACCCTGTTGCTTGGGAAGATGACTGAGGTTTGATGGTGGAACCCTGTGGCCTGGCAAGATGACTTAAGTTTGATTGTGGAACACTCTGGCCTGGGAAGAAGACTGAGGCTTGATGGTGGAACCGTGGCCTGGCAATAGGACTGAGGTTTGATTGTGGAACCCTCTGGCCTGGGAATATGACTGAGGTTTAATTGTGGAACCCTGTGGGCTGGGAACATGACTGGGATTTTATTTTTGAAACCTGTGTCCAAGGAACATGAATGATTTTTTATTCTGTAACCCTGTGTCCTGGGAACACGACTAAGGTTTGATTCTGGAACCATGTGGCCTGGGAATATGACTGAGGTTTGATTCTGGAAACCATTGGCCTGGGAACATGACTGATGTTAGATTGTGGCATCCTGTGGCCTGGGAACATGACATCGGTTTGGATTCTGGTACCCTGTTGCCTGGGAACATGAAATCGGTTTGATTCTGGAAACCTGTGGCCTGGGGATATGACTGAGGTTTGATGGTGGTACCCTATGGCCTGTCAACATGAGTGAGGTTTGATTCTGGATCCCTGTGGCCTGGGAACATGACTGAGGCGTGATTCTGGAAAACTGTGGCCTGGGAACATGACATCTGTTTAGATTGTGGAATACTGTGCCCTGGGATCCTGACTGAGCCTTGGTTCGGGAACGCTGTGGACTGCGAATATTACTGAGGATTTATTCTGGAACCCTGTAGCCTGGGAACATAATTGAGGATTGATTCTGGAAGCCTGTGGCCTGGGAACATGACATCGGTGTATTCTGGAACCCTGTGTCCTGGGAACAGGAGAATGGTTTGATTCTTTCACCCTGTGGCCTGGGAACATGTCTGAGGTTTGATGGTGGAAACCTGTGTCCTGGGAACATGACTGAGGTTTGATTGTTGAAACCAGTGGCCTGCGAACATGAATGAGGTTTGATTTTGGAACCATGTGTCCTGGGAACATGACTGAGGTTTGATTCTGGACACCTGTGGCCTGGGAAAACGTCTGAGGTTTGATTCTTGAAACCTGTGGCCTGCGAACATGACTGAAGTTTGATTCTGGATCCATGTGTCCTGGGAATATGACTGAGATTTGATTCTGGAAACCTGTGGCTTGGCAAAATGACTGAGGCTTGATTCTGGAACCCTGTGGCCTGGGAACTTGACTGAGGTTTGATGGCAGAAACCTGTGGACTGGCAACATGACTGAGGATTGCTTGTGGAACCCTGTGCCCTGGAAACAGGACTGTGACCTGGTACTGGAAACGATGGCCTGGGAACTTGACATTGGTTTGATTCTGGAACCCTGTGTCCTGGGCACATGATTGAGGTTTGATGGAGGAACCCTGTGGCCTGGGAACATGACTGAGGTTTGATGGTGGCACCCTGTGCCCTGGCAACATGACTGAGGCTTGATTCTGGAACCCTGTGACCTGGGAACTTGAATGTGGTTTGATCGCATAAACCTGTGGACTGGCAACATGACTGAGGTTTTATGGTGGAACCCTGTGCACTGGGAACATGTCTGAGGCCTGATACTGGAACCCCGTGGCGTGGGAACATGCCATTGGTTTGATTCTGGAACCCTGTTTCCTGGGAACATGACTGAGGTTTGATGGGTGAACCCTGTGGCCTGGCAACATAATTGAGGTTTGATTGTGGAACCCTCAGGTTTGGGAACATGACTGAGGCTTGAAGGTGGAACCCTGTTGCCTGGCAAGATGACTTAGGTTTGATTGTGGAACCCTGTGGCGTGGGAAAATGTCTGAGGTTTCATTGTGGAAACATGTGGCCTGGGATCATGACTGAGGTTTGATGGTGGAACACTCTGGCCTGGCAAAATGACTGAGGCTTAATTCTGGAACCCTGTGGCCTGGGCACTTGCCTGAGGTTTGATGGCAGAAACCTGTGGACTGGCAACATGACTGAGGTTTGATTGTGGAGCCCTGTGGCCTGGGAACATGACTGGGATTTTATTTTTGAAACCTGTGTCCAGGGAACATGACTGAGGTTTTATTCTGGAATCCTGTGTCCTGGGAACACGACTGGGGTTTCATTCTGGAACCATGTGGCCTGGGAATATGACTGAGGTTTGATTCTGGAACCCTTTGGCCTGGCAACATGAGAAAGGTTTGATTCTGGAACCCTGTGGCCTGGGAATATGTCTGAGGTTTGATTCTGGAAGACTGAGCCCAGGGAACATGATATCAGGTTGATTCTGGAAACCTGTGTGTTGGGAACAAGACTGAGGTTTGCTTCTGGAACCCTGTGGCCTGGGAACATGACATCGGTTGTATTCTGGGACCTGTGGCCTGGAAACATGGCTGAGGTTTGATTGTGGAAAGCTCTGGCCTGGGAATATGACTGTGGCTTGATTCTGGAGCCATGTGGCCTGGGCACTTGCCTGAGGTTTGATTGCAGAATCCTGTGGACTGGCAACATGAATGAGGGTTGATTGTGGAACCGTGTGCCCTAGAAACATGACTGTGGCCTGGTACTGGAAACCCATGGCCTGGGAACTTGACATTGGTTTGATTCTGGAACCCTGTGTCCTGGGAACATGATTGAGGTTTGATGGAGGAACCCTGTGGCCTGGGAACATGACTGAGGTTCGATGGTGGTACCCTGTGGCCTTTCAACATGACTGAGGCTTGATTCTGGAACCCTGTGGCCTGGGAACTTGACTGTGGTTTGATCTCAGAAACCTGTGGACTGGCAACATGCCTGAGGTTTGATGGTGGAACCATGTCCTGGCAACAGGACTGAGGTTTCACTGTGGAAACCTCTGGCCTGGGAATATGACTGAGGTTTAATTGTGGAACCCTGTGGCCTGGGAACATGACTGGGATTTTATTTTTGTAACCTTTGTCCAGGGAACATGATTGAGGCCTTGTTCTGGAACCCTGTGTCCTGGGAAAACGACTGAGGTTTGATTCTGGAACCATTTGTCCTAGGAATATGACTGAGGTTTGATTCTGGAAACATGTGGCCTGGGAATATGACTGAGGTTTGATGGTGGAACACTCTGGCCTGGCAAAATGACTGAGGCTTGATTCTGGAACCATGTGGCCTGGGAACTTGACTCTGGTTTGATCGCAGAAACTTGTGGACTGGTAACATGACTGAGGTTTGATGGTGGAGCCTTGTGCACTGGGAACATGACTGAGGCCTGATAATGGAACCTCGTGGCGTGGGAACATGCCATTGGTTTGATTCTTGAACCCTGTTTCCTGGGAACATGACTGAGGTTTGATGGTTGAACCCTGTGCCCTGGCAACATGATTGAGGTTTGATTGTGGAAACCTCAGGCTTGGGAACATGACTGAGGCTTGATGGTGGAACCCTGTGGCCTGGAAAAATGACTGAGGTTTGTTTCTGGAAGCCTGTTCCCTGGGAAAATGACTGAGGTTTGATTCTGGATACCTGTGTCCTGGGAATATGACTGAGGTTTGATTGTAGAAACCTGTGGCCTGCGAACATGACTGAGGTTTGATTCTGGAACCATGTGTCCTGGGAATATGACTGAGGTTTGATTCAGGAAACCTGTGGTCTGGGAAAATGACTGAGGTTTCATTGTGGAAACATGTGGCCTGGGATCATGACTGAGGTTTGATGGCAGAACACTCGGGTCTGGCAAAATGACTGAGGCTTGATTCTGTAACCCTGTCGCCTGGGAACATGACTGAGGTTTGATTCTGGAAACATGTGGCCTGGGATTATGACTGAGGTTTGATTCTGGAAACCATTGGCCTGGGAACATGACTGATGTTAGTTTGTGGAATCCTGTGGCCTGGGAAAATGACATCGGTTTGGATCCTGGTACCCTGTTGCCTGGGAACATGAAATCGGTTTGATTCTGGAAACCTGTGGCCTGGGAACATGGCTGAGGTTTGATTGTGGAACCCTCTGGCCTGGGAACGTGAATGTGGTTTGATTCTGAAACCCTGTGGCCTGGGAACATGACTGAGGTTTGTTTCTGGAAACTTGTTCCCTGGGAACATGACTGAGGTTTGATTCTGGACACCTGTGTCCTGGGAAAGTGACTGAGGTTTGATTGTTGAAACCTGTGGCCTGCGAATATGACTGAGGTGTGATTCTGAAACCATGTGTGCTGGGAATATGACTGAGGTTTGATTCTGGAAACCTGTGGCCTGGGAACATGACATCGGTTGGATTCTGGAACCCTGTGGCCTGGGAACGTGACTGAGGTTTGTTTCTAGAAGCCTGTTCCCTGGGAACATGACAGAGGTTTGATTCTGGAACCATGTGTCCTGGGAATATGACTGAGGTTTGATTTTGAAAACCATTGTCCTGGGAACATGACTGATCTTAAATTGTGGAATCCTGTGGCCTGGGAACATGACATCGGTTTGGATTCTGGTACCCTGTTTCCTGGGAACATGAAATCGGTTTGATTCTGGAAACCTGTGGTCTGGGGATATTACTGAGGTTTGATGGTGGTACCCTATGGCCTGGCAACATGAGTGAGGTTTGATTCTGGATCCCAGTGGCCTGGGAACATGACTGAGGCGTGCTTCTGGAAAACTGTGGCCTGGGAACTTGACTGAGGTTTGATGGCAGAAACCTGTGGACTGGCAACATGACTGAGGCTTGATTCTGGAACCCTGTCGCCTGTGAACCTGAGTGAGGTTTGATTGTGGAGCACTGTGGCCTGGGAACATGACATCGGTTGGATTCTGGAACCCTGTTGCCTGGGAACATGACAGAGATTTGTTTCTGGAACCCTGTGGCCTGGGAACATGACTGAGGTTTATTTCTGGAAGCCTGTTCCCTGATAACATGACTGAGGTTTGATTCTGCACACCTGTGTCCTGGGAACATGACTGAGGTTTGATTGTTGAAACCTGTGGCCTGCGAACATGACTGAGGTTTGATTCTGGAACCATGTGGCCTGGGAATATGACTGAGGTTTGATTCTGGAAACCATTGGCCTGGGAACATGACTGATGTTAGATTGTGGAATCCTGTGGCCTGGGAACATGACATCGGTTTGGATCCTGGTACCCTGTTGCCTGGGAACATGAAATCGGTTTGATTCTGGAAACCTGTGGCCTGGGAACATGGCTGAGGTTTGATTGTGGAACCCTCTGGCCTGGGAACGTGAATGTGGTTTGATTCTGAAACCCTGTGGCCTGGGAACATGACTGAGGTTTGTTTCTGGAAACTTGTTCCCTGGGAACATGACTGAGGTTTGATTCTGGACACCTGTGTCCTGGGAAAGTGACTGAGGTTTGATTGTTGAAACCTGTGGCCTGCGAATATGACTGAGGTGTGATTCTGAAACCATGTGTGCTGGGAATATGACTGAGGTTTGATTCTGGAAACCTGTGGCCTGGGAACATGACATCGGTTGGATTCTGGAACCCTGTGGCCTGGGAACGTGACTGAGGTTTGTTTCTAGAAGCCTGTTCCCTGGGAACATGACAGAGGTTTGATTCTGGAACCATGTGTCCTGGGAATATGACTGAGGTTTGATTTTGAAAACCATTGTCCTGGGAACATGACTGATCTTAAATTGTGGAATCCTGTGGCCTGGGAACATGACATCGGTTTGGATTCTGGTACCCTGTTTCCTGGGAACATGAAATCGGTTTGATTCTGGAAACCTGTGGTCTGGGGATATTACTGAGGTTTGATGGTGGTACCCTATGGCCTGGCAACATGAGTGAGGTTTGATTCTGGATCCCAGTGGCCTGGGAACATGACTGAGGCGTGCTTCTGGAAAACTGTGGCCTGGGAACTTGACTGAGGTTTGATGGCAGAAACCTGTGGACTGGCAACATGACTGAGGCTTGATTCTGGAACCCTGTCGCCTGTGAACCTGAGTGAGGTTTGATTGTGGAGCACTGTGGCCTGGGAACATGACATCGGTTGGATTCTGGAACCCTGTTGCCTGGGAACATGACAGAGATTTGTTTCTGGAACCCTGTGGCCTGGGAACATGACTGAGGTTTATTTCTGGAAGCCTGTTCCCTGATAACATGACTGAGGTTTGATTCTGCACACCTGTGTCCTGGGAACATGACTGAGGTTTGATTGTTGAAACCTGTGGCCTGCGAACATGACTGAGGTTTGATTCTGGAACCATGTGGCCTGGGAATATGACTGAGGTTTGATTCTGGAAACCATTGGCCTGGGAACATGACTGATGTTAGATTGTGGAATCCTGTGGCCTGGGAACATGACATCGGTTTGGATCCTGGTACCCTGTTGCCTGGGAACATGAATTCGGTTTGATTGTGAAAACCTTTGGCCAGGGAATATGACTGAGGTTTGATTCTGGAACCATGTGTCCTGGGAAAATGATTGAGGTTTCATTGTGGAAACATGTGGCCTGTGACCATGACTGAGGCTTGATGGCAGAACACTCTGGCCTGGCAAAATGACTGAGGCTTGATTCTGTAACCCTATCGCCTGGGAACATGACTGAGGTTTGATACTGGAACCATGTGTCCTGGGAATATGACTGAGGTTTGAGTCTAGAAACCTGTGGCCTGGGAAAATGACTGAGGTTTCATTGTGGAAACATGTGGCCTGGGATCAAGACTGAGGTTTGATGGTGGAACGCTCTGGCCTGGGAACATGACTGTTGTTTGAATCTGGACACCTGTGTCCTGGGAATATGACTGAGGTTTAATGGCAGAAACCTGTGGACTGGCAACATGACTGAGGTTTGATTGTGGCACCCTGTGCCCTGGAAACATGACTGTGGCCTGGTACTGGAAACCCATGGCCTGGGAACATGACATCGGTTGGATTCTGGAACCCTGTTGCCTGGGAACATGACAGAGATTTGTTTCTGGAAGCCTGTTCCCTGGGAACATAACTGAGGTTTGATTCTGGACACCTGTGTCCTGGGAACATGACTGAGGTTTGATTGTTGAAACCTGTGGCCTGCGAAAATGACTGAGGTTTGATTCTGGAACCATGTGTCCTGTGAATATGACTGAGGTTTGATTCTAGACACCTGTGACCTGGGAAAATGACTGAGGTTTCATTGTGGAAACATGTGGCCTGGGATCATGACTGAGGTTTGATACTGGAACCATGTGCCCTGGGAATATGACTGACATTTGATTCCGGAAACCATTGGCCTGGGAACATGACTGATGTTAGACTGTGGAATCCTGTGTTCTGGGAACATGACATGAGTTTGATACTGGAACCCTGTGGCCTGGGAACATGACTGAGGTTTGTTTCTGGAACCCTGTTTCCTGGGAACATGATTGAGGTTTGATGGAGGAAATCTGTGGCCTGGGAACATGACTGAGGTTTTATTCTGGAACCCTGTAGCCTGGTAACATAACTGAGGATTGATTCTGGAACCCTATGGCCTGGGAACATGACCTCGGTGAGTTCTGGAATCCTGTGGCCTGGGAACATGAAAACGGTTTGCTTCTGGAACCCTGTGGCCTGGGAACATGTCTGAGGTTTGATGGTGGAAACCTGTGGGCTGGCAACATGACTGAGGTTTTATTCTAGAAGACTGTGGCCAGGGAACATGATATCGGGTTGATTCTGGAAACCTGTGTCCTGGGAACAAGACTGAGGTTTGCTTCTGGAAACCTGTGGCCTGGGAACATGACATAAGTTTGATATTGGAACCCTGTGGCATGGGAACATGACTGAGGTTTTTTTCTGGAAGCCTGTTCCTTGGGAACATGACTGAGGTTTGATTCTGCACACCTGTGTCCTAGGAACATGACTGAGGTTTGATTGTTGAAACCTGTGGCCTGCGAACATGACTGAGGTTTGATTCTGGAACCATGTGTCCTGGGAATATGACTGAGGTTTGATTCTGGAAACCTGTGGCCTGGGAAAATGACTGAGCTTTCATTGTGGAAACATGTGGCCTGGGATAAGGACTGAGGTTTGGTGGTGGAACACTCTGGCCTGGCAAAATGACTGAGGCTTGATTCTGGAAGACTGTGGCCAGGGAACTTGATATCGGTTTGATTCTGGAACCCTGTGTCCTGGGAACAAGACTGAGGTTTGTTTCTGGAAGCCTGTGTCCTGGGAACAAGACTGAGGTTTGCTTCTGGAACCCTGTGGCCTGGGAACATGACTGAGGTTTGTTTCTGGAAGCCTGTTCCCTGGGAACATGAATGAGGTTTGATTCTGGACACCTGTGTCCAGGGAACATGACTGAGGTTTGATTGCTGAAACCTATGGCCTGGGAACATGAGTGAGGTTTGATACTGGAACCATGTGCCCTGGGAATATGACTGAGGTTTGATTCTGGAAACATGTGGCCTGGGAAAATGACTGAGGTTTCATTGTGGAAACATGTGGCCTGGGAACATGACTGAGGTTTGATACTGGAACCATGTTCCCTGGGAATATGACTGACATTTGATTCCGGAAACCATTGGCCTGGGAACATGACTGATGTTAGACTGTGGAATCCTGTGTCCTGGGAACATGACATCAGTTTGATACTGGAACCCTGTGGCCTGGGAATATGACTGAGGTTTGTTTCTGGAACCCTGTTTCCTGGGAACATGTTTGAGGTTTGATGGAGGAAACCTGTGGCCTGGGAACATGACTGAGGTTTTATTCTGGAACCCTGTAACCTGGTAGCATAACTGAGGATTGATTCTGGAACCCTATGGCCTGGGAACATGACCTCGGTGAGTTCTGGAATCCTGTGGCCTGGGAACATGAAAACGGTTTGATTCTGGAACCCTGTGGCCTGGGAACATGTCTGAGGTTTGATGGTAGAAACCTGTGGGCTGGCAACATGACTGAGGTTTGATTCTGGAAGACTGTGGGCAGGGAACATGATATCGGGTTGATTCTGGAAACCTGTGTCCCGGGAACAAGACTGAGGTTTGCTTCTTGAACCCTGTGGCCTGGGATCATGACTGAGGTTTGATGGTGGAACCCTGTGGCCTGGCAAGATGACTTAAGTTTGATTCTGGAACACTCTGGCCTGGGAACATGACTGAGGCTTGATGGTGGAACCGTGGCCTGACAATAGGACAGAGGTTTGATTTTTGAACCCTCAGGCCTGGCAATATGACTGAGGTTTAATTGTGGACCCTGTGGCCTTGGATCATGACTGGGATTTTATTTTTGAAACCTGTGTCCAGGGAACATGACTGAGGTTTTATTCTGGAAACCTGGGTCCTAGGAACACGACTGAGGTTTGATTCTGGAAGGCTGTGCACTGGGAACATGATTGAGGTTTGATGGAGGAACCCTGTGGCCTAGGAACATGACTGAGGTTTGATGGTGGTACCCTGTGGCCTAGCAACATGACTAAGGCTTGATTCTGGAACCCTGTGTCCTGGGAACTTGAGTCTGGTTTGATAGCAGAAAGCTGTGGACTGGCAAAATGAGTGAGGTTTGATGGTGGAACCCTGTGCACTGGGAACATGACTGAGGCCTGATACTGGAACCCCGTTGGGTGGGAACATGTCATTGGTTTGATTCTGGAATCCTGTTTCCTGGGAACATGACTGAGGTTTGACTGTTGAACCTTGTGGCCTGGCAACATGACTGAGGTTTGATGGTGGAACCCTGTGGCCTGGGAACATAACTGAGGATTGATTCTGGAACCCTGTGGCCTGGGAACATGTCTGAGGTTTGATTCTGGAAGGCTGTGCCCAGGGAACATGATATAGGGTTGATTCTGGAAACCTGTGTCCTGGGAACATGACTGAGGTTAGTTTCTGGAAGCCTGTTCCCTGGGAACATGAATGAGGTTTGATTCTGGACACCTGTGTCCTGGGAACATGACTGAGGTTTGATTGTTGAAACCTATGGCCTGGGAACATGACTGAGGATTGATTCTGGAACCCTGTGGCCTGGGAACATGACATCGGTGTATTCTGGAACCCTGTGTCCTGGGAACATGAGAACGGTTTGATTCTTTAACCCTGTGGCCTGGGAACATGTCTGAGGTTTGATGGTGGAAACCTGTGGCCTGGCTACATGACTGAGGTTTGATTGTTGAAACCTATGGCCTGGGAACATGATTGACGTTTGATTCTGGAACCATCTGCCCTGGGAATATGACTGAAGTTTGATTCTGGAAACCATTGGCCTGGGAACATGACTGATGTTAGATTGTGGAACCCTGTGGCCTGGGAACATGACATCGGTTTGGGTTCTGGTACCCTGTTGCCTGGGAACATGAATTCGGTTTGATTCTGGAAACCTGTGGCCTGGGAATATGACTGAGGTGTGAAGGTGGTACCCTATGGCCAGGCAACAAGACTGAGGTTTGATTCTGGATCCCTGTTGCCTGGGAAGATGACTGAGGCGTGATTCTTGAAAACTGTGGCCTGGGAACCTGACATCTGTTTAGATTGTGGAATAATGTGCCCTGGGATCCTGACTGAGCCTTGGTTCTGGAACACTATGGACTGGGAACATGACATCGGTGTATTCTGGAACCCAGTGTCCTGGGAACATGAGAACGGTTTGGTTCTTTAACCCTGTGGCCTGGGAACATGTCTGAGGTTTGATGGTGGAAACCTGTGACCTGGCAACATGACTGAGGTTTGATTCTGGAACCATGTGTCCTGGGAAAATGACTGAGGTTTGATTCTGGAACCATGTGTCCTGGGAATATGACTGAGGTTTGATTCTGGAAACCATTGGCCTGGGAACATGACTGATGTTTGATTGTGGAATCCTGTGGCCTGGGAACATGACATCAGTGGATTCTGGAACCCTGTGGCCTGGGAAAATGATAACGGTTTGATTTTTTAACCCTGTGGCCTGGGAACATGTCTGAGGTTTGATCCTGGAAGACTGTGGCCAGGGAATATGATATCCGATTGATTCTGGAACCCTGTGTCCTGGGAACAAGACTGAGGTTTGCTTCTAGAACCCTGTGGCCTGGGAAAATGACATCGGTTGGATTCTGGAACCCTGTGGCCTGGGAACATGACTGAGGTTTGTTTCTGGAAGCCTGTTCCCTGGGAACATGACTGAGGTTTGATTCTGCACACCTGTGTCCTGGGAACATGACTGAGGTTTGATTGTTGAAACCTGTGGCCTGCGAACATTACTGAGGTTTGATTCTGGAACCATGTGTCCTGGGAAAATGACTGAGGTTTCATTGTGGAAACCTGTGGCCTGGCAACATGACTGAGGTTTGATACTGGAAGACTGTGGCCAGGGAACATGATATCAGTTTGATTCTGGTACCCTGTGTACTGGGAACAAGACTGAGGTTTGCTTCTTGAACCCTGTGGCCTGGGAACATGACTGAGGTTTGTTGGTGGAACCCTGTGGCCTGGCAAGATGACTTAAGTTTGATTCTGGAACACTCTGGCCTGGGAACATGACTGAGGCTTGATGGTGGAACCGTGGCCTGACAATAGGACAGAGGTTTGATTTTTGAACCCTCTGGCCTGGCAATATGACTGAGGTTTAATTGTGGACCCTGTGGCCTTGGATCATGACTGGGATTTTATTTTTGAAACCTGTGTCCAGGGAACATGACTGAGGTTTTATTCTGGAAACCTGGGTCCTAGGAACACGACTGAGGTTTGATTCTGGAAGGCTGTGCACTGGGAACATGACTGAGGCTTGATTCTGGAACCCTGTGGCCTGGGAACTTGACTCTGGTTTGATAGCAGAAAGCTGTGGACTGGCAAAATGAGTGAGGTTTGATGGTGGAACCCTGTGCACTGGGAACATGACTGAGGCCTGATACTGGAACCCCGTTGGGTGGGAACATGTCATTGGTTTGATTCTGGAATCCTGTTTCCTGGGAACATGACTGAGGTTTGACTGTTGAACCTTGTGGCCTGGCAACATGACTGAGGTTTGATGGTGGAACCCTGTGGCCTGGGAACAAAACTGAGGATTGATTCTGGAACCCTGTGGCCTGGGAACATGTCTGAGGTTTGATTCTGGAAGGCTGTGCCCAGGGAAAATGATATAAGTTTGATTTTGGAAACCTGTGTCCAGGGAACAAGACTGAGGTTTGCTTCTGGAACCCTGTTGCCTGGGAACATGACATCGGTTGTAATCTGGAACCCTGTGGCCTGGGAACATGACTGACGTTGGAATGTGGGACCCTCGGAACTGGGAACATGACTGTGGTTTGAATCTGGAACCCTGTGTCCTGGGAACATGACATCTGTTATATTCTGAGACCCTGTGGCCTGGGAACATGGCTGAGGTTTGATTGTGGAACCCTCTGGCCTGGGAACATGACTGTGGTTTGAATCTGGAACCCTGTGGCCTGGGAACATGACTGAGGTTTCTTTCTGGAAGCCTGTTCCCTGGGAACATTACTGAGGTTTGATTCTGGACACCTGTGTCCTGGGAACATCACTGAGGTTTGATTGTTGAAAGCTGTGGCCTGCGAACATGACTGAGGTTTGATGGCAGAAACCTGTGGACTGGCAACATGACTGAGGTTTGATTGTGGAACCCTATGCCCTGGAAACATGACTGTGGCCTGGTACTGGAAACCCATGGCCTGGGAACTTGACGTTGGTTTGATTCTGGAACCCTGTGTTCAGGGAACATGTTTGAGGTTTGATCGAGGAACCCTGTGGGCTGGGAACATGACTGAGGTTTGATGGCGGTACCCTGTGGCCTGGCAACATGACTGAGGCTTGATTCTGGAACTCTGAGGCCTGGGAACTTGACTGAGGTTTGATGGTTGAACCCTGTGCACTGGGAACATGACTGAGGCCTGATACTGGAACCTCGTGGCGTGGGAACATGCCATTGGTTTGATTTTTGAACCCTGTTTCCTGGGAACATGACTGAGGTTTGATGGTTGAACCCTGTGGCCTGGCAACATGACTGAGGTTTGATGGCGGAACCCTGTGGCCTGGCAAGATGACTTAAGTTTGATTCTGGAACACTCTGGCCTGGGAACATGACTGAGGCTTGATGGTGGAACCGTGGCCTGGCAATAGGACTGAGGTTTGATGGTGGAACACTCTGGCCTGGGAACATGACTGAGGTTTAACTGTGGACCCTGTGGCCTTGGATGATGACTGGGATTTTATTTTTGAAACCTGTGTCCAGGGAACATGACTGAGGTTTTATTCTGGAACCCTGGGTCCTGGGAACATGACTGAGGTTTGATTCTGGAACCATGTGGCCTGGGAATATGACTGAGGTTTGATTCTGGAAACCTGTGGCCTGGGAAAATGTCTGCGGTTTCAGTGTGGAAACATGTGGCCTGGGATCATGACTGAGGTTTGATGGTTGAACACTCTGGCCTGGCAAAATTACTGAGGCTTGATTCTGGAACTCTGTGGCCTGGGGACTTGAGTGAGGTATGATGGAAGAAACCTGTGGACTGCAACATAGCTGAGGTTTGATTGTGGAACCCTGTGCCCTGGAAACATGACTGTGACCTGGTACTGCAAACCCATGGCCTGGGAACTTGACATTGGTTTGATTCTGGAACCCTGTGCACTGGGAACATAATTGAGGTTTGATGGAGGAACTCTGTGGCCTGGGAACATGACTGAGGTTTGATGGTGGTACCCTGTGGCCTGGCAACATGACTGAGGCTTGATTCTGGAACCCTGTGGCCTGGGAACTTGACTCTGGTTTGATAGCAGAAAGCTTTGGACTGGCAAAATGACTATGGTTTGATGGTGGAACCCTGTGCCCTGGGAACATGACTGAGGCCTGATACTGGAACCCCGTGGGGTGGGAACATGTCATTGGTTTGATTCTGGAATCCTGTTTCCCTGGAACATGACTGAGGTTTGATTGTTGAACGTTGTGGCCGGGCAACATGACTGAGGTTTGATGGTTGAACCCTGTGGCCTGGGAACATAACTGAGGATTGATTCTGGAACCCTGTGGCCTGGGAACGTGACATCGGTTGTATTCTGGGACCCTGTGTCCTGGGAACATGGCTGAGGTTTGATTGTGGAACCCTGAGGCCTGAGAACATGTCTGAGGTTTGATTCTGGAAGACTGTGGCCAGGGAACATGATATCAGGTTGATTTTGGAAACCTGTGTCCTGGCAACAAGACTGAGGTTTGCTTCTGCAACCCTGTGGCCTGGGAACATGACATTGGTTGTATTCTGGGACCCTGTGGCCTGGGAACATGACTGAGGTTGGATTGTGGGACCCTCTGAACTGGGAACATGACTGTGGTTTGAATCTGGAACCCTGTGGCCTGGGAACATGACTGAGGTTTCTTTCTGGAAGCCTGTTCCCTGCGAACATTACTGAGGTTTGATTCTGGACACCTGTGTCCTGGGAACATGACGGAGGTTTGATTGTTGAAAGCTGTCGCCTGCGAACATGAGTCAGGTTTGATTCTGGAACCATGTGTCCTGGGAATATGTCTGAGGTTTGATTCTGGAAACCTGTGCCCTGGGAAGATGTCTGAGGTTTCATTGTGGAAACATGTGGCCTGGGATCATGAATGAGGTTTGATGGTGGAATACTCTGGCTTGGCAAAATGACTGAGGCTTAATTCTGGAATCCTGTGTCCTAGGCATTTGCCTGAGGTTTGATGGCAGAAACCTGTGGACTGGCAACATGACTGAGGTTTGATTGTGGAACCCTGTGCCCTGGAAACATGACTGTGGCCTGGTACTGGAAACCCATGGCCTGGGAACTTGACATTGGTTTGATTCTGGAACCCTGTGTCCTGGGAACATGATTGAGGTTTGATGGAGGAAACCTGTGGCCTGGGAACATGACTGAGGTTTGATGGTGGTACCCTGTGGCCTGGCAACATGACTGAGGCTTGATTCTGGAACTCTGTGGCCTGGGAACTTGACTGAGGTTTGATGCTTGAACCCTGTGCACTGGGAACATGACTGAGGCCTGATACTGGAACCTCGTGGCGTGGGAACATGCCATTGGTTTGATTCTTGAACCCTGTTTCCTGGGAAGATGACTGAGGTTTGATGGTTGAACCCTGTGGCCTGGCAACATGACTGAGGTTTGATGGTGGAACCCTTTTGCCTGGCAAGATGACTTAAGTTTGATTGTGGAACACTCTGGCCTGGGAACATGACTGAGGCTTGATGGTGGAACCGTGGCCTGGCAATAGGACTGAGGTTTAATTGTGCAACCCTCTGTCCTGGGAATATGACTGAGGTTTAATTGTGGAACCCTTTGGACTGGGAACATGACTGGGATTTTATTTTTGAAATCTGTGTCCAGGGAACATGACTGAGGTTTTATTCTGGAACCCTGGGTCCTGGGAACACGACTGAGGTTTGATTCTGGAACCATGTGGCCTGGGAATATGACTGAGGTTTGATTCTGGACACCTGTGGCCTGGGAAAATGTCTGAGGTTTCATTGTGGAAACATGTGGCCTGGGATCATGACTGAGGATTGATGGTGGAACACTCTGGCCTGGCAAAATTACTGAGGCTTGATTGTGGAACCCTGTGGCCTGGGAACTTGAGTGAGGTTTGATGGCAGAAACCTGTGGACTGCAATATGACGGAGGTTTGATTATGGAACCCTGTGCCCT
The DNA here is from genome assembly GCF_965194825.1 of Balaenoptera physalus. NCBI lineage: Eukaryota > Metazoa > Chordata > Mammalia > Artiodactyla > Balaenopteridae > Balaenoptera > Balaenoptera physalus. Next base: position 127,971 of record NW_028126513.1, on the reverse strand, counting down.
GGAAACATGACGGTGGCCTGGTAATGGAAAACCATGGCCTGGGAACTTGACATTGGTTTGATTCTGGAACCCTGTGTCCTGGGAACATGATTGAGGTTTGATGGAGGAAACCTGTGGCCTGGGAACATGACTGAGGTTTGATGGTGGTACCCTGTGGCCTGGCAACATGACTGAGGTTTGATTCTGGAACTCTGTGGCCTGGGAACTTGACTGAGGTTTGATGCTTGAACCCTGTGCACTGGGAACATGACTGAGGCCTGATACTGGAACCTCGTAGCGTGGGAACATGCCATTGGTTTGATTCTTCAACCCTGTTTCCTGGGAACATGACTGAGGTTTGATGGTTGAACCCTGTGGCCTGGCAACATGACTGAGGTTTGATGGTGGAACCCTTTTGCCTGGCAAGATGACTTAAGTTTGATTGTGGAACACTCTGGCCTGGGAACATGACTGAGGCTTGATGGTGGAACCGTGGCCTGGCAATAGGACTGAGGTTTAATTGTGCAACCCTCTGTCCTGGGAATATGATTGAGGTTTAATTGTGGAACCCTTTGGACTGGGAACATGACTGGGATTTTATTTTTGAAATCTGTGTCCAGGGAACATGACTGAGGTTTTATTCTGGAACCCTGGGTCCTGGGAACACGACTGAGGTTTGATTCTGGAACCATGTGGCCTGGGAATATGACTGAGGTTTGATTCTGGACACCTGTGGCCTGGGAAAATGTCTGAGGTTTCATTGTGGAAACATGTGGCCTGGGATCATGACTGAGGATTGATGGTGGAACACTCTGGCCTGGCAAAATTACTGAGGCTTGATTGTGGAACCCTGTGGCCTGGGAACTTGAGTGAGGTTTGATGGCAGAAACCTGTGGACTGCAACATGACGGAGGTTTGATTATGGAACCCTGTGCCCTGGAAACATGACGGTGGCCTGGTAATGGAAAACCATGGCCTGGGAACTTGACATTGGTTTGATTCTGGAACCCTGTGTCCTGCGAAGATGATTGAGGTTTGATGGAGGAACCCTGTGGCCTGCGAACATGACTGAGGTTTGATGGTGGTATCCTGTGGCCTTGCACCATGATTGAGGGTTGATTCTGGAACACTGTGTCCTGGGAACTTGAGTGTGGTTTGATAGCAGAAACCTGTGGACTGGCAACATGACTGAGGTTTGATGGTGGAACCCTGTTCACTGGGAACATGACTGAGGCCTGATACTGGAACCCCGTGGGGTGGGAACATGTCATTGGTTTGATTCTGGAATCCTGTTTCCTGGGAACATGACTGAGGTTTGATGGTTGAAACTTGTGGCCTGGCAACATGACTGAGGTTTGATGGTGGAACCCTGTGGCCTGGCAAGATGACTTAAGTTTGATTGTGGAACACTCTGGCCTGGGAAGATGACTGAGGCTTGATGGTGGAACCGTGGCCTGGCAATAGGACTGAGGTTTGATTGTGGAACCCTCTGGCCTGGGAATATGACTGAGGTTTAATTGTGGAACCCTGTGGCCTGGGAATATGACTGGAAATTTATTTTTGAAACCTGTGTCCAGGGAACATGACTGAGGTTTTATTCTGGGACCCTGGGTCCTGGGAACACGACTGAGGTTTGATTCTGGAACCATGTGGCCTGGGAATATGACTGAGGTTTGATTCTGGAAACCATTGGCCTGGGAACATGACTGATGTTAGATTGTGGCATCCTGTGGCCTTGGAAAATGACATCGGTTTGGATTCTTGTACCCTGTTGCCTGGGAACATGAAATCGGTTTAATTCTGGAAACCTGTGGCCTGGGAATATGAATGAGGTTTGTTTCTGCAACCCTGTGGCCTGGGAACATGACATCGGTTGTATTCTGGGACCCTGTGGCCTGGGAACATGACTGAGGTTGGATTGTGGGACCCTCTGAACTGGGAACATAACTGTGGTTTGAATCTGGAAACCTGTGGCCTGGGAACATGACTGAGGTTTATTTCTGGAAGCCTGTTCCCTGGGAACATTACTGAGGTTTGATTCTGGACACCTGTGTCCTGGGAACATGACTGAGGTTTGATTGTTGAAAGCTGTGGCCTGCGAACATGACTCAGGTTTGATTCTGGAAACATGTGTCCTGGGAATATGACTGAGGTTTGATTCTGGAAACCTGTGCCCTGGGAAGATGTCTGAGGTTTCATTGTGGAAACATGTGGCCTGGGATCATGACTGAGGTTTGATTGTGGAACCCTGTGCCCTGGAAACATGACTGTGGCCTGGTACTGGAAACCCATGGCCTGGGAACTTGACATTGGTTTGATTCTGGAACCCTGTGTCCTGGGAACATGATTGAGGTTTGATGGAGGAATCCTGTGGCCTGGGAACATGACTGAGGTTTGATGGTGGTACCCTGTGGCCTGGCAACATGACTGAGGCTTGATTCTGGAATCCTGTGGCCTGGGATCTTGACTGAGGTTTGATGGTTGAACCCTGTGCCCTGGGAACATGACTGAGGCCTGATACTGGAACCTCGTGGCGTTGGAACATGCCATTGGTTTGATTCTTCAACCCTGTTTCCTGGGAACATGACTGAGGTTTGATGGTTGAACCCTGTGGCCTGGCAACATGACTGAGGTTTCATGGTGGAACCCTTTTGCCTGGCAAGATTACTTAAGTTTGATTGTGGAACACTCTGGCCTGGGAACATGACTGAGGCTTGATGGTGGAAACGTGGCCTGGCAATAAGACTGAGGTATGATTGTGGAACCCTCTGTCCTGGGAATATGACTGAGGTTTAATTGTGGAACCGTATGGCCTTGGAACATGACTGGGATTTTATTTTTGAAACCTGTGTCCAGGGAACATGACTGAGGTTTTATTCTGGAACCCTGGGTCCTGGGAATAAGACTGAGGTTTGATTCTGGAACCATGTAGCCTGGGAATATGACTGAGGTTTGATTCTGGAAACCTGTGGCCTGGGAACTTGACTGTGGTTTGATAGCAGAAAGCTGTGGACTGGCAACATGACTGAGGTTTGATGGTTGAACCCGGTGCACTGGGAACATGACTGAGGCCTGATACTGGAACCCCGTGGCGTGGGAACATGTCATTGGTTTGATTCTGGTATCCTGTTTCCTGGGAACATGACTGAGGTTTGATGGTGGAACCTTGTGGCCTGGCAAGATGACTTAGGTTTAATTGTGGAACACTCTGGCCTGGGAACATGACTGAGGCTTGATGGTGGAACCGTGGCCTGGCAATAGGATTGAGGTTTTATTGTGGAACCCTCTGGCCTGGGAATATGACTGAGGTTTAATTGTGGAACCCTGTGGCCTGGGAATATGACTGGAAATTTATTTTTGAAACCTGTGTCCAGGGAACATGATTGAGGTTTTATTCTGGGACCCTGGGTCCTGGGAACACGACTGAGGTTTGATTCTGGAACCATGTGGCCTGGGAATATGACTGAGGTTTGATTCTGGAAACCATTGGCCTGGGAACATGACTGATGTTAGATTGTGGCATCCTGTGGCCTTGGAAAATGACATCGGTTTGGATTCTTGTACCCTGTTGCCTGGGAACATGAAATCGGTTTGATTCTGGAAACCTGTGGCCTGGAAATATGAATGAGGTTTGATGGTGGTACCCTATGGCCTGGCAACATGACTGAGGATTGATTCTGGATCCCTGTGGCCTGGTAACAAGACTGAGGCGTGATTCTGGAAACCTGTGGCCTGGGAACATGACATCTGTTTAGATTGTGGAATACTGTGCAACGGGAACCTGACTGAGCCGTGGTTCTGGAACCCTGTGGCCTGGGAACATGACATCGGTTGTATTTTGGGACCCTGTGGCCTGGTAATATGGCTGAGGTTTGATTGTGGAACCCTGTGGCCTGGGAACATGACATCAGTGGATTCTGGAACCCTTTGGCCAGGGAACATGAGAACGGTTTGATTCTGGAACCCTGTGGCCTGGGAACATGTCTGAGGTTGGATTCTGGAAGACTGTTTCCAGGGAACAAGATATCAGGTTGATTCTGGAAACCTGTGTCCTGGGAACAAGACTGAGGTTTGCTTCTGGAACCCTGAGGCCTGGGAACATGACATCGGTTGTATTCTGGGACCCTGTGGCCTGGGAACAGGGCTGAGGTTTTATTGTGGAACCCTCTTGCCTGGGAACATGACTGTGGTTTGAATCTGGAACCCTGTGGCCTGGGAATATGACATATTTTGTATTCTGGGACCCTGTGGCCTGGGAACATGGCTGAGATTTGATTGTGGAACCCTCTGGACTGGGAACATGACTGTGGTTTGATTCTGGACACCTGTGTCCTGGGAACATGACTGAGGTTTGATTGTTGAAAGCTGTGGCCTGCGAACATGACTCAGGTTTGATTCTGGAACCATGTGTCCTGGGAATATGTCTGAGGTTTGATTCTGGAAACCTGTGGCTTGGGAAAATGTCTGAGGTTTCATTGTGGAAACATGTGGCCTGGGATCATGACTGAGGTTTGATGGTGGAACACTGTGCCCTGGCAAAATGACTCAGGCTTGATTCTGGAACCCTGTGGCCTGGGAACTTGACTGAGGTTTGATGGCAGAAACCTGTGGACTGGCAACATGACTGAGGTTTGATTGTGGAACCCTGTGCCCTGGAAACATGACTGTGGCCTGGTACTGGAAACCCATGGCCTGGGAACTTGACGTTGGTTTGATTCTGGAACCCTGTGTTCTGGGAACATGATTGAGGTTTGATGGAGGAACCCTGTGGCCTGGGAACATGACTGAGGTTTGATGGTGGTACCCTGTGGCCTGGCAACATGACTGAGGCTTGATTCTGGAACTCTGTGGCCTGGTAACTTGACTGAGGTTTGATGATTGAACCCTCTGCACTGGGAACATGACTGAGGCCTGATACTGGAACCTCGTGGTGTGGGAACATGCCATTGGTTTGATTTTTGAACCCTGTTTCCTGGGAACATGACTGAGGTTTGATGGTTGAACCTTGAGGCCTGGCAACATGACTGAGGTTTGATGGTGGAACCCTGTGGCCTGGGAACGTAACTTAGGATTGATTCTGGAACCCTGTGGCCTGGGAACATGTCTGAGGTTTGATTCTGGAAGGCTGTGGCCAGGGAACATGATATCAGGTTGATTTTGGAAACCTGTGTCCTGGGAAAAGACTGAGGTTTGCTTCTGGAAACCTATGGCCTGGGAACATGACATCGATTGTATTCTGGGAACCTGTGGCCTGGGAACATGACTGAGGTTTCTTTCTGGGAGCCTGTTCCCTGGAAACATTACTGAGGTTTGATTCTGGACACCTGTGTCCTGGGAACATGACTGAGGTTTGATTGTTGAAAGCTGTGGCCTGCCAACATTACTGAGGTTTCATTCTGGAACCATGTGTCCTGGGAACATGACTGAGGTTTGATGCTGGAAACCTGTGCCCTGTGAAAATGTCTGAGGTTTCATCGTGGAAACATGTAGCCTGGGATCATGACTGAGGTTTGATGGTGGAACACTCTGGCCTGGCAAAATGACAGAGGCTTAATTCTGGAACCCTGTGGCCTGGGCACTTGCCTGAGGTTTGATGGCAGAAACCTGTGGACTGGCAACATGACTGAGGTTTGATTGTGGAACCCTGTGGCCTGGCAACATGACTGAGGTTTGATGGTGGAACCCTTTTGCCTGGGAAGATGACTTAAGTTTGATTGTGGAACACTCTTTCCTGTGAACATGACTGAGGCTTGATGGTGGAACCGTGGCCTGGCAATAGGACTGAGGTTTGATTGTGGAACCCTCTGTACTGGGAATATGACTGAAGTTTAATTGTGGAACCCTTTGGCCTGGGAACATGACTGGGATTTTATTTTTGAAATCTGTGTCCAGGGAACATGACTGAGGTTTTATTCTGGAACCCTGGGTCCTGGGAACACGACTGAGGTTTGATTCTGGAACCATGTGGCCTGGGAATATGACTGAGGTTTGATTCTGAAAGCTGACAAAAATCCCAACTTAGGCACTGACAATGTCCGTAACTAAGGCCCTGACACTATTCCCATCTCAGCCACTGACACTGTCCCTAACTAGGACCTGACACTACTCCCAACTCAGGCACTGTCACTGTCCCTAACTCAGGCCCTGACATATCTCCCAACTCCCGCACTGACACTTTCTCTAACTACGGCCCTGAAACTACTCACAACTCAGGCACTGACCCTGTCCCTAACTAGGCCCTGACACTACTCCCAACTCAGGCACTGACACTGTCCCTAATTAAGGCCCTGACATAACTCCCAACTCTGGCACTGACACTTTCTCTAACTAAGGCCCTGTAACTACTCACAACTCAGGCCCTGACACTGTTCCTAACTACCAGACTCAGACTACTCCTAACTTAGGCCCTGACACTATTCCTAACACAATCACTGACACTGTCCCTAACTAAGGTCCTGAGACGATTCCTAACTCAGACCCTGACACTGTCCATAACTTAGGCCATGTCACTCCTCCCAACTCAGGCACTGACGCTGTTCCTAACTAAGGGTCTGACACTACTCCAAACTGAGACACTGACACTCTTCCAAATTAAGGCCTTGACACTACTCTTAACTCAGGCCCTGACACTGTCCATATTAAAGACCCTGACGAAAATCCCAACTTAGGCACTGACAATGTCTGTAACTAAGGCCCTGACACTATTCCCATCTCAGCCACTGACACTGTCCCTAACTATGGCCCTGACACTACTCCCAATGCAAGCACTGACGCTGTCCCTAACTAAGGCACTGGCACTACTCCCAACTCGCCCTGGCTCTGTCCCTAACTAAGGCTCTGACACTACTCCCATTTCAGGCAATGACAGTGTCCCTAACTGAGGCAATGATACTACTCCCAACTCAAGCACTAAGGCTCTGGATCATTGTGATGACAAGCGCCATGGAGCATTGTGATGACAAGGGCCATGGAGAATTGTGATGACGGGTCCTGGAGCATTGTGGTGACAAGGGCCATGGAGCATTTTGATGACAGGGGTCATGGGGCATTGTGATTAAAGTGGTCATGGAACATTGTGATAAAAGTGGTCATGTAGCATTGTGATGAAAAGTGCTATGGAGCATTGGGATGAGAGGGGTCATGGAGCATTGTGATGACAAATGCGTGGAGATTTGTGATGACGAGGACCATGGGGCATTGAGATTATAAGGATGATGCAGCATTGTGATGACAGGGGCCATGGAGCATTTTAATGACAAGGGACATGGAGCATTGCGATGACAGAGGTCATGGAGCATTGTGGTGACCAGCGGCATGGAGCATTGTGAAGAAAGGGGTACTGTAACATTGTGATGAAAGGGTCAAGGAGCATTTTGATTACAAGGATCATGGAGCATGGTGATGACAAGGGCCATGGAGCATTGTGATGACAGGGCTCATGTGGCATTATGATGACAGTGGTCATGGAGCAATGTGATGAACGTTGTCATGGAGCACTGTGATTACAGGGGCCATGGAGAATTGTGATGACAAAGGCCAGGGAACATTGTGATGACAGGGATCATGGAGCATTGTGCTGAAAACGGACCTGGAGCATTGTGATGAAAGGGGTCATGGCTCATTGTGATGACAGGGGGCCTGGAACATTGTGATGACAGGGGTCACGGGGCATTGTGATGACAAGGGCCATGGAACATTTTGATGATAGTGGTCATATGGCATTTTGAATGACAGGGGCCATGAAGCATTGTGATGACAAGAGTCATGGAGACTTGTGATGACAGGGGGCATGGAGCTTTGTGATTTCACAGGCATGTAGCATTTTAGACAAGGCTCATGGAGCATTGGGATGACAGGGGCCATGGAGCATTGTGATGATAAGGGCATGGAGCATTGTGATGACAAAGTCATGGAGCATTGTGATGACAGGGGTTATGGAGCATTGTGATGACAAGGGCGTGGAGCATTGTGATGAGAGTGGTCATGGAACATTGTGACGATAAGGGCATCGAGCCGAGTTAGGGACAGTCTAGCGGCCTTGGGACTAAATTCAGTGCCTGAATTAGGCACAGCATAAGGTCTTTAGTTAGCATAAGAGGTAGGACATTAGCTCGGGACAGGGTTAGGGTAAAGGCTTGGAATCGTGTCAGGAAATGACCTAAGGATAGTGTGAAGACCTTTGTTACTGAGACTCTCAGGGACTTATTCAGAAGCAGTGTTAGGGCTTCAGGTCGGGACAGCATCAGGGCCTGACTTAGGGAGAGTGACAGGGCCTGAGTGAGGCCTAATGTCAGGCCCTTAGCTGGGGACACTGTCAGGGAATGACTTAGGAGCAGCATCAGTGCCTTTGTTGGATCAGCTTTAGGTTCTTAGTTAAAGACATGACCGGAGCCCTAGTTAGTCACAGCGTCAAGGCCTCAGTTAGCGAAAGCTTCAGGGTCTGAGTTACAGACAGCCTCATGTCTTCACTTAAAGACAGCGACAGGGCTTTCTTAGGGACAGTGTCAGGACCTTGGTTAGAAATGAGTCAGGATATTAGCTCAGGAGAGTGTCAGGATTTTAGTCATTGCTGGCAGCAGGGCCTATATTAAGGACAGATTCCGGGCCTTTGTTAGATTCAGTGTCATGGCCTTAGTTAGGAGTAGTCAGGGCCTTAGTTAGGGAGAGCATTAGGGTTTCAGTTAGCATAAGGTGCAGGAGATTATCTCGGGACAGAGTCAGGTTCCAGGCCAGAGACAGTGAAAGGAAATGACCAAGGGATAACGAGAAGACCTTAGTTATTGAGAGCATCAGGGCCTTAGTTAGCAGCAGCGTGAGCACCTTAATCGGGACCAGTGCCAGGGCTTGATGTATGGACAGCATCAGAGCCTAACTAAGGTACAGCAACAGGGCCTAAGTGAGGCCTATCTTTAGGGCCTGAGTAAGGGACAGTATCAGGGCATGACTTAGGAGCAGCATAAAGGCCTCTGTAGGATCAGCATTAGGGTCTTGGTTAAAGCTATTATCAGGGCCTCCGTTAGGGATAGCCTCAAGGCCTCACTTAGGGACAGCGTCAGGGCTTACTTTGGGAAAGTTTCAGGACCTTGGTAAGACATGGGTCAGGCTATTAGCTCAGGATAATATCAGGTGTTCAGATATTGACGGCAGCAGGGCCTTAGTTAGAGGCAGTGTCAGCGCCTAAGTTAGGACTAGCATCAGAGCCTTTGTTAGATACAGTGTCAGTGACTGAGTTAGGTGTAGTGTCAGAGCCTTAGTTAGGGACAGTGTCAGGGCCTGCATTAGGACGAGCCTCCAGGCCTCAGTTAGGGACAGGTTCACGGCATCGGACCTAAATTCAGGGACTCATTTAGGGACAGAATCAGGGATTTAGCTAGCATAAGAGGATCTACAGCTGAAAGCAACCTGAGCACCACCACAAGCAGATGCACAAGTGAACAATGCACGCTCCTATGAAGGAATATTCCACAGCAGTTGAGTACATTTTGTTTAAAGTTAGTAACACTATAAAAATTATGTTTTGAAGAAAACTATATTCGGAAGATGAAAGAATCTCGTTCTAAAGAACCTCTTTAGCTCATCTCGACATTAGCTAAAGAGAAGGTTAGGTTAAGGTCTAGGGAGAGTGTCAGGAAATGACCTAGGGATAGTGTCAAGACCTTAGTTACTTAGCACATCAGGACCTAATTTAGGAGCAGTGAGTGTCAGGGCTTCGGGTAGGAACAGCGTCAGAGCCTGACTTAGGGAGTGGGATAGGGCCTGAGTGAGGCCTACCGTCGGGGCCTTAGCTAGAGACAGTGTCAGGGCATGACTTAGGAGCAGCATAAGAGCCACGGTAGGATCAGCCTCAGGGGCTATGTTACAGATATTATCAGGGCCTCTGTTAGGGACAGCCTCAAGGCCTCACTTAGAGACAGCATCAGGGCTTCCTTAGGGACAGTTTCAGGACCTTGGTAAGAGATGGGTCAAGAAATTAGCTCAGGATAGTGTCAGGACGTTATATATTGACGGCAGCAGGGACTTAGTTAGGGACAGTGTCAGGCCCTGAATTAGGACGAACATCGAGGCCTTAGGTACGGACAGGGTCACAGCCTCGAGAGTAATTTTAGTCCCTTAGTTAAGGACAGCAGCAGGGCTGTAGTTAGCATAAGAGGCACGACATTTGCTAGGGACAGGGTCAGGTTACGGTCTAGGGATAATGTCAGGAAAGGACCTAAGCATAGTGTCAAAACCTTAGTTACTGAGAGTATCAGATCCTTATTTAGAACCAGTGTCAGGGCTTCAGGTAGGGACAGCATCAGACCCTGACTTAGGGAGAGCGTTAGGGCCTGAGTGAGGCCGAGCGTCAGGCCCTTAGATGAGGACAATGTCAGGGCATGACTTAGGAACAGCATCAGCTCCTCTGTTGGATCGACTTTAGCGTCTTAGATACAGACATCATCAGGTCCTCAGTTAGTCACAGCGTGAAGGCCTCAGTTAGGGAAAGCTTCAGGGCCTGAGTTAGGGACAGCCTCAGTTCTTAACTTAGGGACAGTGATAGGGCTTTCTTAGGGACAGTGTCAGGACCTTGGTTAGAAATATGTCAGGATATTAACTCAGGCTAGTGTCCAGTTTTTAGTTGTTGCTGACAGCAGGGCCTATATTAGGGGCAAATTCTGAGCCTTACTTAGAGACAGTGTCAGGGCCTGAGTTAGGACTAGCATCACAGCCCTTGTAAAGTACAGTGTCAGGGACTGAGTTAGGTGTAGTGTCAGGGCTTTAGTTAGGGACAGTGTTAGCGCCTCAGTTAGGATGATCCTCCAAACTCCAGTTACGGACAGGTTGACGGCCTCAGGACTAATTTCAGGCTCTTAGTTAGAGACAATGTCAGGGATTTAGTTAGCATAAGAGGTTCGACAATAGCTAAAGACAAGTTTAGGTTAAGATCTAGGGATAGTGTCAGGAAATGACCTAGGGATTCTGTCAAGACCATAGCTAATTAGAGCATCAGTGCCTAATTTAGGCCCAGGGATAGAATCTTAGCCTGACTTAGGGAGAGCAACAGGGCCTGAGTGATGCCTAGAGTCAGGGCCTTAGCTACGGACAGCGTCAGGGCATGACATAGGATCAGCATAAGGTTCTCTGTAGGGTCAGCATTAGGGTCTTAGTTTAAGACATTATCAGGACCTCTGTGAGGGACCGCCTCAGGGCCTCACTTAGGGACAGTTTCAGGGCTAACTTTGGGAGAGTTTCAGGACATTGGTAAGACATGGGTCAGGATATTAGCTCAGGATAATGTCAGGACTTTAGATATTGATCGTAGCAGGGCCTAAGTTAGGGACAGTGTGAAGGCGTTAGTTAGGAGTAGCGGGCCTCTGATAGTTCCACTGTCAGTTCCACAGTTGACAATCGTGTTAGGGCCTTAGTTAGGGACAGTGGCAGGGCCGGATGTAGGCCGAGCATCTAGGCCTTAGTTCGGGAGAGTTTCATGGTCTTGGGACTAAATTCAGTGCCTGAGGTAGGCACAGCCTAAGGGCTTCAGTTAGCATAAGAGGCAGGACATTAGCTAGTGACCGTGTCAGTTTAACATCTAGGGATAGTGTCAGGAAATGACCTAAGGATAGTGTGAAGACCTTTGTTACTGAGACTCTCAGGGCCTTATTCAGAACCAGTGTTAGGGCTTCAGGTAGGGACAGCATCAGAGCCTGACTTAGGGAGAGCGTTAGGGTCTGCGTGAGGCCTAGCATCAGACACTTAGTGGGGGACACTGTCAGGGCATGACTTAGGAGCAGCATTAGGGCCTCTGCTGGATCAGCCTTAGGGTCTTAGTTAAAGACTTGATCAGGGTCAGTGTTAGTCACAGCATCAAGGCCTGAGTTAGTTAGGGAAAGCTTCAGGGCCTCACTTAAGGACAGCGTCAGGGCTTATTTTGGGAAACTTTCAGGACCTTGCTAAGACATGGGTCAGGTTATTGTCTCCGGATAATGTCAGGTCTTTAGATGTTGATGGCAGCAGCCCTTAGTTAGATACAGTGTCAGGCCCTGAGTTACGACTAGCATCAGAACCTTCGTTAGGTACAATGTGCGGAACTGAGTTGGGAGTAGAGTCATGGCCTTAGTTAGTGACAGTGTCAGGGCCTGACTTAGGGAAAGGGACATGGCTTGAGTGAGGCCTAGCGTCAGGCCCCTAGCTGGGCACACTCTCAGGGCATGACTTTGGAGTAGCATCAATTTCTTTGCTGGATCAGCATTAAGATCTTCATTAGACAAATGATCAGGGCCTGAGTTAGTCACAGCTTCAAGGCTTCAGTTAAAGAAAGCTTCAGGGCCTGAGTTAGGGACAGCCTCAGGTCTTCACTTAGGGACAGCGTCAGGGCTTAATTTGGGACAGTTTCAGGACCTTGGAAAGACATAGGTCAGGATATTAGCTCAGGACAATGTCAGGACTTTGGATACTGATGGCAGTAGGTCCTTAGTTACAGACAGTTTCAGGGCCTGAGTTAAGCCTAGCATCAGAGACATTGTTAGGTACAGTGTAAGGTACTGAGTTAGGAGTAGTGTCAGGGCCTTGCTTAGGGACAATGTCAGGTTCTTAGTTTGGTTTACTGTCAGAGACCTAGTTAGGGACAGTGCTAGGGCCTGAGTTAAGATTAGTGTCAAGGCCTTGTTTAGGACCAATTTCAGGGCCTTAGTTTGGACTAGCAACAGAGCCTTTGTTAGGTATCATGTCAGGGTCTATGTTAGGTGTAGTTTCAAGGTCATTGTTAGGGATAGTATCAGGGCGTGACTTAGGAGAAGTTCAGGGCCTTAGCCAGGGAAAATGTCAGGGCCTTAGTTAAGGACATTATCAGGGCCTGAATTAACAGTAGTGTCAAAAGTCCTTAGTGAGGAGAGTAAGGAGTAATTCAGGATTCAGGCCCTGAAACTGTCCTTAACTAAGGCCCTGACACTATTCGTAACACAGGCTCTGATCTGATTCCTATCATAGGCCCTGATGGAGGTCTTAAGTAAGGCCCTGACACTGGCCCTAACTAAAGCTGTGACACTACTGTTAAGTCAGGCTTTGACACTGTCCCTATAAAAGCCTCTGACACTTCTCTTAACTCAGGCACTGACACTGTCCCTGAATATGGCCCTGACAATATTCCTAACTCAGGCCCTGACACTGTCCCTAACTAAGGCCCTGATACTACTCCGAACTCAGCACTGACACTGTCCCTAACATAGGCACTGACTCTACTCCTAACTCAGGAACTGACACTGTCACTAACTAAGGCCCTGACACTGTTCATAACTCACGCCCTAACACTACTCCTAAATCATGCCCTGGCAATGTCGCTAACTAAGGCCCTGACACTACTCCTAACTCAGGCGCTAATACAATACCTAAGGAAGGCCCTGACATTACTCCTAACTCAGGCCCTGAAAAGGTCCCTAACTAAGGCCGACACAACTCGTAACTCAGGCACTAACACTGTCCCTAAATAAGACCCTGAAAATATTCCTAACTGAGGCGCTGATGCAATACCTAATGAAGGCACTGATGCTACTGCTAACTAAGGCCATGACACTACTACTACCCCAGGCCCTGACACTGTCCCTAACTTAGGTCCTGACTCTACTCCTAACTCAGGCCCTGACACTGTCCCTAAATAAGGCCCTGACACTATTCCTAAATCAGGTACTGACCCTCTCCCTAACTAAGGCCCTGGCATTACTCCTAACTCAGGCACTGATACAATACCTAAGAAAGGCAACAATGCTACTCCTAAATCAGGCACTGACACTGGCCCAAACTAAGACCCTGACTCTATTCCTAACTCAAGCCCTGACATGGTCCCTAACTAAGACCCTGACACTTCTCCTAACACAAGCCCTGACACTGTCCTTAACATAGGTCCTGACACTGCTCCAAACATAGGCCCTTACACTACTCCAAGCTCATGCCCTGACAATGTCCCTAACTAAAGCCCTGACAGTAATCCTAAATGAGGCGCTGATACAATTCCTAATGGAGGCACTGACACTGTCCCAAAATACGGCCCTTACATTACTCTTAACTCAGGACCTGACACTCTCCCTAACTAAGGCTCTGACAGTACTATTAACTAAGGCAGTCACACTGTCCCTAACTAAGGCCCTGACACTACTCCTAAATCAGGCACTGACACTGTCCCTATCTAAAGCCCTGACATTATTCCTAACTCAGGTGCCGATCCAATACCTAACGTAGGCACTGGTGCTCCTCCTAACTAAGGCCCTGACACTCTTCCTAAATAAGGCCCTGACAGTCGTCCTAACTCAGGCACTGACAGTGACCCTAACTAGAGCCCTGACACTACTCCTAAATCAGGCACTGACACTGTCCCTATCTAAAGCCCTGACATTATTCCTAACTCAGGTGCCGATCCAATACCTAACGTAGGCACTGGTGCTCCTCCTAACTAAGGCCCTGACACTCTTCCTAAATAAGGCCCTGACAGTCGTCCTAACTCAGGCACTGACAGTGACCCTAACTAGAGCCCGGACACTACTCCTAACTCAGTCCCTGACACTGTCCCTAACTAAGGCCCTGACAATACTCCCAACTCAGGAACTGACACTGTCCCTAACTAAGGCCCTGACACTACTCCCGACAAAGGCACTGACAATGTTCCTAACTAACACCCTGACAGAACTCCGAACATAGGCACTGACACTGTCCCTAAATATTGCAGTGAAACTGCACCAAACATAGGCATTGACACAGTCGCTAATTAGACCCTGACACTACTCTCAAATCAGGCACTGACACTGTCCCTAGCTAAGGCCCTGACACTACTCCCAACTCAGGAACTGACACTGTCCCTAACTAGTGCCTTGACAATACTCCTAACTCAGGCCCTGACACTGTCCCTAAATAAGGCAATGAAACTAATGCCAACTCAGCCACTGACATTTTCCCTAACTAAGACCCAGACACTACTCCCAACTCAGGCACTGAAGTTGTCCCTAAATAAGGTTCTGACACTACTCCCAACTCCGACAGTGATGCTGTCCATAACTAAGGCCTTGACACTACTCACAACTCAGGCAATGACACTGTCCATAATAAAGACCCTGAAAATAATCCCACCTCAGGCACTGACACTGTTCCTAACTAAAGACCTGTCACTACTCACAACACAGGCAATGGCGCTGTCCCTAACTAAGGCCCTGACACTAATCCCAAGTCAGGCACTGACGCTGTCCCTAACTAAAGCCCTGAATCTCTTCCCAACTCAGGCACTGACGCTGTCCCTAACTAAGGCTCTGAAACTACTCTTAACTCAGTCACTGACACTGTCCCTAACAAATACTCTGAAACTACTCCCAACTAAGCCACTGACACTGTCCCTAACTACGGCCCTGACACTACTCCCAGCTCAGGCACTGACACTGTCTCTTACTAAGGTCCTGACACTACTCGTAACTCATGCACTGACATTGTTCTGAACAAAGGCCCTGACACTACTCCCAACATAGGCACTGAGACTGCCCCTAAATACACCCAGACAGTACTCCCAACTCAGGCACTGACACTGTCCCTAACTAAAGCCCTGAAACTACTCCTAACTCACGCCCTGAAATAGTCCCTGACTAAGGCCCTGACACTACTCCCAACTCAGGCACTGACACACTCTCTAACTAAGGCCCTGAGACTACTCCAACCTCAGGCCCGGAAACTGTCCCTAACTAAGGCTCTGACATTGTTCACAGCTCCTGCACTGACACACTCCCTAACTAAGGCCTTAACACTACTCTTACCTAAGGCCTTGACACTGTCCCTAACAAAGACCCTGACACTACTCCCAACTCTGGCAGTGACGTTGTTCCTAACTAAGGCCCTGACACTACTCCCAACATAGGCACTGACACTGTCCCTAACAAGGCCCTGGCACTACTCCCAACTCAGGCACTGACACTCTCCCTAACAACGACCTTGACACTACTCTTAACTCAGGCCCTGACATTGTCCCTAATAAAGACTCAGACATTAATCCCATCTCAGCCACTGACACTATCCCTAACTAAGGCCCTGACACTACACCCAACTCAGTCACTGACACTATCCCTAACTAAGACCCTGACACTACTCCCACCTCAGGCACTGACACTGTCCCTTAATAATGCCCTGAAACTACTGCCAACACAGGCACTGACACTGTCCCTACCTAAGGCCCAGAGACTACTCCTAACTCATGCCCTGACACTGTCCATAACTTAGGCACTGACACTATTCCTAATTCAGGCACTGACACTGTCCCTAACTAAGGTCCTGAGACTACTCCTTCCTTTGGCCCTGACACTGTCCGTCATTAAGGCCCCAACTCAGGCTCTGACACTGTCCCTAACTATGACCCTGTCACTACTCCCAACCCAGGCACTGACAGTGTCCTTAACTGAGACAATGATACTATTCCCAACTCAGGCAATAAGGCTCTGGATCATTGTGATGAGAAGCACCATGGAGCGTTCTGATGACAAGGGTCATAGAGCATTGTGATGACAAGTGTAATGAAGCATTGTGAAGACAATGGCCATGGAGAATTGTGATTACAGGGTTCTTGGGGCATTGTGATGAAAGTGGTCATGGAGCATTGTGATGAAAGTGGTCATGGAGCATTGTGATGAAAAGCACCAGGGAGCATTGTGAGGACATGGGCGTGGAGCATTCTGATTACAGGGGACAAAAGCATTGTGATGAAAAGGGCAGGGAACATTGTGATGACAGGGGTCATGCATCATTATGATGACAACTGTCATGGAACATTGTGATGAAAGGTGTCATGGAGCATTGTAAAGAAAGGGGCCATGGAGCATTGTGATGACAGGCGTCATGGGGCATTGTGATGACAGTGGTCATGGAGCAATGTGATGAAAGGGATCATGGAGCAATGTGATTACCGGGGCCATGGAGCATTGTGAATACATAGGCCATGGGGCATTGTGATGACAGTGGGCATGGAGCATTGTGATGAAAGCGGTCATGGAGCATTGTGATGAAAGCGGTCATGGATCATTGTGATGAGAAGTGTCCTAGAACCTTGTGATCACACGGTTCCTGGAGCATTTTGATGACAAGGGGCATGGCAAATTGTGAGGACAGGTGTCATGGGTCATTGTGATGAAATTTGTCATGGAGCACTGTGATTATAGGGGCCATGGAGCATTTTGATGACAGGTTTCATGGAGCATTGTGATGAAAATGGTAATGGCCCATCTTGATGACAGTGTTCTGGAACCTTGTGATGACACGTTTCATGGAGCATTGTGATGACAAGGGCCATGGTGAATTGTGATGACAGGTGTCCTGGTGCATTTTGATGACAGTGGACATCTAGCATTGTGATGAAAGGTATCATGGAGCACTCTGATGACAGGGGCCATGGAGTATTGTGATGACAAAGGCTATGGAGCATTGTGATGACAAGTGTCCTGGAACATTGTGATGACATGGTTCATGGAGCATTGTGATGACAAGGGCCATGGCCAATTGTGAAGACAGGTGTCATGGGACATTGTGATGACGGTGGTCATCTAGAATTGTGACGAAAGGTATCATGGAGCATTGTGATGACATGGGTCATGGAGCATTGTGATGACACGGTCATTGAACACTGTGATGACAAAAATTCTGGAGCATTGTGATGACAAGTGTCATGGAACATTGTGCTGACAGTGATCATGGAGCACTGTGATGAGAGGGGCCTTGGAACACTGTGATGACAGGCCTCATAGGACATTGTGATGACAGTGGTCATGGAGCATTGTGATAAAATTTGTCATGGAGCACTGTGATTATAGGGGCCATGGAGCATTTTGATGACAGGTTTCATGGAGCATTGTGATGAAAATGGTAATGGACCATCTTGATGACAGTGTTCTGGAACCTTGTGATGACACGTTTAATGGAGCATTGTGATGACAAGGGCCATGGTGAATTGTGATGACAGGTGTCCTGGTGCATTGTGATGACAGTGGACATCTAGCATTGTGATGAAAGGTATCATGGAGCACTCTGATGACAGGGGACATGGAGCATTGTGTTGACAAAGGCCATGGAACATTGTGATGACAGGTGTCAAGGGGAATTGTGATTACAGCAATCTTGCAGCATTGTGAGAAAAATTGTCCTGGAGCATTGTGATGACAGTGGTCACAGAGAATTGCGATGACAGGGATCATGCAGCATTTTGATGACAAGGGTCATGTAGCATTGTGATGACAGGGATCATGGAACATTGTGATGACAAGTTCCATGAAGCATTGTGATGACAAAGGCATGGAGAATTGTGATGACATGGGTCATCGAACATTGTAATGACAGTGGTCCTGGAGCATTGTGTTTACACGGGCATGGAGCATTGTCATGACAAGGGCATGGAACATTTTGATTATGGGCCCAAGGAGCATTGTGCTGAGAAGGCATGGTGCATTGTGATGACAATTGGCATTGAGCATTGTGATGAAAGAGGTACTGGAGCATTGTGAGGGAAAGTGTCATGTTTCATTGTGATGACAGGGGTCATGGAGTAATGTGAAGAAAGGTGTCATGGATCATTTTGATGAGAAGTGTCACGGAATATTGTGCTGACAATGATCATGGAGCATTGTGATGAGAGGGGCCTTGGTGCATTGTGATAACAGGCGTCATGTGGCATTGTGATGACAGTGGTCATGAAGCATTGTGATGAAAGGGGTCATGGATCATTTTGATAACAAGTGTCCTGGAACCTTGTCATGACACGGTTCATGGAGAATTGTGATGAGAAGAGCCATGGCGAATTGTGATGACAGGTGTCATGGGGCATTGTGATGACAGTGGTCATTTAGCATTGTAATAAAAGGTATCATAGAGCACAGTGATGACAGGGGCCATGGAGCACTGTGCTGAAAGGGGCAATGAATCATTGTGATGACAGGAGTTATGGGGGATTGTGATGAAAGTGGTCATGGAGCATTGTGATGAAAGGGATCATGGAGCAATGTGATTACAGGGGCCATGGAGCATTGTGAATATATAGGTCATTGAACATTGTGATGACTGTGGTATGGAGCATTTTGCTGAAAGAGTTCATGGATCACCGTGATGATAAGTGTCCTGGAATATTGTGATGACATGGTTCATGGAGCATTGTGATGACAAGGTCATGGAGCATTGTGATTACAGGGGTCATGGAGCATTGTGATGACAAGGGCAGGGAACATTGTAATGACAGGTGTCATGGAGCATTGTGATGACAAGGGCCATGAAGCTTTGTGATGACAGGTGTCATTGGGCATTGTGATGACAGTGGTCATGGAGCATAGTGATGAGAAGGACCATGGAGTATTGTGATGACAGGGTTTATGGGGCCTTTTGCTGACAGGGGCTATGGAGCATTGTGATGAAAGGGGTCATTTAGCACTCTGATTACAGGGGATATGGAGCATGGTGATGACAAGGGCATGGAGCATTGTGATCACAATGGTCATGGAGCATAGTGATGAAAGTGGTCATGGAGCATTGTGATGAAAAGGGTCATGTGGCATTGTGAGGACAACAGTCATGGAGCATTGTGAAGAAAGAGGTCATGGATCATTGTGATGAAAGTTGTCATAGAGAATTGTGAAGAAAAGCACCAGGGAGCATTGTGATGACAAGGGCCATGGAGCATTGTGATGACAGGTGTCATGGAGTATTGTGATGACATAGGTCATGGGGCTTTGTGATGACAGGGAGCATGAAACATTGTGATGAAAGTGGTCTAGGAGCATTGTGATGACAGTGCTCATTGAGCATTGGGATGACACGGTCATGGAGCCTTGTGATTACAGGGGCCATGGAGCTTTTTGATGACAAGGGGCATGGAATATTGTGATGAAAGGCGTACTGGAGCATTTTGAGGAAAAGTGTCATGGATCATTGTGATTACAGCGATCATGGAGCATTGTGATGACCAGGGTCATGGAGCATTGTGATAACAGGGTTCATGGAGCATTGTGATCACAAGGGCCATGTAGTACTGTGATGACAGGTGTCATGGGGCATTGTGATGTCAGGGGCATGGAACATTGTCATAAAAGGTGTCCTGGAGAACTGTGATTACTGGGGCCATGGAGCATTGCAATGAAAAAGACCATGGAGCATTGTGATGACAGGTGTCAAGGAGCATTGTGATGAAATGGGTCATGGATCATTGTGATGACGGTGTCAAGGAGCACTGTGATTTCAGAGGTCATGGAGCATTGTGAGGACAAGGGCATGGAGCATTCTGATGACAGGTGTCATGGAGCACAGGGATGAAAGTGGTCATGGAACATTGTGGTGAAAAGTGTCAAGTGGCATTGTGAGGACAAGGGTCATGGAGCATTGTGAAGAAAGAGGTCATGGAGCATTTTGATGAAAGTTGTCATGGATCATTTTGAAGAAACCACCAGGGAGCATTGTGATGACAAGGGCCATGGAGCATTGTGATGACAGGTGTAATGGATCATTGTGATGTCAGTGGTCATGGAACATTGTGATGAAAGGGATCATGGAGCACTGTGATTTCAGGGTCCATGGAGAATTGTGATGACAAAGGCCATGGAGCATTGTGATGACCGTTGTCATGTGGCATTGTGATGAAAGGGTCATGGAGCACTGTGACGACAATGGTCATGGAGAATTTGATGAAAGGCATCATGGAGCATTGTGGTGAAAGGGATCAAGGGGTATTGTGATGAAAAGGGGCAGGGAGCATAGTGATGACAAAGGGCCTGGAGCATTATGATGACACGGGCATGGAGTCTCGTGATGAAAAGGGTTCTGGAGCATTGCAATGAAAAGTGCATGGAACATTGTGATTACTAGTGCCATAGATCATTGTGATGAAAAAAGCCATGGAGCCTTGTGATGACATGTCATGGAGCATTGTGATGAAAACTGCCATGGAGAATTTTGAGGACAAGGGTCATGGAGAACTGTGATGAAATGGGTCATGGATCACTGCGATGATATGGGTCATGGAGCATTGTGATGAAAGAGGTATTGGGGAATTGTAATGACAAGGGCCATGGAGCCATGTGATGAAAGATGTCAGCGAGCATTGTGATGAAAGCTGTCATTGAGCATTGTGATGAAAAGCGCCATGGAGCATTGTGATGACAAGGGTCATGGAGCATTGTGATGACATGGGCATGGAGCATTGTGATGATATGGGCATGGAGCATTGTGATTACAGTGCTCATGGAGCACAGTGATGACAAGGGCATGGAGCAATGTGATGACAAGGAGCATGGAGCACTGTGACCAAACTGGTACTGGAGCATTGTGATGAGAGGGTTCTTGGATCATTGTGATTACAGGGTTGATGGAGCATTGTGATGACAAGAGTCATGGAGCACTGTGATGACAAGTGTCATGGACCCTTGTGATGACAAGGGCCATGGAGAATTGTGGCGACAGGCATCATGAGGCCTTGTGATGACAGGGGTCATGGAGCATTCTGATGAAAGGGGTCATGGAGCACTCTGATTACAGGGGCCTTGGAGCATGGTGTTGACAAATGCCATGGAGCATTGTGATGACAGGTGTCAAGGAGCAATGTGATGAAATGTGTCATGGATCATTGTGATGACATGAGTCAAGGAGCATTGTGATGACATAGGTCATGGGGCTTTGTGATGAGAGGGAGCATGGAACATTGTGGTGAAAGTGGTCAAGGAGCATTGTGATGACAGTGCTCATTGAGCATTGTGAGGACACTGTCATGGAGCCTTGTGATTACAGGGGCCATGGAGCATTTTGATGACAAGGGGCATGGAGTATTGTGATGAAAGGCGTCCTGGAGCATTTTGAGGAAAGGTGTCATGGATCATAGTGATTACAGAGATCATGGAACATTGTGATGGCCAAGGTCAGGGAGCATTGTGATAACAGGGTTCAAGGAGCATTGTGATCACAAAGACCATGTAGTATTGTAATGACAAGTGTCATGGGGCATTGTGATGTCAAGGGCATGGAGCATTGTGATGAAAGGTGTCATGGAGCATTGTGATGAAAGGGTTCATCGGGAAATGTAATGACAAGGGCCATGGAGCATTGTGATGAAAGGGGTCAGTGAGGATTCTGATGAAAGTCGTCATTGAGCATTGTGATGGAAAGGGCCATGGAGCATTGTGATGATAAGTGTCATTGAACATTGTGATGACAAATGTTATGGAGCCTTGTGATGACAAAAGCCATGGAGCATTGTGATGACAGGGTCATGAGGCATTGTGATGAAAGGGGTCATGGATCATTGTGATGACAGGGGTCACGGAGCATTGTGATGATAGGGGTCATGGAGCAATTGGGTGAAAGGGATCATGGGACATTGTGATGACAAGCACCATGGAGCATACTGATGACATTGGCACTGGAGCATTGTGAAGACACAGGCATGGCAGATTTTGATGACAATAGTTCGGGAACATTGCCATGACAAAGGCATGGAGCATTGTGATGTCAGGGGCCATAGAGCACTGTGATGAAAAAAGCCATGGTGAATTGTGATGACAGATGTCATGGAGCATTGTGATGACAAGGGCATGGAGCACTGTGATGACAAATGGCATAGAGGATTGTCATGACAAAGAGCATGGATCATTGTGATGAATGGGGTCATGGATGATTCTGACTACAACAATCGTGGAGCATTGTGATGACAGGGCTCATGGAGCATTGTGATCACAATGGCCATAGAACATTGTAATGACAGGTGTCATGCGACAATGTGATGAAAGGGATCATGGAGCAATGTGATTACAGGGGCCATGGAGCATTGTGATGACAGGTGTCAAGGAGCAATGTGATGAAATGCGTCATGGATCATTGTGATGACATTGGTCGTGGAGCATTGTGATGAAATGGTTCATGGGGCATTGTGATGAAATTGGTCATGGGGCATTGTGCTGAAAGTGGTCATGGAGCATTGTGATGAATGTGGTCATGGAGCATTGTATTGACATGGATCATGGAGCATTTTGATTATTGTGGAGCATTCAGCACAGTGGTCCATGACCCCTTTCATCAGAATGTTCCATGGCTGTTGTCATCACAATACGCCATGGCCCCTTTCATCACAATGCTCCCTGACGTCTTTCATCACAATGCTCCATGACCATTGTCATCAGAATGCTTCATGATCCCTGTAATCAGAATGATCCATGACACATTTCATCACATGCCCCATGACCCCTTTAATCAAATTGCTCCATGACCCTTTCATCACAATGTCCATGACCCTTGTCATCACAGTGCTCCATGACCCCTGTCACCGCAATGCTCCATGCCCCATTTCATCACAATGTTCCATGCACCCTGTCATCACAGTGCTCCATGGCCACTCTAATCACAGGGCTCCAAGACCCCTATAATCACAATGCTCCATGCCACTTGTCATTGCAATGTTCCATGACCCTTGTCCTCACAATGCTCCATAGCGCTTGTCATAACAATGCTCCATGATCCATGTCATCACAATGGTACATGACCACTTTCATCACAATGCCCCATAACCCCTTTCATCACAATGCTCCATGACCCCTGTCATCACAATGTTCCAGGACCCCTGTCATCACAATGAGCCATGACCCCTTTCATCACAATGTTCCATAATCACTGTCATCACAATGATCCATGGCCCTTGTCATCACAAGGCTCCCTGGCGCAGGTCATCACAAAGATCCATGACCACTTTCAGCACAATGCTCCATGACCTCTTTCATCACACTTCTCCATGACCATTGTCATCACAAAGCTCCATGACTCTTGTAAAATCAAAGTTCCATGGCCCTTGTAATCACAAAGCTTCACGACCTTGTCATCACAATGCACCATAACAACTTTCATCACAATGCCCCATGACCCCTGTCATCACAATGCTCCATGCCCCCTTTCATCACAATGCTCCATGACCCCTTTCATCAGAATGTTCCATGACAACTTTCATCACAATGCTCTATGGACCTTGTCATCACAATGCTCAATGGCGTTTGTCATCACAATCCTCCATGAAACCTCAAATCACAATGATCCATGACCCTTTTCAGCACAATGCCCCATGACCCCTTTCATCACAATGATCTATGACCCCTTTCATCGCAATGCTCCATGACCATTGCAATAAAGGTTCCATGCCCATATCATCACAATGCTCCATGACACCTGTCATCACAATGCTCCATGGCCCTTGTCCTCACAGTGCTCCATGGCCCCTGTCATCAAAATGCTCCATGACTACATTAATCACAATGCTCCATGACCAATTTCATCACAATGCCCCGTGACCCCTGTAATCAAAATGTTCCTTAACCCCTTTCATCACATTGTTACAGTACCCCTTTCATCACAATGCTCCATGCCGCCTGTCACCACAATGCTCCATTACCCTTGTCATCACAATGTTCCATGGCCCCTGTCATCACAATGCTCCATTACCCTTGTCATCACAATGCTCTATGCCATTTTCATCACAATTCTTCATGACCCTTGTCATCACAATCCTTCATGACCCTTGTCATCACAATGATCCATGGAGCTTTTCATCATAAAGGTCCAGAGCCTTAGTGCCTGAGTTGAGAGTAGTATAATTGCCTCAGTTATGGACACTGTCAGTCCCTGAGTTGGGAGTAGTGTCAGGGCCATAGTTAGGGACAGTGTCAGGGCCTGAGGTAGGAGTAGTCTCAGGGCCTTAGTTAGGGAGAGTGTCAGTGCCTGAATTAGGAGTAGTGTCAATGCCTAAGTTACGGACAATATCAGGGCATGAGTTAGGAGTATTCTTAGGGCCTTAGTAAGGGACAGTGTCAGTGCCTGTGTTGGTAGGAGTGTCAGGGAATTAGTAAGGGACAGTGTCAGTGCCTGAGTTGGGATTAGAGTAAGGGTCTTTGTTAGGGACAACATCAGGGCGTGAGTTAGGAGTAATCTCAGGACCTTAGTTACGGACAGTGTCAGTGACTGTGTTAGGAGTAGTGTCAGGGCCTGTGTTAGGAGTAGTGTGAGAGCGGTAGTTAGGGATGGACAGTGTCATGGCCTGAGTAGTGTGTAGTGTCAAGGACATAGTTAGCAACAGTTTCAGTGCCTGATTTGGGAGTAATGTCATGGCCTTAGTTCTGGACAGTGTCAGTGCCTGAGTTGGGAGTAGTGTCAGGGCTTAGTTAGGGACAGAGTCACTGCCTACGTAGGGAGTAGTTTCACTGCCTTATTTTGTGAAAGTGTCAGTGCCTGTGTTGTTAGTAGTGTCAGAGCCTTAGTAAGGGACAGTGTCAGTGCCTGAGATGGGAGTAGTGTCAGGGCATTAGTTAGGGACAGTGTCAGTGGCTGAGATGGGATTAGTTTCAGGGTCTTTATTAGGGACAATGTCAGTGCCTGTGTTGGGAGTAGTGTCAGGGTATTTATTATGGACAGTGTCAGGGGCTGAGTTAAGAGCAGTGTCAAGGCCTTAATTTGGGAGAGTGTCAGTGTCTGATTGGGAGTAGTGTCAGACCCTTAGTTAGGGACAGCGTCAGTGCCTGAGTTGGGAATAGTGCCAGCGCCTAAGTTACGGACAGTGTTAGGGCCTGAGTAAGAGTAGTCTCAGAGCCTTAGTTTGGAACAGTGTCAGTGACTATGTTAGGAATAGTGTCAGTGCCTGAGTTAGGAGTAGTCTGAGACCAGTAGTTAGGAACAGTGTCGGGGCCTGAGTTGTGAGTAGTTTCAGGGCCATAGTTAGTGAAAGTGTCAGTGCCGGTGTTGGGAGTACTGTCAGGGCCTTAGTTAGGGCCAGTGTCAGTGCCTGAGTTGGGAGTAGTGTCAGGGCCTAGATAGGGACAGTGTCATTGCCTGAGTTGAGAATAGGGTCAGGGCCTTAAGTAGGGACAGTGTCAGTGCCTGAGTTGAGAATAGGGTCAGGGCCTTAGTTAGGGACAGTGTCAGTGGCTGAAATGGGAGTAGTGTCAGTGTCTTAGTTAGGGAGAGTGTCAGTGTCTGCGTTGGGAATATTGTCAGGGTCTTTGTTAGGGACAGTGTCAGGGCAGGAGTTAAAAGTAGTGTCAAGGCCTTAGTTAGGGAGTGTGTCAGTGCCTGAGTTGGGAGTAGTATCAGGGCCTTAGTTAGGGACAGTGTCAGGGCCTGAGGTAGAAGTAGTCTCACGCCTTTAGTTAGGGAGCGTGTCAGTGCCAAAGTAAGGAATAGTGTCAGAGCCTAAGTTAGGGACAGTGTCAGAGCCTGAGTTAGGAGTCGTGTCGGCCTTAGTTGGAACATTTTCAGGGCCTGAATTAGGAGTAATGTCACGGCCTTCCTTAGGTATTGTATCAGTGCCTGAGTTAGGAAGAGTGTCAGGACCTTAGTTAGGGACATTGCCAGGGCATGATTTAGGAGTAGTGTTAGGGCATGAGTTATGAAAAGTGTCAGGGCCTTAATTAGTGACAGTGTCATTTCCTGAGTTAGGAATAGAGTCAGGGCCTAAGTTAGGGGCAGTGTCAGTGCTGAGATCGGAGAAGTATCAGGGCCTTAGTTAGAGACAGTGTCAGGGCCTGAGTTAGGAGTATTGTCAGGGCCTTAGTTAGGGACAGTGTCAGTCCCTGAGTTAGGAGTAGTGTCAGATGCTTTCTTAGGGACAGTGTCAGGGCCTGAGTTAAGAGGAGTGTCACAGCTTTAGTTAGGACCAGTGTCAGGGCCTTAGTTAAGACCAGCATCAGGGCCTATGATAGGAATCAGTTCAGGGCCTGTGTTACGAATAGTGTCAGGGACTTAGTTAAGGGCAATGTCAGGGCCTGAGTCCTGACTTACTCCTTACTCTCCTCACTAAGGACTTTTGACACTACTGCTAATTCAGGCCCTGACACTGTCACTAACTAAGGCCCTAACTCAGTCCCGTACATTGTCCCTAACAAAGGCTCTGATGCTAGTCGTAACTCAGGGCCTGACACACTCTCTATCTAAGGGCTGCTGACATCAATATCTAAAGTTCTGACATTATGAAGAGCAAATATCCTGAACCATGTCTTACAAAGTTCCTGAAACTGTCCCAAAGTAAGCCCTGACGCTGTCCCTAAGTGAAGCCCTGAAGCTTTCCCTAACTAACTCAGGCCTTGATGCTGTGACTAACTCAGACCCTGATCATGTCTTTAACTAAGACACTAAGGCTGATCCAACAGAGGCCCTGATGCTGCTCCTAAGTCATGCCCTGACAGTGTCCCCAGCTAAGGGTCTGATGCTAGGCTTAACTCAGACCCTAACGCTCTCCCTAAGTCAGGCTCTGATGCTGTCCCTATCTGAAGCCCTAACACTGGTTCTGAATAAGGCCCGGAGTGTCTCAGTAACAAAGGTCTTCACACTATCCTTAGGTCATTTCCTGGCACTATCACTAGATGTTAAACTGACACTGTCACTAGCTAATATCCTGTCTCTTATACTAACTGAAGCCCTTAGGCTCTCCCTACATCAGGCAGTGAATTTAGGCCCAAGACCGTGAAACTGTCCTGAAATAGGGCTACATGCTCGTCCTACATCTGGCTCTGACACTGTCCCTAACTACGGCCCTAACACTATTGCTAACTGAGGATCTGACACTGGACCTATCAGAGGCCCGCTACTCCTAACTAATGCCTTGAAACTTTCCCTAACGTAGGTGCTGCTACCATCAATATCTAAAGTCCTGACATTATCCTGAGCTAATATCCTGACCCATGTCTTACCAAGGTCCTGAAACTCTCCCAAAGTTAGCCCTAACACTGTCCCTAAGTGAGGCCCTGAGGCTGTCCCTCACAGAGGTCCTGATAAGGTCTTTAACTAAACTCTAATGCTGATCTTACAGAGACCCTTATGTTGATCCTATGTCATGCCCTGACGCTGTCCGTAGCTAAGGCCCTGACTCGAGGCATCACTCAGGCCCTGTCGCTCTCCCTATGTCAGGCTAAGACTCTGTCCCTACCTGAAGCCCTGACACTGGGCCTAAATTAGGCACTGATGCTCTAATTAGCTATGGTCTTGACACTATCCCTAGGTCATTTCCTGGCACTCTCCCTAGATCTTAACCTAAACTTGTCTTTAGCTATTGTCGAGCCTCTTATGTTAACTAAATCCCTGACGCTGTCTCTAATTAAGAGGCTGAAATTAGTCTCGAGGCCGTCAACCTGTCCCTAACTGAGGCTTGGAGGCTCATCCTAACTGAGGCGCTGACACTGTCCCTAACTAAAGCCCTGACACTACACCTAACTCAGTCCCTGACACTGTACTTTACAAAGGCTCTGATGCTAGTGCTAACTCAGGCCCTGACACTGTCTCTAAGTAAGGCCCAGAATTTGCCCCTAATATAGGCCCTGCTGTCAGCAATAACTAAAACCTGGACACTAGCCTGAGTTAATATCCTGACATATTTCTAACCAAGTTCCTGACACTGTCCCTAAGAAATCCCTGTCGCTGTCCCTATGTTAAGAACTGAGGCTGTCCCTAACTCAGGCCCTGGAGCTTGCCCTAACTGAGGCCTTGACTCTGTGACTAACTCAGGCCCTGATCATGTCTGTAACTAAGACGCTAAGGATAATCTAACAGAGGCGCTGATGCTGTTCCTATGTCATGCCCTGACAGTGTCCTCAGCTAAGGGCCTGATGTTAGCCCTCACTCAGGCCTTGTCACTCTCCCTAAGTCTGGCTCTGATGTTGTCCCTACCTGAAGCCCTGACACTGGTTTTAAATAAGGACCTGATACTCTCAGAATTAACTAAGGTTTTGACACTATGCCTCGGTCCTTTTCTGACACTATCCTTAGACTGTAACCTGACCCTGTCCCTAGCAAATGTCGTGCCTCTTATGCTTACTAAACCCTGCTGCTGTCCTTAACTAAGGCCCTGAAATTGGTCACGAGGCTGTTACCTTGTCCCTACCTAAGGCCTCGATGTTCTTCCTAAGTCAGGGCCTGACACTGTCCCTAACTAAGGCCCGGCTTCCATCCATATCTAAATCCCTGACACTATCCTGAGCTAATTGCTTTACCCATCTTTCACCAAGGTCCTGAAACCATCCCTAAGGAAGCCCTGATGCTGTCCCTAAGTGAGGCCTTGAGGCTGTCCCTAACAGAGGCCCTGATAATATCTTTAACATAGCCCCTGAGGCTGATCTTACCGTGGCTCTTATGCTGCTCCTAAGTCATGCCCTGACAGTGTCTCTAGCTAAGGCCCTGACGCTAGGCCTCACTCAGGCCCTATCGCTCTCCCTAAGTCAGGCTCTGATGTTGTCCCTACCTGAAGCCCTGACACTCACTGGTCCTAAATTAGGCCCTGATGCTCTAAGTAACTAAGGTCTTGACACTATCCCTAGGTCATTTCCTGACACTATCCCTAGACCTTAACCTTAACTTCTCTTTAGCTAATGTCGAGATTAGGTAAAGAGATTCTTTAGAACGAGATTCTTTCATCTTCTGAATATAGTTTTCTTCAAAACATAATTTTTATAATGTTACTAACTTTAAACAAAATGTACTCAACTGCTGTGGAATATTCCTTCATAGGATCATGCATGGTTCACTTCTGCATCTGCTTGTGGTGGTGTTCAGGTTGCTTTCAGCTGTAGATCCTCTTATGCTATCTAAATCCCTGATTCTGTCCAAAATGAGTCCCTGAATTTAGGTCCGAGTCCGTGAACCTGTCCCTAACTGAGGCCTGTAGGCTCATTCTAACGCAGATCCTGACACTGTCCCTAACTAAAGCCCTGACACTACACCTAACTCAGTCACTGACACTGTACCTAACAAAGGCTCTGATGCTAGTCCTAACTTAGGCCCTGACACTGCCTCTAACTAAGGCCCTGCTGCCGTCAATATCTGAACACCTGATATTATCCTGAGCTAATAGCCTGACCCATGTCTTACCGAGGTCCTGAAACTTTCCCAAAGTAAGCCCTGACGCTGTCCCTAAGTGAGGCCTTGAGGCTGTCCCTAACAGAGGCCCTGATAATAGCTTTAACAAAGACCCTAATGCTGATCCTACAGAGGCCTTTTTGCTGCTCCTAAGTCGTGCCCTGATACTGTCCCTTACTCAGGCCCTAAGAATAGGCCTCACTTAGGCCCTGTTGCCTTACCTTAGTTAGGCTTTGACGCTGTCCGTACATCAAGACCTGACACTGGTTCTGATTAAGGCGCTCACGCTGCTGCTAACTAAGGCCCTGATGCTCTCAATAACTAAGGTCTTCTCGTTATCCCTTGGTCATTTCCTTTCACTATCTCTGACCTGGAACCTTACTCTGTCCCGGCATATTCTCCTGCATCTTATGCTAACTGAAACCCTAATGCTCTCCCTAACTAAGGCCCTGACTACTCCTAACTAAGGCCATGACACTCAATCTAACAAAGGCTCGGAATCTGTCCCTAATATACGCCCTGCTGCCAGCAATTACTAAAATCCTGACACTCTCCTGAGCTAATATCCTGACTCATTTCTAACCAAGGTCCTGACACTCTCCCTAAGAAATCCCTGTCGTTGTCTTTAAGTGAAGACCTGAGTCTGTCCGTAACTTAAGCCCTGAATCTTTCCCTAACTGAGGCGTTGACGCTGTGACTATGGCTCCAGTCATGCCTTTAACTAAGAGCCTAAAGCTGATCCAACAAAGGCACTGATGCTGCTCCTATGTCATTCCATGACAGTGTCTCCAGCTAAGAGCCTGACATTAGGCCTCACTCAGTCCCTGTCGCTCTCCCTAAGTCAGGCCCTGATGATGTCCTTACCCAAAACTTTAACACTGGTTATGAATAATTCCCTGAGAGTCTCAGTAACAAAGGTCTTCACACTATACTTAGTTAATTTCCTGACACGATTCCTAGCCTTTACCCTAACCATGTCCCGAGCTAATGTCCTACCTCTTATGCTAACTAAAGACCTTATACTCTGCCTACCTCAGGCACTGAATTTATTCCCAAAGCCGCCAGACTGTCCCTAACTAGGCTCCATGCCCTTATCGTCACAATGTTCTGTGACCACTGTCATCACAATGCTCCACGCCCTTATCATCACAATGCTCCATGCCCCCTGTCATCACAATGCTCCAAGCCCCCTCTAATCACAATGCTCCATGACACTTGTCTCACAATATTCTATGACACTTGTCATCACAATGCCCCATGACCTTATTTCATCAAAATGCACCATGACCCCTTTAATCAAAATGCCCCATAACCCCTGTCATCACGAGGCTCCATGACCTTTGTCATCGCAATGCTACATGCCATTTTCATCAAAATGCTCCATACTCCCACTCGTCAAAATGCTCCATGACACTTGTCTCACAATGCTCCATGGCCCTTGCCATTACATTGCTCCATGACACCTATCTTAACAATATTCCAGGCCCATGTCATCACAATGTACCATGACACTTTTCATCATAATGTTCCATGGTGTTTGTCATCACAATGATCCAGGATGCCTGTAATCACAGTGCTCCAGTACACTTTTCATCACAATGCTCCATGCCCACTGTCACCACAATGCCCTGTAAACCCTGTCATCAGAATGATCCATGACCTCTTTAATCACAATACTCCATGACCCCTGTCATCCCAATGTTCCAGGAACTCTGTCATCACAATGCTCCATGTCCCTTGTCATCAAAATGCCCCATGGCCTGTTTCATCACAATGCTCCCTGACCCGTTTCATCACAATGCTCCATGACCATTGCCATCACAATGCTCCATGATCCCTGTAATCACAGTGATCCATGACCCCTTTCATCACAATGCCCATGCCCCCTGTCACCACAATGCTCCATGTCCCCTGTCATCCCAATGTTCCATGACCCATGGCATCCCAATGTTCCATCGCCCCTGTCATCAAAATGCTCCATGATACTTGTAATCTCAATGCTCCATGGCCCTTGTTCATCACACAGCCCCACTCCCTTGTCATCACAATGCTCCATGACATCTTTCCTCACAATTCTCCGTGATCCATTTCATCACAATGCTCTATGGCCACCTGTTATCACAATGCTCCATGAACATTGTCATAACAATGTTCCATGATCTGTGTCATCACAATGCTCCCTGAACCCTTTCATCACAATGCCCCATGAAACCTGTCATCACAATGCTCCATGACCCTTCTCATCACGATGCTCCATGGCCCTTGTAATCCCAAAGCTCTTTGGAGCTTGTGATAACAATGCTCCGTGATCTCTGTAATCATAATGATCCATGACTCCTTTGACTACAATCTTCCATTACCCCTTTCATCAAAATGATCCATGGTGCTTGACATCACAATGCTTCATGATCCCTGTAATCACAATGCCCCATGATCACTGTAATCACAATGATCCATGACCCCTTTCATCATAATGCCCATACCCCCTGTCACCTCAGTGCTCAATGACAACTGTCATCACAATATTCCATAACCATTGTAATGTCAATGCTCCAT
Organism: Balaenoptera physalus; assembly: GCF_965194825.1. Taxonomy (NCBI): domain Eukaryota; kingdom Metazoa; phylum Chordata; class Mammalia; order Artiodactyla; family Balaenopteridae; genus Balaenoptera; species Balaenoptera physalus. Next base: position 95,601 of record NW_028126513.1, on the reverse strand, counting down.
GGCCCTTGTCATCACTAAGCTCCACGCCCTTGTCATCACAGTGCTCCATGACAACTTTCAGCACAATGCTCCATGATCCCCTTCATCAAAATGCTCCATGGCCCCTGTCATCACAATGCTCCATAACCCCAAGTCACCAAAATGCCCTATAATCCCTGTCATCACAATGATCCATGACCCTTTTCATCACAATGCTATATGGATTTTGCCATCACAATGCTCCATGACCTTTTTCATCACAATATTCCATGACCCCTGACATCCCAAATTTCTAGGACCCCTGTCATCACAATGCCCCTTGGCTCTTTTCATCAACATGTTCCATGACCACTTTCATCACAATGCTCCATGGCCCTTGTCATCAAAATGGCCCATTGCCCCGTTCATCACAATGCTCCCTGATCCCTTTCATCACAATGCTCCATGACCATTGTCATCACAATGCTCCATGATCACTGTTATCAAGAGGATCCATGATCCCTTTCATCACAATGCTCCTTGATCATTGTCATCACATTGCTCCATGCCCTTATCATCACAATGCTCCATGGCCTCTGTAATCACCATTCTCCATGACCCCTTTCCTCACAGTGATCCATGACACTTGCCATCACAGTGCTCCATGAACCCTGTCATCACAATGCTCCATGGTCCATGTCATCACAGTGCTCCATGACCACATTCATCACAATGCTCCATAACACCTTTCCTTACAATGCTCCATGGCTCTTGTCATCACAAAGCTCCATGACACTTGTCATCACAATGCTCCATGACCCCTTTCATCACAATGTTCCATGACACCTGTCATCACAATGCTCCATGACCGCTGTAAACACAAAGGCCATGACCCCTTTGATCACAGTGCTCCATTAACCCTTTCATCAAAATGATCCTTGGTGCTTGTCATCACAATGCTCCATGGTCCCTGTAATCACAATGGTCCATGACCCCTTTCATAACAGTGTTCCATGACCCCTTTCATCACAATGCTCCTTAACCCATGTAATCACCATGCCCCATAACCCCTTTCCCCACAATGCTCCCTGACCCCTGTCATCACAATGCTCTATGAGCCCTGTAATCACAATGCTCCATGGCCTTTGTCATTACAATGCTCCATGTCCCCTGAAATCACAGTCCTCCATGACCCCTTTCATCACAACTCTCCTTGACACTTGTCTCACAATGTTCCATGCCCTTGTCATCACAATGCTCCATGCCCCCTGTCATTACAATGTTCCAAGCCCACTCTCAACACAATGCTCCATGACACTTGTCTCACAATGGTCGATGCCCTTTTCAGCACAATGCTCCATGCCCCCTTTCATTACAATGTTCCATGCCCCTTGTCATAACAATGCTCCATGGTCCCTGTCATCACAGTGCTCCTGTCATCACAATGTCATCACAATGGTCCATGTCATCACAATGATCCATCTCGCTTGTCAAAACAGTGCTCCATGATCCATGTCATCACAATGCTCCATGACCATATTCATCACAATGCCCCATGAACCATTTCATCATGATGCTCCATGACCCCTTTCATCAAAATGCTCCATGACCATTGTCATCACAAGGCTCCATGACCACTATCATCACAATGCTCCATGACCACTATCATCACAATTCTCCATAAAGACTTTCATCAAAATGCTCCATGACCTCTTTCATCACAATGCTCCATGGTCCTTGTCATCACAATGCTCCATGACACCTGTCATCATAATGCTCCATGGCCTTTGTCATCACAATGCTCCATGGAATTTGTCATCACAATGCTCCATGACACTTGTCATCACAATGCTCCATGTCACCTGTCATCACAATGCTCCATTACACTTGTCATCACAATGCTCCATGATCCCTGTCATCACAAAGATCCATGACCCATTTCATCACAATGCTCTATGACCCATGTCATCACAATTCTCCATAGCCCTTGTCATCACAATGATCCATGACCCTTTTCATCACCATGTTCCATGGCTTTTGTCATCACAATGCCCCATGACCCCTTTCATCACAATGCTCCATGACGATTTTCATCACAAGACTCCATGCCCTTATCATCACAGTGCTCCATGACCCATTCCATCACAATGCTCCATGACCCCTTTCATCAAAATGCGCCATGACCATTGTCATCACAATGCTCGCTGACCCCTGTCATTGCAATGCTCCATGACCACTGTCATCGCAATGCTCCATGACCACTGTCATCACAATGCTCCATGACCCTTGTCATCGCAATGCTACATGCAATTGTCATCACAATGCTCCATACCCCATGACATCACAATGGTCCATGACGCTTGTCTCACAATGCTCCATGCTCTTGTCATCACAGTGCTCCATGCCCCCAGTCATCACAATGCTCCATTACACTTGTCATCACAATGTTCCGTGGACCCTGTCATTCACAAAGCCAAATGACACCTGTCATCACAATGCTTCATGGCCCTTGTTATCACAATGCCCCATGACCTCTGTCATCACAAACTCCATGACCATTCTCATCACAATGCTCCATGACACCTGTCATCACAATGATCCATGATGCCTGTCATCACAATGCTCCATTACACATTTCATTACAAGATTCCATGGCCCTTGTCATCACAGTGCTCCATGGCCCCTGTCATTGAAATGCTCCATATCCCTTTCATCACAATGATCCTTGGCGCTTGTCCTCACAATGCTCCATGATCCCTGTAATCACAATGATCCTTGACCCCTTCCATCACAATGTTCCATGGCCGCTTTAATCACAATGCTCCATAACCACTTTCAACAAAATGCTCCATGACACTTGTCTCACAATGCTCAATGCCTTTGTCATCACAAGCCCCATGACCACTTTCCTCACAAAGCTCCATGACCCCTTCCATCACAGTGCTCCATGACCCCTGTTATCGCAATGATCCATGGCCCTTGTCATCACAATGCTCCATGGTGCTTGTCATATCATTGCTATATGATCCCTGTAATCACAATGATCCATGACCCCTTTCATCAGAATGTTCCATGACCCATTTCATCACAATGCTCCATGATCCCTGTAATCATAATGATCCATGACCCCTTTCATCAGAATGTTCCATGACCCCTGTCATCACAATTCTCCATGGGCCTTGTCATCACAGTGCTCCATGGCGCTTGTCACCACAATGATCCAGAGCCTTAGTGCCTGAGTTGGGAGTAGTATCATTGCCTCAGGTAGGGACACTGTCAGTGCCTGAGTTGGGAGTAGTGTCAGAGTCATAGTTAGGGACATTGTCAGAGCCTGAGTTGGGAGTAGTATCAGGGTCTTAGTTAGGGGCAGTGTCAGGGCCTGAGGTACGAGTAGTCTCAGGGCCATAGTTAGGGAGAGTGTCAGTGCCTGAATTAGGAATAGTGTCAGGGCCTAAGTTACGGACAGTGTCAGGGTATGAGTTATGAGTAGTGACAGGGCCTTAGTTAGGGACAGTGTCAGTGCCTGGGTTGGGAGTAGTGTCAGGGTCATAGTTGGGGACAGTGTCAGGTTCTGAGTTAGGAGTATTGTCAGGGCCTTAGTTAGGGGCAGTGTCAGTGCCTGAGTTGGGAGTAGTGTCAGGGTCATTTTTAGGGACAGTGTGAGGGCCTGAGTGAAGAGTAGTGTAAAGGCCTTAGATAGGGACAGTGTCATTGCCTGAGTGGGGAGTAGAGTCAAGGCCTTATTTAGGAACAGCATCACTGCCGGAGTTGGGAGTAGTGTCAGGGTCTTTGTTAGGGACAGTGTCAGGGCCTTAGCTAAGAGTAGTGTTAAGGCCTTAGTTAGGGAGAGTGTCAGTGCCGGAGTTGCGATCAGTGTCAGAGCCTTAGTTAGGGACAGTTTCACAGCCTGAAGTTGGAGTACTCTCAGAGCCTTAGTTAGGGAGAGTGTAAGTGCCTGAGTTAGGAGTAGTGTGAGGGCCTTTCTTAGTTATAGTGTCAGGAACTGAGGTAGGAGTAGTTTCAGGACCTTAGTTAGGGACAGCTTCAGTGCCTGAGTTGGGAGTAGTGTCAGAGCCTTATTTAGGCACTTTATCAGGGCCTGAGTTGGCAGTAGTGTCAGGGCGTTAGTTAGGGACAGTGTCAGTCCCTGAGTTGGGATTAGTGTCAGCAACTTAATTAGGGACAGCGCCAGTGCCTGAGTTGAGAGTAGTGCCAGTGCCTTAGTTAGGGACAGCAACAGTGCCTGAGTTGGGAGAAGTGTCAGGGCCATAGTTAGGGACTGTGTCAGTGGCTGAGATGAGAGTAGTGTCAGGGCCTTAGTTACGGACAGTGTCAGTGCCTGAGTTGGGATTATTGTCAGGGTCTTTATTATGGACAGTGTCAGGGCCTGAGTTAAGAGTAGTGTCAAAGCCTTAATTTGGGAGAGTGTCAGTGTCCGAATTGGGTGTAGTTTCAGCCCCTTAGTTAGGGACAGCGTCATTGCCTGAGTTGAGAGTAGTGACAAGGCCTAAGTTATGGACATTGTCAAGGCCTGAGTTAGGAGTAGTCTCAGGGCCTTAGTTAGGGACACTGTCAGTGACTCTGTTAGGAAGAGTGTCAGGGCCTGAGTTAGGAGTAGTGTGAGACTGGTAGTTAGGAACAGTGTCAGGACCAGAGTTGTGAGTAGTTTCAGGGCCTTAGTTAGCGAAAGTGTCAGTGCCTGAGTTGGGAGTAGTGTCAGAACCTTAGTTAGGGACAGCGCCAATGCCTGAGTTGGGAGTAGTGCCAGTGTCTTAGTTAGGGACAGCACCAGTGCCTGAGTTGGGAATAGTGTCAAGGCCATAGTTAGGGACGGTGTCAGTGGCTGAGATGTGAGTAGTGTCAGGGCCTTAGTTACGGGCAGTGTCAGTTCCTGAGTTGGGATTAGTGTCAGGGTCTTTATTATGGATAGTGTCAGGGCCTGAGTTAAGAATAGTGTCAAGGCCTTAATTTGGGAGAATGTCAGTGTCTGAGTTGGGAGTAGTGTCACATCCTTAGGGACAGTGTCAGTGCCTGAGTTGGGAGTAGTGTCATGACCACAGTTAGGGACAGTTTCAGTGGCTGAGATGAGGGTACTGTCAGGGTCTTAGTTACAGACAGTGTAAGTGCCTGAGTTGGGAGTAGTGCCAGGGCCTAAGTTATGGACAGTCTCAGGGCCTGAGTTAGGAGTAGTCTTAGGACCTTATTTAGGGACAGTGTCAGTGACTGTGTTAGGAGTCACTGTGTTAGGAGCATTGTGATGACAGGGGGCATGGAACATTTTGATGAAATGGGGCATGGAGCATTTTGGCGACAGGGGTCATGGAGCATTGTCATGACAGGGGTCATGGTGCATTGTGATGACTGGGGGCATGGAGCACTGTGACGAAAGTTGTCTTGGAGTATTGTGATGAAAAACACCATGGAGCATTGTGATAACAAGAGCCATGGTGCATTGTGATGACAAGGATCATGGAGAATTTTGATGAAATGGGTCATGAAGCATTGTGATGACAAGGTCATGGAATATTGTGATGACAAGAATTCTGGAGCATTGTGATGAAAAAGGTATGGAGCATTGTAATTACACGGGACATGGAGCACTGTGATGACATGGGCAGGGAACACTGTGATGACAGGCGTCATGGGGCATTGTGATGACAGTGGTCATGGAACATTGTGATGAAATGGGTCATGGAATACTCTGGTTAAAGCGGCCTTGGAGCATTGTGAATACAAAGGCCAAGGAGCATTGAGATGACAGTTGTCATGGAGCATTGTGATGAAAGTTGTAATGGATCATTGTGATGACAAGTGTCCTGGAACCTTGTGATGACAGTTCATTGAGCATTGTGATGACATGGGCCATGGCAAATTGTGATGGCAGATGTCATTGGGCCTTGTGATGACAGTGGTCATCTAGCATTGCGATGAAAGGTATCACGGAGCACTGTGATGACGGGCGCCATGGAGCATTCTGATGACAAAGACCATGGAGCATTGTGATGACAAGTGTCATGGAACATTGTGATGACAAGTGTTATGGAGCATTGTGATGACACGGGCATGGAGCATTATGATGACCAGAGTACTCGAGCATTGTGATAACAAGAGCATGGAGCATTGTGATTACAGGGGCCATGCAGCATTGTGATGACAGGAGCAGGGAACATTGTGATGACAGGGGTCATGGAGCGTTGTGAGACAAGTGTCATGGAGCATGGTTTTCAGAGTGGGCTTGGAGCATTGTGATTCCAGGGGGTTTGGAGCATAGTGATGACAAGGGCCTGGAGCATTGTGAGACAAGTGTCAAGGAAAGATGTGATGAAAGGGGTAATGAGGCCCTGTGATTACAGGGGACATGGAGCATTGTAATGACAAAGGCCATGGAGCATTGTGATGATACATGTTATAGTGCCTTGTGAGGAAAGAGGTCATGGGACATTAGGATGACAAGGGCCATGGAGCATCGTGATGACAAGATTCATGGAGCATTGTGATGACAGGTGTCATGGAGCATTGTGAAGCTAAGGGTCGTGGAAAATTGTGATGACAAGGGTCATAGAGCATTGTGATGACAGGTGGCCATGGAGCATTGTGATGAAAGTTGTCATGGAGCATTGTGGTGACAAGGGCATGGAGCTGTGTGATGACAAGGGCCATGGAGCATTGTGATTACCAGTGTCATGGAGCATTTTGATGACAGAGGCCATGGAGCATTGTGATACGAAGGGTCATGGAATATTGTGATGACAAGGAGATGGAGAATTGCGGTGACAGGGGTCATGGGCATTGTGATGAAAGGTGTTATGGAGCTTTGAGAGGAAAAGGGTCATGGGACTTGTGATGACAAATGCCATGGAGCATTGTGATGACAGGGGGCATGGAGCATTGTGATGACAAGGGCATGGAGCATTGTGAGACAAGTGTCATGGATAATAGTGATGAGAGGTGATATGGAGCATTGTGATGACAATGGCATGTAGCATTGCGATGACAATTGTCATGGAGTATTGTGAGACAAGGGTCATGGAGCATTGTGATGACAGGGGTTATGGATCACTGTGATGAAAGGCGCTATGGAACATTGTGATGAAAGGGGTCATGGATCACTGTGATTACAGGGATCACGGAGCATTGTGATGACAAGCGGCAAGGATCATTGTGATGAAAGGGGTAATTGAGAATTGTCATCAAGGGGGTCATGGATCATTGTGATTACAGCGGTCATGGAGACTTGTGATGACAGGGACCATGGAGCATTGTAAGGGAATGGGTCATGGAGCATTGAGATGTATGTGATCATGGAGCACTGTGATGACAAGGGCCATGGAACCTTGGGATGACAAGTGTCATGGAGCATTGTGATGACATGGATCATGGAGCAGTGTGATGACAAGGGTCATGGAGCATTATGATGAGAAGGGTCATGGAGTTTGTGATGACAGAGCTCATGGAGCATTGTGATGACAGGGGGCATTGAGCATTGTAATGGAAAGGGTCATGGAGCAGTGTGATGACAGGGATCATGGAGCATTGTGATGACAAGTGTCATGGAGCATTGTGATGACAACCATTCTGGAGCATTGTTATGAGAAGGGCATGGAGCATTGTGATGACAAATGTCATAGAGCAGTGCGATGAAAAGATTAATCAAGCCTTGTGAAGAAAGGGGTCATGGATCATTGTGATGAAAGGGGGCATAGAGCACTGTGATGAAAGTGTTTACGGAGCACTGTGATTATAGGGGTAATTGTGATGCATTGTGATGAAAGAGGACATGAGACAGGCGTAATGGAGCATTCTGATGAAAGTGGTCTTTCCTCATTGTGATGAAAATGGGCATGGAGCATTGTGATGAAAAGGGTTATGGAGCACTGTGATTACAGGGGTAATTTTAAGCACTGTGATGAATGGGGGCATGGAGCATTGTGATGAGAGGGGTCGTGGGGCATTGTGATGAAAGTGGTCATGGGGCATAGTGATGAAAATGGTCATGGGGCATTGTGGTGAAAGTGGTCATGTGGTATTGTGAAGGAAGTGGTCATGGAGCATTGTGATGAAAGTGGTCATGTGTCATTTTGAAGAAAGGGGTCATGCATCATGGTGATTAAGGGGATACGGAAGATTGTGATGAAAAGCGCCTATGAGCATTTTGATAACAATGGCCATGGAGCATTTTGATGAAAGGGGTTATGGGGCATTGTGATGAAAGTGGTCATGTACCATTGTGATGAGAGGGATCATGGAGCATTGTGATGACAGGGGGCATGGAACATTGTGATGAAATGGGACATGGAGCATTGTGGTGACAGGGGTCATTGAGCATTGTGATGACAAAGATCATGGATCATTGTGATGAAAGGAGCCATGGAGCACTGTGATGAAAAGGGCATGGAGCATTGTGATGAAAATGATCATGGAGAATTGTGATGAAATTGGTCATGGAGCCTTTTGATTAAAGGGGTCATGGGGCATTGTGAAGAAACGGGTCATGGATCATTGTGATTACAGTGATCATGGAGCATTGTGATGTCAAGAGCCATGGAACATTGTGATGAAAGGGGTCATGGACCACTGTGCTGAAAGTGGTCATGGATCATTGTGTTGACAGCAATCATGGAGCATTGTGAATGACAAGCGTAATGGAGCATTGTGATGACAAGTGTGATGGGTCATTGTGATGTCAGGGGCATGGAGCATTGTGATGAAAGGTGTCATGGAGCACTGTGATTACTGGGGCCATGGAGCATTGTGATGACAAAAGCCATGGAGCATTGTGATGACAGGTGTCATGGAGCATTGTGATGAAAGGGGTCAGCGAGAATTCTGATAAAAGTTGTTATTGAGCATTGTGATGGAAAGGCCCATGGAGCATTGTGATGACAAGGGTCATGCAGCATTGGGATGAATGTGGTCATGGAGTATTTTGGTGAAAGGGTTCATGGATCAATGCGATGATAGGGGTCATGGAGCATTGTGATGAAAGTGGTATTGGGGAATTTTAATAACAAGGGCCATGGAGCATTGTGATCAAATGTGTCAGCGAGCATTGTGATGAAAGTGGTCATTGAGCATTGTGATGAAAAGCGCCATGGAGCATTGTAATGACAGGGGTCATGTAGCATTGTGATGACAAGGGTCATGGAGCATTGTGATGACCCAGGCATGGAGCATTGTGATGTCAAGAGTTCTGGATCATTGTGATGACAAGAGTTCTGGATCATTGTGATGACAAAGGCATGGAGCATTGTGATGAAACTGGTACTGGAGCATTGTGATGAGAGGGTTCATGGATCATTGTGATTACAGGGTTCATGGAGCATCATGCTGACAAGGGTCATGGAGCATTGTGATGGCAGGGGCCATGGAGTATTGTGATGAAAGGGCCATGGAGAATTGTGATGACAATGGTCATGGAATTTTGTGATGAAAGATGTCATGGAGCATTGTGATTACAGCTATCATGGAGCATTGTGATGACCAGGGTCATGGAGCATTGTGATAACAGGGGTCATAGAGCATTGTGATCACAAGGACCATGTAATATTGTGTTGACAGGTGTCATGGGGCATTGTGATGTCAGGGGCATGGAGCATTGTGATGATAGGGCCAGGGAGCATTGTGATGACAATGGTCATGGAACTTTGTGATGAAAGGTGTCATGGAGCACTGTGATTACTGGGGCCATGGAGCATTGTGATGACAAGGGGCATGGAATGTTGTGACGAAAGGCGTACTGGAGCATTTTGAGGAACTGTGTCATGGATCATTGTGATTAAAGCGATCATGGAGCATTGTGATGACCAGGCTCATGGAGCATTGTGATGACAGGTGTCATGGAGCATTGTGATGTCAGCGGCCATGGAACTTTGTGATGAAAGGGGTCAAGGAGCACTGTGATTACTGGGGCCATGCAGCACTGTGATGACAAAAGTAATGGAGCATTGTGATGACAGGTGTCATGGAGCATTGTGATGAAAGGGGTCATTGGGATTTGTTATGACAAGGGGATGGAGCATTGTGAAGAATGGGGTCATGGAGCACAGTGATGTCAGTGGTCATGGAACACTGTGATTACTGGGGCCATGGAGCATTGTGATGACAGTTGTCATGGAGCATTGTGATGAAAGGCACATGGAGCATTGTGACAACAATGGTCATGGAGCATTGTGCTGAAGGCGTCATGGAGCATTATGGTGAAAAGGATCATGGGGTGTTGTGATGAAAAGCGCCTGGGAGCATAGTGATGACAGGGGTTCGGGAGCATTGCCATGAAAAGGGCATGGAGCGTTGTGATTACAGGGGCAAAGGAGCATTGTGAAGAAAAAGACATGGTGCATTGTGATGACATGTGTCATGGAGCATTGTGATGACAAGGGCATGGAGCATTGTGATGACATATGACATGGAGGATTGTGATGACAAAGGGCATTGATCATTGTGATGAATGGGTTCATGGATGATTCTGACTACAACGATCGTGGAGCATTTTGATGACAGGTTTCCTGGAGCATTGTTATCACAGTGGCCATGGAGCATTGTGATGACAGGTGTCATACGGCAATGTGATGATAGGGGTCATTGAGCAATGTGATTACAAGGGCCATGTAGCATTGTGATGTAAAAAAGCATGGAGCATTGTGACGACAGGTGTCATGGACCATTGTTATGAAAAGAGTCATGGGGAATTGTAATGACAAGGGCCATGGAGCATTGTGATGAAAAGTATGAGCGAGGATTCTGATGAAAGTGGTCATTGAGCATTGTGATGAAAAGGGCCATGGAGCATTGTGATGAAAAGGGTCATGGAGAGTTGTGATGAAAGGAGTCATGGATCATTGCAATGATAGGGGTCATGGAGCAATGTGATGAAAGGTGTCATGGAGCACTCTGATTACAGGGACCATGGAGCATGGTGATGACAAATGCCATGGAGCATTCTGATGACAGGTGTCAAGGAGCAATGTGATGAAATGGGTCATGGATCATTGCGATGACATGGGTCATGGAGCACTGTGATGACATAGGTCATGGTGCTTTGTGATGACAGCGGGCATGGAACATTGTGATGAAAGTGTTCAAGGAGCATTGTGATGACAGTGCTCATCGAGCATTGTGATGACATGGTCATGGAGCCTTGTGATTACAGGGGCCATGGAGCATTGTGATGACAAGGGGCATGAAGTATTGTGATGAAAGGTGTACTGGAGCATTTTGAGGAAAGGTGCCATGGATCATTGTGATTACAGCGATCATGGAGCATTGTGATGACTTGGGTTATGGATCATTGTGATAACAGGGGTCATGGAGCAGTGTGATCACAGGGACCATGTAGTATTGTGATGACAGTAGTCATGGGGCATTGTGATGTCAGGGGCATGGAGCATTGTGATGAATGGGGTCATGGATGATTGTGATGACAGGGGTCATGGAGAATTGTGATGATAGCACGATGGAGAAATGTGATGACAATGGTCATGGAACATTGTGATGAATGGGGTCCTGGAGCATTGGGGTGATGGGGATCATGGGACATTGTGATGACAAGCGCCATGGAGTATACTGACGACAAGGGCCCTTGAGCATTCTGATGACACAGGCATGGAGCATTGTGATGACAAGAGTCTGGAACATTGCCATGACAAGGGCATGGAGCATTGTGATTACAGTGGCCATAGAGCATTGTGATGACAAGTGTCATGGAGCATTGTGATGAAAAGGGTCAGCGAGGATTCTGATAAAAGTTGTCATGGAGCATTGTGATGAAAAGGGTCATGGAGCATTGTGATGACAAAGGCCATGGAGCATTCTGATGACATGTGTCAAGGAGCAATGTTATGAAATTTGTCTTGGATCATTGGGATGACAGGGATCATGGAGCACTGTGATTTAGGGGCCATGGAGAATTGTGATGACAAGGGCATGGAGCATTGTGATCACAATGGTCATGGAGCAAAGTTATGAAAGTGGTCATGGAGCATTTTGATGACAAGGACGTTGAGCTCTGTGATGAAAAGGGCCATGGAGCATTGTGATGAAACTGGTACTAGAGCATTGTGATGAGAGGGGTCATGGATCATTGTGATTAGAGGGTTCATATAGCATTCTGATGACAAGGGCCATGGAGAATTGTGACGACCGGGGTAATGGAGAATGGTGATGAAAGGGGACTTGGAGCACTCTGATTACAGGGGCCATGGAGCATGGTGATGACAAATGCCATGGAGCATTCTGATGACAGGTGTCAAGGAGCAATGTGATGAAATGGGTCATGGACCATTGCGATGACCTGGGTCATGGACCATTGTGATGACATAGGTCATGGGGCTTTGTGATGACAGGCAGCATGGAGCATTGTGATGAAAGTTGTCAAGGAGCATTGTGATGACAGAGCTCATTGAGCATTGTGAGGACACGGTCATGGAGCCTTGTGATTACATGGGCCATAGAGCATTGTGATGACAAGTGGCACAGAGTATTGTGATGAAAGGCGTACTGGAGCATTATGAGGAAAGGTGTCATGGATCATAGTGATTACAGCGATCATGGAGCATTGTGATGACCAGGGTCATGGAGCATTTTGTTTACAGGGGTCATGGAGCATTGTGACAACAAGGATCATGTACTATCGTGATGAGAAGTCTCATGGAGCATTTTGATGTCAGGGGCAAGGAGCATTGTGATGAAAGATGTCATGGAGCACTGTGTTTACTGGGGCTATGGAGCATTGTGATGACAAAAACCATGGAGCATTGTGAAAACAAGTGTCATGGAGCATTGTGATGAAATGGGTCATGAAGCATTGGGATGACAAGGGCATGGAGCATTGTGATGAATGTACTACTGAAGCATTGTGATGTAAGCTGTCATGGATCATTGTGATGACAGGGATCATGGAGCATTGTGATGACTGGGGTCATGGAGCATTGTGATGACAAGGGCCATGGAGCATTGTGATGACAGGGGCATTGAGCATTGTGATGAATGTTCTCATGGATCATTTTGATTACCGGGATCATGGAGCATTGTGCTGATAGGGGACAAGGACCATTGTGATGAAAGTGGTCATGGAGCATTGTGATGAAAAGCACTTTGGAGCATTGTGATGACATGGGCCATGTAGCATTGTGATGAAAGAATCATGGAGCATAGTGATGACAAAGGCCATGGAGCATTTTGACAAAATGAGTCATGGAGAATTATGATAACATAAGCCATGGAGCATTGTGATGACAAGGGTCAAGGAGTATTGTGATGAAAGGGGTTATGGGGAATTGTAATAACAAGGGCCATGAAGCATTGTGATGAAAGGGGTCAGCGAGCATTGTGATGAAAGTTGTCATTGAGCATTGTGATAATAGGCATCATGGAGCATTGTGATGAAAAGGGTCATGGATCATTGCGATGAAAGGGTTCACGTAGCATTGTGATGATAGTGTCCTAGACCATTGTGATGATAGTGGTCCTGGAGTATTCTGAAGAAAGGGGTCATGGAGCACTGAGAAAAAATGGGTCATGGGTCAATGTGATGACAAAGGCCATGGAGCATTGTGATTAAAGGCATCATATGGCATTGTGATGACAGTGGCCTGTAGCATATTGATGACAAGAGTCCTGGAGCATTGTGATGATATTTTCATGGAGCATTGTGATGACACGGGCATGGAGAATTGTGATGAGAAGAGTTCTGGAGCATTGTGATGACAAGGGGATGGTGCATTGTGATGACAAGTGGCAGGGAGCATTGTGATGAAAGGGGTAATGGAGCATTGTGAAGAAAGGTGTTATGGATCATTGTGATGATAGGGGTCATGGAGCATTGTGATGACGTGGGTCACGGGGATTTGTGATAACAGTGGGCATGGAGCATTGTTATGAACGGGTTCATGGAGCACTGTGATTACAAGCGACATGGAGCATTGTGATGACAAAACCATGGAGCCTTGAATTGAAAGTGGTCATGAAGCATTGTGATGAAAAGTGCCATGGATCATTGTGATGACAAGAGTCCTGGAGCATTGTGATGACATTGTCATGGAGAATTGGGATAACACAGGCATGGAGAATTGTGATGAGAAGAGTTCAGGAGCAGTATGATGACAAGGGCATGGAGCATTGTGATTACAGGGGCCATAGAGCATTGTGATGAAAGGAGTCATGGAGCATTGTGATTAAAGGGATCATGAGGCACTGTGATGACAAGGGCATGTAGCATTGTGATGACAAGCGGCATGGAGCCTTGTGATGAAGAGGGTACTGGAGCATTGTGAGGAAACGGGCCATTGAGCATTGCGATGGGAAGGGCATGGAGCATTGTGATGAAATGGGTCATGGAGCATTGTGATGACAAGGTCTATGGAGCATTGTGATGACAAGGGTCATGGGGCATTGTGATGACGGTTGTCATGGAGCATTGTGATGACAAGGGAATGGAGCATTGTGACGACATGAATTCTGGAGCATTTTGATGACAAGGTCATGGAGAATTGTGATTACAAGGACTATGGAGCATTGTGATGACAACTGCATTGTTCATTGTGATGACAAGTTGCATGGAGCATTGTGTGGAAATGTGTCATGGATCATTGTGATTACAGCGATCAAGGATCATTGTGATGACAGGGTTCATGGAGCATTGTGATGACAAGTGCATGGAGCATTGTGATGACAAGTGGCATGGAGAATTGTGATGAAACAGTTAATGGAGCATTGTGAGGAAAGGTGTTATGGATCATTGTTATGACAGGGGTCATGGAGCTTTGTGATGACAAGGGCCATGGATCGTTGTGATGACAGTGGTCACGGGGATTTGTGATGACAGTGGGCATGGAGCATTGTAATGAACGGGTTCATGGAGCAATGTGATTACATACAACATGGAGCATTGTGATGACAAAACCATGGAGTATTCTGATGAAAGGGGTCATGGAGCATGGTGACGAAAAGTTTCATTGGGCCTTGTTATGACAAGAGCCATGGAGCATTGTGATTAAATGGTTTATGGAGTGTTGTGATGAAAGCGGTCATGGAGCATTGTGATTAAAGGGATCATGGATCATTGTGATAACAAGGGCATGTAGCATTGTGATGAGCATTGGCATGAAGCCTTGAGATAAATGGGATACTGGAGCGTTGTGAGGAAACGGGCCATTGAGCATTGCGACGGCAAGGGCATGGAACATTGTGATGACAAGTGGCATGGAGCATTGTGATGAAAGAGGTATTGGAGCATTGTGAGGAAATGGTACATGGATCATTGTGATTACAGGGATCATAGAGCATTGTGATGACAAGGGTCATGGAGCATTGTGATGACAGGGTCATGGAGCATAGAGATGACAAGGGCCATGGAGAATAGTGATGACAGTGGTCATCTGTACTTGTGATAAAAGGGGTCATGGAGCGTTGAGATAAAATGGGTCATGGGCCATTGTGATGACAAGGATCACTGAGCATTGTGATGAAAGGTGTCATGGAGCATTGTGATGAAAAGCGCTATGGAGCATTGTGATGACAAGGGCCATGGAACATTGTAATCAAATGGGTTATGGAACGGTCTGATGAAAGTGGTCATGGATCATTGTGATTACAAGTGTCCTGGAGCGTAGTGATGACATTTTCATGGAGCATTGTTATGACACAGGCATGGAGGATTGTGATGAGAAGAGTTCTGGAGCATTGAGATGACAAGGGTATGGAGCATTGTGATTACAGGGGCCATGGAACATTTGATGACAAGTGCATGGAGCATTGTGATGACAAAGGGCATGGAACATTGTGATGAAAGTGGTACTAGAGAATTGTGATGACAGGGGTCATGGATCATTGTGATGAAAGGGGGCATGGGACATTGTGATGACAGTGGGAATTGATCATTGTGATTACAGGGATCATGGAGCATTGTGATGACAGGGGCATGGAACATTGTGATGAAAGTGGTCATGGAGCATTGTGATGAAAGGGGTCAAGGGGCAAATTGATGACAATGGCTATGGGGCATTTTGATGAATGTGGTCATGGAGCACTGTGAGGCAAGTGGTCATGCAGCATTGTGATGAAAAGCGCATTGGAGCATTGTGATGACAAGGGCCAAGGAGCATCGTGATCAAATGGGTTATGGAGCATTGTGATGAAAGTGGTCATGGAACATTTTTATGAAAGGGGACATGGAACATTGAGATAAAAGGGGTCATAGGACATTGTGATGACAAGGGCCATGGAGCATTGTGATGAAAGGGTTCATGGAACACTGTAATTACAGGAGCCATGGAGAATTGTGAAGATAAAGGCCATGGAACATTGTGATGACAGGCATCATGGAGCACTGTGATAAAAGGAGTCATGGATCATTGCGATATCAGGGGTCATGTAGCATTGTGATGATAGAGGCATAGAGCATTGTGATGACAATGGTCATGGAGCATTGTGATGAAAGGGGACATGGAGCATTGAGATAAAAGGGGTCATGAGACATTGTGATGACAGGGGCCATGGAGCATTGTGTGAAAGGGATTATGGAGCACTGTAATTACAGTAGCCATGGAGAAATGTGAAGACAAAGGCCATGGAACATTGTGATGACAGGCATCATGGAGCATTGTGATGAAAGGGGTCATGGATCAATGCGATGTCAGGGGTCATGTAGCATTGTGATGACAATGGTCATGGAGCATTGTGAAGAAAGTGGTCATGGAGCATTGTGATGAAAAGTGCTATGGAGCATTGTGATGACAAGAGCCATGGAGCATTGTGATCAAATGGGTTATCGAGCATTGTGGTGAAAGTGGTCATGGAGGATTGTGATGAAATGGGACATGGAGCATTGAGATAAAAGGGGTCAAGGGATATTGTGATGACGAGGGCCATGGAGCATTGTGATGAAACGGGTCATGGAGCATTGTGATGAAAAGCACCATGGAGTATTGTGATGACAAGAGTCTTGGAGCATTGTGATGACATTTTCATGGAGCATTGTGATGACATGGGCATGGAGATTTGTGATTACAGGGGCGATGGAGCATTTGATGAAAAGGGCATGGACCATTGTGATGACAAGGGACACGGAGAAGTGTGATGAAAGTGGTCATGGAGCATTGTGATGAAAGGGGTCATGGATCATTGTGATTACTGGGATCATGGAGCATTGTGATGGCAAGGGTCATGAGGCATTGTGATGACTGGGTTCATGGAGCATTGCGATGACAAGGGGCATGTAACATTTTGATAACCTGAGTCATGTGGCATTGTGATGACAGGGGGCATGGAGCATTGTGATGAAAAGCGGCATGGAGCATTGTGATGAAAGGCGTCCTGGAGCGTTGTGAGGAAAGGGGTCATGGATCATTGTGATTACAGGGATCATGGAGCATTGTGATGACACGTGTCATGGAGCATTGTGATGACAGCTGTCATGGTGCATTGAGATAAAGGAGGTCATGGGACATTGTGATGACAAGGGCCATGGAGCATTGTGATGACAAAGGCATGGTGCATTGTGATGACCAAGCCATGGAGCATTGTGATGAAAGGGGTAATGGAGCATTGTGGGGAAAACTGTCATGGATCATTGTGATTACAGGGTTCATGGAGCATTGTGATGACAAGTGTCATGGAGCATTGTGATGACAAGTGTCATGGAGCATTGAGATAAAGGGGGTCATCGGAAATTGTGATGACACGGGCCATGGAGCTTTGTGATGACAAGGGCCATGGAGC
Source organism: Balaenoptera physalus (assembly GCF_965194825.1). NCBI lineage: Eukaryota > Metazoa > Chordata > Mammalia > Artiodactyla > Balaenopteridae > Balaenoptera > Balaenoptera physalus. Next base: position 77,928 of record NW_028126513.1, on the reverse strand, counting down.
ATTGTGATGACAGGAGTCATGGGGCATTGTGATGACAGTGGGCATGGAGCATTGTAATGAACGGGTTCATGAGGCATTGTGATTAGAGGCGACATGGAGCATTGTGATGACCAAGCCATAGAGCATTGTGATGAAAGGTGTCATGGAGCATTGTGATGACAAGAGTCCTGGAGCATTGTGATGACATTTTCATGGAGCATTGGGATGACATGGGCATGGAGAATTGTGATGAGAAGTGTGCTGGAGTATTGTGATGACAAGGGCATGGAGCATTGTGATTACAGGGGCCATAGAGCGTTGTGATGACAAGGATATGGAACATTGTGATGAAAAGGGGCATGGAGCATTATGATGAATGTGATACTGGAGCATTTTGATGAAAGGGGTCATGGATGTTTGTGATTACAGGGATCATGGAGCATTGTGATGGCAGGGGTCATGGGGCATTGTGAAGACAAGGGTCATGGAGCATTGTGATGGCAAGGGCCATGAGGCATTGTGATGACAGGGATCATGGGGCATAGTGATGACAGGGTGCGTGGAGCATTGTGATGAAAGTGGTCATGGAGCATTGTGATGACAGTGCTCATTGAGCATTGTGAGGACACGGTCATGGAGCCTTGTGATGAGATAACTTCTGGAGCATTTTGATGCCAAGGGCCATGGAGCATTGGTGATGATATGACTTCTGGAGATTGTGATGACAAGGGCATGGTGCATTGTGATGAGAAGTGGCATGGAGCACTGCGATGAAAGGGGTAATGGAGCATTGTGCGGAAAGGTGTTATGGATCATTGTGATGACAGAGGTCATGGAGCATTGCGATGAAAGGGTCATTGTGCCTTGTTATGACAAGAGCCATGGAGTATTGTTATTAAATGGGTTATGGACCATTGTGATGAAAGTGGTCATGGAGCATTGTGAGGAAAAGCACCATGGAGCATTGTGATGACAAGAGTCCGGGAGCATTCTGATGACACTGTCATGGAGAATTGGGATGACACGGGCATGGAGAATTGTGATGAGAAGTGTTCTGGAGCATTGTGATGACAGAGGCATGGAGCATTGTGTTTACAGGGGCCATGGAGCATTGTGATTAAAGGGATAATGGGTCATTGTGATGACCAGGGCATGTAGCATTGTGATGACCATTGGCATGGAGCCTTGTGATGAATGGGATACTGGAGCATTGTGAGGAAACAGGCCATTGAGCATTGTGATGACAAGTGGCATGGAGCATTGTGATGGAAGTAGTATTGGAGCATTGTGAGGAAATGGTACATGGATCGTTGTGATTACAGGGATCATGGAGCATTGTGATGACAAGGGTCATGGTGCATTGTGATGACAGGAGTCATGGAGCATAGAGATGACAAGGGACATGGAGCATAGTGATGACAGTGGTCATCTGTCCTTGTGATGAAAGGGGTCATGGAACACTGTGATTAAAGGGGCCATGGAGCATTGTGATGACAAAGGCCATGGAACATTGTGATGACAGGTATCATGGAGCATTGTGATGAGATGTTATGGGGCATTGTGATGACAGTGGTCATGGAGCATTGCGATGATAGGGGAAGGGAACATTGTGATGACAAAAGCCATGGAGCATTGAGATTACAGGGGTCATGGAACATTTTGATGATGGGGCATGGAGCATTGTGATGACACTGCTCATAGACCATTGTGATGAATGGGGTCATGGAGCTTTGAGATAAAATGGGTCATGGGACTCTGTGACAACAAGGGTCATGGAGCATTTGATGGTAAGGGAATGTAGCATTGTGATGACATGACTTCTGGAGATTTTGGATGACAAGGGCATGGAGAATTTTGATTACTGGGGCCATGGAGCATTGTGATGAAAAGGGCAGGGAACATTGTGATGAAAAGAGGAGTGGAGCATTGTGACGAGGGGCGTACTGGAGAATTGTGAGGAAAGATGTCATGGATCATTGTGATTACAGCGATCATGGAGCATTGTGATGACAGGGTTCATGGAGCATTGTGATGAAAAGGGCCATGGAGCATTGTGATCACAGGGGTCATGGAGCATTGTGATGATAGGGCCATGGAGAATTGTGATGACAATGGTCATGGAGCATAGTGATGAAAGGAGTCATGGAGCATTGAGGTAAAGTGGGTCATGGGACATTGTTATGACAAGGGCCATGGAGCATTGTGATCAAATGGTTATGGAGCATTGTGATGAAAGTGGTCATAGAGCACTGAGATAAAAGGGGTCATGGGACATTGTAATGACAAGGGCCATGGAGCATTGTGATGAAAGAGTTCATGGAGCGTTGTGATGAAAGTGGTCATAGATAATTGTGATGAAATGCGCAATGGAGTATTGTGATGACAAGAGTTCTGAAGCATTGTGATGACATTTTCATGGAGCATTCTGATGACACGGGCATGGAGAATTGTGATGAGAAGAGTTCTGGAGCATTGTGATGACAAGGGCATGGAGCATTGTGATGAAAGGGGTCATGGATCATTGTGATTACAGGGATCATGGAGCTTGTGATGACAAGGTTCATGGAGCATTGTGATGACAGAAGTCAAACAGCATTGTGATGACAAGGGCCATGGAGCATTGTGATGACAGGGGTCATGGGGCATTGTGATGACAGCGGGCATGGATCATCGTGATTACAGGGATCATGGAGGATTGCGATGAGATGGGGCTTGGAACATTGTAATGAAAGTGGTCATGGAGCTTTGTGATGAAAGGGGTCATGGGGCAAATTGATGAAAATGGCTATGGGGCAGTGTGATGAAAGTAGTCATGGAGCACTGTGAGGCAAGCGGTCATGGAACATTGTGATGACAAGGGCCATGGAGCATTGTGATTAAATGGGTTATGGAGCGCTGTGATGAAAGTGGTCACTGAGCACTGTGATGAAAAGCGCCATGGAGCATTGTGATGACAAAAGTCATGGAGCATTGTGATGACAGGGGTCATGGAGCATTGTGATGACAGTGGTCATGCATCTTTGTGATTAAAGGGGTAATGGAGAACTGTGATGACAAAGGCCATGGAGCATTTTGACCACAATGGTCATGGAGCATTGTGATGAAAGGTGTCATGAAGCATTGTGGTGAAAGGGATCATGAGATATTGTGATGAAAAGCCCCAGGGAGCATAGTGATGATAAGGGGCCTGGAGCATTGTTATGACACGGGCATGGATCATTGTGATGACAAGGGTTCTGGAACAGTGTCATGAAAAGGGCATGGAGCATTATGATTACAGGGGCCATGAAGCATTGTGATGAAAAAAGCCATGTAGCATTGTGATGACAGGTGTCATGAGCATTGTGATGACAAGTGCATGGAGCATTGTGATGACAAATGGCATGGAGGATTGCGATGACAAAGGGCATGGATCATTGTGGTGAATGGGTTCATGGATGATTCTGACTAAAACAAACGTGGAGCATTGTGATGACAGGGTTCATGGAGCATTGTGATCACAATGGCCATGGAGCATTATGATGACAAATGTCATGTGGCAATGTGATGAAAGTTGTCATAGAAAAACGTGATTACAGGGACCATGGAGCATTGTGATGAAAAAAGTCATGGTGCATTGTGATGACAGGTGTCATGGAGCATTGTGATGAAAAGGGTCAGGGGGAATTGTAATGACAAGGGCCATGGAGCATTGTGATGAAAGGTGTGAGCGAGGATTCTGATGAAACTGGTCATTGTGCATTGTGATGACAAAGGTCATGGAACATTGTGAAGACATGGATCATGGACATCTTTGATGACATGGGCATGGAGCATTGTGATGACAAGAGTTCTGGAGCATTGTCATGACAAGGGCATGGAGCATTGTGTTCACAGGTGCCATGGAGCATTGTGATGACAACAGCATGGAGCATAGTGATGACAAGTAGCATGGAACATTGTGATGAAAGGGGTACTGGAAATTTGTGAGGAAAGGGGTCATGGATTATTGTGAATACAGGGATCATGGAGCTTTGTGATGATAAGGGTTATGGAGCATTGTGATGACAGGTGTCATGGAGCATTGTGATCACAAGGACCATGGAGTATTGTGATGACAGGTGTCATGGGGAATTGTGATGACAGAGGTCATGGAGCATTGTGATGAAAGGGGTCAAGGAACACTGTGATTACAGAGGCCATGGAGCACTGTGATGAGAAAGGCCATGGAGCATAGTGATGACAGGTGTCATGGAGCATTGGGATGACTATGGTCATGGAGCATTGTGTTGAAAATTGTCATGGAGCATTGTGATGTAAAGCACCAGGGAGCATTGTGATGACATAGGTCATGGGGCTTGGTGATGAGAGGGTTCATAGAACATTGTGATGAAAGTGGACAAGGAGCATTGTGATGACAGTGTTCATTGAGCATTGTGATAACACAGTCATGGATCCTTGTGATTACAGGGGCCATGGAACATTGTGATGACAAGGGCATGGTGCATTGTGATTACAGGGGAAATGGAGCATTGTGCTGACAAGGGTATGGAGCATTGTGATTACAGGGGACCAGGAGCATTGTGATTACATGGGCAGTGAATATTGTGATGACAGGGGTCATGAAGCACTGTGATGACAAGTGTCATGGAACATTGTGATGACAGGTATCATGGAGCATTGTGATGAGAGGGGCCTTGGAGCATTATGATGATAGGCGTCATGGGGTATTGTGATGAGAGTTGTCATAGAGCATTGTGATGAAAGGGATCAGGGAGCGATGTGATTACAGGGGCCATGGCACATTGTGAATGCATAGGCCATGGAGCAATGAAATGACAGGAGTCAAGGAGCATTGTGGTGTAAGTTGTCATGGAGCACTGTGATGACAATTGTCCATGAACATTGTGATGACATGGTTTATGGAGCATTGTGATAACAAATGCCATGGCGAATTGGGATGACAGGTGTCATGGGGCATTGTGATGACAGTGGTCATATAGAATTGTGTTGAAAGGTATCATGGAGGACCCTGATGACAGGGGCCGTGGAGCACTGTGATGAGAGTGGTCATCTAGAAGTGTGATGAAATATACCAGGGAGCATTTTGATGAGAGGGGTCATGGAGCACCGCAATTACAGGGGACATGGAGCATTGTGAATACAAAGGTCATAGAGCATTGAGATGACAGGGGTCATGGATCATTGTGATGACAAGGGTCCCGGAACATCGTGATGAAACAGTTCATGGAACATTGTGATGACAAAGTTCATCAAGCATCGTGATGACAGGGGTCATGGAGCATTGTGATGACAAAGGCCATGGAATATTTTGATGACAAGAATTCTGGAGCACTGTGATGACAAGCGCATGGAGCATTGTGATTATAGGGACGATGGAGCATTGTGATGACAGGTGTCATGGAGCAATTTGATGAAAGGGTTCATAAGGAATTGTAATGACAATGGCCATGGAGAATTGTGGTGAAGGGGTCAGCGAGGATTGTGATGAAAGTGGTTATTGAGCATTGTGGTGGAAACGGCCAAGGAGCTTTGTGATGATAAGTGTCATGGAGCATCGTGATGACAAGGGTCATGGAGCATTGTGATGACAAAGGCCATGAAGCATTGTGATGACAGGGGTCAGGGAGCATTGTGATGAAATGGGTCATGGATAATTGTGATGACTGGGGTCATGGAGAATTGTGACGCCAGGGGTCATGGGGCCTTGTGATGACGCGGTTCATGGACCACAGTGGTCAAAAGGACCATGTAATATTGTGATGCCTGGTGTCATGGGGCAATGTGATGAAAAGGGTCATGGGGAATTTTAATGACAAGGGCCATGGATCATTGTGATGAAAGCTGTCAGTGAACATTGTGATGAAAACGGTCATTCAGCATTGTGATGTTAAGCGCCATGGAGCATTGTGATGACAAGGCTCAAGGAGCATTGTGATGACAAGTCTCATGGTATATTGTGATGACACTGGCATGGAGCATTGTGATGACAAGACTTTGGATTCATTGTGACGACAAGGGCACGGAGCAATGTGATGACAAGGGGCATGGAGCATTGTGATGAAACAGATACTGGAGCATTGTGATGAGAGGGGTCATGGATCATTGTGATTACATGGGCCATGGAGCATTGTGAAGACAAGGGTCTTAGAGCATTGTGATGACGGGATCATGGAGCATTGTGATAAAAGTGGTCATGGATCACTCTGATTACAGGGGCCATGGAGCATGGTGGTGACAAATGCCATGGAGCATTCTCATGACAGGTGTCAAGGAGCAATGTGATGAAATGGGTCATGGATCATTGCGATGACATGAGTCTTGGAGAATTGTGATGACTTAGGTCATGGGGCTTTGTGGTGACAGGGGGCATGGAACATCGTGATGAAAGTTGTCAAGGAACACTGTGATGACAGTGCTCATTGAGCACTTTGATGACACGGTCATGGAGTCTTGTGATTACAGGGGCCATGGAGCATTGTGATGAACAGGGTCATGGAGCATTCTGATAAGAGGGGTCATGGAGCATTGTGATCACAAGGACCATGTAGTGTCGTGATGACAGGTGTCATGGGGCTTTGGAATGAAAAGGATCATGGAGCACTGTGATGACTGGGGCCATGGAGCATTGTGATGACAAAAGCCATGGAGCTTTGTGATGACAGGTGTCATGGAGCATTGTGATGAAAGGGGTCCTAGGGAATTGTTATGACAAGGGCCAAGGAGCATTGTGATGACAAGGGTTATGGAGCATTGTGATGAGAGGTGTCATGGAGCATTGTGATCACAAGGACCATGGACTATTGTGATGACAGGTGTCATGAGGCATTGTGATGACAGTGGTCATAGAGCATTGTGATGAAAAGTGTCCTGGAGCATTGTAATGACAAGAGGCATGGAGCATTGTGATGAATGTGGTACTTGAGCATTTTGATGAAAGGTTTCATGGATCATTGTGATTACAGCAATCATGGGGTAATGTGATTAGAAAGGTCATGGAGCATTATGATGAGCAGGGCCATGAACATTGTGATCACGAGGGCCATGGAACACTGTGATGACAGGGGTCATGGGTTATTTTGATGACAGGCGGGATGGAATATTGTGATGTAAATGGTCATAGCACATTTTGATTAGAAGCACAATGGAGCAGTGTGATGACAAGGGCCATGGAGCATTGTGATGAAAGGAGTCCTGGAGCACTGTGAATACAGTGGCCATGGAGCATTATGATGACAAAGGCCATGGAGCATTGTGATGAAAGGGGTCATGGAGCATTGTGATGAAGGGGGTCATGGTGCATTATTGTGAAAGGGATCATGGGACATTGAGATGAGAAGCGCTATGGAGCATACTGATGACAAGGGCCCTGGAGCATTGTGATGACACAGGCATGGAGCATTGTGATGACAAGAGTTCGGAAACATTGCCACGACAAAGGCATGGAGCATTGTGATTACAGGGGCCAGAGAGCATTGTGATGACAAGGGCATGGAGCATTTTGATGAATAGGGTCATGGATCAGTGTGACTACAGGGATCATGGAGCATTGTGATGACAAGGGTCATGGAGCATTGTGATGAGAATGGCCATGGAGTATTGTGATGACAGGGTTCAAGGGGCCTTTTGATGACAGGGGTCATGGAGCATTGTGATGAAAGGGATCATGGAGCACTCTGATTACAGGGGCCATGGAGGATGTTGATGACAAAGGCCATGGAGCATTCTGATGACAAGTGTCAAGGAGCATTATGATGAATGGGGTCATGGATCATTGCCATGATAGGTGTCATGGAACATTGTGATGATATGGGCATGGAGAACTGTGATGACAGTGGTCATGGAACAATGTGCTGAAAGGCGTGCTGGAGCATTGTGATGACAAGGGCCCTGGAGCATTGTAATGACACGGGCATGGATCATTGTGATGACAAGAGTTCTGGAGCATTGTCATGACAAGGGATTGGAGCTTTGTGATTACAGGGCCATGGAGCATTTTGATTAAAATTGCAAGGAGCATTGTGATGAAAGAGGTATTGGAGCATTGTGAGGAAAGGGTTCATGGAACATTGTGATTAAAAGGATCATGGAGCATTGTGATGACAAAGGTCATGGAACATTGTAATGACAGAAGTCATAGAATATTGTGATGACCAGGGCCATGGAGAATTGTGATGAAAGGGGTTATCTGGCATTGTGATGAGAGTGATCATGGAGCATTGTGATTACAGTTGTCATTAAGCACTGTTATTACAGGGGCCGTGAAAAATTTTGATGACAAAGGCCATGGAGCATTGTGATGACAGGCATCAGGGAACATTGTGATGAAATGGGCATGGAGCATTGTGAAGAAAAGTGCCATGGAGCATTGTAATGAGAAGTGTCCTGGAGCATTGTGATGACACAGGTAAGGAGAATTGTGATGAGATGGGCTCTGCATCATTGTGATGACAAGTACATGGAGCGTTGTTATTACATGGGCCATGGAGCATTTGATGACATGGTCATGGACCATGTGATGAAAAGGGGCATGGAACATTGTGATGAAAGCGGTCATGGATCATTGTGATTACAGGGATCATGGAGCATTGTGATGACAAGGGTCATGGAACATTGTGATGAAAGTGGTCATGGAGCATTGTGATGCCAAGGGTATGGAGAATTGTGATGACCTGAGTTCTGGAATATCTTGATGTCAAGGGCATGGAGAATTGTGATTAGAGGGGCCATGTAGCATTGTGATGACAACTGCATTGAGCACTGTGATGAGAAGGGTCATGGAGAATTATGATGAAAGGCGTCCTGGAGCATTGTGAGGAAAGGTGTCATGGATCATTGTGATTACAGCGATCATGAAGCATTGTAATGACAGGGTTCATGGAGCATTGTGATGAGAAGGGCCATGGAGCATTGTGATTACAGGGGTGATGGGGCATTGTGAAGAGTGGGGTCATGGAGCAATGTGATGAAACAGTTCATGGAGCACTGTGATTAGAGGGGCCATGGAGCATTGTGATGACAAAGGCCCTGGAGCATTCTGATGACAGGTTCCATGCAGCATTGAGATGAAACGGGTCATGGATCATTGTGATGACAGGTGTCATGGAGCATTGTTATGAAAGGGGTCATGGAGCACTGTGATTAAATGGATCCTGGGCCATTGTGATGATAAGAGCATGTATAATTTTGATGACAAGTGGCATAGAGTCTTGTGATGAATGGGGTACTGGAGCATTGTGAGGAAACGTGCCATGGAGCCTTGTGATTATAAGGCATGGAGCATTGTGATAACAAGTGACATGAGCATTGTGATGAAAGAGGTATTGGAGCATTGTGAGGAAAGGGGTCATGGATCATTGTGATTACTCGGATCATGGAGCATTGTGATGACCGTGGTCATGGAGCATTGTGAAGACAAAGGAATGGAGCATTGTGATGACATGACTTCTGGAGCATTTTGATGACAAGGGCATGGAGAATTGTGATTACAGGGGCATGGTGCAGTGTGGTGACAACTGCATTCAGCATTGTGATGACAAGGGGCATGGGGCGTTGTGATGAAAGGCGAACTGGAGCCTTGTGAAGAAAGGTGTCATGGGTCATTGTGATTACAGCGATCATGGAACATTGTGATGACACTGGTCATGGAGCATTGTAATGACAGGGGCAATGGGGCATTGTGATGACAGTGGTCATGGACCATTGTGATGAAAGGGGTCATGGAGCACTGTGATTACAGGGGCCATGTATAATTGTGATGACAAAGGCCATGGAGCATTGTGATGACAGTTGTCATGGAGCATTGTGTTGAAAGGGGCATGGAGCATTGTTACGACAATGGTCATGGAGCATTGTGATGACTGGTATCATGGAGCATTGTTATGAAGAAGGTCATGGGGCAGTGCAATGACAAGTATCATGGAGCATGTCATGAAAGGAGTCATGGAGCATTGTGATTAAATGGATCATGAGGCATTTTGATGACAAGAGTCATGGAACGTTGTGATGACAGGGAGCATGGAGCATTGTGATGAGAGGGGCCTTGGAGCATTATGATGATAGGCCTTATGGGGTATTGTGATGAGAGTGGTAATAGAGCATTGTGATGAAAGGGATCATGGAGCAATGTGATTACAGGGGCCATGGCACATTGTGAATGCATAGGCCATGGAGCAATGAAATGACAGAGGTCAAGGAGCATTGTGATGTAAGTTGTCATGGAGCATTCTGATGATAAGTGTCCATGAACATTGTGATGACATGGTTTATGGAGCATAGTGATGAAAAGTGCCAAGGCGAATTGTGATGACAGGTGTCATGGGGCATTGTGATGACAGTGGTCATATAGAATTGTGTGGAAATGTATCATGGAGGACTCTGATGACAGGGGCTGTGGAGCACAGTGATGAGAGTGGTCATCTAGAATTGTGATGAAATATACCAGGGAGCATTTTGATGACAGGTGTCGTGGAGCACCGCAAGTACAGGGGCCATCGAGCATTGTGAATACAAAGGTCATGGAGCATTGAGATGACAGAGGTCATGGATCATTGTGATGACAAGGGTCTTGGAACCTTGTGATGACACGGTTCAGTGAGCATTGTGATGACTAGGTTCATCAAGCATTGTGATGACAGGGGTCATGGAGCATTGTGAGGACAAAGGCCATGGAACATTTTGATGACAAGAATTCTGGAGCACTGTGATGAGAAGCGCATGGAGCATTGTGATTATAGGGACCATGGAGCATTGTGATGACAAGGGTCTTCGAGCATTGTGATGACAGGGGTCATGGAGCATTGTGATGAAGGGGATCATGGAGCAATGTGATTACAGGGGCCATGAAGCATTTTGAATGCATAGGCCATGGAGCACTGTGATGACAGGGGTCATGGAGCCTTCTGATGAATGTGGTCATAGTTAATTGTGATGATAAGTGTCCAGGAACAGCGTGATGACATGGATCATGGAGCATTGTGATGACAAGGGCCAAGGTGAATTGTGATGACAGTTGTCATGGAGCATTGTGTTGAAAGGGTCATGGAGCATTGTGACGACAATGGTCATGGAGCATTGTGATGACTGGTATCATGGAGCATTGTTATGAAGAAGGTCATGGGGCAGTGTAATGACAAGTATCATGGAGCATGTGATGAAAGGAGTCATGGAGCATTGTGATTAAATGGATCATGAGGCATTTTGATGACAAGAGTCATGGAACATTGTGATGACGGGGATAATGGAGCATTGTGATGAGAAGGGCTATGGAGCATTGTGATGATTGGGGTCATGGGGCATGGTGATGACAGTGGTCATGGAGCATTGTGATGACAAAGACCACGGAGCATTGTGATGACAGGTGTCATGGAGCATTATGATGAAAGGGTCATGGATCACTACGATGACATGGGTAATGGAGCATTGTGATGATTGGGGTATGGAGCATTGTGTTGACAGGGGTCATGCAGCAATGTGATGACATGGGCATGGAGCATAGTGATGAAAAGAGTTCTGGAGCATTTTGATGACAAGTGCATGGATCATTGTGATTACAGGGGCCATGAAGCACTGAGATGACAAGGGAATGGAGCATTGTGATGAAAGCGGTCCTGGAGAATTGTGAGGAAACGGGTCATGCATAATTGTGCTGGAAGGGTTCCTGGAGCATTGTGATGACAAGTGCCATGGAGCATTTTAATGAAAGGGGTACTGGAGCATTGTACGGAAATGGTTCATGGATCATCGTGATTACACGGATCATGGAATATTGTGATGACAACGGTTTCGGAGAATTGTGATGACAGGGGTCATGGAGCACTGTAATAGCAGGGGTGATGGGGAATTGTGATGACCCGGGCATGGAGCATTGTGATGACAGAAGTCATAAAATATTGTGATGACAAGGGCCATGGAGCATTGTCATGATAGGTCTTATCTGGCATTGTGATGTGTGTGGTCATGGAGCATTGTGATAAAAGTTGTCATGAAGCACTGTTATTACAGGGGCAATGTAGAATTTTGATGACAAAGGACCTGGAGCTTTGTGATGATAGGCATCATGGAGCAATTTGATGAAAGTTGTCATGGAGCATTGTGATGAAATGTTCCATGGAACATTGTGAAAACAAGTGTCCTGGAGCATTGTGATGACAAGGGCCATGGCCAATTATGATGACAGTTGTCATGGAGCACTGTGATGACAGTGGTCATCTATCATTATGATGAAAGGTATCACGGAGCACTGTGATGACAGGAGCCATGGAGCATTGTGATGACACGGGCATGGAGCATTATGATGAGGAATGATCTGGAGCATTGCGATGACAAGGGTATGGAGCATTTTGATTACAGGGGCCAGGCAGCATTGAGATGACAAGGGCAGGGAACATTGTGATGACAGCGGTCATGGGTCAATTTGATGATATCTGTCATGGAACATTGTGCTGACAGGGGCCATAGAACATTGTGATGACAGGTGTCATGTGGCCTTGAGATGACAGTGGTCATAGAACGTTGTGATGAAAAGGATCATGGAGCAATGTGATTACAGGGGCCATGGAGCATTGTGAATACATCGGCCATGGAGGATTGTGATGACAGGGGTCAATGAGCATTGTGATGAAATTGGTCATGGAGCATTGTGCTGACAAGTGTATGGAGCATTGTGATTACAGGGGACCAGGAGCATTGTGATTACATGGGCAGTGAATATTGTGATGACAGGGGTCATGGAGCACTGTGATGACAAGTGTCATGGAACATTGTGATGACAAGGATCATGGAGCATTGTGATGAGAGGGGCCTTGGAGCATTATGATGATAGGCGTCATGGGGTATTGTGATGAGAGTGGTCATAGAGCACTGTGATGAAAGGGATCATGGAGCGATGTGATTACAGGGGCCATGGCACATTGTGAATTCATAGGCCATGGAGCAATGAAATGACAGGAGTCAAGGAGCATTGTGGTGTAAGTTGTCATGGAGCATTGTGATGACAAGTGTCCATGAACATTGTGATGACATGGTTTATGGAGCATTGTGATGACAAGTGCCATGGCCAATTGTGATGACAGGTGTCATGGGGCATTGTGATGACAGTGGTCATATAGAATTGTGTTGAAAGGTATCATGGAGGACTCTGATGACAGGGGCCGTGGAGCACAGTGATTAGAGTTGTCATCTAGAATTGTGATGAAATATACCAGGGAGCATTGTGATGACAGGGGTCGTGGAGCACCGCAATTACAGGGGCCATGGAGCATTGTGAATACAAAGGTCATGGAGCATTGAGATGACAGGGGTCATGGATCATTGTGATGACAAGTGTCCTGGAACCTTGTGATGACACGGTTCATGGAGCATTGTGATGATAAGGTTCATCAAGCATTGGATGACAGGGGTCATGGAGCATTGTGATGACAAAGGCCATGGAATATTTTGATGACAAGAATTCTGGAGCACTGTGATGATAAGCGCATGGAGCATTGTGATTATAGGGACCATGGAGCATTGTGATGTCAAGGGTCTTCGAGCATTGTGATGACAGGGGTCATGGAGCATTGTGATGAAGGGGATCATGGAGGAATATGATTACAGGGGCCATGGAGCATTTTGAATGCATAGGCCATGGAGCACAGTGATGACAGGTGTCATGGAGCATTCTGATGAATGTGGTCATAGTTCATTGTGATGATAAGTGTCCAGGAACAGAGTGATGACATGGAACATGGAGCATTGTGATGACAGTGGCCATCTAGAATTGTGATGAAAGGTAACATGGAGCACTGTGATAATAGGGGCCATGGAGCATTGTGATGACAAAGGCCCTGGAGCATTCTGATGACAGGTGCCATGCAGCATTGACATGAAACGGGTCATGGTTCATTGTGATGACAGGTGTCATGGAGCATTGTTATGAAAGGGGTCATGGAGCACTGTGATTAAATGGATCCTGGGCCATTGTGATGATAAGAGCATGTATAATTTTGATGACAAGTGGCATAGAGACTTGTGATGAATGGGGTACTGGAGCATTGTGAGGAAACGTGCCATGGAGCATTATGATTATAAGGCATGGAGCATTGTGATAACAAGTGACATGAGCATTGTGATGAAAGAGGTATTGGAGCATTGTGAGGAAAGGGGTCATGGACCATTGTGATTACTCGGATCATGGAGCATTGTGATGACCGTGGTCATGGAGCATTGTGAAGACAAAGGAATGGAGCATTGTGATGACATGACTTCTGGAGCATTTTGATGACAAGGGCATGGAGAATTGTGATTACAGGGGTCATGGTGCATTGTGATGACAACTGCATTCAGCATTGTGATGAAAGGCGAACTGGAGCCTTGTGAAGAAAGGTGTCATGGGTCATTGTGATTACAGCGATCATGGAATATTGTGATGACAGTGGTCATGGAGCATTGTAATGACAGGGGCAATGGGGCATTGTGATGACAGTGGTCATGGAGCATTGTGATGAAGGGGGTCATGGAACATTGGTGTGAAAGGGATCATGGGACATTGAGATGAGAAGCGCTATGGAGCATACTGATGACAAGGGCCCTGGAGCATTGTGATGCCACAGGCATGGAGCATTATGATGAGGAATGATCTGGAGCATTGCGATGACAAGGGTATGGAGCATTGTGATTACAGGGGCCAGGGAGCATTGAGATGACAAGGGCAGGGAACATTGTGATGACAGCGGTCATGGAACAATTTGATGATATCTGTCATGGAACATTGTGCTGACAGGGGCCATAGAGCATTGTGATGACAGGTGTCATGTGGCCTTGTGATGACAGTGGTCATAGAACATTGTGATGAAAAGGATCATGGAGCAATGTGATTACAGGGGCCATGGAGCATTCTGAATACATAGGCCATGGAGGATTGTGATGACAAGGGTCAAGGAGCATTGTGATGAAAGTGGTCATGGAGCATTGTGATGACACAGGCATGGAGCATTATGATGACAAGAGTTCTGGAGCATTGTGCTGACAAGGGTATGGAGCATTGTGATTACAGGGGACCAGGAGCATTGTGATTACATGGGCAGTGAATATTGTGATGACAGGGGTCATGGAGCACTGTGATGACAAGTGTCATGGAACATTGTCATGACAGGGATCATGGAGCATTGTGATGAGAGGGGCCTTGGAGCATTATGATGATAGGCGTCATGAGGTATTGTGATGAGAGTGGTCATAGAGCACTGTGATGAAAGGGATCATGGAGCGATGTGATTACAGGGGCCATGGCACATTGTGAATGCATAGGCCATGGAGCAATGAAATGAGAGGAGTCAAGGAGCATTGTGGTGTAAATTGTCATGGAGCATTGTGATGACAATTGTCCATGAACATTGTGATGACATGGTTTATGGAGCATTGTGATGACAAGTGCCATGGCGAATTGTGATGGCAGGTGTCATGGGGCATTGTGATGACAGTGTTCCTATAGAATTGTGTGGAAAGGTATCATGGAGGACTCTGATGACAGGGGCCGTGGAGCACAGTGATGAGAGTGGTCATCTAGAATTGTGATGAAATATACCAGGGAGCATTGTGATGACAGGGGTCGTGGAGCACCGCAATTACAGGGGCCATGGAGCATTGTGAATACAAAGGTCATGGAGCACTGAGATGACAGGGGTCATGGATCATTGTGATGACAAGTGTCCTGGAACCTTGTGATGACACGGTTCATGGAGCATTGTGATGACAAGGTTCATCAAGCCTTGTGATGACAGGGGTCATGGAGCATTGTGATGACAAAGGCCATGGAACATTTTGATGACAAGAATTCTGGAGCACTGTGATGACAAGCGCATGGAGCATTGTGATTATAGGGACGATGGAGCATTGTGATGACAGGTGTCATGGAGCAATTTGATGAAAGGGTTCATAAGGAATTGTAATGACAATGGCCATGGAGCATTGTGGTGAAGGGGTCAGCGAGGATTGTGATGAAAGTGGTTATTGAGCATTGTGGTGGAAACGGCCAAGGAGCTTTGTGATGATAAGTGTCATGGAGCATCGTGATGACAAGGGTCATGGAGCATTGTGATGACAAAGGCCATGAAGCATTGTGATGACAGGGGTCAGGGAGCATTGTGATGAAATGGGTCATGGATAATTGTGATGACTGGGGTCATGGAGAATTGTGACGCCAGGGGTCATGGGGTCTTGTAATGACGCCGTTCATGGACCAAAGTGATCAAAAGGACCATGTAGTATTGTGATGCCTGGTGTCATGAGGCAATGTGATGAAAAGGGTCATGGGGAATTTTAATGACAAGGGCCATGGATCATTGTGATGAAAGCTGTCAGTGAACATTGTGATGAAAACGGTCATTCAGCATTGTGATGTTAAGCGCCATGGAGCATTGTGATGACAAGGCTCAAGGAGCATTGTGATGACAAGTGTCATGGTATATTGTGATGACACTGGCATGGAGCATTGTGATGACAAGACTTCGGGTTCATTGTGACGACAAAGGCACGGAGCAATGTGATGACAAGGGGCATGGAGCATTGTGATGAAACAGATACTGGAGCATTGTGATGAGAGGGGTCATGGATCATTGTGATTACATGGGCCATGGAGCATTGTGAAGACAAGGGTCTTAGAGCATTGTGATGACGGGATCATGGAGCATTGTGATAAAAGTGGTCATGGAGCACTCTGATTACAGGGGCCATGGAGCATGGTGGTGACAAATGCCATGGAGCATTCTCATGACACGTGTCAAGGAGCAATGTGATGAAATGGGTCATGGATCATTGTGATGACATGAGTCTTGGAGAATTGTGATGACTTAGGTCATGGGGCTTTGTGATGACAGGGGGCATGGAATATCGTGATGAAAGTTGTCAAGGAACACTGTGATGACAGTGCTCATTGGGCATTTTGATGACACGGTCATGGAGTCTTGTGATTACAGGGGCCATGGAGCATTGTGATGAACAGGGTCATGGAGCATTCTGATAACAGGGGTCATGGAGCATTGTGATCACAAGGACCATGTAGTGTCGTGATGACAGGTGTCATGGGGCTTTGGAATGAAAAGGATCATGGAGCACTGTGATGACTGGGGCCATGGAGCATTGTGATGACAAGGGTTATGGAGCATTGTGTGAGAGGTGTCATGGAGCATTGTGATCACAAGGACCATGGACTATTGTGATGACAGGTGTCATGAGGCATTGTGATGACAGTGGTCATAGAGCATTGTGATGACAAGTGTCCTGGTGCATTGTAATGACAAGAGGCATGGAGCATTGTGATGAATGTGGTACTTGAGCATTGTGATGAAAGGTTTCATGGATCATTGTGATTACAGCAATCATGGGGTAATGTGATGAGAAAGGTCATGGAGCATTGTGATGAGCAGGGCCATGAACATTGTGATCACAAGGGCCATGGAACACTGTGATGACAGGGGTCACGGGTTATTTTGATGACAGGCGGGATGGAGTATTGTGATGAAAATGGTCATGGAGCATTTTGATGAGAAGCACAATGGAGCAGTGTGATGACAAGGGCCATGGAGCATTGTGATGAAAGGAGTCCTGGAGCACTGTGAATACAGTGGCCATGGAGCATTATGATGACAAAGGCCATGGAGCATTGTGATGAAAGGGGTCATGGAGCATTGTGATGAAGGGGGTCATGGAGCATTGGTGTGAAAGGGATCATGGGACATTGGATTGAGAAGCGCTATGGAGCATACTGATGACAAGGGCCCTGGAGCATTGTGATGACACAGGCATGGAGCATTGTAATGACAAGAGTTCGGAAACATTACCATGACAAGGGCATGGAGCATTGTGATTACATGGAGCAGAGAGCATTGTGATGACAAGGGCATGGAGCATTTTGATGAATAGGGTCATGGATCAGTGTGATTACAGGGATCATGGAGCACTGTGATGACAAGGGTCATGGAGCATTGTGATGAGAATGGCCATGGAGCATTGTGATGACAAAGGCCATGGAGCATTTTGATGAAAAGTGTCATGGAGAATTGTGATGAGACGGTCATGGAGCATTATGATGACAAGAGTTCTGGAGCATTGCATTGACAAGGGAATGGAGCATTGTGATTACAGGGTCCATGGAGGATAGTGATGACATCTGTCATGGAACATTGTGCTGACATGGGCCATGGAGCATTGTGATGACAGGTATAATGTGGCATTGTGATGACAGTTGCCATAGATCATTGTGATGAAATGAATCATGGAGCAATGTGATTACAGGGACCGTGTAGCATTGCGAATGCAGAGGCTATGGAGCATTGTGATGACAGGAGTCGAGGAGCATTGTGATGTAAGTGGTCATGGATCATTGTGATGACAAGTGTCCTGGACCATTGTGATGACACGGGTCATGGAGCATTGTGATGACAGGGGCCATGGCGAATTGTGATGACATGTGTCTTGGGGCATTGTGATGACAGTGGTCAAATAGAATTGTGATGAAAGGTATCATGGAGCACTGTGATGACAGGGGCCATGGAACATTGTGATGACAAAGGCCAAGGAGCATTGTGATGACAAGTATCATGGAACTTTGTGATGACATGGGCATACATCATTATGATGACAAGAGTTCTGGAGCATTGTGATGACAAGGGTATGGAGCATTGTGATTACAGGGGACCAGGAGCATTGTGATTACATGGGCAGTGAATATTGTGATGACAGGGGTCATGGAGCACTGTGATGACAAGTGTCATGGAACATTGTGATGACAAGGATCATGGAGCATTGTGATGAGAGGGGCCTTGGAGCATTATGATGATAGGCGTCATGGGGTATTGTGATGAGAGTGGTCATAGAGCACTGTGATGAAAGGGATCATGGAGCGATGTGATTACAGGGGCCATGGCACATTGTGAATTCATAGGCCATGGAGCAATGAAATGACAGGAGTCAAGGAGCATTGTGGTGTAAGTTGTCATGGAGCATTGTGATGACAAGTGTCCATGAACATTGTGATGACATGGTTTATGGAGCATTGTGATGACAAGTGCCATGGCCAATTGTGATGACAGGTGTCATGGGGCATTGTGATGACAGTGGTCATATAGAATTGTGTTGAAAGGTATCATGGAGGACTCTGATGACAGGGGCCGTGGAGCACAGTGATTAGAGTTGTCATCTAGAATTGTGATGAAATATACCAGGGAGCATTGTGATGACAGGGGTCGTGGAGCACCGCAATTACAGGGGCCATGGAGCATTGTGAATACAAAGGTCATGGAGCATTGAGATGACAGGGGTCATGGATCATTGTGATGACAAGTGTCCTGGAACCTTGTGATGACACGGTTCATGGAGCATTGTGATGATAAGGTTCATCAAGCATTGGATGACAGGGGTCATGGAGCATTGTGATGACAAAGGCCATGGAATATTTTGATGACAAGAATTCTGGAGCACTGTGATGACAAGCGCATGGAGCATTGTGATTATAGGGACCATGGAGCATTGTGATGTCAAGGGTCTTCGAGCATTGTGATGACAGGGGTCATGGAGCATTGTGATGAAGGGGATCATGGAGGAATATGATTACAGGGGCCATGGAGCATTTTGAATGCATAGGCCATGGAGCACAGTGATGACAGGTGTCATGGAGCATTCTGATGAATGTGGTCATAGTTCATTGTGATGATAAGTGTCCAGGAACAGAGTGATGACATGGAACATGGAGCATTGTGATGACAGTGGTCATCTAGAATTGTGATGAAAGGTAACATGGAGCACTGTGATAATAGGGGCCATGGAGCATTGTGATGACAAAGGCCCTGGAGCATTCTGATGACAGGTGCCATGCAGCATTGAGATGAAACGGGTCATGGTTCATTGTGATGACAGGTGTCATGGAGCATTGTTATGAAAGGGGTCATGGAGCACTGTGATTAAATGGATCCTGGGCCATTGTGATGATAAGAGCATGTATAATTTTGATGACAAGTGGCATAGAGACTTGTGATGAATGGGGTACTGGAGCATTGTGAGGAAACGTGCCATGGAGCATTATGATTATAAGGCATGGAGCATTGTGATAACAAGTGACATGAGCATTGTGATGAAAGAGGTATTGGAGCATTGTGAGGAAAGGGGTCATGGACCATTGTGATTACTCGGATCATGGAGCATTGTGATGACCGTGGTCATGGAGCATTGTGAAGACAAAGGAATGGAGCATTGTGATGACATGACTTCTGGAGCATTTTGATGACAAGGGCATGGAGAATTGTGATTACAGGGGTCATGGTGCATTGTGATGACAACTGCATTCAGCATTGTGATGAAAGGCGAACTGGAGCCTTGTGAAGAAAGGTGTCATGGGTCATTGTGATTACAGCGATCATGGAATATTGTGATGACAGTGGTCATGGAGCATTGTAATGACAAGGGCAATGGGGCATTGTGATGACAGTGGTCATGGAGCATTGTGATGAAGGGGGTCATGGAACATTGGTGTGAAAGGGATCATGGGACATTGAGATGAGAAGCGCTATGGAGCATACTGATGACAAGGGCCCTGGAGCATTGTGATGCCACAGGCATGGAGCATTATGATGAGGAATGATCTGGAGCATTGCGATGACAAGGGTATGGAGCATTGTGATTACAGGGGCCAGGGAGCATTGAGATGACAAGGGCAGGGAACATTGTGATGACAGCGGTCATGGAACAATTTGATGATATCTGTCATGGAACATTGTGCTGACAGGGGCCATAGAGCATTGTGATGACAGGTGTCATGTGGCCTTGTGATGACAGTGGTCATAGAACATTGTGATGAAAAGGATCATGGAGCAATGTGATTACAGGGGCCATGGAGCATTCTGAATACATAGGCCATGGAGGATTGTGATGACAAGGGTCAAGGAGCATTGTGATGAAAGTGGTCATGGAGCATTGTGATGACACAGGCATGGAGCATTATGATGACAAGAGTTCTGGAGCATTGTGCTGACAAGGGTATGGAGCATTGTGATTACAGGGGACCAGGAGCATTGTGATTACATGGGCAGTGAATATTGTGATGACAGGGGTCATGGAGCACTGTGATGACAAGTGTCATGGAACATTGTCATGACAGGGATCATGGAGCATTGTGATGAGAGGGGCCTTGGAGCATTATGATGATAGGCGTCATGGGGTATTGTGATGAGAGTGGTCATAGAGCACTGTGATGAAAGGGATCATGGAGCGATGTGATTACAGGGGCCATGGCACATTGTGAATGCATAGGCCATGGAGCAATGAAATGAGAGGAGTCAAGGAGCATTGTGGTGTAAATTGTCATGGAGCATTGTGATGACAATTGTCCATGAACATTGTGATGACATGGTTTATGGAGCATTGTGATGACAAGTGCCATGGCGAATTGTGATGGCAGGTGTCATGGGGCATTGTGATGACAGTGTTCCTATAGAATTGTGTGGAAAGGTATCATGGAGGACTCTGATGACAGGGGCCGTGGAGCACAGTGATGAGAGTGGTCATCTAGAATTGTGATGAAATATACCAGGGAGCATTGTGATGACAGGGGTCGTGGAGCACCGCAATTACAGGGGCCATGGAGCATTGTGAATACAAAGGTCATGGAGCACTGAGATGACAGGGGTCATGGATCATTGTGATGACAAGTGTCCTGGAACCTTGTGATGACACGGTTCATGGAGCATTGTGATGACAAGGTTCATCAAGCCTTGTGATGACAGGGGTCATGGAGCATTGTGATGACAAAGGCCATGGAACATTTTGATGACAAGAATTCTGGAGCACTGTGATGACAAGCGCATGGAGCATTGTGATTATAGGGACGATGGAGCATTGTGATGACAGGTGTCATGGAGCAATTTGATGAAAGGGTTCATAAGGAATTGTAATGACAATGGCCATGGAGCATTGTGGTGAAGGGGTCAGCGAGGATTGTGATGAAAGTGGTTATTGAGCATTGTGGTGGAAACGGCCAAGGAGCTTTGTGATGATAAGTGTCATGGAGCATCGTGATGACAAGGGTCATGGAGCATTGTGATGACAAAGGCCATGAAGCATTGTGATGACAGGGGTCAGGGAGCATTGTGATGAAATGGGTCATGGATAATTGTGATGACTGGGGTCATGGAGAATTGTGACGCCAGGGGTCATGGGGTCTTGTAATGACGCCGTTCATGGACCAAAGTGATCAAAAGGACCATGTAGTATTGTGATGCCTGGTGTCATGAGGCAATGTGATGAAAAGGGTCATGGGGAATTTTAATGACAAGGGCCATGGATCATTGTGATGAAAGCTGTCAGTGAACATTGTGATGAAAACGGTCATTCAGCATTGTGATGTTAAGCGCCATGGAGCATTGTGATGACAAGGCTCAAGGAGCATTGTGATGACAAGTGTCATGGTATATTGTGATGACACTGGCATGGAGCATTGTGATGACAAGACTTCGGGTTCATTGTGACGACAAAGGCACGGAGCAATGTGATGACAAGGGGCATGGAGCATTGTGATGAAACAGATACTGGAGCATTGTGATGAGAGGGGTCATGGATCATTGTGATTACATGGGCCATGGAGCATTGTGAAGACAAGGGTCTTAGAGCATTGTGATGACGGGATCATGGAGCATTGTGATAAAAGTGGTCATGGAGCACTCTGATTACAGGGGCCATGGAGCATGGTGGTGACAAATGCCATGGAGCATTCTCATGACACGTGTCAAGGAGCAATGTGATGAAATGGGTCATGGATCATTGTGATGACATGAGTCTTGGAGAATTGTGATGACTTAGGTCATGGGGCTTTGTGATGACAGGGGGCATGGAATATCGTGATGAAAGTTGTCAAGGAACACTGTGATGACAGTGCTCATTGGGCATTTTGATGACACGGTCATGGAGTCTTGTGATTACAGGGGCCATGGAGCATTGTGATGAACAGGGTCATGGAGCATTCTGATAACAGGGGTCATGGAGCATTGTGATCACAAGGACCATGTAGTGTCGTGATGACAGGTGTCATGGGGCTTTGGAATGAAAAGGATCATGGAGCACTGTGATGACTGGGGCCATGGAGCATTGTGATGACAAGGGTTATGGAGCATTGTGTGAGAGGTGTCATGGAGCATTGTGATCACAAGGACCATGGACTATTGTGATGACAGGTGTCATGAGGCATTGTGATGACAGTGGTCATAGAGCATTGTGATGACAAGTGTCCTGGTGCATTGTAATGACAAGAGGCATGGAGCATTGTGATGAATGTGGTACTTGAGCATTGTGATGAAAGGTTTCATGGATCATTGTGATTACAGCAATCATGGGGTAATGTGATGAGAAAGGTCATGGAGCATTGTGATGAGCAGGGCCATGAACATTGTGATCACAAGGGCCATGGAACACTGTGATGACAGGGGTCATGGGTTATTTTGATGACAGGCGGGATGGAGTATTGTGATGAAAATGGTCATGGAGCATTTTGATGAGAAGCACAATGGAGCAGTGTGATGACAAGGGCCATGGAGCATTGTGATGAAAGGAGTCCTGGAGCACTGTGAATACAGTGGCCATGGAGCATTATGATGACAAAGGCCATGGAGCATTGTGATGAAAGGGGTCATGGAGCATTGTGATGAAGGGGGTCATGGAGCATTGGTGTGAAAGGGATCATGGGACATTGGATTGAGAAGCGCTATGGAGCATACTGATGACAAGGGCCCTGGAGCATTGTGATGACACAGGCATGGAGCATTGTAATGACAAGAGTTCGGAAACATTACCATGACAAGGGCATGGAGCATTGTGATTACATGGAGCAGAGAGCATTGTGATGACAAGGGCATGGAGCATTTTGATGAATAGGGTCATGGATCAGTGTGATTACAGGGATCATGGAGCATTGTGATGACAAGGGTCATGGAGCATTGTGATGAGAATGGCCATGGAGCATTGTGATGACAAAGGCCATGGAGCATTTTGATGAAAAGTGTCATGGAGAATTGTGATGAGACGGTCATGGAGCATTATGATGACAAGAGTTCTGGAGCATTGCATTGACAAGGGAATGGAGCATTGTGATTACAGGGTCCATGGAGGATAGTGATGACATCTGTCATGGAACATTGTGCTGACATGGGCCATGGAGCATTGTGATGACAGGTATAATGTGGCATTGTGATGACAGTTGCCATAGATCATTGTGATGAAATGAATCATGGAGCAATGTGATTACAGGGACCGTGTAGCATTGCGAATGCAGAGGCTATGGAGCATTGTGATGACAGGAGTCGAGGAGCATTGTGATGTAAGTGGTCATGGATCATTGTGATGACAAGTGTCCTGGACCATTGTGATGACACGGGTCATGGAGCATTGTGATGACAGGGGCCATGGCGAATTGTGATGACATGTGTCTTGGGGCATTGTGATGACAGTGGTCAAATAGAATTGTGATGAAAGGTATCATGGAGCACTGTGATGACAGGGGCCATGGAACATTGTGATGACAAAGGCCAAGGAGCATTGTGATGACAAGTATCATGGAACTTTGTGATGACATGGGCATACATCATTATGATGACAAGAGTTCTGGAGCATTGTGATGACAAGGGTATGGAGCATTGTGATTACAGGGGACCAGGAGCATTGTGATTACATGGGCAGTGAATATTGTGATGACAGGGGTCATGGAGCACTGTGATGACAAGTGTCATGGAACATTGTGATGACAAGGATCATGGAGCATTGTGATGAGAGGGGCCTTGGAGCATTATGATGATAGGCGTCATGGGGTATTGTGATGAGAGTGGTCATAGAGCACTGTGATGAAAGGGATCATGGAGCGATGTGATTACAGGGGCCATGGCACATTGTGAATTCATAGGCCATGGAGCAATGAAATGACAGGAGTCAAGGAGCATTGTGGTGTAAGTTGTCATGGAGCATTGTGATGACAAGTGTCCATGAACATTGTGATGACATGGTTTATGGAGCATTGTGATGACAAGTGCCATGGCCAATTGTGATGACAGGTGTCATGGGGCATTGTGATGACAGTGGTCATATAGAATTGTGTTGAAAGGTATCATGGAGGACTCTGATGACAGGGGCCGTGGAGCACAGTGATTAGAGTTGTCATCTAGAATTGTGATGAAATATACCAGGGAGCATTGTGATGACAGGGGTCGTGGAGCACCGCAATTACAGGGGCCATGGAGCATTGTGAATACAAAGGTCATGGAGCATTGAGATGACAGGGGTCATGGATCATTGTGATGACAAGTGTCCTGGAACCTTGTGATGACACGGTTCATGGAGCATTGTGATGATAAGGTTCATCAAGCATTGGATGACAGGGGTCATGGAGCATTGTGATGACAAAGGCCATGGAATATTTTGATGACAAGAATTCTGGAGCACTGTGATGACAAGCGCATGGAGCATTGTGATTATAGGGACCATGGAGCATTGTGATGTCAAGGGTCTTCGAGCATTGTGATGACAGGGGTCATGGAGCATTGTGATGAAGGGGATCATGGAGGAATATGATTACAGGGGCCATGGAGCATTTTGAATGCATAGGCCATGGAGCACAGTGATGACAGGTGTCATGGAGCATTCTGATGAATGTGGTCATAGTTCATTGTGATGATAAGTGTCCAGGAACAGAGTGATGACATGGAACATGGAGCATTGTGATGACAGTGGTCATCTAGAATTGTGATGAAAGGTAACATGGAGCACTGTGATAATAGGGGCCATGGAGCATTGTGATGACAAAGGCCCTGGAGCATTCTGATGACAGGTGCCATGCAGCATTGAGATGAAACGGGTCATGGTTCATTGTGATGACAGGTGTCATGGAGCATTGTTATGAAAGGGGTCATGGAGCACTGTGATTAAATGGATCCTGGGCCATTGTGATGATAAGAGCATGTATAATTTTGATGACAAGTGGCATAGAGACTTGTGATGAATGGGGTACTGGAGCATTGTGAGGAAACGTGCCATGGAGCATTATGATTATAAGGCATGGAGCATTGTGATAACAAGTGACATGAGCATTGTGATGAAAGAGGTATTGGAGCATTGTGAGGAAAGGGGTCATGGACCATTGTGATTACTCGGATCATGGAGCATTGTGATGACCGTGGTCATGGAGCATTGTGAAGACAAAGGAATGGAGCATTGTGATGACATGACTTCTGGAGCATTTTGATGACAAGGGCATGGAGAATTGTGATTACAGGGGTCATGGTGCATTGTGATGACAACTGCATTCAGCATTGTGATGAAAGGCGAACTGGAGCCTTGTGAAGAAAGGTGTCATGGGTCATTGTGATTACAGCGATCATGGAATATTGTGATGACAGTGGTCATGGAGCATTGTAATGACAGGGGCAATGGGGCATTGTGATGACAGTGGTCATGGAGCATTGTGATGAAGGGGGTCATGGAACATTGGTGTGAAAGGGATCATGGGACATTGAGATGAGAAGCGCTATGGAGCATACTGATGACAAGGGCCCTGGAGCATTGTGATGCCACAGGCATGGAGCATTATGATGAGGAATGATCTGGAGCATTGCGATGACAAGGGTATGGAGCATTGTGATTACAGGGGCCAGGGAGCATTGAGATGACAAGGGCAGGGAACATTGTGATGACAGCGGTCATGGAACAATTTGATGATATCTGTCATGGAACATTGTGCTGACAGGGGCCATAGAGCATTGTGATGACAGGTGTCATGTGGCCTTGTGATGACAGTGGTCATAGAACATTGTGATGAAAAGGATCATGGAGCAATGTGATTACAGGGGCCATGGAGCATTCTGAATACATAGGCCATGGAGGATTGTGATGACAAGGGTCAAGGAGCATTGTGATGAAAGTGGTCATGGAGCATTGTGATGACACAGGCATGGAGCATTATGATGACAAGAGTTCTGGAGCATTGTGCTGACAAGGGTATGGAGCATTGTGATTACAGGGGACCAGGAGCATTGTGATTACATGGGCAGTGAATATTGTGATGACAGGGGTCATGGAGCACTGTGATGACAAGTGTCATGGAACATTGTCATGACAGGGATCATGGAGCATTGTGATGAGAGGGGCCTTGGAGCATTATGATGATAGGCGTCATGGGGTATTGTGATGAGAGTGGTCATAGAGCACTGTGATGAAAGGGATCATGGAGCGATGTGATTACAGGGGCCATGGCACATTGTGAATGCATAGGCCATGGAGCAATGAAATGAGAGGAGTCAAGGAGCATTGTGGTGTAAATTGTCATGGAGCATTGTGATGACAATTGTCCATGAACATTGTGATGACATGGTTTATGGAGCATTGTGATGACAAGTGCCATGGCGAATTGTGATGGCAGGTGTCATGGGGCATTGTGATGACAGTGTTCCTATAGAATTGTGTGGAAAGGTATCATGGAGGACTCTGATGACAGGGGCCGTGGAGCACAGTGATGAGAGTGGTCATCTAGAATTGTGATGAAATATACCAGGGAGCATTGTGATGACAGGGGTCGTGGAGCACCGCAATTACAGGGGCCATGGAGCATTGTGAATACAAAGGTCATGGAGCACTGAGATGACAGGGGTCATGGATCATTGTGATGACAAGTGTCCTGGAACCTTGTGATGACACGGTTCATGGAGCATTGTGATGACAAGGTTCATCAAGCCTTGTGATGACAGGGGTCATGGAGCATTGTGATGACAAAGGCCATGGAACATTTTGATGACAAGAATTCTGGAGCACTGTGATGACAAGCGCATGGAGCATTGTGATTATAGGGACGATGGAGCATTGTGATGACAGGTGTCATGGAGCAATTTGATGAAAGGGTTCATAAGGAATTGTAATGACAATGGCCATGGAGCATTGTGGTGAAGGGGTCAGCGAGGATTGTGATGAAAGTGGTTATTGAGCATTGTGGTGGAAACGGCCAAGGAGCTTTGTGATGATAAGTGTCATGGAGCATCGTGATGACAAGGGTCATGGAGCATTGTGATGACAAAGACCATGAAGCATTGTGATGACAGGGGTCAGGGAGCATTGTGATGAAATGGGTCATGGATAATTGTGATGACTGGGGTCATGGAGAATTGTGACGCCAGGGGTCATGGGGTCTTGTAATGACGCCGTTCATGGACCAAAGTGATCAAAAGGACCATGTAGTATTGTGATGCCTGGTGTCATGAGGCAATGTGATGAAAAGGGTCATGGGGAATTTTAATGACAAGGGCCATGGATCATTGTGATGAAAGCTGTCAGTGAACATTGTGATGAAAACGGTCATTCAGCATTGTGATGTTAAGCGCCATGGAGCATTGTGATGACAAGGCTCAAGGAGCATTGTGATGACAAGTGTCATGGTATATTGTGATGACACTGGCATGGAGCATTGTGATGACAAGACTTCGGGTTCATTGTGACGACAAAGGCACGGAGCAATGTGATGACAAGGGGCATGGAGCATTGTGATGAAACAGATACTGGAGCATTGTGATGAGAGGGGTCATGGATCATTGTGATTACATGGGCCATGGAGCATTGTGAAGACAAGGGTCTTAGAGCATTGTGATGACGGGATCATGGAGCATTGTGATAAAAGTGGTCATGGAGCACTCTGATTACAGGGGCCATGGAGCATGGTGGTGACAAATGCCATGGAGCATTCTCATGACACGTGTCAAGGAGCAATGTGATGAAATGGGTCATGGATCATTGTGATGACATGAGTCTTGGAGAATTGTGATGACTTAGGTCATGGGGCTTTGTGATGACAGGGGGCATGGAATATCGTGATGAAAGTTGTCAAGGAACACTGTGATGACAGTGCTCATTGGGCATTTTGATGACACGGTCATGGAGTCTTGTGATTACAGGGGCCATGGAGCATTGTGATGAACAGGGTCATGGAGCATTCTGATAACAGGGGTCATGGAGCATTGTGATCACAAGGACCATGTAGTGTCGTGATGACAGGTGTCATGGGGCTTTGGAATGAAAAGGATCATGGAGCACTGTGATGACTGGGGCCATGGAGCATTGTGATGACAAGGGTTATGGAGCATTGTGTGAGAGGTGTCATGGAGCATTGTGATCACAAGGACCATGGACTATTGTGATGACAGGTGTCATGAGGCATTGTGATGACAGTGGTCATAGAGCATTGTGATGACAAGTGTCCTGGTGCATTGTAATGACAAGAGGCATGGAGCATTGTGATGAATGTGGTACTTGAGCATTGTGATGAAAGGTTTCATGGATCATTGTGATTACAGCAATCATGGGGTAATGTGATGAGAAAGGTCATGGAGCATTGTGATGAGCAGGGCCATGAACATTGTGATCACAAGGGCCATGGAACACTGTGATGACAGGGGTCATGGGTTATTTTGATGACAGGCGGGATGGAGTATTGTGATGAAAATGGTCATGGAGCATTTTGATGAGAAGCACAATGGAGCAGTGTGATGACAAGGGCCATGGAGCATTGTGATGAAAGGAGTCCTGGAGCACTGTGAATACAGTGGCCATGGAGCATTATGATGACAAAGGCCATGGAGCATTGTGATGAAAGGGGTCATGGAGCATTGTGATGAAGGGGGTCATGGAGCATTGGTGTGAAAGGGATCATGGGACATTGGATTGAGAAGCGCTATGGAGCATACTGATGACAAGGGCCCTGGAGCATTGTGATGACACAGGCATGGAGCATTGTAATGACAAGAGTTCGGAAACATTACCATGACAAGGGCATGGAGCATTGTGATTACATGGAGCAGAGAGCATTGTGATGACAAGGGCATGGAGCATTTTGATGAATAGGGTCATGGATCAGTGTGATTACAGGGATCATGGAGCACTGTGATGACAAGGGTCATGGAGCATTGTGATGAGAATGGCCATGGAGCATTGTGATGACAAAGGCCATGGAGCATTTTGATGAAAAGTGTCATGGAGAATTGTGATGAGACGGTCATGGAGCATTATGATGACAAGAGTTCTGGAGCATTGCATTGACAAGGGAATGGAGCATTGTGATTACAGGGTCCATGGAGGATAGTGATGACATCTGTCATGGAACATTGTGCTGACATGGGCCATGGAGCATTGTGATGACAGGTATAATGTGGCATTGTGATGACAGTTGCCATAGATCATTGTGATGAAATGAATCATGGAGCAATGTGATTACAGGGACCGTGTAGCATTGCGAATGCAGAGGCTATGGAGCATTGTGATGACAGGAGTCGAGGAGCATTGTGATGTAAGTGGTCATGGATCATTGTGATGACAAGTGTCCTGGACCATTGTGATGACACGGGTCATGGAGCATTGTGATGACAGGGGCCATGGCGAATTGTGATGACATGTGTCTTGGGGCATTGTGATGACAGTGGTCAAATAGAATTGTGATGAAAGGTATCATGGAGCACTGTGATGACAGGGGCCATGGAACATTGTGATGACAAAGGCCAAGGAGCATTGTGATGACAAGTATCATGGAACTTTGTGATGACATGGGCATACATCATTATGATGACAAGAGTTCTGGAGCATTGTGATGACAAGGGTATGGAGCATTGTGATTACAGGGGACCAGGAGCATTGTGATTACATGGGCAGTGAATATTGTGATGACAGGGGTCATGGAGCACTGTGATGACAAGTGTCATGGAACATTGTGATGACAAGGATCATGGAGCATTGTGATGAGAGGGGCCTTGGAGCATTATGATGATAGGCGTCATGGGGTATTGTGATGAGAGTGGTCATAGAGCACTGTGATGAAAGGGATCATGGAGCGATGTGATTACAGGGGCCATGGCACATTGTGAATTCATAGGCCATGGAGCAATGAAATGACAGGAGTCAAGGAGCATTGTGGTGTAAGTTGTCATGGAGCATTGTGATGACAAGTGTCCATGAACATTGTGATGACATGGTTTATGGAGCATTGTGATGACAAGTGCCATGGCCAATTGTGATGACAGGTGTCATGGGGCATTGTGATGACAGTGGTCATATAGAATTGTGTTGAAAGGTATCATGGAGGACTCTGATGACAGGGGCCGTGGAGCACAGTGATTAGAGTTGTCATCTAGAATTGTGATGAAATATACCAGGGAGCATTGTGATGACAGGGGTCGTGGAGCACCGCAATTACAGGGGCCATGGAGCATTGTGAATACAAAGGTCATGGAGCATTGAGATGACAGGGGTCATGGATCATTGTGATGACAAGTGTCCTGGAACCTTGTGATGACACGGTTCATGGAGCATTGTGATGATAAGGTTCATCAAGCATTGGATGACAGGGGTCATGGAGCATTGTGATGACAAAGGCCATGGAATATTTTGATGACAAGAATTCTGGAGCACTGTGATGACAAGCGCATGGAGCATTGTGATTATAGGGACCATGGAGCATTGTGATGTCAAGGGTCTTCGAGCATTGTGATGACAGGGGTCATGGAGCATTGTGATGAAGGGGATCATGGAGGAATATGATTACAGGGGCCATGGAGCATTTTGAATGCATAGGCCATGGAGCACAGTGATGACAGGTGTCATGGAGCATTCTGATGAATGTGGTCATAGTTCATTGTGATGATAAGTGTCCAGGAACAGAGTGATGACATGGAACATGGAGCATTGTGATGACAGTGGTCATCTAGAATTGTGATGAAAGGTAACATGGAGCACTGTGATAATAGGGGCCATGGAGCATTGTGATGACAAAGGCCCTGGAGCATTCTGATGACAGGTGCCATGCAGCATTGAGATGAAACGGGTCATGGTTCATTGTGATGACAGGTGTCATGGAGCATTGTTATGAAAGGGGTCATGGAGCACTGTGATTAAATGGATCCTGGGCCA
This sequence comes from Balaenoptera physalus, assembly GCF_965194825.1. NCBI lineage: Eukaryota > Metazoa > Chordata > Mammalia > Artiodactyla > Balaenopteridae > Balaenoptera > Balaenoptera physalus. The sequence goes on along the minus strand of NW_028126513.1, from coordinate 46,008 downwards.
TTGTGATGATAAGAGCATGTATAATTTTGATGACAAGTGGCATAGAGACTTGTGATGAATGGGGTACTGGAGCATTGTGAGGAAACGTGCCATGGAGCATTATGATTATAAGGCATGGAGCATTGTGATAACAAGTGACATGAGCATTGTGATGAAAGAGGTATTGGAGCATTGTGAGGAAAGGGGTCATGGACCATTGTGATTACTCGGATCATGGAGCATTGTGATGACCGTGGTCATGGAGCATTGTGAAGACAAAGGAATGGAGCATTGTGATGACATGACTTCTGGAGCATTTTGATGACAAGGGCATGGAGAATTGTGATTACAGGGGTCATGGTGCATTGTGATGACAACTGCATTCAGCATTGTGATGAAAGGCGAACTGGAGCCTTGTGAAGAAAGGTGTCATGGGTCATTGTGATTACAGCGATCATGGAATATTGTGATGACAGTGGTCATGGAGCATTGTAATGACAGGGGCAATGGGGCATTGTGATGACAGTGGTCATGGAGCATTGTGATGAAGGGGGTCATGGAACATTGGTGTGAAAGGGATCATGGGACATTGAGATGAGAAGCGCTATGGAGCATACTGATGACAAGGGCCCTGGAGCATTGTGATGCCACAGGCATGGAGCATTATGATGAGGAATGATCTGGAGCATTGCGATGACAAGGGTATGGAGCATTGTGATTACAGGGGCCAGGGAGCATTGAGATGACAAGGGCAGGGAACATTGTGATGACAGCGGTCATGGAACAATTTGATGATATCTGTCATGGAACATTGTGCTGACAGGGGCCATAGAGCATTGTGATGACAGGTGTCATGTGGCCTTGTGATGACAGTGGTCATAGAACATTGTGATGAAAAGGATCATGGAGCAATGTGATTACAGGGGCCATGGAGCATTCTGAATACATAGGCCATGGAGGATTGTGATGACAAGGGTCAAGGAGCATTGTGATGAAAGTGGTCATGGAGCATTGTGATGACACAGGCATGGAGCATTATGATGACAAGAGTTCTGGAGCATTGTGCTGACAAGGGTATGGAGCATTGTGATTACAGGGGACCAGGAGCATTGTGATTACATGGGCAGTGAATATTGTGATGACAGGGGTCATGGAGCACTGTGATGACAAGTGTCATGGAACATTGTCATGACAGGGATCATGGAGCATTGTGATGAGAGGGGCCTTGGAGCATTATGATGATAGGCGTCATGGGGTATTGTGATGAGAGTGGTCATAGAGCACTGTGATGAAAGGGATCATGGAGCGATGTGATTACAGGGGCCATGGCACATTGTGAATGCATAGGCCATGGAGCAATGAAATGAGAGGAGTCAAGGAGCATTGTGGTGTAAATTGTCATGGAGCATTGTGATGACAATTGTCCATGAACATTGTGATGACATGGTTTATGGAGCATTGTGATGACAAGTGCCATGGCGAATTGTGATGGCAGGTGTCATGGGGCATTGTGATGACAGTGTTCCTATAGAATTGTGTGGAAAGGTATCATGGAGGACTCTGATGACAGGGGCCGTGGAGCACAGTGATGAGAGTGGTCATCTAGAATTGTGATGAAATATACCAGGGAGCATTGTGATGACAGGGGTCGTGGAGCACCGCAATTACAGGGGCCATGGAGCATTGTGAATACAAAGGTCATGGAGCACTGAGATGACAGGGGTCATGGATCATTGTGATGACAAGTGTCCTGGAACCTTGTGATGACACGGTTCATGGAGCATTGTGATGACAAGGTTCATCAAGCCTTGTGATGACAGGGGTCATGGAGCATTGTGATGACAAAGGCCATGGAACATTTTGATGACAAGAATTCTGGTGCACTGTGATGACAAGCGCATGGAGCATTGTGATTATAGGGACGTTGGAGCATTGTGATGACAGGTGTCATGGAGCAATTTGATGAAAGGGTTCATAAGGAATTGTAATGACAATGGCCATGGAGCATTGTGGTGAAGGGGTCAGCGAGGATTGTGATGAAAGTGGTTATTGAACATTGTGGTGGAAACGGCCAAGGAGCTTTGTGATGATAAGTGTCATGGAGCATCGTGATGACAAGGGTCATGGAGCATTGTGATGACAAAGGCCATGAAGCATTGTGATGACAGGGGTCAGGGAGCATTGTGATGAAATGGGTCATGGATAATTGTGATGACTGGGGTCATGGAGAATTGTGACGCCAGGGGTCATGGGGTCTTGTAATGACGCCGTTCATGGACCAAAGTGATCAAAAGGACCATGTAGTATTGTGATGCCTGGTGTCATGAGGCAATGTGATGAAAAGGGTCATGGGGAATTTTAATGACAAGGGCCATGGATCATTGTGATGAAAGCTGTCAGTGAACATTGTGATGAAAACGGTCATTCAGCATTGTGATGTTAAGCGCCATGGAGCATTGTGATGACAAGGCTCAAGGAGCATTGTGATGACAAGTGTCATGGTATATTGTGATGACACTGGCATGGAGCATTGTGATGACAAGACTTCGGGTTCATTGTGACGACAAAGGCACGGAGCAATGTGATGACAAGGGGCATGGAGCATTGTGATGAAACAGATACTGGAGCATTGTGATGAGAGGGGTCATGGATCATTGTGATTACATGGGCCATGGAGCATTGTGAAGACAAGGGTCTTAGAGCATTGTGATGACGGGATCATGGAGCATTGTGATAAAAGTGGTCATGGAGCACTCTGATTACAGGGGCCATGGAGCATGGTGGTGACAAATGCCATGGAGCATTCTCATGACACGTGTCAAGGAGCAATGTGATGAAATGGGTCATGGATCATTGTAATGACATGAGTCTTGGAGAATTGTGATGACTTAGGTCATGGGGCTTTGTGATGACAGGGGGCATGGAATATCGTGATGAAAGTTGTCAAGGAACACTGTGATGACAGTGCTCATTGGGCATTTTGATGACACGGTCATGGAGTCTTGTGATTACAGGGGCCATGGAGCATTGTGATGAACAGGGTCATGGAGCATTCTGATAACAGGGGTCATGGAGCATTGTGATCACAAGGACCATGTAGTGTCGTGATGACAGGTGTCATGGGGCTTTGGAATGAAAAGGATCATGGAGCACTGTGATGACTGGGGCCATGGAGCATTGTGATGACAAGGGTTATGGAGCATTGTGTGAGAGGTGTCATGGAGCATTGTGATCACAAGGACCATGGACTATTGTGATGACAGGTGTCATGAGGCATTGTGATGACAGTGGTCATAGAGCATTGTGATGACAAGTGTCCTGGTGCATTGTAATGACAAGAGGCATGGAGCATTGTGATGAATGTGGTACTTGAGCATTGTGATGAAAGGTTTCATGGATCATTGTGATTACAGCAATCATGGGGTAATGTGATGAGAAAGGTCATGGAGCATTGTGATGAGCAGGGCCATGAACATTGTGATCACAAGGGCCATGGAACACTGTGATGACAGGGGTCATGGGTTATTTTGATGACAGGCGGGATGGAGTATTGTGATGAAAATGGTCATGGAGCATTTTGATGAGAAGCACAATGGAGCAGTGTGATGACAAGGGCCATGGAGCATTGTGATGAAAGGAGTCCTGGAGCACTGTGAATACAGTGGCCATGGAGCATTATGATGACAAAGGCCATGGAGCATTGTGATGAAAGGGGTCATGGAGCATTGTGATGAAGGGGGTCATGGAGCATTGGTGTGAAAGGGATCATGGGACATTGGATTGAGAAGCGCTATGGAGCATACTGATGACAAGGGCCCTGGAGCATTGTGATGACACAGGCATGGAGCATTGTAATGACAAGAGTTCGGAAACATTACCATGACAAGGGCATGGAGCATTGTGATTACATGGAGCAGAGAGCATTGTGATGACAAGGGCATGGAGCATTTTGATGAATAGGGTCATGGATCAGTGTGATTACAGGGATCATGGAGCACTGTGATGACAAGGGTCATGGAGCATTGTGATGAGAATGGCCATGGAGCATTGTGATGACAAAGGCCATGGAGCATTTTGATGAAAAGTGTCATGGAGAATTGTGATGAGACGGTCATGGAGCATTATGATGACAAGAGTTCTGGAGCATTGCATTGACAAGGGAATGGAGCATTGTGATTACAGGGTCCATGGAGGATAGTGATGACATCTGTCATGGAACATTGTGCTGACATGGGCCATGGAGCATTGTGATGACAGGTATAATGTGGCATTGTGATGACAGTTGCCATAGATCATTGTGATGAAATGAATCATGGAGCAATGTGATTACAGGGACCGTGTAGCATTGCGAATGCAGAGGCTATGGAGCATTGTGATGACAGGAGTCGAGGAGCATTGTGATGTAAGTGGTCATGGATCATTGTGATGACAAGTGTCCTGGACCATTGTGATGACACGGGTCATGGAGCATTGTGATGACAGGGGCCATGGCGAATTGTGATGACATGTGTCTTGGGGCATTGTGATGACAGTGGTCAAATAGAATTGTGATGAAAGGTATCATGGAGCACTGTGATGACAGGGGCCATGGAACATTGTGATGACAAAGGCCAAGGAGCATTGTGATGACAAGTATCATGGAACTTTGTGATGACATGGGCATACATCATTATGATGACAAGAGTTCTGGAGCATTGTGATGACAAGGGTATGGAGCATTGTGATTACAGGGGACCAGGAGCATTGTGATTACATGGGCAGTGAATATTGTGATGACAGGGGTCATGGAGCACTGTGATGACAAGTGTCATGGAACATTGTGATGACAAGGATCATGGAGCATTGTGATGAGAGGGGCCTTGGAGCATTATGATGATAGGCGTCATGGGGTATTGTGATGAGAGTGGTCATAGAGCACTGTGATGAAAGGGATCATGGAGCGATGTGATTACAGGGGCCATGGCACATTGTGAATTCATAGGCCATGGAGCAATGAAATGACAGGAGTCAAGGAGCATTGTGGTGTAAGTTGTCATGGAGCATTGTGATGACAAGTGTCCATGAACATTGTGATGACATGGTTTATGGAGCATTGTGATGACAAGTGCCATGGCCAATTGTGATGACAGGTGTCATGGGGCATTGTGATGACAGTGGTCATATAGAATTGTGTTGAAAGGTATCATGGAGGACTCTGATGACAGGGGCCGTGGAGCACAGTGATTAGAGTTGTCATCTAGAATTGTGATGAAATATACCAGGGAGCATTGTGATGACAGGGGTCGTGGAGCACCGCAATTACAGGGGCCATGGAGCATTGTGAATACAAAGGTCATGGAGCATTGAGATGACAGGGGTCATGGATCATTGTGATGACAAGTGTCCTGGAACCTTGTGATGACACGGTTCATGGAGCATTGTGATGACAAGGTTCATCAAGCATTGGATGACAGGGGTCATGGAGCATTGTGATGACAAAGGCCATGGAATATTTTGATGACAAGAATTCTGGAGCACTGTGATGACAAGCGCATGGAGCATTGTGATTATAGGGACCATGGAGCATTGTGATGTCAAGGGTCTTCGAGCATTGTGATGACAGGGGTCATGGAGCATTGTGATGAAGGGGATCATGGAGGAATATGATTACAGGGGCCATGGAGCATTTTGAATGCATAGGCCATGGAGCACAGTGATGACAGGTGTCATGGAGCATTCTGATGAATGTGGTCATAGTTCATTGTGATGATAAGTGTCCAGGAACAGAGTGATGACATGGAACATGGAGCATTGTGATGACAGTGGTCATCTAGAATTGTGATGAAAGGTAACATGGAGCACTGTGATAATAGGGGCCATGGAGCATTGTGATGACAAAGGCCCTGGAGCATTCTGATGACAGGTGCCATGCAGCATTGAGATGAAACGGGTCATGGATCATTGTGATGACAGGTGTCATGGAGCATTGTTATGAAAGGGGTCATGGAGCACTGTGATTAAATGGATCCTGGGCCATTGTGATGATAAGAGCATGTATAATTTTGATGACAAGTGGCATAGAGACTTGTGATGAATGGGGTACTGGAGCATTGTGAGGAAACGTGCCATGGAGCATTATGATTATAAGGCATGGAGCATTGTGATAACAAGTGACATGAGCATTGTGATGAAAGAGGTATTGGAGCATTGTGAGGAAAGGGGTCATGGACCATTGTGATTACTCGGATCATGGAGCATTGTGATGACCGTGGTCATGGAGCATTGTGAAGACAAAGGAATGGAGCATTGTGATGACATGACTTCTGGAGCATTTTGATGACAAGGGCATGGAGAATTGTGATTACAGGGGTCATGGTGCATTGTGATGACAACTGCATTCAGCATTGTGATGAAAGGCGAACTGGAGCCTTGTGAAGAAAGGTGTCATGGGTCATTGTGATTACAGCGATCATGGAATATTGTGATGACAGTGGTCATGGAGCATTGTAATGACAAGGGCAATGGGGCATTGTGATGACAGTGGTCATGGAGCATTGTGATGAAGGGGGTCATGGAACATTGGTGTGAAAGGGATCATGGGACATTGAGATGAGAAGCGCTATGGAGCATACTGATGACAAGGGCCCTGGAGCATTGTGATGCCACAGGCATGGAGCATTATGATGAGGAATGATCTGGAGCATTGCGATGACAAGGGTATGGAGCATTGTGATTACAGGGGCCAGGGAGCATTGAGATGACAAGGGCAGGGAACATTGTGATGACAGCGGTCATGGATCATTGTGATGAGATCTGTCATGGAACATTGTGCTGACAGGGGCCATAGAGCATTGTGATGACAGGTGTCATGTGGCCTTGTGATGACAGTGGTCATAGAACATTGTGATGAAAAGGATCATGGAGCAATGTGATTACAGGGGCCATGGAGCATTCTGAATACATAGGCCATGGAGGATTGTGATGACAAGGGTCAAGGAGCATTGTGATGAAAGTGGTCATGGAGCATTGTGATGACACAGGCATGGAGCATTATGATGACAAGAGTTCTGGAGCATTGTGCTGACAAGGGTATGGAGCATTGTGATTACAGGGGACCAGGAGCATTGTGATTACATGGGCAGTGAATATTGTGATGACAGGGGTCATGGAGCACTGTGATGACAAGTGTCATGGAACATTGTCATGACAGGGATCATGGAGCATTGTGATGAGAGGGGCCTTGGAGCATTATGATGATAGGCGTCATGGGGTATTGTGATGAGAGTGGTCATAGAGCACTGTGATGAAAGGGATCATGGAGCGATGTGATTACAGGGGCCATGGCACATTGTGAATGCATAGGCCATGGAGCAATGAAATGAGAGGAGTCAAGGAGCATTGTGGTGTAAATTGTCATGGAGCATTGTGATGACAATTGTCCATGAACATTGTGATGACATGGTTTATGGAGCATTGTGATGACAAGTGCCATGGCGAATTGTGATGGCAGGTGTCATGGGGCATTGTGATGACAGTGTTCCTATAGAATTGTGTGGAAAGGTATCATGGAGGACTCTGATGACAGGGGCCGTGGAGCACAGTGATGAGAGTGGTCATCTAGAATTGTGATGAAATATACCAGGGAGCATTGTGATGACAGGGGTCGTGGAGCACCGCAATTACAGGGGCCATGGAGCATTGTGAATACAAAGGTCATGGAGCACTGAGATGACAGGGGTCATGGATCATTGTGATGACAAGTGTCCTGGAACCTTGTGATGACACGGTTCATGGAGCATTGTGATGACAAGGTTCATCAAGCCTTGTGATGACAGGGGTCATGGAGCATTGTGATGACAAAGGCCATGGAACATTTTGATGACAAGAATTCTGGAGCACTGTGATGACAAGCGCATGGAGCATTGTGATTATAGGGACGATGGAGCATTGTGATGACAGGTGTCATGGAGCAATTTGATGAAAGGGTTCATAAGGAATTGTAATGACAATGGCCATGGAGCATTGTGGTGAAGGGGTCAGCGAGGATTGTGATGAAAGTGGTTATTGAGCATTGTGGTGGAAACGGCCAAGGAGCTTTGTGATGATAAGTGTCATGGAGCATCGTGATGACAAGGGTCATGGAGCATTGTGATGACAAAGGCCATGAAGCATTGTGATGACAGGGGTCAGGGAGCATTGTGATGAAATGGGTCATGGATAATTGTGATGACTGGGGTCATGGAGAATTGTGACGCCAGGGGTCATGGGGTCTTGTAATGACGCCGTTCATGGACCAAAGTGATCAAAAGGACCATGTAGTATTGTGATGCCTGGTGTCATGAGGCAATGTGATGAAAAGGGTCATGGGGAATTTTAATGACAAGGGCCATGGATCATTGTGATGAAAGCTGTCAGTGAACATTGTGATGAAAACGGTCATTCAGCATTGTGATGTTAAGCGCCATGGAGCATTGTGATGACAAGGCTCAAGGAGCATTGTGATGACAAGTGTCATGGTATATTGTGATGACACTGGCATGGAGCATTGTGATGACAAGACTTCGGGTTCATTGTGACGACAAAGGCACGGAGCAATGTGATGACAAGGGGCATGGAGCATTGTGATGAAACAGATACTGGAGCATTGTGATGAGAGGGGTCATGGATCATTGTGATTACATGGGCCATGGAGCATTGTGAAGACAAGGGTCTTAGAGCATTGTGATGACGGGATCATGGAGCATTGTGATAAAAGTGGTCATGGAGCACTCTGATTACAGGGGCCATGGAGCATGGTGGTGACAAATGCCATGGAGCATTCTCATGACACGTGTCAAGGAGCAATGTGATGAAATGGGTCATGGATCATTGTGATGACATGAGTCTTGGAGAATTGTGATGACTTAGGTCATGGGGCTTTGTGATGACAGGGGGCATGGAATATCGTGATGAAAGTTGTCAAGGAACACTGTGATGACAGTGCTCATTGGGCATTTTGATGACACGGTCATGGAGTCTTGTGATTACAGGGGCCATGGAGCATTGTGATGAACAGGGTCATGGAGCATTCTGATAACAGGGGTCATGGAGCATTGTGATCACAAGGACCATGTAGTGTCGTGATGACAGGTGTCATGGGGCTTTGGAATGAAAAGGATCATGGAGCACTGTGATGACTGGGGCCATGGAGCATTGTGATGACAAGGGTTATGGAGCATTGTGTGAGAGGTGTCATGGAGCATTGTGATCACAAGGACCATGGACTATTGTGATGACAGGTGTCATGAGGCATTGTGATGACAGTGGTCATAGAGCATTGTGATGACAAGTGTCCTGGTGCATTGTAATGACAAGAGGCATGGAGCATTGTGATGAATGTGGTACTTGAGCATTGTGATGAAAGGTTTCATGGATCATTGTGATTACAGCAATCATGGGGTAATGTGATGAGAAAGGTCATGGAGCATTGTGATGAGCAGGGCCATGAACATTGTGATCACAAGGGCCATGGAACACTGTGATGACAGGGGTCATGGGTTATTTTGATGACAGGCGGGATGGAGTATTGTGATGAAAATGGTCATGGAGCATTTTGATGAGAAGCACAATGGAGCAGTGTGATGACAAGGGCCATGGAGCATTGTGATGAAAGGAGTCCTGGAGCACTGTGAATACAGTGGCCATGGAGCATTATGATGACAAAGGCCATGGAGCATTGTGATGAAAGGGGTCATGGAGCATTGTGATGAAGGGGGTCATGGAGCATTGGTGTGAAAGGGATCATGGGACATTGGATTGAGAAGCGCTATGGAGCATACTGATGACAAGGGCCCTGGAGCATTGTGATGACACAGGCATGGAGCATTGTAATGACAAGAGTTCGGAAACATTACCATGACAAGGGCATGGAGCATTGTGATTACATGGAGCAGAGAGCATTGTGATGACAAGGGCATGGAGCATTTTGATGAATAGGGTCATGGATCAGTGTGATTACAGGGATCATGGAGCACTGTGATGACAAGGGTCATGGAGCATTGTGATGAGAATGGCCATGGAGCATTGTGATGACAAAGGCCATGGAGCATTTTGATGAAAAGTGTCATGGAGAATTGTGATGAGACGGTCATGGAGCATTATGATGACAAGAGTTCTGGAGCATTGCATTGACAAGGGAATGGAGCATTGTGATTACAGGGTCCATGGAGGATAGTGATGACATCTGTCATGGAACATTGTGCTGACATGGGCCATGGAGCATTGTGATGACAGGTATAATGTGGCATTGTGATGACAGTTGCCATAGATCATTGTGATGAAATGAATCATGGAGCAATGTGATTACAGGGACCGTGTAGCATTGCGAATGCAGAGGCTATGGAGCATTGTGATGACAGGAGTCGAGGAGCATTGTGATGTAAGTGGTCATGGATCATTGTGATGACAAGTGTCCTGGACCATTGTGATGACACGGGTCATGGAGCATTGTGATGACAGGGGCCATGGCGAATTGTGATGACATGTGTCTTGGGGCATTGTGATGACAGTGGTCAAATAGAATTGTGATGAAAGGTATCATGGAGCACTGTGATGACAGGGGCCATGGAACATTGTGATGACAAAGGCCAAGGAGCATTGTGATGACAAGTATCATGGAACTTTGTGATGACATGGGCATACATCATTATGATGACAAGAGTTCTGGAGCATTGTGATGACAAGGGTATGGAGCATTGTGATTACAGGGGACCAGGAGCATTGTGATTACATGGGCAGTGAATATTGTGATGACAGGGGTCATGGAGCACTGTGATGACAAGTGTCATGGAACATTGTGATGACAAGGATCATGGAGCATTGTGATGAGAGGGGCCTTGGAGCATTATGATGATAGGCGTCATGGGGTATTGTGATGAGAGTGGTCATAGAGCACTGTGATGAAAGGGATCATGGAGCGATGTGATTACAGGGGCCATGGCACATTGTGAATTCATAGGCCATGGAGCAATGAAATGACAGGAGTCAAGGAGCATTGTGGTGTAAGTTGTCATGGAGCATTGTGATGACAAGTGTCCATGAACATTGTGATGACATGGTTTATGGAGCATTGTGATGACAAGTGCCATGGCCAATTGTGATGACAGGTGTCATGGGGCATTGTGATGACAGTGGTCATATAGAATTGTGTTGAAAGGTATCATGGAGGACTCTGATGACAGGGGCCGTGGAGCACAGTGATTAGAGTTGTCATCTAGAATTGTGATGAAATATACCAGGGAGCATTGTGATGACAGGGGTCGTGGAGCACCGCAATTACAGGGGCCATGGAGCATTGTGAATACAAAGGTCATGGAGCATTGAGATGACAGGGGTCATGGATCATTGTGATGACAAGTGTCCTGGAACCTTGTGATGACACGGTTCATGGAGCATTGTGATGATAAGGTTCATCAAGCATTGGATGACAGGGGTCATGGAGCATTGTGATGACAAAGGCCATGGAATATTTTGATGACAAGAATTCTGGAGCACTGTGATGACAAGCGCATGGAGCATTGTGATTATAGGGACCATGGAGCATTGTGATGTCAAGGGTCTTCGAGCATTGTGATGACAGGGGTCATGGAGCATTGTGATGAAGGGGATCATGGAGGAATATGATTACAGGGGCCATGGAGCATTTTGAATGCATAGGCCATGGAGCACAGTGATGACAGGTGTCATGGAGCATTCTGATGAATGTGGTCATAGTTCATTGTGATGATAAGTGTCCAGGAACAGAGTGATGACATGGAACATGGAGCATTGTGATGACAGTGGTCATCTAGAATTGTGATGAAAGGTAACATGGAGCACTGTGATAATAGGGGCCATGGAGCATTGTGATGACAAAGGCCCTGGAGCATTCTGATGACAGGTGCCATGCAGCATTGAGATGAAACGGGTCATGGTTCATTGTGATGACAGGTGTCATGGAGCATTGTTATGAAAGGGGTCATGGAGCACTGTGATTAAATGGATCCTGGGCCATTGTGATGATAAGAGCATGTATAATTTTGATGACAAGTGGCATAGAGACTTGTGATGAATGGGGTACTGGAGCATTGTGAGGAAACGTGCCATGGAGCATTATGATTATAAGGCATGGAGCATTGTGATAACAAGTGACATGAGCATTGTGATGAAAGAGGTATTGGAGCATTGTGAGGAAAGGGGTCATGGACCATTGTGATTACTCGGATCATGGAGCATTGTGATGACCGTGGTCATGGAGCATTGTGAAGACAAAGGAATGGAGCATTGTGATGACATGACTTCTGGAGCATTTTGATGACAAGGGCATGGAGAATTGTGATTACAGGGGTCATGGTGCATTGTGATGACAACTGCATTCAGCATTGTGATGAAAGGCGAACTGGAGCCTTGTGAAGAAAGGTGTCATGGGTCATTGTGATTACAGCGATCATGGAATATTGTGATGACAGTGGTCATGGAGCATTGTAATGACAGGGGCAATGGGGCATTGTGATGACAGTGGTCATGGAGCATTGTGATGAAGGGGGTCATGGAACATTGGTGTGAAAGGGATCATGGGACATTGAGATGAGAAGCGCTATGGAGCATACTGATGACAAGGGCCCTGGAGCATTGTGATGCCACAGGCATGGAGCATTATGATGAGGAATGATCTGGAGCATTGCGATGACAAGGGTATGGAGCATTGTGATTACAGGGGCCAGGGAGCATTGAGATGACAAGGGCAGGGAACATTGTGATGACAGCGGTCATGGAACAATTTGATGATATCTGTCATGGAACATTGTGCTGACAGGGGCCATAGAGCATTGTGATGACAGGTGTCATGTGGCCTTGTGATGACAGTGGTCATAGAACATTGTGATGAAAAGGATCATGGAGCAATGTGATTACAGGGGCCATGGAGCATTCTGAATACATAGGCCATGGAGGATTGTGATGACAAGGGTCAAGGAGCATTGTGATGAAAGTGGTCATGGAGCATTGTGATGACACAGGCATGGAGCATTATGATGACAAGAGTTCTGGAGCATTGTGCTGACAAGGGTATGGAGCATTGTGATTACAGGGGACCAGGAGCATTGTGATTACATGGGCAGTGAATATTGTGATGACAGGGGTCATGGAGCACTGTGATGACAAGTGTCATGGAACATTGTCATGACAGGGATCATGGAGCATTGTGATGAGAGGGGCCTTGGAGCATTATGATGATAGGCGTCATGGGGTATTGTGATGAGAGTGGTCATAGAGCACTGTGATGAAAGGGATCATGGAGCGATGTGATTACAGGGGCCATGGCACATTGTGAATGCATAGGCCATGGAGCAATGAAATGAGAGGAGTCAAGGAGCATTGTGGTGTAAATTGTCATGGAGCATTGTGATGACAATTGTCCATGAACATTGTGATGACATGGTTTATGGAGCATTGTGATGACAAGTGCCATGGCGAATTGTGATGGCAGGTGTCATGGGGCATTGTGATGACAGTGTTCCTATAGAATTGTGTGGAAAGGTATCATGGAGGACTCTGATGACAGGGGCCGTGGAGCACAGTGATGAGAGTGGTCATCTAGAATTGTGATGAAATATACCAGGGAGCATTGTGATGACAGGGGTCGTGGAGCACCGCAATTACAGGGGCCATGGAGCATTGTGAATACAAAGGTCATGGAGCACTGAGATGACAGGGGTCATGGATCATTGTGATGACAAGTGTCCTGGAACCTTGTGATGACACGGTTCATGGAGCATTGTGATGACAAGGTTCATCAAGCCTTGTGATGACAGGGGTCATGGAGCATTGTGATGACAAAGGCCATGGAACATTTTGATGACAAGAATTCTGGAGCACTGTGATGACAAGCGCATGGAGCATTGTGATTATAGGGACGATGGAGCATTGTGATGACAGGTGTCATGGAGCAATTTGATGAAAGGGTTCATAAGGAATTGTAATGACAATGGCCATGGAGCATTGTGGTGAAGGGGTCAGCGAGGATTGTGATGAAAGTGGTTATTGAGCATTGTGGTGGAAACGGCCAAGGAGCTTTGTGATGATAAGTGTCATGGAGCATCGTGATGACAAGGGTCATGGAGCATTGTGATGACAAAGGCCATGAAGCATTGTGATGACAGGGGTCAGGGAGCATTGTGATGAAATGGGTCATGGATAATTGTGATGACTGGGGTCATGGAGAATTGTGATGCCAGGGGTCATGGGGTCTTGTAATGACGCCGTTCATGGACCAAAGTGATCAAAAGGACCATGTAGTATTGTGATGCCTGGTGTCATGAGGCAATGTGATGAAAAGGGTCATGGGGAATTTTAATGACAAGGGCCATGGATCATTGTGATGAAAGCTGTCAGTGAACATTGTGATGAAAACGGTCATTCAGCATTGTGATGTTAAGCGCCATGGAGCATTGTGATGACAAGGCTCAAGGAGCATTGTGATGACAAGTGTCATGGTATATTGTGATGACACTGGCATGGAGCATTGTGATGACAAGACTTCGGGTTCATTGTGACGACAAAGGCACGGAGCAATGTGATGACAAGGGGCATGGAGCATTGTGATGAAACAGATACTGGAGCATTGTGATGAGAGGGGTCATGGATCATTGTGATTACATGGGCCATGGAGCATTGTGAAGACAAGGGTCTTAGAGCATTGTGATGACGGGATCATGGAGCATTGTGATAAAAGTGGTCATGGAGCACTCTGATTACAGGGGCCATGGAGCATGGTGGTGACAAATGCCATGGAGCATTCTCATGACACGTGTCAAGGAGCAATGTGATGAAATGGGTCATGGATCATTGTGATGACATGAGTCTTGGAGAATTGTGATGACTTAGGTCATGGGGCTTTGTGATGACAGGGGGCATGGAATATCGTGATGAAAGTTGTCAAGGAACACTGTGATGACAGTGCTCATTGGGCATTTTGATGACACGGTCATGGAGTCTTGTGATTACAGGGGCCATGGAGCATTGTGATGAACAGGGTCATGGAGCATTCTGATAACAGGGGTCATGGAGCATTGTGATCACAAGGACCATGTAGTGTCGTGATGACAGGTGTCATGGGGCTTTGGAATGAAAAGGATCATGGAGCACTGTGATGACTGGGGCCATGGAGCATTGTGATGACAAGGGTTATGGAGCATTGTGTGAGAGGTGTCATGGAGCATTGTGATCACAAGGACCATGGACTATTGTGATGACAGGTGTCATGAGGCATTGTGATGACAGTGGTCATAGAGCATTGTGATGACAAGTGTCCTGGTGCATTGTAATGACAAGAGGCATGGAGCATTGTGATGAATGTGGTACTTGAACATTGTGATGAAAGGTTTCATGGATCATTGTGATTACAGCAATCATGGGGTAATGTGATGAGAAAGGTCATGGAGCATTGTGATGAGCAGGGCCATGAACATTGTGATCACAAGGGCCATGGAACACTGTGATGACAGGGGTCATGGGTTATTTTGATGACAGGCGGGATGGAGTATTGTGATGAAAATGGTCATGGAGCATTTTGATGAGAAGCACAATGGAGCAGTGTGATGACAAGGGCCATGGAGCATTGTGATGAAAGGAGTCCTGGAGCACTGTGAATACAGTGGCCATGGAGCATTATGATGACAAAGGCCATGGAGCATTGTGATGAAAGGGGTCATGGAGCATTGTGATGAAGGGGGTCATGGAGCATTGGTGTGAAAGGGATCATGGGACATTGGATTGAGAAGCGCTATGGAGCATACTGATGACAAGGGCCCTGGAGCATTGTGATGACACAGGCATGGAGCATTGTAATGACAAGAGTTCGGAAACATTACCATGACAAGGGCATGGAGCATTGTGATTACATGGAGCAGAGAGCATTGTGATGACAAGGGCATGGAGCATTTTGATGAATAGGGTCATGGATCAGTGTGATTACAGGGATCATGGAGCACTGTGATGACAAGGGTCATGGAGCATTGTGATGAGAATGGCCATGGAGCATTGTGATGACAAAGGCCATGGAGCATTTTGATGAAAAGTGTCATGGAGAATTGTGATGAGACGGTCATGGAGCATTATGATGACAAGAGTTCTGGAGCATTGCATTGACAAGGGAATGGAGCATTGTGATTACAGGGTCCATGGAGGATAGTGATGACATCTGTCATGGAACATTGTGCTGACATGGGCCATGGAGCATTGTGATGACAGGTATAATGTGGCATTGTGATGACAGTTGCCATAGATCATTGTGATGAAATGAATCATGGAGCAATGTGATTACAGGGACCGTGTAGCATTGCGAATGCAGAGGCTATGGAGCATTGTGATGACAGGAGTCGAGGAGCATTGTGATGTAAGTGGTCATGGATCATTGTGATGACAAGTGTCCTGGACCATTGTGATGACACGGGTCATGGAGCATTGTGATGACAGGGGCCATGGCGAATTGTGATGACATGTGTCTTGGGGCATTGTGATGACAGTGGTCAAATAGAATTGTGATGAAAGGTATCATGGAGCACTGTGATGACAGGGGCCATGGAACATTGTGATGACAAAGGCCAAGGAGCATTGTGATGACAAGTATCATGGAACTTTGTGATGACATGGGCATACATCATTATGATGACAAGAGTTCTGGAGCATTGTGATGACAAGGGTATGGAGCATTGTGATTACAGGGGACCAGGAGCATTGTGATTACATGGGCAGTGAATATTGTGATGACAGGGGTCATGGAGCACTGTGATGACAAGTGTCATGGAACATTGTGATGACAAGGATCATGGAGCATTGTGATGAGAGGGGCCTTGGAGCATTATGATGATAGGCGTCATGGGGTATTGTGATGAGAGTGGTCATAGAGCACTGTGATGAAAGGGATCATGGAGCGATGTGATTACAGGGGCCATGGCACATTGTGAATTCATAGGCCATGGAGCAATGAAATGACAGGAGTCAAGGAGCATTGTGGTGTAAGTTGTCATGGAGCATTGTGATGACAAGTGTCCATGAACATTGTGATGACATGGTTTATGGAGCATTGTGATGACAAGTGCCATGGCCAATTGTGATGACAGGTGTCATGGGGCATTGTGATGACAGTGGTCATATAGAATTGTGTTGAAAGGTATCATGGAGGACTCTGATGACAGGGGCCGTGGAGCACAGTGATTAGAGTTGTCATCTAGAATTGTGATGAAATATACCAGGGAGCATTGTGATGACAGGGGTCGTGGAGCACCGCAATTACAGGGGCCATGGAGCATTGTGAATACAAAGGTCATGGAGCATTGAGATGACAGGGGTCATGGATCATTGTGATGACAAGTGTCCTGGAACCTTGTGATGACACGGTTCATGGAGCATTGTGATGACAAGGTTCATCAAGCATTGGATGACAGGGGTCATGGAGCATTGTGATGACAAAGGCCATGGAATATTTTGATGACAAGAATTCTGGAGCACTGTGATGACAAGCGCATGGAGCATTGTGATTATAGGGACCATGGAGCATTGTGATGTCAAGGGTCTTCGAGCATTGTGATGACAGGGGTCATGGAGCATTGTGATGAAGGGGATCATGGAGGAATATGATTACAGGGGCCATGGAGCATTTTGAATGCATAGGCCATGGAGCACAGTGATGACAGGTGTCATGGAGCATTCTGATGAATGTGGTCATAGTTCATTGTGATGATAAGTGTCCAGGAACAGAGTGATGACATGGAACATGGAGCATTGTGATGACAGTGGTCATCTAGAATTGTGATGAAAGGTAACATGGAGCACTGTGATAATAGGGGCCATGGAGCATTGTGATGACAAAGGCCCTGGAGCATTCTGATGACAGGTGCCATGCAGCATTGAGATGAAACGGGTCATGGATCATTGTGATGACAGGTGTCATGGAGCATTGTTATGAAAGGGGTCATGGAGCACTGTGATTAAATGGATCCTGGGCCATTGTGATGATAAGAGCATGTATAATTTTGATGACAAGTGGCATAGAGACTTGTGATGAATGGGGTACTGGAGCATTGTGAGGAAACGTGCCATGGAGCATTATGATTATAAGGCATGGAGCATTGTGATAACAAGTGACATGAGCATTGTGATGAAAGAGGTATTGGAGCATTGTGAGGAAAGGGGTCATGGACCATTGTGATTACTCGGATCATGGAGCATTGTGATGACCGTGGTCATGGAGCATTGTGAAGACAAAGGAATGGAGCATTGTGATGACATGACTTCTGGAGCATTTTGATGACAAGGGCATGGAGAATTGT
This sequence comes from Balaenoptera physalus, assembly GCF_965194825.1. Taxonomy (NCBI): domain Eukaryota; kingdom Metazoa; phylum Chordata; class Mammalia; order Artiodactyla; family Balaenopteridae; genus Balaenoptera; species Balaenoptera physalus. Next base: position 27,703 of record NW_028126513.1, on the reverse strand, counting down.
GATTACAGGGGTCATGGTGCATTGTGATGACAACTGCATTCAGCATTGTGATGAAAGGCGAACTGGAGCCTTGTGAAGAAAGGTGTCATGGGTCATTGTGATTACAGCGATCATGGAATATTGTGATGACAGTGGTCATGGAGCATTGTAATGACAGGGGCAATGGGGCATTGTGATGACAGTGGTCATGGAGCATTGTGATGAAGGGGGTCATGGAACATTGGTGTGAAAGGGATCATGGGACATTGAGATGAGAAGCGCTATGGAGCATACTGATGACAAGGGCCCTGGAGCATTGTGATGCCACAGGCATGGAGCATTATGATGAGGAATGATCTGGAGCATTGCGATGACAAGGGTATGGAGCATTGTGATTACAGGGGCCAGGGAGCATTGAGATGACAAGGGCAGGGAACATTGTGATGACAGCGGTCATGGAACAATTTGATGATATCTGTCATGGAAAATTGTGCTGACAGGGGCCATAGAGCATTGTGATGACAGGTGTCATGTGGCCTTGTGATGACAGTGGTCATAGAACATTGTGATGAAAAGGATCATGGAACAATGTGATTACAGGGGCCATGGAGCATTCTGAATACATAGGCCATGGAGGATTGTGATGACAAGGGTCAAGGAGCATTGTGATGAAAGTGGTCATGGAGCATTGTGATGACACAGGCATGGAGCATTATGATGACAAGAGTTCTGGAGCATTGTGCTGACAAGGGTATGGAGCATTGTGATTACAGGGGACCAGGAGCATTGTGATTACATGGGCAGTGAATATTGTGATGACAGGGGTCATGGAGCACTGTGATGACAAGTGTCATGGAACATTGTCATGACAGGGATCATGGAGCATTGTGATGAGAGGGGCCTTGGAGCATTATGATGATAGGCGTCATGGGGTATTGTGATGAGAGTGGTCATAGAGCACTGTGATGAAAGGGATCATGGAGCGATGTGATTACAGGGGCCATGGCACATTGTGAATGCATAGGCCATGGAGCAATGAAATGAGAGGAGTCAAGGAGCATTGTGGTGTAAATTGTCATGGAGCATTGTGATGACAATTGTCCATGAACATTGTGATGACATGGTTTATGGAGCATTGTGATGACAAGTGCCATGGCGAATTGTGATGGCAGGTGTCATGGGGCATTGTGATGACAGTGTTCCTATAGAATTGTGTGGAAAGGTATCATGGAGGACTCTGATGACAGGGGCCGTGGAGCACAGTGATGAGAGTGGTCATCTAGAATTGTGATGAAATATACCAGGGAGCATTGTGATGACAGGGGTCGTGGAGCACCGCAATTACAGGGGCCATGGAGCATTGTGAATACAAAGGTCATGGAGCACTGAGATGACAGGGGTCATGGATCATTGTGATGACAAGTGTCCTGGAACCTTGTGATGACACGGTTCATGGAGCATTGTGATGACAAGGTTCATCAAGCCTTGTGATGACAGGGGTCATGGAGCATTGTGATGACAAAGGCCATGGAACATTTTGATGACAAGAATTCTGGTGCACTGTGATGACAAGCGCATGGAGCATTGTGATTATAGGGACGATGGAGCATTGTGATGACAGGTGTCATGGAGCAATTTGATGAAAAGGTTCATAAGGAATTGTAATGACAATGGCCATGGAGCATTGTGGTGAAGGGGTCAGCGAGGATTGTGATGAAAGTGGTTATTGAGCATTGTGGTGGAAACGGCCAAGGAGCTTTGTGATGATAAGTGTCATGGAGCATCGTGATGACAAGGGTCATGGAGCATTGTGATGACAAAGGCCATGAAGCATTGTGATGACAGGGGTCAGGGAGCATTGTGATGAAATGGGTCATGGATAATTGTGATGACTGGGGTCATGGAGAATTGTGACGCCAGGGGTCATGGGGTCTTGTAATGACGCCGTTCATGGACCAAAGTGATCAAAAGGACCATGTAGTATTGTGATGCCTGGTGTCATGAGGCAATGTGATGAAAAGGGTCATGGGGAATTTTAATGACAAGGGCCATGGATCATTGTGATGAAAGCTGTCAGTGAACATTGTGATGAAAACGGTCATTCAGCATTGTGATGTTAAGCGCCATGGAGCATTGTGATGACAAGGCTCAAGGAGCATTGTGATGACAAGTGTCATGGTATATTGTGATGACACTGGCATGGAGCATTGTGATGACAAGACTTCGGGTTCATTGTGACGACAAAGGCACGGAGCAATGTGATGACAAGGGGCATGGAGCATTGTGATGAAACAGATACTGGAGCATTGTGATGAGAGGGGTCATGGATCATTGTGATTACATGGGCCATGGAGCATTGTGAAGACAAGGGTCTTAGAGCATTGTGATGACGGGATCATGGAGCATTGTGATAAAAGTGGTCATGGAGCACTCTGATTACAGGGGCCATGGAGCATGGTGGTGACAAATGCCATGGAGCATTCTCATGACACGTGTCAAGGAGCAATGTGATGAAATGGGTCATGGATCATTGTGATGACATGAGTCTTGGAGAATTGTGATGACTTAGGTCATGGGGCTTTGTGATGACAGGGGGCATGGAATATCGTGATGAAAGTTGTCAAGGAACACTGTGATGACAGTGCTCATTGGGCATTTTGATGACACGGTCATGGAGTCTTGTGATTACAGGGGCCATGGAGCATTGTGATGAACAGGGTCATGGAGCATTCTGATAACAGGGGTCATGGAGCATTGTGATCACAAGGACCATGTAGTGTCGTGATGACAGGTGTCATGGGGCTTTGGAATGAAAAGGATCATGGAGCACTGTGATGACTGGGGCCATGGAGCATTGTGATGACAAGGGTTATGGAGCATTGTGTGAGAGGTGTCATGGAGCATTGTGATCACAAGGACCATGGACTATTGTGATGACAGGTGTCATGAGGCATTGTGATGACAGTGGTCATAGAGCATTGTGATGACAAGTGTCCTGGTGCATTGTAATGACAAGAGGCATGGAGCATTGTGATGAATGTGGTACTTGAGCATTGTGATGAAAGGTTTCATGGATCATTGTGATTACAGCAATCATGGGGTAATGTGATGAGAAAGGTCATGGAGCATTGTGATGAGCAGGGCCATGAACATTGTGATCACAAGGGCCATGGAACACTGTGATGACAGGGGTCATGGGTTATTTTGATGACAGGCGGGATGGAGTATTGTGATGAAAATGGTCATGGAGCATTTTGATGAGAAGCACAATGGAGCAGTGTGATGACAAGGGCCATGGAGCATTGTGATGAAAGGAGTCCTGGAGCACTGTGAATACAGTGGCCATGGAGCATTATGATGACAAAGGCCATGGAGCATTGTGATGAAAGTGGTCATGGAGCATTGTGATGAAGGGGGTCATGGAGCATTGGTGTGAAAGGGATCATGGGACATTGGATTGAGAAGCGCTATGGAGCATACTGATGACAAGGGCCCTGGAGCATTGTGATGACACAGGCATGGAGCATTGTAATGACAAGAGTTCGGAAACATTACCATGACAAGGGCATGGAGCATTGTGATTACATGGAGCAGAGAGCATTGTGATGACAAGGGCATGGAGCATTTTGATGAATAGGGTCATGGATCAGTGTGATTACAGGGATCATGGAGCACTGTGATGACAAGGGTCATGGAGCATTGTGATGAGAATGGCCATGGAGCATTGTGATGACAAAGGCCATGGAGCCTTTTGATGAAAAGTGTCATGGAGAATTGTGATGAGACGGTCATGGAGCATTATGATGACAAGAGTTCTGGAGCATTGCGTTGACAAGGGAATGGAGCATTGTGATTACAGGGTCCATGGAGGATAGTGATGACATCTGTCATGGAACATTGTGCTGACAGGGGCCATGGAGCATTGTGCTGACAGGTATAATGTGGCATTGTGTTGACAGTGGCCATAGAGCATTGTGATGAAATGAATCATGGAGCAATGTGATTACAGGGACCGTGTAGCATTGCGAATGCATAGGCTATGGAGCATTGTGATGACAGGAGTCGAGGAGCATTGTGATGTAAGTGGTCATGAATCATTGTGATGACAAGTGTCCTGGAACATTGTGATGACACGGGTCATGGAGCATTGTGATGACAAGGGCCATGGCGAATTGTGATGACATGTGTCTTGGGGCATTGTGATGACAGTGGTCAAATAGAATTGTGATGAAAGGTATCATGGAGCACTGTGATGACAGGGGCCATGGAACATTGTGATGACAAAGGCCAAGGAGCATTGTGATGACAAGTGTCATGGAACTTTGTGATGACATGGGCATACATCATTATGATGACAAGAGTTCTGGAGCATTGTGATGACATGGGCAATGAGCATTGTGATTACAGGGGTCATGGAGCATTGTGATGACAACTGTCATGGAACATTGTGATGACAGGGTTCATGGAGCATTGTTATTAAAATGGTCATGGAGCATTTTGATGACAAGGGCAGGCGAACATTTTGATTACATTGGTAATGGAGCATTGTGATGACATGGGCAGGGAACTTTGTGATGACAGGTGTAATAGAACATTGTGAGTACAGGGCACATGGAGCATTTTGATGACATGGGCAGGCAACATTGTGATGACAGGTGTCATGGAGCATTGTGATGACAATTGTCATTTAAAGTTGTGCAGACAGGGATCATGGAGCATTGTGATGAGACGGGCATTGGAGCCTTGTGATGACAGGCGTACTGGAGCCTTCTGAGGAAAGATCTCATGGGTCATTGTGATTACAGTGATCATGGAACATTGTGATGACAGTGGTCATGGAGCATTGTAATGACAGGGGCCATGCAGCATTGTGATGACATGGGTCATGGGGGATTGTAATGACAGTGGTCATGGAGCATTGTGATGAAAGGGGTCATGGAGCACTGTGATTACAGGTGCCATCTATAATTGTGATGACAAAGGCCATGGAGCATTGTGATGACAGTTGTCATGGATCATTGTGTTGAAAGGGGCATGGAGCATTGTGACGACAATGGTCATGGAGCATTTTGATGACTGGTATCATGGAGCATTGTTATGAAGAAGGTCATGGGGCAGTGTAATGACAAGTATCATGGAGCATGTGATGAAAGGAGTCATGGTGAATTGTGATTAATTGGATCATGAGGCATTTTGATGACAAGAGTCATGGAATATTGTGATGACAGGGATCATGGAGCATTGTGATGACAAGGGCTATGGAGCATTGTGATGACTGGGGTCATGGGGCATGTTGATGACAGTGGTCATGGAGCATTGTGATGACGAAGACCACGGAGCATTGTGATGACAGGTATCATGGAGCATTGTGATGAAATGGGTCATGGATCACTACGATGACATGGATAATGGAGCATTGTGATGATACGGGCATGCAGCATTGTGATGACAAAGGCCATGGAGCATTTTGATGAAAAGTGTCATGGAGAATTGTGATGAGACGGTCATGGAGCATTATGATGACAAGAGTTCTGGAGCATTGCGTTGACAAGGGAATGGAGCATTGTGATTACAGGGTCCATGGAGGATAGTGATGACATCTGTCATGGAACATTGTGCTGACAGGGGCCATGGAGCATTGTGATGACAGGTATAATGTGGCATTGTGATGACAGTGGCCATAGAGCTTTGTGATGAAATGAATCATGGAGCAATGTGATTACAGGGACCGTGTAGCATTGCAAATGCATAGGCTATGGAGCATTGTGATGACAGGAGTCGAGGAGCATTGTGATGTAAGTGGTCATGGATCATTGTGATGACAAGTGTCCTGTACCATTGTGATGACACGGGTTATGGATCATTGTGATGACAAGTGTCCTGGACCATTGTGATGACATGTGTCTTGGGACATTGTGATGACAGTGGTCAAATAGAATTGTGATGAAAGGTATCATGGAGCACTGTGATGACAGGGGCCATGGAACATGGTGATGACAAAGGCCAAGGAGCATTGTGCTGACAAGTATCATGGAACTTTGTGATGAAATGGGCATACATCATTATGATGACAAGAGTTCTGGAGCATTGTGATGACAAGGGCATGGAGCATTGTGATTACAGGGGTCATGGAGCATTGTGATGACAACTGTCATGGAACATTGTGATGACAGGGATCATGGAGCATTGTGATGACAAGGGCTATGGAGCATTGTGATGACTGGGGTCATGGGGCATGTTGATGACAGTGGTCATGGAGCATTGTGATGACGAAGACCACGGAGCATTGTGATGACAGGTGTCATGGAGCATTGTGATGAAAGGGTTCATGGATCACTACGATGACATGGTTAATGGAGCATTGTGATGATACGGACATGGAGCATTGTGATGACAGGGGTCATGCAGCATTGGGAAGACAGGGGTCATGTGCATTGTGATGACATGGGCATGGAGCATAGTGATGACAAAAGTTCTGGAGCATTTTGATGACAAGGGCATGGATCATTTTGATTACAGGGGCCATGAAACATTGAGATGACAAGGGAATGGAGCATTGTGATGAAAGCGGTCCTGGAGAATTGTGAGGAAACAGGTCATGGATTATTGGGCTGGAAGGATTCCTGGAGCATTGTGATGACAAGTGCCATGGAGCATTTTAATGAAAGGGGTACTGGAGCATTGTACGGAAATGGTTCATGGATCACCGTGATTACACGGATCATGTAATATTGTGATGAGAAGGGTTTTGGAGCATTGTGATGACAGGGGTCATGGAGCACTGTAATAGCAGGGGTGATGGGGCATTGTGATGACAGGGGCATGGAACATAGTGATGACAGAAGTCATAGAATATTGTGATGACAAGGGCCATGGAGCATTGTCATGAAAGGTCTTATCTGGCATTGTGATGAGAGTGGTCATGGAGCATTGTGATAAAAGTTGTCATGAAGCACTGTTATTACAGGGGCCATGTAGAATTTTGATGACAAAGGCCATGGAGCACTGTGATGACAGGCATCATGGAGCAATTTGATGAAAGTGGTCATGGAGCATTGTGATGAAATGCGCCATGGAACATTGTGAAGAGAACTGTCCTGGAGCATTGTTATGACAAGGGCCATGGCCAATTCTGATGACAGGTGTCATGGAGCACTGTGATGATAGTGGTCATCTATCATTATGATGAAAGGTATCACGGAGCACTGTGATGACAGGGGCCATGGAGCATTGTGATGACACGGGCATGGAGCACTATGATGAGAAGTGATCTGGAGCATTGCGATGACAAGGGTATGGAGCATTGTGATTACAGGGGCCAGGGAGCATTGAGATGACAAGGGCAGGGAACATTGTGATGACAGCGGTCATGGACCATTGTGATGAGATCTGTCATGGAACATTGTGCTGACAGGGGCCATAGAGCATTGTGATGACAGGTGTCATGTGGCTTTGTGATGACAGTGGTCATAGAGCATTGTGATGAAAAGGATAATGGAGCAATGTGATTACAGGGGCCATGGAGCATTGTGAATACATAGGCCATGGAGCATTGTGATGACAGGGGTCAAGGAGCATTGTGATGAAAGTGGTCATGGAGCATTGTGATGACACGGGCATGGAGCATTATGATGACAAGAGTTCTGGAGCATTGTGATGAAAAGGGTATGGAGAATTGTGATTACAGGGGACCAGGAGCATTGTGATTACGTGGGCAGTGAATATTGTGATGACAGGGGTTCATGGAGCACTGTGATGACAAATGTCATGGAACATTGTGATGACAGAGTTCATGGAGCATTGTGATGAGAGGGGCCTAGGAGCATTATGATGATTGGCGTCATTGGGTATTGTGATGAGAGTGGTCATAGAATATTGTGATGAAAAGGATCATGGAGCAATGTGATTACAGGTGCCATGGAGCATTGTGAATGCGTAGGCCATGGAGCAATGAAATGACAGTGGTCAAGGAGCATGGTGATGTAAGTTGTCATGGGGCATTGTGATGACATGTGTCCATGAACATTGTGATGACATGCTTTATGGAGCATTGTGATGACAAGTGCCATGGCGAACTGTGATGACAGGTGTCATGTGGGCATTTTGATGACAGTGTTCATGTAGAATTGTGATGAAAGGTATCATGGAGGACTCTGATGACAGGGGCTGTGGAGCACTGAGATGACAGTGGTCATCTAGAATTGTGATGAAATATACCAAGGAGCATTGTGATGACAGGGTTCATGGAGCCCCGCAATTATAGAGGCCATGGAGCATTGTGAATGCAAAGGTCATGGAGCATTGAGATGACAGGGGTGATGGCTAATTGTGATGACACGGTTCATGGAACATGGTGATGACAATGTTCATCAAGCATTGTGATGACAGGGGTCATGGAGCATTGTGATGACAAAGGACATGGAACATTTTGATGACAAGAATTCTGTAGTACTGTGATGACAAGCGCATGGAGCATTGTTATTATAGGGACCATGGAGCATTGTGATGACAACTGTATGGAACATTGTGATGACAAGGTTCTACGAGCATTGTGATGATAGGGGTCATGGAGCATTGTGATGAAGGGGATCATGGAGCAATGTGATTACAGTGGCCATGGAGCATTTTGAAGGCATAGGCCATGGAGCACTGTGATGACAGGGGTCATGGAGCATTCTGAGGAATGTGGTCATAGTTCATTGTGATGATTAATGTCCAGGAACAGTGCGATGACATGGATCATGCAGCATTGTGATGACAAGGGCCATGGCGAATTGTGATGACAGGTGTCATCGGGCATTGTGATGACAGAGGTTATCAAGCATTGTGATGAATGGTACCATGGTTCACTCTGATAACAGGGGCCATGGAGCATTGTGATGACAAAGGCCATGGAGCATTTTGATGAAAAGTGTCATGGAGAATTGTGATGAGACGGTCATGGAGCATTATAATGACAAGAGTTCTGGAGCATTGCGTTGACAAGGGAATGGAGCATTGTGATTACAGGGTCCATGGAGGATAGTGATGACATCTGTCATGGAACATTGTGCTGACAGGGGCCATGGAGCATTGTGCTGACAGGTATAATGTGGCATTGTGTTGACAGTGGCCATAGAGCATTGTGATGAAATGAATCATGGAGCAATGTGATTACAGGGACCGTGTAGCATTGCGAATGCATAGGCTATGGAGCATTGTGATGACAGGAGTCGAGGAGCATTGTGATGTAAGTGGTCATGAATCATTGTGATGACAAGTGTCCTGGAACATTGTGATGACACGGGTCATGGAGCATTGTGATGACAAGGGCCATGGCGCATTGTGATGATACGGACATGGAGCATTGTGATGACAGGGGTCATGCAGCATTGTGAAGACAGGGGTCATGTAGCATTGTGATGACATGGGCATGGAGCATAGTGATGACAAAAGTTAGGGAGCATGTAGATGACAAGGGCATGGATCATTGTGATTACAGGGGCCATGAAACATTGAGATGACAAGGGAATGGAGCATTGTGATGAAAGCGGTCCTGGAGAATTGTGAGGAAACAGGTCATGGATTATTGGGCTGGAAGGATTCCTGGAGCATTGTGATGACAAGTGCCATGGAGCATTTTAATGAAAGGGGTACTGGAGCATTGTACGGAAATGGTTCATGGATCATCATGATTACACGGATCATGGAATATTGTGATGACAAGGCTTTTGGAGCATTGTGATGACAGGGGTCATGGAGCACTGTAATAGCAGGGGTGATGGGGCATTGTGCTGAAAGGGGCATGGAGCATTGTGATGACAGAAGTCATAGAATATTGTGATGACAAGGGCCATGGAGCATTGTCATGAAAGGTCTTATCTGGCATTGTGATGAGAGTGGTCATGGAGCATTGTAATGACAGGGGCCATGAAGCATTGTGATGACAGGGGTCATGGGGGATTGTGATGACAGTGGTCATGGAGCATTGTGATGAAAGGGGTCATGGAGCACTGTGATTACAGGTGCCATCTATAATTGTTATGACAAAGGCCATGGAGCATTGTGATGACAGTTGTCATGGAGCATTGTGTTGAAAGGGGCATGGAGCATTGTGACGACAATGGTCATGGAGCATTGTGATGACTGGTATCTTGGAGCATTGTTATGAAGAAGGTCATGGGGCAGTGTAATGACAAGTATCATGGAGCATGTGATGAAAGGAGTCATGGAGCATTGTGATTAAATGGATCATGAGGCATTTTGATGACAATAGTCATGGAACATTGTGATGACAGGGATCATGGAGCATTGTGATGACAAGGGCTATGGAGCATTGTGATGACTGGGGTCATGGGGCATGGTGATGACAGTGGTCATGGAGCATTGTGATGAAAGGGGTCATGGATCACTACGATGACATGGGTAATGGAGCATTGTGATGATACGGGCATGCAGCATTGTGATGACAAAGGCCATGGAGCATTTTGATGAAAAGTGTCATGGAGAATTGTGATGAGACGGTCATGGAGCATTATGATGACAAGAGTTCTGGAGCATTGCATTGACATGGGAATGGAGCATTGTGATTACAGGGTCCGTGGAGGATAGTGATGACATCTGTCATGGAACATTGTGCTGACAGGGGCCATGGAGCATTGTGATGACAGGTATAATGTGGCATTGGGATGACATTGCCCATAGAGCATTGTGATGAAATGAATCATGGAGCAATGTGATTACAGGGACCGTGTAGCATTGCGAATGCATAGGCTATGGAGCATTGTGATGACAGGAGTCGAGGAGCATTGTGATGTAAGTGGTCATGGATCATTGTGATGACAAGTGTCCTGGACCATTGTGATGACACGGGTCATGGAGCATTGTGATGACAAGGGCCATGGCGAATTGTGATGACATGTGTCTTGGGGCATTGTGATGACAGTGGTCAAATAGAATTGTGATGAAAGGTATCATGGAGCACTGTGATGACAGGGGCCATGGAACATGGTGATGACAAAGGCCAAGGAGCATTGTGATGACAAGTATCATGGAACTTTGTGATGAAATGGGCATACATCATTATGATGACAAGAGTTCTGGAGCATTGTGATGACATGGGCATGGAGCATTGTGATTACAGGGGTCATGGAGCATTGTGATGACAACTGTCATGGAACATTGTGCTGACAGGGCCCATGGAGCATTGTGATTAAAGGGGTCATGGAGCATTTTGATGACAAGGGCAGGCGAACATTTTGATTACATTGGTAATGGAGCATTGTGATGACATGGGCAGGGAACTTTGTGATGACAGGTGTAATAGAACATTGTGATTACAGGGGACATGGAGCATTTTGATGACATGGGCAGGCAACATTGTGATGACAGGTGTCATGGAGCATTGTGATGACAATTGTCATTTAAAGTTGTGCTGACAGGGATCATGGAGCATTGTGATGAGACGGGCATTGGAGCCTTGTGATGACAGGCGTACTGGAGCCTTCTGAGGAAAGATCTCATGGGTCATTGTGATTACAGTGATCATGGAACATTGTGATGACAGTGGTCATGGAGCATTGTAATGACAGGGGCCATGAAGCATTGTGATGACAGGGGTCATGGGGGATTGTGATGACAGTGGTCATGGAGCATTGTGATGAAAGGGGTCATGGAGCACTGTGATTACAGGTGCCATCTATAATTGTGATGACAAAGGCCATGGAGCATTGTGATGACAGTTGTCATGGAGCATTGTGTTGAAAGGGGCATGGAGCATTGTGACGACAATGGTCATGGAGCATTGTGATGACTGGTATCATGGAGCATTGTTATGAAGAAGGTCATGGGGCAGTGTAATGACAAGTATCATGGAGCATGTGATGAAAGGAGTCATGGAGCATTGTGATTAAATGGATCATGAGGCATTTTGATGACAAGAGTCATGGAACATTGGGATGCCAGGGATCATGGAGCATTGTGATGACAAGGGCTATAGAGCATTGTGATGACTGGGGTCATGGGGCATGGTGATGACAGTGGTCATGGAGCATTGTGATGACGAAGACCACGGAGCATTGTGATGACAGGTGTCATGGAGCATTTTGATGAAACGGGTCATGGATCACTACGATGACATGGGTAATGGAGCATTGTGATGATACGGGCATGGAGCATTGTGATGACAGGGGTCATGCAGCATTGTGATGACATGGGCATGGAGCATAGTGATGACAAAAGTTAGGGAGCATGTAGATGACAAGGGCATGGATCATTGTGATTACAGGGGCCATGAAACATTGAGATGACAAGGGAATGGAGCATTGTGATGAAAGCGGTCCTGGAGAATTGTGAGGAAACAGGTCATGGATTATTGGGCTGGAAGGATTCCTGGAGCATTGTGATGACAAGTGCCATGGAGCATTTTAATGAAAGGGGTACTGGAGCATTGTACGGAAATGGTTCATGGATCATCATGATTACACGGATCATGGAATATTGTGATGACAAGGCTTTTGGAGCATTGTGATGACAGGGGTCATGGAGCACTGTAATAGCAGGGGTGATGGGGCATTGTGCTGAAAGGGGTATGGAGCATTGTGATGACAGAAGTCATAGAATATTGTGATGACAAGGGCCATGGAGCATTGTCATGAAAGGTCTTATCTGGCATTGTGATGAGAGTGGTCATGGAGCATTGTAATGACAGGGGCCATGAAGCATTGTGATGACAGGGGTCATGGGGGATTGTGATGACAGTGGTCATGGAGCATTGTGATGAAAGGGGTCATGGAGCACTGTGATTACAGGTGCCATCTATAATTGTGATGACAAAGGCCATGGAGCATTGTGATGACAGTTGTCATGGAGCATTGTGTTGAAAGGGGCATGGAGCATTGTGACGACAATGGTCATGGAGCATTGTGATGACTGGTATCTTGGAGCATTGTTATGAAGAAGGTCATGGGGCAGTGTAATGACAAGTATCATGGAGCATGTGATGAAAGGAGTCATGGAGCATTGTGATTAAATGGATCATGAGGCATTTTGATGACAATAGTCATGGAACATTGTGATGACAGGGATCATGGAGCATTGTGATGACAAGGGCTATGGAGCATTGTGATGACTGGGGTCATGGGGCATGGTGATGACAGTGGTCATGGAGCATTGTGATGAAAGGGGTCATGGATCACTACGATGACATGGGTAATGGAGCATTATGATGATACGGGCATGCAGCATTGTGATGACAAAGGCCATGGAGCATTTTGATGAAAAGTGTCATGGAGAATTGTGATGAGACGGTCATGGAGCATTATGATGACAAGAGTTCTGGAGCATTGCATTGACATGGGAATGGAGCATTGTGATTACAGGGTCCGTGGAGGATAGTGATGACATCTGTCATGGAACATTGTGCTCACAGGGGCCATGGAGCATTGTGATGACAGGTATAATGTGGCATTGGGATGACATTGCCCATAGAGCATTGTGAAGAAATGAATCATGGAGCAATGTGATTACAGGGACCGTGTAGCATTGCGAATGCATAGGCTATGGAGCATTGTGATGACAGGAGTCGAGGAGCATTGTGATGTAAGTGGTCATGGATCATTGTGATGACAAGTGTCCTGGACCATTGTGATGACACAGGTCATGGAGCATTGTGATGACAAGGGCCATGGCGAATTGTGATGACATGTGTCTTGGGGCATTGTGATGACAGTGGTCAAATAGAATTGTGATGAAAGGTATCATGGAGCACTGTGATGACAGGGGCCATGGAACATGGTGATGACAAAGGCCAAGGAGCATTGTGATGACAAGTATCATGGAACTTTGTGATGAAATGGGCATACATCATTATGATGACAAGAGTTCTGGAGCATTGTGATGACATGGGCATGGAGCATTGTGATTACAGGGGTCATGGAGCATTGTGATGACAACTGTCATGGAACATTGTGCTGACAGGGGCCATGGAGCATTGTGATTAAAGGGGTCATGGAGCATTTTGATGACAAGGGCAGGCGAACATTTTGATTACATTGGTAATGGAGCATTGTGATGACATGGGCAGGGAACTTTGTGATGACAGGTGTAATAGAACATTGTGATTACAGGGGACATGGAGCATTTTGATGACATGGGCAGGCAACATTGTGATGACAGGTGTCATGGAGCATTGTGATGACAATTGTCATTTAAAGTTGTGCTGACAGGGATCATGGAGCATTGTGATGAGACGGGCATTGGAGCCTTGTGATGACAGGCGTACTGGAGCCTTCTGAGGAAAGATCTCATGGGTCATTGTGATTACAGTGATCATGGAACATTGTGATGACAGTGGTCATGGAGCATTGTAATGACAGGGGCCATGAAGCATTGTGATGACAGGGGTCATGGGGGATTGTGATGACAGTGGTCATGGAGCATTGTGATGAAAGGGGTCATGGAGCACTGTGATTACAGGTGCCATCTATAATTGTGATGACAAAGGCCATGGAGCATTGTGATGACAGTTGTCATGGAGCATTGTGTTGAAAGGGGCATGGAGCATTGTGACGACAATGGTCATGGAGCATTGTGATGACTGGTATCATGGAGCATTGTTATGAAGAAGGTCATGGGGCAGTGTAATGACGAGTATCATGGAGCATGTGATGAAAGGAGTCATGGAGCATTGTGATTAAAAGGATCATGAGGCATTTTGATGACAAGAGTCATGGAACATTGGGATGCCAGGGATCATGGAGCATTGTGATGACAAGGGCTATAGAGCATTGTGATGACTGGGGTCATGGGGCATGGTGATGACAGTGGTCATGGAGCATTGTGATGACGAAGACCACGGAGCATTGTGATGACAGGTGTCATGGAGCATTTTGATGAAAGGGGTCATGGATCACTACGATGACATGGGTAATGGAGCATTGTGATGATACGGACATGGAGCATTGTGATGACAGGGGTCATGCAGCATTGTGAAGACAGGGGTCATGCAGCATTGTGATGACATGGGCATGGAGCATAGTGATGACAAAAGTTAGGGAGCATGTAGATGACAAGGGCATGGATCATTGTGATTACAGGGGCCATGAAACATTGAGATGACAAGGGAATGGAGCATTGTGATGAAAGCGGTCCTGGAGAATTGTGAGGAAACAGGTCATGGATTATTGGGCTGGAAGGATTCCTGGAGCATTGTGATGACAAGTGCCATGGAGCATTTTAATGAAAGGGGTACTGGAGCATTGTACGGAAATGGTTCATGGATCATCATGATTACACGGATCATGGAATATTGTGATGACAAGGCTTTTGGAGCATTGTGATGACAGGGGTCATGGAGCACTGTAATAGCAGGGGTGATGGGGCATTGTGCTGAAAGGGGCATGGAGCATTGTGATGACAGAAGTCATAGAATATTGTGATGACAAGGGCCATGGAGCATTGTCATGAAAGGTCTTATCTGGCATTGTGATGAGAGTGGTCATGGAGCATTGTAATGACAGGGGCCATGAAGCATTGTGATGACAGGGGTCATGGGGGATTGTGATGACAGTGGTCATGGAGCATTGTGATGAAAGGGGTCATGGAGCACTGTGAATACAGGTGCCATCTATAATTGTGATGACAAAGGCCATGGAGCATTGTGATGACAGTTGTCATGGAGCATTGTGTTGAAAGGGGCATGGAGCATTGTGACGACAATGGTCATGGAGCATTGTGATGACTGGTATCATGGAGCATTGTTATGAATAAGGTCATGGGGCAGTGTAATGACAAGTATCATGGAGCATGTGATGAAAGGAATCATGGAGCATTGTGATTAAATGGATCATGAGGCATTCTGATGACAAGAGTCATGGAACATTGTGATGAGAGGGATCATGGAGCATTGTGATGACAAGGGCTATGGAGCATTGTGATGACTGGGGTCATGGGGCATGTTGATGACAGTGGTCATGGAGCATTGTGATGACGAAGACCACGGAGCATTGTGATGACAGGTGTCATGGAGCATTGTGATGAAAGGGGTCATGGATCACTACGATGACATGGGTAATGAGGCATTGTGATGATACGGGCATGCAGCATTGTGATGACAAAGGCCATGGAGCATTTTTATGAAAAGTGTCATGAAGAATTGTGATGAGACGGTCATGGAGCATTATGATGACAAGAGTTCTGGAGCATTGCGTTGACAAGGGAATGGAGCATTGTGATTACAGGGTCCGTGGAGGATAGGTATGACATCTGTCATGGAACATTGTGCTGACAGGGGCCATGGAGCATGGTGATGACAGGTATAATGTGGCATTGTGATGACAGTGGCCATAGAGCATTGTGATAAAATGAATCATGGAGCAATGTGATTACAGGAACCCTGTAGCATTGCGAATGCATAGGCTATGGAGCATTGTGATGACAGGAGTCGAGGAGCATTGTGATGTAAGTGGTCATGGATCATTGTGATGACAAGTGTCCTGGACCATTGTGATGACACGGGTCATGGAGCATTGTGATGACAAGGGCCATGGCGAATTGTGATGACATGTGTCTTGGGGCATTGTGATGACAGTGGTCAAATAGAATTGTGATGAAAGGTATCATGGAGCACTGTGATGACAGGGGCCATGGAACATGGTGATGACAAAGGCCAAGGAGCATTGTGATGACAAGTATCATGGAACTTTGTGATGAAATGGGCATACATCATTATGATGACAAGAGTTCTGGAGCATTGTGATGACATGAGCATGGAGCATTGTGATTACAGGGGTCATGGAGCATTGTGATGACAACTGTCATGGAACATTTTGATGACAGGGTTCATGGAGCATTGTGATTAAAGGGGTCATGGAGCATTTTGATGACAAGGGCAGGCGAACATTTTGATTACATTGGTAATGGAGCATTGTGATGACATGGGCAGGGAACTTTGTGATGATAGGTGTAATAGAACATTGTGATTACAGGGGACATGGAGCATT
The DNA here is from genome assembly GCF_965194825.1 of Balaenoptera physalus. NCBI lineage: Eukaryota > Metazoa > Chordata > Mammalia > Artiodactyla > Balaenopteridae > Balaenoptera > Balaenoptera physalus. Next base: position 10,745 of record NW_028126513.1, on the reverse strand, counting down.
TTGATGACATGGACAGGCAACATTGTGATGACAGGTGTCATGGAGCATTGTGATGACAATTGTCATTTAAAGTTGTGCTGACAGGGATCATGGAGCATTGTGATGAGACGGGCATTGGAGCCTTTTGATGACAGGCGTACTGGAGCCTTCTTAGGAAAGATCTCATGGGTCACTGTGATTACAGTGATCATGGAACATTGTGATGACAGTGGTCATGGAGCATTGTAATGACAGGGGCCATGAAGCATTGTGATGACAGGGGTCATGGGGGATTGTGATGACAGTGGTCATGGAGCATTGTGATGAAAGGGGTCATGGAGCACTGTGATTACAGGTGCCATCTATAATTGTGATGACAAAGGCCATGGAGCATTGTGATGACAGTTGTCATGGAGCATTGTGTTGAAAGGGGCATGGAGCATTGTGACGACAATGGTCATGGAGCATTGTGATGACTGGTATCATGGAGCATTGTTATGAAGAAGGTCATGGGGCAGTGTAATGACAAGTATCATGGAGCATGTGATGAAAGGAGTCATGGAGCATTGTGATTAAATGGATCATGAGGCATTTTGATGACAAGAGTCATGGAATATTGTGATGACAGGGATCATGGAGCATTGTGATGACAAGGGCTATGGAGCATTGTGATGACTGGGGTCATGGGGCATGGTGATGACAGTGGTCATGGAGCATTGTGATGACGAAGACCACGGAGCATTGTGATGACAGGTGTCATGGAGCATTGTGATGAAAGGGGTCATGGATCACTACGATGACATGGGTAATGGAGCATTGTGATGATACGGGCATGCAGCATTGTGATGACAAAGGCCATGGAGCATTTTGATGAAAAGTGTCATGGAGAATTGTGATGAGACGGTCATGGAGCATTATGATGACAAGAGTTCTGGAGCATTGCGTTGACAAGGTAATGGAGCATTGTGATTACAGGGTCCGTGGAGGATAGTGATGACATCTGTCATGGAACATTGTGCTGACAGGGGCCATGGAGCATTGTGATGATAGGTATAATGTGGCATTGGGATGACAGTGGCCATAGAGCATTGTGATGAAATGAATCATGGAGCAATGTGATTACAGGGACCGTGTAGCATTGCGAATGCATAGGCTATGGAGCATTGTGATGACAGGAGTCGAGGAGCATTGTGTTGAAAGGGGCATGGAGCATTGTGATGACTGGTATCATGGAGCATTGTTATGAAGAAGGTCATGGGGCAGTGTAATGACAAGTATCATGGAGCATGTGATGAAAGGAGTCATGGAGCATTGTGATTAAATGGATCATGAGGCATTTTGATGACAAGAGTCATGGAATATTGTGATGACAGGGATCATGGAGCATTCTGATGACAAGGGCTATGGAGCATTGTGATGACTGGTATCATGGAGCTTTGTTATGAAGAAGGTCATGGGGCAGTGTAATGACAAGTATCATGGAGCATGTGATGAATGGAGTCATGGAGCATTGTGATTAAATGGATCATGAGGCATTTTGATGACAAGAGTCATGGAACATTGTGATGACAGGGATCATGGAGCATTGTGATGACAAGGGCTATGGAGCATTGTGATGACTGGGGTCATGGGGCACGGTGATGACAGTGGTCATGGAGCATTGTGATGACGAAGAACACGGAGCATTGTGATGACAGGTGTCATGGAGCATTTTGATGAAAGGGGTCATGAATCACTACGATGACATGGGTAATGGAGCATTGTGATGATACGGACATGGAGCATTGTGAAGACAGGGGTCATGCAGCATTGTGATGACATGGGCATGGAGCATAGTGATGACAAAAGTTCTGGAGCATGTAGATGACAAGGGCATGGATCATTGTGATTACAGGGGCCATGAAACATTGAGATGACAAGGGAATGGAGCATTGTGATGAAAGCGGTCCTGGAGAACTGTGAGGAAACAGATCATGGATTATTGGGCTGGAAGGATTCCTGGAGCATTGTGATGACAAGTGCCATGGAGCATTTTAATGAAAGGGGTACTGGAGCATTGTACGGAAATGGTTCATGGATCATCATGATTACACGGATCATGGAATATTGTGATGACAAGGGTTTTGGAGCATTGTGATGACAGGGGTCATGGAGCACTGTAATAGCAGGGGTGATGGGGCATTGTGCTGAAAGGGGCATGGAGCATTGTGATGAGAGAAGTCATAGAATATTGTGATGACAAGGGCCATGGAGCATTGTCATGAAAGGTCTTATCTGGCATTGTGATGAGAGTGGTCATGGAGCATTGTAATGACAGGGGCCATGAAGCATTGTGATGACAGGGGTCATGGGGGATTGTGATGACAGTGGTCATGGAGCATTGTGATGAAAGGGGTCATGGAGCACTGTGATTAAAGGTGCCATCTATAATTGTGATGACAAAGGCCATGGAGCATTGTGATGACAGTTGTCATGGAGCATTGTGTTGAAAGGGGCATGGAGCATTGTGACGACAATGGTCATGGAGCATTGTGATGACTGGTATCATGGAGCATTGTTATGAATAAGGTCATGGGGCAGTGTAATGACAAGTATCATGGAGCATGTGATGAAAGGAATCATGGAGCATTGTGATTAAATGGATCATGAGGCATTTTGATGACAAGAGTCATGGAACATTGTGATGACAGGGATCATGGAGCATTGTGATGACAAGGGCTATGGAGCATTGTGATGACTGGGGTCATGGGGCATGTTGATGACAGTAGTCATGGAGCATTGTGATGACGAAGACCACGGAGCATTGTGATGACAGGTGTCATGGAGCATTGTGATGAAAGGGGTCATGGATCAATACGATGACATGGGTAATGGGGCATTGTGATGATACGGGCATGCAGCATTGTGATGACAAAGGCCATGGAGCATTTTGATGAAAAGTGTCATGGAGAATTGTGATGAGACGGTCATGGAGCATTATGATGACAAGAGTTCTGGAGCATTGCGTTGACAAGGGAATGGAGCATTGTGATTACAGGGTCCGTGGAGGATAGTGATGACATCTGTCATGGAACATTGTGCTGACAGGGGCCATGGAGCATTGTGATGACAGGTATAATGTGGCATTGTGATGACAGTGGCCATAGAGCATTGGGATGAAATTAATCATGGAGCAATGTGAATACAGGGACCGTGTAGCATTGCGAATGCATAGGCTATGGAGCCTTGTGATGACAGGAGTCGAGGAGCATTGTAATGTAAGTGGTCATGGATCATTGTGATGACAAGTGTCCTGGACCATTGTGATGACACGGGTCATGGAGCATTGTGATGACAAGGGCCATGGCGAATTGTGATGACATGTGTCTTGGGGCATTGTGATGACAGTGGTCAAATAGAATTGTGATGAAAGGTATCATGGAGCACTGTGATGACAGGGGCCATGGAACATGGTGATGACAAAGGCCAAGGAGCATTGTGATGACAAGTATCATGGAACTTTGTGATGAAATGGGCATACATCATTATGATGACAAGAGTTCTGGAGCATTGTGATGACATGGGCATGGAGCATTGTGATTACAGGGGTTATGGAGCATTGTGATGACAACTGTCATGGAACATTGTGATGACAGGGTTCATGGAGCATTGTGATTAAAGGGGTCATGGAGCATTTACATGACAAGGGCAGGCGAACATTTTGATTACATTGGTAATGGAGCATTGTGATGACATGGGCAGGGAACTTTGTGATGATAGGTGTAATATAACATTGTTATTACAGGGGATATGGAGCATTGTGATGACAATTGTCATTTAAAATTGTGCTGACAGGGATCATGGAGCATTGTGATGAGACGGGCATTGGAGCCTTGTGATGACAGGCGTACTGGAGCCTTCTGAGGAAAGATCTCATGGGTCATTGTGATTACAGTGATCATGGAACATTGTGATGACAGTGGTCATGGAGCATTGTAATGACAGGGGCCATGAAGCATTGTGATGACAGGGGTCATGGGGGATTGTGATGAGAGTGGTCATGGAGCATTGTGATGAAAGGGGTCATGGAGCACTGTGATTACAGGTGCCATCTATAATTGTGATGACAAAGGCCATGGAGCATTGTGATGACAGTTGTCATGGAGCATTGTGTTGAAAGGGGCATGGAGCATTGTGACGACAATGGTCATGGAGCATTGTGATGACTGGTATCATGGAGCATTGTTATGAAGAAGGTCATGGGGCAGTGTAATGACAAGTATCATGGAGCATGTGATGAAAGGAGTCATGGATCAGTGTGATTAAATGCATCATGAGGCATTTTGATGAAAAGAGTCATGGAACATTGTGATGACAGGGATCATGGAGCATTGTGATGACAAGGGTTTTGGAGCATAGTGATGACTGTGGTCATGGGGCCTGGTAATGACAGTGGTCATGGAGCATTGTGATGACGAAGACCCCGGAGCATTGTGATGACAGGTGTCATGGAGCATTGTGATGAAAGTGGTCATGGATCACTACGATGACATGGGTAATGGAGCATTGTGATGACAGGGGTCATGCAGCATTGTGAAGACAGGGGTCATGCAGCATTGTGATGACATGGGCATGGAGCATAGTGATGACAAAAGTTCTGGAGAATTTTGATGACAAGGGCATGGATCATTTTGATTACAGGGGCCATGAAACATTGAAATGACAAGGGAATGGAGCATTGTGATGAAAGCGGTCCTGGAGAATTGTGAGGAAACAGGTCATGGATTATTGGGCTGGAAGGATTCCTGGAGCATTGTGCTGACAAGTGCCATGGAGCATTTTAATGAAAGGGGTACTGGAGCATTGTACGGAAATGGTTCATGGATCATCGTGATTACACAGATCATGGACTATTGTGATGAGAAGGGTTTTGGAGCATTGTGATGACAGGGGTCATGGAGCACTGTAATAGCAGGGGTGATGGGGCATTGTGATGACAGGGGCATGGAGTATTGTGATGACAGAAGTCATAGAATATTGTGATGACAAGGGCCATGGAGCATTGTCATGAAAGGTCTTATCTGGCATTGTGATGAGAGTGGTCATGGAGCATTGTGATAAAAGTTGTCATGAAGCACTGTTATTACAGGGGCCATGTAGAATTTTGATGCCAAAGTCCATGGAGCACTGTGATGACAGGCATCATGGAGCAATTTGATGAAAGTGGTCATGGAGCATTGTGATGAAATGCGCCATGGAACATTGTGAAGACAAGTGGCCTGGAACATTGTTATGACAAAGGCCATGGCCAATTCTGCTGACAGGTTTCATGGAGCACTGTGATGACAGTGGTCATCTATCATTATGATGAAAGCTATCACGGAGCACTGTGATGACAGGGGCCATGGAGCATTGTGATGACACGGGCATGGAGCATTATGATGAGAAGTGATCTGGAGCATTGCGATGACAAGGGTATGGAGCATTGTGATTACAGGGGCCAGGGAGCATTGAGATGACAAGGGCAAGGAACATTGTGATGACAGCGGTCATGGATCATTGTGATGAGATCTGTCATGGAACATTGTGCTGACAGGGGCCATAGAGCATTGTGATGACAGGTGTCATGTGGGCTTGTGATGACAGTTGTCATAGAGCATTGTGATGAAAAGGATCATGGAGCAATGTGATTACAGGGGCCATGGAGCATTGTGAATACATAGGCCATGGAGCATTGTGATGACAGGGGTCAAGGAGCATTGTGATGAAAGTTGTCATGGAGCATTGTTATGACACGGGCATGGAGCATTATGATGACAAGAGTTCTGGAGCATTGTAATGAAAAGTGTATGGAGCATTGTGATTACAGGGGACCAGGAGCATTGTGATTACGTGGGCAGTGAATATTGTGATGACAGGTCTTCATGAAGCACTGGGATGACAAATGTCATGGAACATTGTGATGACAGGGTTCATAGAGCATTGTGATGAGAGGGGCCTTGGAGCATTATGATGATAGGCGTCATTGGGTATTGTGATGAGAGTGGTCATAGAATATTGTGATGAAAAGGATCATGGAGCAATGTGATGACAGGGGCCATGGAACATGGTGATGACAAAGGCCAAGGAGCATTGTGATGACAAGTATCATGGAACTTTGTGATGACATGGGCATACATCATTATGATGACAAGAGTTCTGGAGCATTGTGATGACATGGGCATGGAGCATTGTGATTACAGGGGTCATGGAGCATTGTGATGACAACTGTCATGGAACACTGTGCTGACAGGGGCCATGGAGCATTGTGATTAAAGGGGTCATGGAGCATTTTGATGACAAGGGCAGGCGAACATTTTGATTACATTGGTAATGGAGCATTGTGATGACATGGGCAGGGAACTTTGTGATGACAGGTGTAATAGAACATTGTGATTACAGGGGACATGGAGCATTTTGATGACATGGGCAGGCAACATTGTGATGACAGGTGTCATGGAGCATTGTGATGACAATTGTCATTTAAAGTTGTGCTGACAGGGATCATGGAGCATTGTGATGAGACGGGCATTGGAGCCTTGTGATGACAGGCGTACTGGAGCCTTCTGAGGAAAGATCTCATGGGTCATTGTGATTACAGTGATCATGGAACATTGTGATGACAGTGGTCATGGAGCATTGTAATGACAGGGGCCATGAAGCATTGTGATGACAGGGGTCATGGGGGATTGTGATGACAGTGGTCATGGAGCATTGTGATGAAAGGGGTCATGGAGCACTGTGATTAAGGTGCCATCTATAATTGTGATGACAAAGGCCATGGAGCATTGTGATGACAGTTGTCATGGAGCATTGTGTTGATAGGGGCATGGAGCATTGTGACGACAATGGTCATGGAGCATTGTGATGACTGGTATCATGGAGCATTGTTATGAAGAAGGTCATGGGGCAGTGTAATGACAAGTATCATGGAGCATGTGATGAAAGGAGTCATGGAGCATTGTGATTAAATGGATCATGAGGCATTTTGATGACAAGAGTTATGGAACATTGTGACGAAAGGGATCATGGAGCATTGTGATGACAAGGGCTATGGAGCATTGTGATGACTGTGGTCATGGAGCATTTTGATGAAAGGGGTCATGGATCACTACGATGACATGGGTAATGGAGCATTGTGATGATACGGGCATGGAGCATTGTGATGACAGGGGTCATGCAGCATTGTGAAGGCAGGGGTCATGCAGCATTGTGATGACATGGGCATGGAGCATAGTGATGACAAAAGTTCTGGGGCATTTTGATGACAAGGGCATGGATAATTGTGATTACAGGGGCCATGAAACATTGAGATGACAAGGGAATGGAGCATTGTGATGAAAGCGGTCCTGGAGAATTGTGAGGAAACAGGTCATGGATTATTGGGCTGGAAGGATTCGTGGAGCATTGTGATGACAAGTGCCATGGAGCATTTTAATGAAAGGGGTACTGGAGCATTGTACGGAAATGGTTCATGGATCATCGTGATTACACGGATCATGGACTATTGTGATGAGAAGGGTTTTGGAGCATTGTGATGACATGGTTCATGGAGCATTGTGATGACAAGTGCCATGGCGAAGTGTGATGACAGGTGTCATGGGGCATTTTGATGACAGTGGTCATGGAGCACTGTGATGAAAGGTATCATGGAGGACTCTGATGACAGGGGCCGTGGAGCACTGTGATGACAGTGGTCATCTAGAATTGTGATGAAATATTCCAAGGATCTTTGTGATGACAGGGGTCATGGAGCCCCGCAATTATAGAGGCCATGGAGCATTGTGAATACAAAGGTCATGGAGCATTGAGATGACAGGTGTGATGGCTAATTGTGATGACACGGTTCATGGAGCATTGTGATGACAAGGTTCATCAAGCATTGTGATGACAGGGGTCATGGAGCATTGTGATGAGAAAAGCAATGGAACATTTTGATGACATGAATTCTGGAGTACTGTGATGACAAGCACATGGAGCATTGTGATTATAGGGACCATGGAGCATTGTGATGACAACGGTATGGAACATTGTGAGGACAAGGTTCTGCGAGCATTGTGATGATAGGGGTCATTGAGCACTGTGATGAAGGGGATCATGGAGCAATGTGATTACAGTGGCCATGGAGCATTTTGAATGCATAGGCCATGGAGCACTGTGATGACAGGGGTCATGGAGCATTCTGATGAATGTGGTCATAGTTCATTGTGATGATTAGTGTCCAGGAACAGTGCGATGACATGGATCATGGAGCATTGTGATGACAAGGGCCATGGCGAAGTGTGATGACAGGTGTCATTGGGCATTGTGATGACAGAGGTTATCAAGCATTGTGATGAATGGTACCATGGATCACTGTGATAACAGGGGCCATGGAGCATTGTGATGACAAAGGCCATGGAGCATTTTGATGAAAAGTGTCATGGAGAATTGTGATGAGACGGTCATGGAGCATTATGATGACAAGAGTTCTGGAGCATTGCGTTGACAAGGGAATGGAGCATTGTGATTACAGGGTCCGTGGAGGATAGTGATGACATCTGTCATGGAACATTGTGCTGACAGGGGCCATGGAGCATTGTGATGACTGGTATCATGGAGCATTGTTATGAAGAAGGTCATGGCGCAGTGTAATGACAAGTATCATGGAGCATGTGATGAAAGGAGTAATGGAGCATTTTGATTAAATGGATCATGAGGCATTTTGATGACAAGAGTCATGGAATATTGTGATGACAGGGATCATGGAGCATTGTGATGACAAGGGCTATGGAGCATTGTGATGACTGGGGTCATGGGGCATGGTGATGACAGTGGTCATGGAGCATTGTGATGACGAAGACCACGGAGCATTGTGATGACAGGTGTCATGGAACATTGTGATGAAAGGGGTCATGGATCACTACGATGACATGGGTAATGGAGCATTGTGATGATACGGGCATGCAGCATTGTGATGACAAAGGCCATGGAGCATTTTGATGAAAAGTGTCATGGAGAATTGTGATGAGACGGTCATGGAGCATTATGATGACAAGAGTTCTGGAGCATTGCGTTGACAAGGGAATGGAGCATTGTGATTACAGGGTCCGTGGAGGATAGTGATGACATCTGTCATGGAACATTGTGCCGACAGGGGCCATGGAGCATTGTGATGACAGGTATAATGTGGCATTGGTATGACAGTGGCCATAGAGCATTGTGATGAAATGAATCATGGAGCAATGTGATTACAGGGACCGTGTAGCATTGCGAATGCATAGGCTATGAAGCATTGTGATGACAGGAGTCGAGGAGCATTGTGATGTAAGTGGTCATGGATCATTGTGATGACAAGTGTCCTGGACCATTGTGATGACACGGGTCATGGAGCATTGTGATGACAAGAGCCATGGCGAATTGTGATGACATGTGTCTTGGGGCATTTTGATGACAGTGGTCAAATAGAATTGTGATGAAAGGTATCATGGAGCACTGTGATGACAGGGGCCATGGAACATTGTGATGACAAAGGCCAAGGAGCATTGTGATGACAAGTATCATGGAACTTTGTGATGAAATGGGCATACATCATTATGATGACAAGAGTTCTGGAGCATAGTGATGACAGGGCATGGAGCATTGTGATTACAGGGTTCATGGAGCATTGTGATGACAACTGTCATGGAACATTGTGATGACAGGGTTCATGGAGCATTGTGATTAAAGGGGTCATGGAGCATTTTGATGACAAGGGCAGGTGAACATTTTGATTACATTGGTAATGGAGCATTGTGATGACATGGGCAGGGAACTTTGTGATGACAGGTGTAATAGAACATTGTGATTACAGGGGACATGGAGCATTTTGATGACATGGGCAGGCAACATTGTGATGACAGGTGTCATGGAGCATTGTGATGATAATTGTCATTTAAAGTTGTGCTGACAGGGATCATGGAGCATTGTGATGAGACGGGCATTGGAGCCTTGTGATGACAGGCGTACTGGAGCCTTCTGAGGAAAGATCTCATGGGTCATTGTGATTACAGTGATCATGGAACATTGTGATGACAGTGGTCATGGAGCATTGTAATGACAGGGGCCATGAAGCATTGTGATGACAGGGGTCATGGGGGATTGTGATGACAGTGGTCATGGAGCATTGTGATGAAAGGGGTCATGGAGCACTGTGATTACAGGTGCCATCTATAATTGTGATGACAAAGGCCATGGAGCATTGTGATGACAGTTGTCATGGAGCATTGTGTTGAAAGGGGCATGGAGCATTGTGACGACAATGGTCATGGAGCATTGTGATGACTGGTATCATGGAGCATTGTTATGAAGAAGGTCATGGGGCAGTGTAATGACAAGTATCATGGAGCATGTGATGAAAGGAGTCATGGAGCATTGTGATTAAATGGATCATGAGGCATTTTGATGACAAGAGTCATGGAACATTGTGATGACAGGGATCATGGAGCATTGTGATGACAAGGGCTATGGAGCATTGTGATGACTGGGGTCATGGGGCATGTTGATGACAGTGGTCATGGAGCATTGTGATGACGAAGACCACGGAGCATTGTGATGACATGTGTCATGGAGCATTGTGATGAAAGGGGTCATGGATCAATACGATGACATGGGTAATGGGGCATTGTGATGATACGGGCATGCAGCATTGTGATGACAAAGGCCATGGAGCATTTTGATGAAAAGTGTCATGGAGAATTGTGATGAGACGGTCATGGAGCATTATGATG